>NC_080706.1:11867500-12467500 GCF_943734765.1 Anopheles ziemanni
GGCTCGGCTTTAAAATTTACGCATGTTTGGTGTCAGGAAAACATGGAAAAACGGCATTCCGCAGGTCAGGAGTGCAGCACATTTACGCCCGCGGCCATTAATCATCGTCGACGGGGCATCCTCGGTGAAGGCAGGCGCGGGAGATGCTGGAGGATGCGAACTAGAGACGAACGGCGGTATAGAACAACGCGCTCGCGCCCTGTAATGGACATCATCATTTTTCATCGTTTGCTTTCCTTCAGCGGTGCTTTGCTGGCTATTTTATTTCCGTTGCCTTTTCGAAATCATTCCGCAAACAGTGCGTAACTCGTGTTTTCCGTCTCCGTTCCGTTGCAGATATCGAAAACATTGCCGTGGTCAAGTACGTGGCGGTCGCCGGCAGAAACATTACGCTCGATTGTCCGGGCGTTAACGAGCGCTCGCTGGTGGAGACGCTGGTCTGGCGGACGAGCCACACCATCGCCGAGTACATCAACGGTTTGCCCCTGGTCAGCAATCCGCGGGTAAGTTGTGTTGGCGAAGTTGTTTATCGTGTGTCTATTGCTCCGCAAGGGGAGATGGGGGAGAGGGCTGCCGAAGGGGACGCCGAACGCCGGACGCCGGGCGAGCGAGCATCATTACTGTAATGAAAATTGCGGATCATCTCCGTAATCTGCTTTGGGCGATAAGAAGCAAGGTTAATACAATAATGTGCTGATGGGGCTGAACAATCCGCGAACGGTCGAGTGCAGCCGGGCCGGGCGAAATTAAATTTGCCAGCAGCGGGGGAAAAAGAATCTCCACAACATAAACCCAAACACAAGCATACACACACTCACACAAACATAAACATACCCGAGTCCGACTCACTTCGCGCGCCCGGTGGCACAACATTAAGGCCATCACATTTTCCTCCCATTTCATTATGGCGATGTTTTCCATTTATTTCGTATGCATCTTGAATTTTCTTCACTTCGCTTCTGCCATCATCGCTTGGAAGAGTTCCAAGTCGGCAAGGCAACGTGGAAATTCCTCTCGAAACATTATGCAACCTTTGATGACTTTTCGTGTAGGTCAGTCAAGCGCACTATTAACTACATGGATTTATTTCCCAGAATGCGAAGCAAAACAGAAATAATGTAGTAAGTAATGAATTCGTACTTGCTTGGGACTTTCTATTTTGATACCTCAAGCATGACAACGGTGGTATGGATTTCGAGCATCTTTATGCTTTTTAGTGCACCGAATGGTTGAAATATTCTTCTTTGGTTAAATTCATTTAATTTTTGAAGATTTATTTAGATATATTTTATCTACATCTTATGTACAACATTAGTTCAAAAACAAATTTGTTATAGAAACAAAGTCAAACAGTTAATTCGATATTTTCAATATTTATAGAAACAACTTACAAAAGCAACATGCTCTTCCATTCTGTGAGGATATACCTTATGTTCCGTAGTAGTTAACTCGCGAATAATATGTCTATCCTCGAGCATATTTTATTCTTTATATAATTGTTCAGAATTTTATAAGAATAAGGTTTACAAGATCAAATTCCAAGAGAAATTTACCCAGATAAACAAAATGTTGTCGGTCAGCGCTTTTTATCAGGCTCCATAAATTTGGTAATTTCGTATCTCACAAATTTGTGGTTGGAAAGTAACCATTTATTCGGTTGGAAAATGTGTGCTATAAGCTAATCAATTTAGGTTTCCATTCGTTAAACATTCATTTACATAAAAATCCTTAGACATTGTTGTTGAACTATTGTTATGATTTATAAAAATGATTTTATTTTGTAACCTTAACGGTTAGAAATAAAAAGTAACCACTAAACCGCTTTACTAAAGACCACTATTGAGCAAACCACGAACAACGTTCCTTTCATCAACGATAAGAGACCTTTCCCCGGGTGTCTTTTTACAACTCACCAGGCGCCTCCATTCATCACCGCACCAGGCGCCTCCATTCATGCGCAACTGTGTAGGATGAGTACAAGCGTGTAATTATCTCTTCGTTTGTTGCTGCCCGGCTGTTGGTTCGTGAGGATGCTCCTGCCACACACTCTCCCTAAGTGCACTCCCCGAGCCGTTTTAGCATAGTCGATTTCGCTCCGTTTGCAAAAGATCCTAATGAATGGAATTAGCCCAATCGTGGCGCATTCCGTTCACACCCGTGTATCGTTTTTCTTACCTCGAAGATGGGTTCTTGGTTGACGGGTAGGGCGGGGTGGAGTGGGGGGAGTGTGTACTTGCTCAAATCCAAACGCTGCCATTGGCCCGAAGCACCCATTCATTACCGGTAAGCTGGTGTCCGGTAGCTCCGGTCCCGTGTCCTTTGACCCGCTCTGATGCTCCCTTCGGGGTGGAGAAAATAATCTTCACTCGAAGAAATAATGATGTAACTCATTTGGCGTCACATTTTTCTTGCCCTCCCCGGGGCCCGTGTCTTTCCGTCGTGCAAATGGCATGGCGGCCGAATCGAACAAAGAATCTCACTTAGCGTGTACGGTGTGTAATGATGATGTCGGCGAGTACTATAATTATCATCAGCTTTATCGACACATTTCGACACAGTCCGTCCTCCGCATGGAATGCTTTCAGCCGGTCGCTCGGTGACTTTGCAGGTGTTACGGAGGTATCAGGGTTCTTTTTTTCATTCACTACCTCCCTTCCTCCCTCCGTCGCTCCCTTTGTCGCACTCTTTCGGGTTGGTGTCACCGTCAGGTTGCCATTTGACGATCATCGGGATCTCCCCCGGAGGCGGCACCAGGCACACTAATTACTACTGGCTCGTTGTTATTACATCGCTTTCCTCTTTCGCCGCAGCTCACACTCATACCCGACAACTTCAGCCTGCACCTGAGCCCCGCCGCTTCCTCCGACACGGCCGAGTACAGCTGCCTGCTGAACGACCGGCACAGCCCGGAAGCCATCGTTGACCTGCTGGTACAAGGTGAGTACAAGGCCAGTGCTTCGCAACCCGGGCTCCACCAGGGCTGACCCGGTTTAGTAATCGGCAAGACGAACGAGGCTCGTCGTAAGAATCAGAACAAAGCTAGTAAGCACTATATTTATTAAGCTGCAGCTTAAATAAACCCTTTTCAATCCGGAGATATTCAATATCTAACAAACGTGAGACCTTTGGGGGTTTCCCCTCATATAATGATGAGAAAGACGATACCTTCTATTTGAAGATGTTTGGATCAGTGTCTTTCTTGAGTTTAGTTAAGAAATATCATAAGAAACAATTACTTTAAAACGTGTGCGATACCTTTTTGATTGATTTTATTTTTCCCTAAATTCCTTCATGATGTTGCTTTCTATTCTAGCTCATTGAATTTTCCTTTTCCTGAAATATTTCCTCTGCAATTACTTCATTATAATTAAGCTCAATTCGCTTTAAATTATTTAATCACATAAAAGGTCACTAGAATTTGATTTGTTTTTGACGATTTAGGTTATGTCATTCTCTACGGTAGAAAAAAAGGAAAAATACTAAAAAGTAATATGAAATACATAACCCGTGAAGTGGAAATATTTGATTTTAATGAAGACACGACTCACAAAAATAAAAGACACAAGTTTGATATATGTGAATACAGATTTTGAATAGTGTAAAACACTTAATAAAGCTCGTGCAAAGCAAAGCAACGATTGAAAGACACTGCTCCAGAAGACTACCGTTATAACGAGTGCACGAACGAGTGACATACCCACACTTCTCCGTGTCGTGTTGATGCACGAACAGTACGAAAGGTTTGCAGTAAATTTTCTCAAGTCGATCCCAACCGCTCCGGCGCACGGCATACCGCCACCGGAAGTGAAAGAGATTGAGCGTTTCCATGGCCACACGGTCTGACAAGAGCATGTATCATCCCACCGCAAAAGGCTCCGCCTTTCTTGTGCTCCCTGCCACTACCGGTCGTTCTTCCGCTCTTCCCGCTTGCAGATGTGCCCGATCCGCCCGGACGTCCGCTGGTCGTAAGCTTCACGTCACGTTCGGTCGATTTATCCTGGGCCCACTCGCAGGACCCCCGAAATGCACCGGTTACAAATTTCATCATCGAAACACGGTAAGCGCACCGGCGAACCATTTCACCGACATTATGTTTAGATTTACACCACCAGCATCCGGCTGGCGGGGGGGTTTTCCCGGCCGCCCGGGCAGGTAGTGGTGGCAGTTCGGCTGGGTTTTTGTTTTCAGGTTTCCTCACATCTCCACATCCATCACCCTTGCTTCCCTTCGCCATCGGCAACGAAGGAGTATCGTTTCCGGCGCGCGGTGAACACGGTTCGGCTGAGGGGAATATTTATTTTACAACCATTCCACCCGCCCTCCTTTACTTCCTCCGCCCGGTTCCTTGAGGACGAATCTCGGGGAAACCTCGTCGGCAGATGCCTTCGCAAACAACGAGTTAAGTGTAAGATAAATTGATTCCACCGGCACTTGCGCTTCGGATGCCGCGCGCCCTTGAAGCGCGATAAATTTCCTTTCGGTATTGATTTAGGCGACCGGAATGTAGAGAATTTAAGGCCTTCCATCGAAAGAGTTGTCTTGGCCGTCAACGGCGGTCGTGCCGGCGCTGCAGAGGCCGGATCAATAGCCGGGCGTAAACACTTTGGCGCAAATGAGGATGAATTTAAATGTATTCCCCTTGGCACGTTCGGGACTTCCGAGGATGGTTTCAGTTCGTTCTCGGTAAAAAATGAAGTCTTTACCTGGGTGGAAATGGCAAATTGGGAGCATAGCGACGGCATAAATTCTCCTCAAATTGGAGCGTGGTTTGTAACTGTAAATTATTGATCGAATATCCGACGACTCAGCGATTGCTAATTCGACAAAACAGGAGGAAGTGAATGTAACACATGGAAAAAATGGGTTTCATAGGTTAATTCGTGATGCTCTATATCACTTTTTTTTTAATTAGGAGATCTTACCTGAAAGTAAACTTCTTTTGAACACCAAGAAGATGACGCTAAGAAAACTTGACTATTCTAATGAATTTATAATTCTATGAATGAAGAACTTGACTATTCTAATGAATTTATAATGATTGAACTTTATAATTTAATTAAAGTTGATTTGATGATTGGGATCGATAAATATCAAATCTTTTATGAAACGAATAAACATAGAATGGTTGTGTGAAAATTGATTATTCCAGATTCAGCGTTTAATTGCTTATCTAATCTTTATCTTATCTTTATTTGTTATCTTACTGTCGCCTGTCGGTTCTGCAATATGAAAATCGTTTATCAATCATAGAATGCTCATAAAATAGTTACGAGAATCCTGAGATGTTTCTTCCAGAAAAGCCTAGAAACCGATCTTTACCGATGAAAGGTGCGGCTATAAAACGCTTTAGAAGACATTTCATTGTACAAACATCTTGACTAACAGTCGACGATCCAATGCACACGTACAGCCTTTGTTATGTTCCTCAAATAACGCCGGTCTGATGTAGAGAAATTATGAGTAGGTGTTTGCACCGTCCCAAGCAGATGCTAAGTTGTGTAACGAGCCAGCGAAGCTGCGGGTTTTTGTTTATGTGCAACATTTTCCTTGTGCTAAATCCAAAGCAAAATAAAAGAAATTGTAAAACAAAAGCGTGAGCCGACTGCTCTCGTACCTGTTTTAATCCGCATCAGCTCCGCCAGCTTCGGAAACTTGACGGGTTCGCCCGAGCCTGAGAAGTTTTAGTAATTCCTCTTCGCCGCGCTTCGATGTAGAAAAACAGGCAACAAAACCATGCAAACAGCTTTCGTGAAATGTATTCCGACGTGCAGCCCCACCAGTACGCATTGGGTAAGCCGCCACACGTCCTCGAGCGGCAACCGTGATGCGCGATGGTTCTTAAAATGGAATTATCAAACATTCTCAAGGCAAGGTCGGGTATCGGTTTGCGAAAACTTATCCCACACTCGAAGCCGCGGAAACGGAAACATTTAGCCCGTCCCCTTGCGGAATATATCCGGGTCAAAACCGCAGAGAAGCGGTGTAGGACAAAATAGGGTGGGGGTAGGCGGAGGGTGTAGGAAGCTGGAGAGAAATTTTTAATCTTCGCATAATACTTCTACTGCGCCTTACTTCGCAACGAGGTAGGCCTGCTCGCTGGTTTCGTTAAGTTTTTCACTCAGTTTTTCATTTTGCTTTATTTATTTGACGTATGTTTACTTGCCGCACGCGCGCGCACCAACGGGAAATGTGGAAAATTTGTATTTCAGCCGTTTGGTTTTTTTTTGCCCCTCGTTCGCTACTTCCGAGCTCGTGTGTACGGAAGGGATCTGCGGTTTTCCTGGTAACGGTCCGGATGAAAACAACGGGCCGTGTTCAGAGCAAACACTTACAAACGGGAGCACGTGGTGCGATTTTTTCCCGCCCACCAGCCCTACGCAGAATCCAGCCGACATGGTTTTCCACCGCAGAAGGGAAATATGATCGTTGGCATCATTTCCGTTGAGGCAGACGTGTGTGTGTGAGGTTTAAAATAAAAACAAGTCTGTATGAAATATAAAACCAATCATTCATCCTGGAAACTTGGAGATGCTTTGAGTAACAAACTTTTCATATGGGTTGAATTTTCTAAGATTGTAGGCATGTATTAATTACATATAATCGATTTCGTATTAAATTGTTTCAAACCATGCGATGTTAACACGATTTTCGTATTCGTTGTCGGTTTTAGATATAAACACTTGCGCAAGTTTAATACTCAACGAAACATTTTTGCGAAAAGATTACATAAGCTTTCCTTTTTGTTCAGTTCTAAAATTTGCTTACATTTCCTTTAACAAAAAGTCGTTAAATATTGAAACGGGGTTTTTTCTTGGAAATAAGGAAATTTGTGGATGCTCAAAGAATGTTTGATTCAAGTTTTTTTTATTATGTTTTAATATTTTGGAACCAGCTTGGAAACCTCTGTATGGGTTGTTTATTTTGCATACCGTTAGTGTTCGTTGCAAAACCGAAAGACCAGAAGCAAAAGCAGGGAGATACATATTGAAATCCCATACTCAAGCCGGCATTCCGGGTTCCGGCAGATCGTTGAGGAGGGATATTTTACAAGTTCTTTGATATTTCCGAGCGCGCGGGGAAACGATTTTCCGAACGTATTTATTTGTGTCCTCCCATACCACCTCCCCCCCACTCCCCACCCCTCGGCAATTCCACGCCCTCGAGGGCAAATGGAATGGAAGGAATTTTATTTGATTTCAGCTTTACCTGCTTAGGCAGCATCCGGGTGGAACTGCTGTTACTGCCTCTCGAGGGTGAAAATAAATCGTCCAACGATATGCCGCGACTGATGGTTTTTTTTTCTGCGCTTTCTTTTTTCTTCTTTCTTCTCGCACCGCCGCCCCGAATAGCATCGGCGAGAATGGCGACTGGGAGCAGGAGCCACCGATCCACACCAAGAGCAGCCAGGCGTCGTACCAGGTGACAGGACTGCAGCCATTCACCGTCTACAGCTTTCGCGTCATCGCCGTCAATCAGCTCGGCCAGAGTCAGCCGTCGAAGGAGTCGTACTACTTCGTAACGCTGCGCGAAGGTAGGCGATGTCGTAGGATCGCGACCTCGATTTGAGCACCGGGTCGTATTTTCGCCGAGTTGGCACCAAATTTCCCCTTGCCCCAATTTTGCGCCCCATTCCCAGCGCCCGGCCGGCGGTGCGTCCATGGCGATCCAATTAAGCTGTTCCAATTTGCGAGCACCTTCCCGCGCGGTCTCCTCCCCCCCCGGTGGTGGCCCAGTTTGGGCCCGGTTCGTTCACAATTAATCTGCCGAAAAGATCGTCACCCTCGTGCGGGCAAAGTGGTTCGTGGAAACGGCGTCCACAAACCGCACCGTGGGTTCCAGCCCGAAATGGACCACCCCACCACTGGGCTGGGTCCAAGGGGATGCGAAGTATCCGCTCGGTGGGAGGGCGGGGGGGGGGAGGGAGAAAGAATAAAACACCTCCAGAACCACCGGCCGTTGTCGTTGTCGATTACTGGCCGATCCTGAAGGGGGCGTAATTGTTGAATAAATTTAAATACATTCAACGGTGGCTGCGTTCGGCATGGTGGGAGAGCGGAAAAACCCGGCCCAGCTCAACAGCGGCCCCGAATCGAATCGAATGCTTTCGTCCGTGGGAGATCGTCGCGGCCAGAAGGCGTGAAATTCTCGCCCAACGTCGTTGCGTTCTGCCGGCAAACAAGTGTTGGAGCTCGCGAATGTTCGGATCGCCGGGAATCCAGGAATGCGGCGATTGTTTGGCGTGAAAATCAATTAACGTAACGAGACGGGCGGGAAACGAATGGACCATCGTCCCGCTGGGCGAACGGTGCGTTTCGTTCGACTTTGGGGACGGATGGCGATGCGATGAGACTGTGCGAGTGTGGTCCGTATCTTGGCGCCTCCGAACGGAAGATGACTGACGTTCAGGGTAGGCATCGTGCTGTGCTGAAGACACGAAAATACATAAACATGAAAGTGTGAGCATTGATGAGGTAGCATGAGCCAGGAAACATCTAGAGGGCATAAGAAATAAATCTAAACGATCTAAAAGAAAAACGAATTATTTAAACATGCTGGCCATCCTGTGGAACAAGCAATCTTCAACATCGCATGTTTATTAAGAATAGGTAAAAGTACTAGTATGTATATTATGTTACTAACTTCTAACAGCTAATCCATCGAAAGCAATAACATTTGGTAGGTTGCTGTTATATTTTGCACGAGGTGCAAAGAGGAGTTTCTTTTTCCTCAAAAAGTTTTTTTTAATAGTTTAGGTCCTATACTTTCCATCATTTTACTTCAAATCATCTACAAAAGATTATCCCGAATTTAAGGTAACAAATTTGTTATTGAGATCGCCTTAAAATACGGTTGATATAGAATTATTAAAAAGTGTCGGGAAATAGAAACAGCATCAACATATTAAGATATTTAAACGAACAGAAAATCCATCTAAAATAACACTATAAGAACGGATGCATAAACGACGGACTCGTTTTGAAGATATACAGTTATTCGATGCAGTCCATCCAGTTTCTTGACCAAATACACCGACTGTTTGACTTCTTATTAGTCAAGGTAGAAAGTATTATTTTTAGTTATCTAGAAGTTTAGAGTCTAAAGAAATGGCAGTAACAACTTAATGTCACTGTTTAACATAAAACGGCCGATAAAACTTTGATTTAAACAACTGCTGATGTCAGAATCCTCATTATTTTCACATGTTGCAAGGAACATCAAGAGCGGAAAGCTGATGAATTCGATGGAAACCCTCATGCTAAGGCCTAGTACGCTATATTCTGTGAATGTTCGTGGGTACATCTTGGCTTATTGCTTACATAAGACATCTGTTGAATTCGTCAAATCATACTTAGGTCAAATATTCACTGCGATATTAGGGTTAGAAGATAAAATTGTTAACTGTACGGATACGGATGTATGAAATGGAATTCTGTGTGGGTTTATCCCAAACGAGTTTTAATTAAACTAAGAAAAGTTTTTACGGAGTTTTAGTTACCATAAGTTTACCGGTTCTGTAACGTAAAATGTACTACGACTATCCTGCTTTGATTTTATATTGCTAGAAAAAATGGTCGGTCACATTTCAAACCAATTTCGATAACTCAAGCGCGATAGAGATGGATACATGTTTCAACTCAGCAAAGTTTATTTTTAATTGACCATTCCAGGGCGTTGTGATGGCGTTTTTGCAGGTCATTTTAGATTAATTTTTTTTCCCCGAGGGCCGTAAGAAACAACTTCCAAACTAGCGGAAGCGCACTAGACATCTAGCTGGTCCGGCGGGGCTTCACCGAATGACCAAAGTTCGCTGATACCATTACATGCACTGCCGCACGTGGTTGTTCCGCTCGTCCGTTGACGTCCGGTTTTTCGCCCGCGATATGGATTTCCGCCGCCGCCGCCGCCAGTCGTGACTTACCGCCGTCAACTGCACTTTGTACACGTGTTTCAATCTTCCATTTTTCATTAATGCTACCTTCTTCGTTTTCTTTTGTCTCTGTCTCTCTGTCTCTCTTTTTTTCTCTCTTCCACGTACAGCCCCGACGGGAAAACCGGTAACGACGATCGCGCACAACACTTCCGCCACCTCTGTATATATTTCGTGGAAGGCGCCACCACCGGAGTCGATCCTGGGCGAGTTCCTCGGCTACCGGATAACGTTCCGGGCGCGGGACCACCACTCGGACGACGTCAAGGAGATCTACATCCGCGATAGTACCGTCGAGGTGAGGACGACCAAATTCGATTTGCTCTCGCCAGTCGCGTCCGGCGCCAGTCGGGCGTCCGCGTTCTAGCAGGGTGGAAGGGGAGCGGAACGAAGGGATGGGGAACCCATAGGAGAAGTGTACACCGTCCGGCGTTAGCGTCGCAGTTTCGCGTGGAACGCCAGCTGCGGTGCTGCGGTGCATTAGCCGCTCGGATCGGATCGACCCTTCGAATGGCTGCAGTTTGCGCCGTTGAACACATGGTCCTGGGAAATGCAACTGGCTCCTACTACCACCCGCACACCAGTGCACAGTTCAGCACAGTTCAGTAAATTATCCAATTTACAACTGGGACCCCAACTCGGCTGGCATGCCGGAAAGTGGAAAGTTTGCCGAGGAAATCAAATTAAATTGTGATAGAAATTATCGCTGTTTCCCTTAGTTATGACATGAGTGTAAGGAATTGCCCCCTTCAGCTCACATGTCTGTATGTGTTCTAACTTGTTTGCAAAAAAAAGGCGCACATTTTGCCGGTCAATGTTTGCCAGAATTCACCATACACCGTCGGAAATTTAGCGCAAACGAGAAAATGATCACTAATGTAAAGTGATGGTCATCCGTTAATGGATCTGTGATACCGGTTTCCGCTGCGTCGCTGGAAAAACAAGGTATTGGCCGTTTTCCTTTGAGATGAGTTATGCCCAAGATAATCTGCATGATGGGTCTAATGTGTAGGTAGCATTACATAAGTTACATTCGGGATTTTTCGTTACCCTTTTTCACTTGCTAATTTGTGCAATATCTATTTGGGGCTTCAATTTAGACCAGGTTAATATTGTAGGGGTTCATGGAAACCACTTCGTAATCCAACGAGTTCGTTTGAGTAGCCTTTCAACTGAATGTTTCCTGTAAAAATATTACAACTATATGCCTTAAATATAACCAACGCAGCAAATAACCCTGTAACGGTGGTGAGGGGGTGGACTATACAGAAGTTTTTTGAAATTAAATGTGAATTACTAGAAACGTAGATATTAAATTTTGAGAATGCAATCACATTGTCAAAGGGTTTCAATATAACGCTACAGTTGGACCACATCAAATGGAGAACTTTGCTTCGAGGGAATTTTCATAAACAAATAGTTTCGATGACTATATTGCATCTCATTGTTCCTCGGTCAAGAGTTCAAATATAGTTATAATTATATTTTTACAAAAAAAAAATATAATGGAATATGTCACCCAATCCAAGCACAGCATGTTGCGTACTATTTTGCTGGGAAAGCAGAGCTATTTTCTATTATGTGTTCTCAAGCATCCACCACAAAGTGTTGAAGGGAAAAAAGGGTCAGAGAAACAGGGGTAGATGGTATTCCTGGCCCTAGGAAACAATGACACACTGCTGGGAACGACGGAAAAGTCACGAAATTCAATTAAATTTTTCCCTCTCTCTCCCGCGATTTGCGATCATTCATTGTTAGTTGTGCATTATTTGCACAATTTCACTATTCATAGTTGTCGTTCCGTTGTTCCCCCGCACCACTCCGTCATGGTTCGTATGGTACGGCCGTGCAAAGTAACGCCATTTACCGGACATCGTGCTCTCGAAGGCTACCAGACGAATTCGGGCCCGGTCCGGAAAGTATGCGCCCCAGAATTGATAACCCGCTGGCTTCCCGAAAAACCCGACTTCCCTTGTCAGCAAACAATGCATAATAATTTTGTTTACACGCGTAAATGCACTCCGGCACTGGTTCGGATCACTTGACTGACTTCGGGGACCAGGCCCGTGGGGCCGTGTTGCACCGTCTTCGCCGAAGCGGACCTCCGGGCGTGCTACTGGAAAACCCGGTAAAGTGCGCTGAAATGCAAAGCAGTGCCGTTATGTGCGCGGTGACTCGTCTTCGGCGTCGTCGTCGTCGTTGGCCCGCAAAACCCTTTTCGAAAAGCGTCCCCCGGGACAGACGGCAGGACGATCGCAAGAATCGCAGAATCCTTCGGTCCTCCTTTCTGCCGAGTTTCCCAGCGTGGCACGATCCGTGTGTTTTATGGTTTAATAGCATCCGGTTCGGGCCGAGTGGAAAGTCATGTTTTTGCAAATTTTCCGAGCGCATGATTACTTGCGCACACTATCCCCTCGGTGTCGATGGGAAGGCACAGAAGGTAGGTTATGCAAAGTACAGGTGGAAGCGGCGGGTGGGGTGGAGGGGGCATAATTACCACTAATTTAATGGTGAAAATTCTAACCATCCGAAGGAACGTTCTCGGTACCGCACGAGTACTCCACTCTGGAGTTACTAGGAACGTCCACCCTCTTCCTCTCCGTGCCTGCCGTTCCTTCGCTATCTATTCGTCTGGTTCAACCCACAGCCAGCCAAAAAGAAAAAGGGTCTTTCAAACATTCAATTCTCTAAACCTTACCCGGGACGAGTTTGGGGTTATTTTTTCAGAGGAACTAACCTCTCGAAAACAACCGGAAGGGAACCTGAACGAGCTCCTACCCGTTACTTCCTCGGTGAAGCTTACGGTGGCTGGCATACTTATTCACTCTTCTCTACCTCTCTCTTTCTCTCTTTTTCTTTTCTATTGCTTCCTTTTTCCCCGGGACACACTGCAGAACCATGAAATTCATAACCTCGAAACGTACACGCAGTATCTGGTCTCGATACAAGTGTTCAACCCGGAAGGATTAGGACCGCCGACGACCGTGCTGGTTATGACAGATGAAGGAGGTAAGTGTGGCCATGGTTCGGTGGACCATTTGTTTTTTTTTGTTTCCACTCTCCTGCTTTCTCCCGTTGTTGTTCCGTGCGTTGTTTCGCCGTCCTGTACCCTCGAGCGGCCCGAGGACGGATTATCACGAACCACTAACCGGTTCCTAAGTGGTTCCCGCGTTCTGGGCCGGAAAACTCGGGACCGGGCCGGTCGTGGTTCCGCTCCGGGTGGAGGCTACCCGGGAGTCGGCGCGGGGGAAATGAACAGACACTCGGCAAAGGACGGTGTCCTCTACTTCCCCCCCTCACACACATCTTTTCCCTCGAGAACCCCAAAGGCATGCATTTACAATTTGGCATTTTCCCACCGGAAAGAACCCGGAAAAATGGGAAAATACTTTACCTCGTTTTAAGGGACGTTCGGTGTGTGTGTTTTTTTCTTGTTTTCTTTCCCGTTCACCGGGATACATATTTTCCACCGGTGGTGGGAATTAATGAAAAAATAAAGGTAAACGGGGTTGAAAGCGGATCCCGCCATGGGACGAACGAAAGTTTCGGGTTTGCTTTGTTTGTTTATTATTTTTGTGTATTTTTTTCCGGCGAAATATCATCATTGGAATAATTTGGTTTAGAAATCTGTCACATGAGCTTGGTTTTTCATTCCGTTGTGCTCATGTGAGTGCTTTTTCCCCCACCAACATCGACACTAACGGAACGGATGTGTATGTCTGGCTTGTTTTTTGTCCGCTTACATGTATGTATATCTTTGCTACCATACCAACATTTTTTTTTCTTAACTCCACATACCACCCGATATCTGCACATATGACATTCTAGGATTGGAATATCATATCAAATGTTTCGAAAAAAAGTATGAAAAAAAAAAATGCGCATCTGTTTTTCCTGCTGCGAACGAGTGGTCGTTTCGGAATAAATGAAAATCCTTTTTGGCCCGACGATGGCCCCTGTTGGGCCGGCCAAAGTACGCTTGATCTCGGTTCAGAGATAGCTCGGCCAAACGATCGACTGGTGTCGTGTTTTACACCACCATTCGCTGCCGGTGGATGGGGGGGGGGAAAAAATAAAACATCCAGCCTTTATGCGGTTCACACACATTCCCGAGAAGCGGAGAAATCTATCGGAAAAGTGTCAATGAAAATAGGGAAAGCGCTAAATTAAAAACGGGATCAAAAAAGGCAGGTGTCTAGCTCACGATCCACGGGCCGTATCTTGTCATGCTTTCCCGGGACCGTTTATCCGTTTGTGGATGTTGTTTTTCTGTAACCTCCTCCTGCCGGACGGCTTATTGATGCCCGTACAGGGAATTTACAATTTTATGCAATCCGTACCGTTCCCACCGAAGACCACGTGAAATATCAAACGACGTACGATGATGGGTAATATCAAACCCCGCTCGGTTGGGACCATTCCAGGAAACTTTGCAGACGATCTCATCGGCCTGCGGTCGTGTAACGGTGGACGAAGATTCCACGGTTCAATGGAAAGCGCAAACGGAACGGGCCGTCGTTTCTTTTTACGAAAATCCGTCGAACCCACCCGTCACAATCCCGGCCGAAGGGTGTTTTATTTTTAATTTTCCCATTCGTTGCCACCTCCCTGCCGGACGCGTGCATTCTTGGAAAAGCATTGCCACCTTTACTCGCCACTCGTGAACGCCCCGAGGTGTCGCCGGCAAGAATAGCTGAGAGCTGTCAGACCGGCTTTTACACCGGAACGGAACATCGGTGCATACGGTTGTTACGCAATGGCGCACATCCCGTAGATGATGTCGCTCCGTGCAGTTACATTTATTATGCCGTTTTGTCCGGCACGAAACGCAATCATCGCCGTGCGAACGATGTTGGCTTATGGTAAGCAAACCGTATACCGTGTTTGGTGTTTTTATTTCCCGCGCTAGTTCTTTCAGTTCATTGCAGTTTGCATGGAAATGGGGATGGTTTGAGCACTAAAAATAGAACACTGGAAGACAGTGTCACCGGGAAGGATATGCGAACGAATCGAGATGAAGAAAGAAAAACATTACTTGAACAACACACATACATACACGAATCAGTTAAATGGCAATGCCGTGTGAGGAAAAGCTCCGCATTGTATTCTCCGTTTTCGAAACAACTGCAACTCTTCCCTGGCGATGGCTCTGTGTGGCCCCATTCTAATTGTACCGCCGCAGATCCTCCGGTTAAAATTATGTCACGGCAGTAAAACATGAAAGTAAAATCTTCCGCGGTATTAATCCTGCGACATATTGCAACGTGCAGAAGATGTCGGCGTACCGATCCCGAGTACCTGGTGGGTGGAGAAATATGCTGCAAGAGGCTAAACCCCCCCCCCCCCCCCCCCCCATCCCTCCCAGCCACTCCATCCCGTGTGCATGAACAGCCGCCTACAAAGGGATCCACCGGACAAAGAGGATGCTTTACCCTTTTAGCGCGTATCCCCGCGGAGGAAATGCTTTATGGACTCGTTTTTTTTTCTCCTGTGATGAGGTGGAGGAAAAGCTGTCGTGGGAGTGTTGATAGGCAGGTTTGAGAGTCCTGCGAGTAGGAGTACAGGGGTCGAGTAGCTTGGATAAAGTCGAGTCGCTCGAGGTTGTATAAATGGTTCATCATTAGCAAAGTACATCTGCACGATGCAGGAACAAAAAAAAAATCACACAGAAAAGCGAGCACAAAATAAACGACATAAAAATGTGACTCGTGAAGATGCTTCTTGGCGTCTGTCTTGGACCATTCAACTTCATCTCGCCCGTACACCCGGGATGGGTCGTCCCGACAGTGAGCAACAAAGGAAAAGGAGGTTGGAAAAGAGCACCGGGAGTAGTACTAAAATAAAGGAAAAATACCTCCAAGGTGCAAGCGGACCGTCATGTTCGGGACGGGGATGAAAAACGGGATTACGGAGGACTCCTCATTGCCCCACTTGTCGGCAAGCCACCTCCGGTACCTCCTCGCGGAGCACACGGGCATAAGGATGATGCGCCCGGGTAATGCTCGTCCCAGTCCTGACACCGTTTTTTGAAGTGGCTGAAGTGGGAGAAAAAATGACATCCATATAATGAGCTTTGTTTCCCATTTTAACTATGATTGCAACGGCTCCATCTTCAGTTTGCCAACCGGTTGGGATTTGCCCTGTATCCGTACCGTGCTCGGTACACGCCATTTTCCGGTCTGTTTACTGCGTCCCCTGCACGAAGACGAAGATTCTGTCCAGTTCGATGAGGAATTTGAAAGAGATTTACGCTTTCCGCCTTCGCACTGTAGTGTTGAAATAATGGTGAAAGCAAGCGGATTGTTTTAGCTTAATTATTTCCTCATCCTTGGAAAGGGAGTTACAACAGTTTCGCGACTATAATCTGACAGAAGATGGGATGGCGCCGCTCATCGGGGAATCACTTTTTTTTAAACCACCCAGAAAAACAGACATACAACTCGGAATGTTTGCATTGGAATGACCATACGGAACGTTACGTATGCTTTCGATTGAGGTGACTAAAAACGGGGACGAAAAAAGGAATGACCCGCACGGAACCTAGACTCGATGGCTACTTCTGCAGGCGATTCGATTCCACTTTCGTACTGTCGGCTTCCTAATAGGATTACCGAGATGGTTCGTGGCGAAATTGGACCGGGGTAAAAAGTGGGCTCGAATCGACACCGGACACCTTTCCGAGCTCCATTGCGGAGGCCACAATTTGAGGGAGGTGTCTGTTGAGCACCCGGGAATGGTGGTGGAATTATGCCGAACTGCCTCGGGATGCTCATTTTCCAGCGAGAAAAACTTTCCACCGGGTCGGCCCAAAAGGCCCATTCTAGAGCTTGCGGTGGTGGCCAGTGGGCAACTTCTCGACGAATTTTGATTACCCCCCCTTATCCCACCGCTCTCTCTCGTTGGCACGCACACACGCTAGCATGGCACTTGGTGCTCAGGGGCTGGTCATTCAATTATAAAAGAAATTATCGAATTTTCACATCTCTGCCAAAGGCGGACCACCGACCGGTGGCGTAGCGTAGGATAGCTTTCATCAAAGCTCTTGCCTAATTATTATAATCCTTTATTCGCTTTTGATTACTTCTCTCTCGAGCATCATCAGCAATTCTCGGCCCACACGGGAATTGCAAACGAGCGCAACCAAGTGAAATTACGACAATTCAATCCAGAAAAAAATACATTGAGCCAATGGAGTTTCTGTTATAGACAATGGAGCGACGTTTACCAAAATAAGAAAAGTTTCTCATAGTGTATATTATGTTATATGTGTAATATTTAAATATGCAGGAAGTCTACGCAAAGACGGATTTTGCATATTGTGATTGAATAACCTATCGTTTATGTTCTGTACGAGTTTTAAAGCGAGCTTTAATTTTTCCCTCAATCGGTAGAACATATGTGGTTTGAAATTCCAACGGTTTTCCCAGTCGTTTCAACTTCTTCTAATGAGCATACAACCACTAGGCACACATGGAAATCTCAAAATTGAGAAATTCTGTCTCTTATCTTTTTCGCTCTTTCGGAGATTAAAATACTTTTTCCCTCTCTCGAAATACCAAATCCTCTCATTTTACACCTTTTTCTTCTCTCAAATTGAAAATTTCCGGGAGAGGAAAATCTAGCATTTGTCATTGACTGGCGAACCGGTAAACACTGATTACCGAACCGGTAATTACCGATTCTGCAGTATTCCGCGAAGTTTTGTGCCTGGAAGGTCAGCGAATCAGTATTTAGAGGTCACTCGGGAGGGAGAGTCTGGATAGGCGTATGAATGTATTGTAGGACTATTTGCACCGTTGTGGAAGTATTAGTGAGACAATTTATTTTCTCCAAAACGAGCAAAGATGGTTAAAAGTTAGCCGCGTTAAAGTTGTGGGTCTTAGAAAACCCTTTCATTTGAGGGGTCTATTGTAAAAATTGGTTCAGCGAGTAAAAAGTTACACACGAATCGGCTGTTCCAGTGAGCTCGGGAGCGTCCGATGCATATGCAGAAAAAAGCGAGCTTCTCCGGATCTCCAGCTGTCAAAATTAGCCTTCATCTCTCGCGTCGTCTCACTCCGCCGTGCAAGCAATATTTACGGTTCGGACACCTAAAAGGTGTGGACTTTCGCGTTCCCGTTGTCCAAATTGGTTTGTTTTTTCCACGCTGCTGCCGTGTCGTGAAACAAAGTGCAGTGAAAATACAGCCAGCCGTGGACGGGTTCGGCAAGGGGCACCTTTGGAGAAAACGTTAAATCGATCGCGAAATCCGGATCCCGCGGACGGGGAAAAGTTTTGCGTCAGGCCTTTTGCTGCTACTACGAAATCGGCTCGCCGCCGAACGCCTAGCCTTCAATTGACCGTAATTGATGCGGTGAGCGAAGCATCCGCCGCGGATTATTGGAGCGGGAACTTAACTGACCTTTCCCCTGCAATTGACTTTTTAGTGTTTCCCGGGTGTTGTGAGGACAGGCCGTGCGTTGTACGGTTGGTGAAGGCAAGGGGCAAGGAAGCGGTGATTCCTGTGATTGCTGTGTTATCCCAATTGCGTTCACACTGCGTGCATGTGTCACGAATCGCGCAATGGAGACTAGATTATCGAGTTTTTCTTGGAAAAGTGACGTCCCAGCAGCAGCAGCAGCAGCAGGAGCAGTGCGTCCAATGTAGAACCCAGCCCATTGGAAGAAAGCAAAAAAGAAAAACGCACAGTAAAAGCTGCTGCTCGGAGAGGAATCAGTGAAGCGCGTTCCGGGGGTTTAGTTATTCGGTCCGCGATTTGTGCAGCACCACGAAAAAGGGATTTCGGTGATGGTGTAAGTGTGTGTCCCAGTGTGTGTGCGTGTGTGTTTGAAATTGGCATCCCGTAGGTCCGGCGGGGTACAACTTCCTCTTCCGCCAACCTTCTGGTGCCTACCACGGTTTTGTATACAGCGCGTAAGAACAAAAGAACGAGATTCTCCCATAGCTGGGCTGAGTCACGATGGCATCCTCTTCCCGAAACGGACTTCTGCCGGTGGTGCTCCTGTTGGTGCTCGCTTTGAACAACCTGGTTCGAGTTCATGGGCTTCCAACAACGGAACATACTGTACGCACAACAACGAGTGACGACCCCGTTTCGTCGATGGTTTCCCCCACACAAGCAATAGAAAGTACGCTGCCTCCCCCAACGGATGGGGCAGCCAACGGTGGCGTTGGGCCACCCGTACTCCTGCTTCCGTACGATGCCGACGACGGCCAGGTGGATGCACTCGGGCAGGAAGAGGAAGAGGAGTTCGAGGAACCCCGTGTCCTTCCGCTGAAATCGTCCTCCGCGTCCGCTTCCACACCCGCGCTCGTCCGGGTGGTACCGATCGATGCGGCCGCAAGCAACGACGAACCACACACTTCCACCCACGATCCAACGTTTTCCGCCGACGATGACATTGGTAAAGACTGTGGGTGGCCTGGGAAAATAGGTGTTGTTGGGGGTGGGATGTAGTTCGGTGCAGGAGAGAAATGCACGAATCATAATTCCGCGTTTGCAATTTGGAGCGGAATATGATCGCTATTACTTAATGTTAATGCAACGTGTAACGTTATTTTGAAATAGATTTTTGTTTGTCCTTTTAGTAGAAAAGCTTAACGACGGGACTATACATGAGTTGAGCACAATTTTATGAACTGTTTACCACAGCTAGAGCAAATATTCATGTGTCCAAAACAAAAACACTTGAACATTAATAGGATGTTATCGGAAAAAGTTCTTGATACTTTAAAACCACTTCAAAGTTCTGAAACAAAATGTAAACATTTGTACTGTTTTTATTGACATTTCATTGATAACATTATTGACGTAGTACAATACGGCCTGGCCGTCTAAATATATATATTTTAAAAAAATTATTGACCTGACATAAAATGTTTTCAATCAATTGAGCACTTGGTACTACTAGTAATATTTATTTTCAAATTTCGTGAAAGCATCAATATGGAAAAACACATTCGTAAACACAAATACTGCATTCAAAAGCAAATTGGCAAATATGTGTTTATTGAACCTCAATCGATCGTCTTGGAGGGCATCGGTAATCTAAGGGTATGATCTGTTCGGACGATTGTAGACATAATAAATTCTGGTTCGATCTGTATGCTTTTAAAATATTGTGCTCAAAACATTTTAAAATAAATGTATATGCATCGATTTATAACCGAAGTCGTAGGTTTTGATATTGTTGTTTAAGGACAACATAAAATGAACACACTCTTGTGCAGTTAAACAGTGTTACTAACGGGAATCCATTTACTTCAATTCGCAGAACCAAGTCCACCACAAAATCTCACCGTGCTGGAGGTGACGTCCACCACGATCAAGCTGACCTGGCGCGAGCCGGAAAAAGCAAACGGGGCCATCCACGGCTACCGGGTGTACTACATCCACCAAAACCAAACCGACCTGCACATGCCGATACTGAAGCTGAACGAAATGCAGAACTCGGTCTACCACTACACGTTATCGAATTTGAGTGAGTGTTAAAATTTCATTTCTTCCATGCTCGAGGGTCGAAGGATACGAACAATCCGGTATTCATTTTCAACCCCAAACCACAGAACCGTTCACGGAGTACCGCATTTTGGTGACGGCGTTTACGAAGAAGCACGACGGCAAACCGTCCGAGGTGTCACAGCGAACCGATGTCGCCGGACCGAGCGCCCCCAAGGTGGTCAACCTTACCTGCCACTCGCACAACTCGCTCTACTACGGTTGGCGCATTCCGCAGACGTTCTACAATACGATCGATTTGTACATTATCAGCTATCGAAATATCGCGTACCACGAGTTCCGCGAGATACGCATCACGGTGAACGCCTCCATTATGGAGACATCGGTAAGTGATTCCGATCTATCGACGCAGGATTAGGACCGGCATGAAAACCGAAGGCCACATTTCTCATTTATTTGTTACCTATTCCCCTCGTCCCTAGCTGATCATCCCCAACCTTACCTCCAATTCCGTGTACGAGGTGAAGGTGCGCGCTGCATCGGCGAGTGTGATTAACCCGAAGCAAATTATCCTCGGTTCATACTCGGAACCGCGAAAGGTAGGGTAACGTTGTGCTAAAGCTCGAAACACTGACCGCAGTTCCATACGGTGGAGTCGGGTAGAATTCGTTTATCTCACATCGATGTCATTTTCATTGCAACCACTCACTCAGATCTCCCTCCAACCGAACTGCGAGAAGGCTCCGCTGACGTCCCAGAGGCAGGGGTACGATGACTACAATCTGGCCGTTATGGCCGGCATCGTGTTTAGCTGTTTCGTCCTGCTGCTCATCGTGTTGGCGCTCATCCTGTGGAAGTAAGTGCTAAAACCATAATTTTTATACGATTCCAATTAAATTGCCTAACGTACAAGCACCCCGTGCGTAATGGCCCACATCTACTGCCATTGGTTCACATTTCTACCAGGAAGTCGGACTCTGTATTCTGTTGCATTGTGCCCATGTCACATCGCAACACTTTCCTATACCGCTGTACTCCCGACTTTATCGGCGACGCCTTTTGTTTGATGATAACATCCTATCAAGGGGTTCGCTAGTTCGACAGACGGCCGGCCGGTCGGTGTGAAACCTAAACGAACCAAATGGAGTGTTTCGATTGCGTGACCATTTTGGCAACAACGTGCTGCATCGTGCCGCGTGCCATCGCAAGTTCCGGCGTCGATTCCGATGCTCTGTACAGTGGCAGGGTACTCAGCGGTTGGCTTATCGTTGTGCGAACAAATTAAACGATGCATTGCTGCACAAATTGATGAAGCGAGCGGGGAGCGGTTTTAAGGTGCGAAAAACCTCCTCCCCATTTGAAACGGGACAAGAATGTATAGGAACAATTTCCTCCAGTTTCCAACCAATTGAGAATTAAATTGTCACGTTCGTAGAGTCGGAATGAAAAGATTCGAATGAAATGGAGTTCTAATGAGCAATGCCGTGAAATATACAAAGCTTACTATCGGTCAAATCCAGCTGCAGTTGGTGTGGTTGTAAGTATATCCAATACACGTTGTAAGTGTATACAATTTCACCGTTTGATAGTAGAGGAACCTCTAGGAGCGTGTGTACTATCGAGAAGGAGGCAGATGATTGATGACCGTTGAAACAATCTACCTAGGAGGGTGCCAACAGATTTCTTAGCCGTTTTTCAGTCAGTTTCAAGAACCAGAAACAAATGCAATTTGCTGTGTGAGGAACAACTATTTACCAAAGTAAAAGTGGGGGAATGTTGTATCCACTGTTCACTGCATATTGAAGCACACTTGGATACGATAAGTGTGAAAGGGGCAGAGAAATTCACAGAACTCTCGCCAAAGTTAAGCACATATGTTGGGCTCAGCATCCAAATCCTCTTAATCATGCACCTCGTATGGTAAAATGATCGGTCCTTGATAAATTTTCAACACGGTTTTCCTCGTCTAAACCACTGGAAGAACAATTGACTCACAAAGAAAATGGCATTAGCTGCTGTTTCAGCCTGCCTTTTACTGCCCTTAGCGATGTAATGTCTCCAATAAATAGCAAACATATTTAAATTTTGATTACAAAAGGAATCATTTGTTATACAATACCCAAATCAATTGCGCAGCGATCGTGACGCTTTTCATCTACGAGGTTCAGAAAATGATACCGTTCGCAACAACCGTCAAACAACGATATCCCCACTGCGTTTATGTTTCCGATATCTCGGAGACGTCCGGCTCTGCGGCGGCCAAGCAACGAGCAGGTTGCTCAGTTTTTGTTTTGCTCTCGCCGTGCACTCCGCGAGATGACGCTGCGCGCGCGCGGATTCGTCGCGTCGAAAACGTAGGAAAACCGGTCAAACGTGCCAGAAACAGTGTCGTTAAACAGCGCCCACTTAGCGACGCCACACGCGCCGATGGCCAGCGACAAGGACGATCTCGTTCCATAGTACGGATCGTCATTTCGTTCCCTAGCGACGACGCATACCGTTACTAGACGCGCTGTTGTGGTTGTTGATGCTGCGCGAATCAATGTTCAACAGCTGCGAAAAGGTGCAGGTGTGTCTCGCGTGAACAAGGCAGCAGCAGCCACGATTAGTTGGTCGTTTGAAGTTTCGGAAAGCTGCAAGAGTGTGGAATTTTATGTTGTGGTGTGGAAGAAAATTGAGTCACATACCGTGACGGAAAGATTCTATCGAAAACGGACACGAAACCGTGCATAACTTTGCACGTGGTAAACATGCTGGACCTATGGCGTGGAAAAATCTAACTTTCGGGCTATGCGTTTAAATTGTGTTTCCTGTTTGGGGATGGTTGCTGCGATTCCGAGAGTATTACTTTAGCGAAACCTGATACGATTGGTGCCAGATGAATCACGCCTCAACATTCGCGTGCTCGTTTGGAGCATATTTTTGTGTGCTTGTGGTTCGCAAACTGTTTTATACTGGTCCAAGAAGTAGGTGAGAGTGTTGTTCTTTTAAACATTTGCCAGCGATTGTTTCCAGCACACAATAATGCCACCTTGGTGCGGCTGGATGAGGTGAGTGGGGAAATTTTCAAGACAGGCCGAAAACTTGTAGTGATTTTCAAAGCGAAAGCTAACTCTATTAATATTTTACGTCGAAGAATACGTCCATATCATGAGATTAGTTGAGTCAGAAAAAAACTCACAATATGTGTTTCCTACACATTAAATTTTAATTTCCTACGATAGTTTTTCTGCTTAAAGGTCTCTTTAAACAGACAAAGGTTACTCACTGATTGATATAATTGCCTTCCTGTGTAAACGATCAGATTCTACGTCGGAAAAATATTTCAACGCCTTGCATCAGCCAAGCCTTACCCGGTGATAAACGATTTGTCAACATCGCGGCAGAAGTGTCGATGTTTTATAAGTTCTGTTCCACGGAAAGCGATTTGAGGGAGCACCGGTTGGAATTCGCCGGCCCGGTTTCCGGTTGTCACACGTCAATTATCGAGATTACATTGCTGCATCCTACCTCTCCTCGGGGTGGGGTGCATTCATTAATATCGTGGTTTTTGTGATTCATCCATCAACGGAATTGGCCAAATGGGTGCTAATGCGATTATATAACGCTATTGCACTGTTCGTTCATGCGAACGAAAGGTAAATGGGTCGGAGGAAGGAGCGGGTTAGAAATTAGCGTACAAAAAGGGAAAAACAATTACCGCCGGTCTGTGTAATGTCGTTCTCCGTAAATGATCGTCCCCAGACATCGCACACCGGCGACATTTATGGGCCATACTTATGTAATTTTTATACCAAATACAGCGGGGTGTTGTTTGCGTGTTGGCGTTGGAGGGGCTTTGATTTATGGGCCGTTGTCGTGGCCCTTTACCCATCTTGGAGATTGGTGGGCCAGGCCAGATCATACGTCACCGCAAAAGATATTTATCATTCTAAAAAGAGTGTTATCGGGCGCGATATGTTTGGTACACGATCTGTTATCATGCCCTGTCCCACTGTGCAGCGATCTGTACCGGGACCGTGTCCAAATTGGCTGCCGATGGCGGCGATGTAGTTGAGGGTTTTGTTTATCGTATTGGCAGCCGCGATCGTTTGGAAGCAATCAGCAACCCTTGTTGTCCAGCGCTGAAAGATGTCCGCGATATTTTCAGTATTCGGAAGGTCAAGGATATGTATCTTTTTAATTACGCTGATATATGTTATTGCCGTCGTGGGGCGAGAAACTTCCTGGCGCGTGATAAGGGCTGTTGCAAAAACAACCAGCTGTGTAGATATCTAGTGATGTCTGTCTGGTTGAATAGAAATCGTAGCATTAAACGGGTACATTTACAATGCTTAAATTGTTTATTACACCAATTTCCCTTCTAGAATGTTTACTTGAACCTCTTTCGTCAGGCAAGGCACTTTGAAAAAACAGAATTAACATTTTCGTGCTTTGAGATGGTCCAAGGGCCTACATAAGGTGTATAAAATATCTACATCAGTTCTTAACGTTTATAATAAATTAATGGTATTGGGAACTATTATCAAGCTTCAGCATTATATACTTTTTTTTGGAATTTGATTGTTTTAAAATAAAGGAAAAGTTTGTAAATGATGGTTTTCTACAAAAAACAGCTTTTTTAAGTTTTAGTAGTTACCTGAGGGTCAAACTAATCCGACCTGGTCTAAAACATGTCCTATAAAATGAACTCCTTTTGTGTTTAACAAATAAATCTTGTCCTATTTTATGTACATTCACTATTTGACGAATCGGTAACTTTTAGAGTCTTTCGCTTAGTTATGAAAAATTTTCGTAAACAATTTCATTTGAAATACCCTTCAAATCAATTTTAGGAAATGTTTCCACGCCGCCTACTACTACCTGGATGATCCACAGCCCTGCCAGGGTTCGCAGGCTGGCCTGATCGATTGGGAAGGCCCGAGCGAGGTAGGTGGTGAGGTACGCTGTCCGGTGCCCGTTTCGGAGTTTGCCAAGCATGTCGCTCAGCTGCATGCCGACGGGGATATCGGCTTCAGCAAGGAATACGAAGCCATCCAGGGTGAGGCGTTGAACGACGAGTACCCCTCGGAGAACTCACAGCATCCGGAAAACAAGGGCAAGAATCGGTATCTGAACGTGATCGCATGTAAGTGAAAACAAGATCCAACTGAACCGTTGGAAGGGGGATGTATAGATATATTTTAATGCGTTTCATCGATTCCCCCATCAGACGATCATTCCAGGGTACACTTGCGCCAGACTCCAGGACAGAAGAAACATCTTGACTATATCAACGCAAATTTCATCGATGGGTACCAGAAGCCGCGGGCTTTCATCGGTACGCAGGGCCCACTGCCCGGCACATTCGACTGTTTTTGGCGCATGATTTGGGAGCAGCGCGTGGCCGTGATTGTTATGATCACCAACCTGGTCGAGCGGGGCCGCCGAAAGTGTGACATGTACTGGCCGAAGGATGGCACCGAAACGTACGGCATCATCCAAGTGCGGCTGGTGAAGGAGGACGTGATGGCCACGTACACCGTGCGCACGCTGCACATCAAGCACTTGAAACTGAAGAAGAAGAAGCAGTCGCAGATGGAAAAGACGGTCTACCAGTATCACTACACGAACTGGCCCGACCACGGTACGCCCGACCACCCGCTGCCGGTGATAAACTTTGTGAAAAAGTCCACCACGGCGAACCCGACCGATGGTGGGCCGATCGTGGTGCATTGTTCGGCCGGTGTTGGCCGCACCGGGACGTTCATCGTGCTCGATGCGATGCTGAAGCAGATCGAGACGAAGGGCTCGCTGAACGTGTTCGGCTTTCTGCGGTACATTCGCGCCCAGCGTAACTATCTGGTGCAGACGGAGGAACAGTACATTTTCATACACGACGCACTGGTGGAAGCCATCGCCAGCGGAGAGACAAACGTCAAGATGGACACGATCGGTGGACTGGTGAACCATCTGGACTTTATTGATGGGCAATATAAGGTAATAAATAATTGTCGCTGAGCAATTCCAACCACACTCGCTCACGGTTAATCATGCTGTATTAATTTCTGCTTCTCTAGCTTATTGTGAGTTATCAACCGAAAGAGATTAACCTAACGTCGTCGCTGAAATCGGTGAATGCAATCAAAAATCGCAGCTCGTTGGTCCCACTCGAGGGCAGCCGGGTGCATCTTACACCCAAACCGGGCGTCGAGGGCAGTGACTACATCAACGCCACCTGGTTGCACGGTTTTCGCCGACTACGGGACTTTATCGTTACGCAGCATCCGCTGATTGAAACGTTCAAAGACTTCTGGCAGATGGTGTGGGACCACAACGCGCAGACAGTGGTACTTCTGTCGTCGGTTGACAATATGGTAAGGACAATTGATGGGAACGGCTGAAGCTCAGTGAGTTTTGCTAACCATTTGACTATTCCTTTTCGTCGTTGCCTTTTAGTCTTTCCTCCAATTTTGGCCCAACGAGTCGGAACCAATCGAAAGTGACTACTACCGCATCCGGATGGTGTCGGAGACGTCGGAGGATAACTATATCGTGAGGAGCTTTGTCATTCAGTCGATACAGGACGACTACGAGCTGAACGTGAAAATGTACGAAAATCCCGCCTGGCCCGATATGAACAATACCCGCTCGATATTCGATTTTGTTCTACGCGTGCACGAACGCTGCAACGAGTACCGCAACGGTCCGATCGTCGTCGTGGATAGGTGAGTTGGGAGTGTGTGTTTGTATAGTGCGAATAGAAAAAAATAAGGATTTATTGTCTACGTCCCTGATAGATACGGCGGATTCCAGGCGTGCCAGTTCTGCTGTGTCAGTTCACTCGCAATGCAGCTCGAGTACGACCAGACGGCCAATGTTTACACCTACGCGAAGCTGTACCACAACAAGCGGCCCGGCATCTGGACGTCGTACGACGATATCCGGCAGATCTACCGAATACTGTCCCACATGCCGAGGGATCTCGGGCTGCTTAAGTGCACCGAGCTGCGAACCGAGTTTGACGATGCCGCTATGATGACCGCCACCCCGGACCTGTACAGCAAAATCTGCAGCAATGGTAGCATCAACAATCAGCTTACCGGTGGCACACCGCCGGTCGATGGTATCGGTATGGGCAATGGTACGACGACAACGACTACGGCGTCGACGACGACGTCCGGCAATCCACCCTCGGGCATGACGTTACCCGGTGTTGTTGTCGGTACACCGAACTCGATCGGTCCCAGCCCGATGGGGGGCCCCGGTGGAACAACGCCACCACCGCCGGGTGTGATGACCACGGCTGCCACACTCCAAAACGGTGGCACGGTTATCGTGAAAATGAACGGCGACGATAACGACGAGCTTTCGGTCGTGGTGGCCACCGGCAACCACCATCTGAACCTCGACCACAATCAGGCGTAATTCCTCCTCCGCATGAAGGAAGGTTCAAAAAGTGTCCCTCACCACATGTAGCGCGGTGTATTTATTTGCATTTACCATTCGACCAACGACGATGCCGCCAACCACACTATGTGAGGTTTTTTTCGAGAGTTTTTTCCGTTTGCCACAGGCACAGGCAATCTCTAACCCTCATCGATATGTGTGCGTGTGTGTGTTTTTTTATGTCGGTATATTCTGAACCTACTTTATATATATGATCCTTTATCAATCGACCAATTTACGCAATAAGTTTAAGGTAATATTTAGTACGTAACGATGCAACCCGCCCGCTGATTCTGCACGCGGCGGCGGCACACTAGCTGTGAGATATTACCATTTAGTTCTCGTTAACCCCTGTTTGGGTGCAAAAGAAAAGCCGCAGTTCGACGAAAGCGAAACACCTCTCAAATCTAGTCGTCAAAAATCGCGAAAAAACAACAACCAGTTAGCAGTTTCATCATGCTTGTTCATACGTAGTTGTCCTCCCTCACTGTTTGGGATCTTCCTACAGAGCCGATCTGCCATGTGTCGTTCACATCGTTTAATGTTAAAGCATTTTGCCATCCCGAGGGAAGATTCATCCAGACTTAATCATATTGATTATGATTCCATTACCAATTATGCTAGCTGTAAAGTATAAGCAATCTTTCTGTGGATAACCTTTCTACATTTTCATACGGTCATCGATACCATTCAATTGCTTTCCGGTTGGGTTTCGTTTTGTTCTGGTTTCATCGCACTGCGGAAAATGTCGGCTAAAAAGAAAACGGAGGAGGAGGACTCGTACCATAATTGTAGCACATCCTTAAACAATTTCTTTAGGCTTGGTAAGCGTACAATTTCTTCTGTAAATATTAATTAGCGTAATGGATTTGAGATTAATTGTGTCCTATTGGTATAATTGCGTTTGTTTCCGGCTGGTGTACTACAGCTTCCCTAAAGTAGTGTAGTAGTGATAAGATCGGTTTATCTCTTCGGTTGTGTCGCATTGTTTTGTGCGGTTTACATAACTTTTGCAACGCATAGTACCATTGATGCTTGTGGCTCTTTTTTTTATGTGTAACTTACCTCCAACCTTTTGGTTGTGTAGAAAAGCGATTGCGATTGAAAAAAGACTCGGGAAAATATGGAATGAATGCATTATTTTTTTTAATGATCATTTTCGTGATCTCAATAGATTGACTTTGATGAAGGTGATGATAGGTGAAAAGGGGACGTTTCTATTGGAGCGACTGTTTTGCACGTAGTTGTACCGGATAAATAGTGCTCAGATTGTACGAACAGAACATAACGGCCCCGCGGCAGAGGATCCATTAACGGGTTGTTGAAACGCAGCGCAGACGAACGAAGGGAATGATTCAATCATAGGCCATACATTATTTCCCATTGTGCGCAATGTGCGAAGTTACCGGGAACGCACATTCCCAACAAGGGAAGGGCAAGAAGGAATGTTACGACGCACACGGAACAACACACAGGCGAAACGATGAGATAAAGACTGGTTTTCTATGTTTCTTACTATCGAAATCAGATAAGTGAATCTTGAAAACAGACGAAACAGCACAAAACAAACGTAGCAGGTGAAAACTACAATTCGGCCCAGAGGAGGAGGCACGTTTGGGTTCGCAATCTACAGCATCTCACGAAGAGCCAAGCAAAGTTGTTCAAATTGTGTCCGCTACAGCGGGCCCTCAAATGTACCAACATGTCACATGTAGCTGTCGGGATACAAAAAGCAGCCAACAGAGCTACCGGTCCTAGCACAAAAAGAACCAGCCGTGTTTTTTTCTTATTTCCGGAAAAGAATCACCAGACTAGGCTGACGATGGCCATACGAAGAGAGTGACACGAACAAAAACTTTAAGCATACGAAGGAGCTTAGATCTTGGAATGTTTCCAATTCCATTCCTCTGTGCGTAGGGTACAGGATGCGACTGACGTGCCAAAATGGAAAATAGCGCCATGTTGTGACGGATACTGTTGTCTCTGGGTAAAAGATGATCGTAGCAGTCCTTGGGAATTAACTTCTTCTCACCGAAACTTCAATCGAATAGTCAGCAACAGTAGAACTTAGGTAAGACCGAAAGGAAGCGTAGAAACAAACTGCAATTTCAATTTCATTCCATAGCACACTACTACTATTGACTACTTCCTTCAATAACCCTAAACATAGATGGAGTACTATCCACTGAGTACTTTGATAACAGAGCCCCGTTTGGCAGAGTACCAGCGTGTGTGAAGCGAAGCATGTGAATTGTACGTTATAAAATGTGATGAAAACTAGTTCGTAGGAATATCAAAAGAATTTGGAAACAGGTTGAAGCTACCGAGTCTCAGCCCACGGTGAAATCCGTTTTCTATTGCACCAACAATACGGTCGAAGAATTCCGATGCATAGTTCACAACCTTTCCCCACTTTTTTTTATTATGGCTGGTTCCCATCGCAAATGAAGGAAACAAGATACATATAGGTACAGATAACAATAGAGCGAAAGGATACGTAGAATATTTTAGGAAATATTCACCATCCATACAATCCTCCTAGTGAAAGGAATAACATAACTGCATAATCAAACGGTAAACTGTCATCCATCCAATCTCGCTCTCGTAAAAGACCTCCCAGGGTTAAATCGTTGCAGACAAACCATGCACCAGTCTGCCATTATAGTTCCTTGTTAGCAATGTCCGTGTTTGCAACCATGGCCAAACTCCAAATCTATTAGTTGGTGCAGTCGAAACGACAAGGTCTATCATCCATCCCTTCACTTTCTTGCGCCCAGGTTGGCGTCATCATCCATTCCGGGACGAATAATTGGTTAAGACAGTATTATTACGATTCCTACTGCATCAGTATTCGATCGAAAAACATTGTAGAAAGATCAGAAAACGGGCACTTGAGTAGTTGAAAAAGGGAAAAAAAAATACCCGAATTACAGTTACTTCGAAAACAGAAACGGTGGCGTATTAGCTAAATTCGGTACTCGTCGGAAGCTAGGCAAATTTACATTTGGTAAACAATTACCAGCACAGTGGGGATGACTCGTACATTCTATAAGTGCGTGTTGCGCTGTCGTACTGCGTGAATGAAAATAAAACCAAAATTTAAATTAGGCTTGAAATTAAATAAGTAATAAATGATGAAACGGAAACACGTTTTGATGAATAAGATCAAGAGAGGTGTGTGAAGTACGGATGATAGAGCCACTGGAAATGGAAGGAAAATATCCATCGGGGAGGGTAAAAAAAAGCTATAACCTTTCCAATCTAGCATGTAATCCGTAGCGCAGGTAGAGTGTTTTTAAAGAAAGTGTGGAAAAGCCATTTCATTGTAACAACGGGCAACGAACAAATTGAATGCTAACTAGATCGGTAGAAATAACGCAGAGGGAGGGAAAGAGTAAGATGGTGTAGATGAAAAATAAAAGAAAGGAAGTAAGCAAGAAGTTAATCGCCTAGACTAGATTAGATGAACTATGGGCAAGAACCATGCCTGGATGAGCACGGGCAGTGCAGCAACAACGTGATTTTGAACGGTAAATTATTGTCCAAATGACTCGACTGCTGCACGAGTCGCGCCAGAGCGACGGACCCGAGAGCAACGTAGGGCAGGAGCTGTTCGAGGGGAACGAAATAAATACATGTAATATTTTATGTGAAAATTAAAACAAAACTGATAATATAAATCGTAGCTATGGGAGTATTTCCTTCATTTCGGTCGTTTTCGGGCTTTGATTGTTAGTTGGATTACATTTTTAATGTTTTTACATTATTTATTTGCTTTTAATTAATTTAAAAGCTCTACTACTAAATCTCTCTTTTATAGTACACAAACTGGAGGGTATGCGTTTTGGAGCTCAACTCAACCGTACCGCCGCTCTTAGCTTAGCCGATCGACTTCTTGGGTTTTCGGCCACCTCGTCATCCGATGGAACGACCACGTGCTTGGTCATTTGCCTCCAGTTCGGTTTCATCACCTCCTGCATCGTGTCGGTTTCGTGCGCCAGCGTATGACTAATGAGCTGCAGTGGCACCCGGCTGGCCACGTCGTCTACAACGTGTCCCGTGAGGTGCCGCTTGACGATCGTGTCCTCGAGCGAATGAAATGCGATTGTGACGAGCTTTCCGCCGGTCCGGAGTAGATGTTTCGCCAGCACCATCCCGTAGTTGATCTCGTTCAGCTCGTTGTTGACGAAGATGCGTAGCGCTTGGAACGTTTTCGTGGCCACGTGGGCCGGTCGGCGTAGTTTATCTTGCCGGTACTCGAAAGCGGCCGGGCCAGGCTCACCTTGGCTGAGACAGTGCGCTACAATGCTGGCCAGTTCCGCCGTCGTTTCGATGCGCTTCACCGTGAGCCGTGCGTTGACGATGGCACGGGCGATCTTTTTCGACTGTTTCTCCTCACCGTACACCTTAAGAATGCGGGCGAGGTCCTGCTCTTGGATTCGGGCGAGCACTTCCGCGGCCGACAGTTGCTCCGGGCAGCGATCCTTGTCCATGCGCATGTCGAGCGGACTGTCGTGCGCGATCGAAAAGCCCCGAGAAGCTTCATCGAACTGCATTGACGAGCAGCCGAAATCGAACAGAATGCCGTTGAAGAATCGCTGCCGGTCGTACCCGTCGAGGGTACGTAAGAGCGAGGGTAGCTCGGAGAACCTACCCAACACCGGGATGAGGCGGCCGGGGTACTCTTCCGCCATGGTACACGCTAACTGGTGCGCATGAGGATCACGGTCCAGGGCAACCACGGTCACGCCAGGGGACGCCTCGAGGAGGGCGCGTGTGTGCCCACCAGCGCCAAACGTCATATCGATAAACACTTCATCTTTCTTTGGCTCTAGAAACTGAATCGTCTCCGTGGTCATCACCGGGAGATGGGGTGCCAGCTGTTTTTGCCGGGTTGCTTTCGATCTACCACTCGAATAACATCTTTCTAAATCTATCTTACTAACTAAAGCCGATCGTGTTCGGCACAATGACAGCCTAAGCATCGTCCAACACTAGTTTTTCTTCTGCAGGATCTGCAAAAACTCTGTGGACAACACTTCGCGACACTGCTCGCCGCTTAAACCAGTGGCGGTCGAGTTCAGTGTCCGAGGATGGCGCTTCGCGTGCACGTCGTTTACGATGTTTTCCAGCGAACGAAACTGTCGATTCAGCCGTTCGTCCTTTACGGCGATGATATTCGACGTGCCGAGGACTGCCGACAGCTGGTCACGCAGATACTGTCCTAAATCACGTCCCACCTTGCTCTTATCCAACGGCCACCGCTCCAAAAGACTAAGGAATTTTTTATAGTGCTGGGACATAGTTTTACGGGCACCAGCGTGCGAAGTAAATCTGGTTAATGGAGAAAAATGTTAAACGGGTCCACGAAGATAACGATTTAATACGGATAAATACCTTTTTCTACGCTACTTTCGAGAATTCATCAGAAGTTAGCTCTGCCTGAAACGATTACGCCAGATATGTAATTTGCACCACTTTTTTTATCGAAAGTCAATGTGTTGTTTGTTTTGATGCTTGACAACTGCTTGTTTACTATACGAAGAATTATTGCATTTTGAATTTGTTTTAAAAAATCCGGTTACTGCAGACGTTTCACCAAGTACATAATTTAAATTCAATGAATGCAGTCAAACGTAATCCTTAGTAAAATTTAACCCAGGTTTTCCATGTGATAATTATAGGCCAAAATAACAAATGTCTTCATAGGTTATTTCAGTTTGAAATCTTTTAATTTACTTCGACACCAGAAACGTGTTTATTTACAACGATGTGACACGCTATCGGTTCTATTTTGGAAACCAACCCGAAATACGATCGCCTAGCGAACGAAATATGCGTCTGTTAGATCCATTATCAAAAGCGACATCCGATCGCATGATCCCATTCCCACCCCTTTTCCCCTCAAGGGGAGCTTGTAATCTTTCATCCATATCGGATCCCTGGACATCGTCAACGGTCCTTTGGCTAGCCGGACGGCTCTGGCTACCCGCCAGAGGCCATGTGTTAAGTAATATCCTTTGCTACCATGCTCTTTTAGCCGATTTTGAACAGTTGGTGGTTCGATTGGACAGGCCATGATGACGGTACCTGTCAGCCAAAGCGATTTTTCATGCCGAAATCCTTCGGGTACTATAATCCGGTGGGGAAAACGTTGACGACCGTTTTTGTTGGTTACAGAATCGCCCTCGTTCCGAAAGGGTTGCAGGTACGAACATCTGCTGTTGTACGGTGTACTGGAAATGATTCATTCATAGATTCCACTGTATGCCATCATGCAAACAAAAGCGCGCGAAATGTTGACAGTTCCCTCGAGGGGTGCATCGGAACAGGAAGCCTCGTTTCGTTTATCGTTTTACAATGTGGTTATTTTGTGATAGTGTTATATAAGATTATAATAAGTTTAAAAGTAAGTACTCTAGCTATCCTTTTACAAATCAGTTTAACTGAATCCTTCAGCTATCGAGCCGTACTCCGCAGCGGAGTGCATACTAAGTTGACGGAAACACTTTGCTATCATTTCCTTCATACCACAGCTGTATCTGATAACATAAAACGTTCACCGCATGTGGAAGAATCTTTGCTTCATGCTATCACCACCGGTATGCACTTGGGTGCCCGGTTTTATGTTCGGATACCATAAAGTGTGTTCCAGAGTCCGTTATTTGTTTACATTATTTCATTTATGTTGGTTGCATTTTAGTTCTATTTAAGTCACTCCAAAATTGTACCGTAATTTCTTTTTATCAAACATATGTTTACTTTTGCGCGTTTGAAGCTCGTTTCTATTTTTTTTTAAATAGATTGTCAAGTTATATTTTTTGGAGGGGTTTTGGTTTGGTTTTTTTTTAAATTTTACATATTCATTAATACACTTTCACTTAAAAAAGTTTAGAGTAATTGGTTTTTTGAGTATGTACATACAATATTGGCAAAAAAACACATTAGCACGAAAATAGGAATTATTTGCATTTTCGACCACCCCGGTTTTTCGACGACCTTTCCTGCCTCGCTCTGTGACCAGAATTCATAATCAAATTATCATTTCTATCATGCCCGGGGGTTATGCGACGGGGGCCGACCACATCCAAGGCTTAAGGTGACTTCCTGCGCTCGCATTTGGCCCGCTGGCTCTCTGGAATCAATGTCGCAATGCCGCGCGAAGGCGAACGGTGCAAGATTAATGCATCGCGCGTCATCGCACCTAGAGCGGCATGTCACAATTCGTCGAGCTCACCGTCGAATTGATTAATTAACCGTTTGCACCGGCACACTCCAAATCCCTGCCATCCCCTCTGGTACGTTCGGTTCCAAAAGGATAGGCCGGGGTGATGATTTCGATTGAACTAATTTTAACCGCAACCCGTCGAACGATCGCCCCAATCTGTCCCGATGCATTATTGTAGTTGCCCGGTGCGGAGACCGTTTTCGAAGTATGTCGTGTGCGGCAGTCGACTGGGGTGTTAGCGGTTCCAATAAATATTGGTCCCTACGTAGGGATCAGGGACGAAACAGTGCGGTGCCGTGTGCTGTTGCCTAGCGAATCTATCCCGGGATGCTACTTCTTTCACTCGCACACACGGCCTGAGCTGGTCAAGGGTGTTCGATTCATCCCCTTCCCGATGACCCCTTGCCAGTGGTCCTTTCCCGCTGCCCCTTTAACCGTGAGTGCGCACAAATCGAAATCAGCGGACGCGATAAAGCGATGATTGCGGACGTCGTCCGGCCGCGATCCTGTAGTGCGCACAATCGAGGTTGCGCGATCGTGATGCTCCGGCGCCGGTGTCCACTGGCAGCAACATCGACCCTAACCCGAGCACTGGTTGAGTTTCAGTTTCATCCTCGATCAGCCCGAGCACGGACTCCTAACGGGACGACATCCAGTACCAGTCCAACCCTGATCGAGAGCGAAGCGACACTACGAGCATCAGTGCCCCGGAAGTTGCTGGAACTACTCCGTCGAAAGCTCGCTGATCTACAAGGATACGCACCGGCCATACGCATCAGCACAGAATACGGTGACAACATGCTCAGTGGTGCGAAAATACTGTCCGGCACGGATGTAGCCAAGTGAGTTCTTTCGATCCTTACGGTTCTTCCAAAATCTGACTTTGATTAAGCGTGCGTGTTCTCAACTATCTTCCAGAGAAATCCGTGAGAAGCTCAAAAAGGATGTGGCCGATATCCGGCGCCAGGTGCCAACGCTCGTGCCCGGACTGGCGATCGTGCAGGTTGGTGGGCGCGAGGACTCGAACGTGTACATCCGAATGAAGATCAAGGCGGCCGAAGAGATCGGCATCTACGCCGAGCACGTCCAGCTACCGCGCACGACCACGCAGGACGAGCTGTTGGCAACGGTATGTACCGGCCTTCCGGGCTGATAAGGGAAAACATGTTTTCAAAACAACTCACCGAAAGGGGTTGGCGTGGCAATGACTAAGTTGAGCTATTCGAATGGTTTTGAGTTTCACTCGCGTTTCACACAGGAAGCGCTTACGGGCCTTCACACTCCGTTGCGCCAATTTCCCGCGTAACGGGAGCGTGCATTAATTTGTAGGAAAATCAGCTGGCACTTCCCTACGCTCCGCTCGTGTTCACCATGCCCTGGGCCAACGATCTTTTCGGAATCTTCCATGCGGAAAACAGTCCATCAATGTGATGGCAAAGGTGTGCACAGATGCACCCATGATGCTTGGATTGGGTACATCCTATGATCTTTGAAGTGGACGCAACGGTGGGAGCCCTGTTGATCGATCGAACATACATTCGAACGGGGGGAAACCATCTCACGGGTTTTTCCTTTCCACCAATGCTGCGGCAGGGATTACTTATCGTAAGCAGCAATTCGTTTTGGCCCGTTGTCAAGAGTGATTCGTTAACCTGACGCCCGGTTTGGCGTGTTCGTTTTATTTTTCGGTATGTCGACAGGCGCAAAAGTATGTTTTACCAGCGTGCGACAAGCGGAAAGAGCAACCATTAATCGGTCAGTTGACATCACGATTGCTGGTAATCCTGCATCTACCGACTAGATCGACCGATTGGCAATGCTTGTCGAAATACTGAACGCGGCTAATCTGCCGCCGTTCTGCATTCTAACGGCAACATTGTATCTGTTACCCTGGTAACCGATCGCATCAGCTGGAGCTGGTGTTGATCACGTATGAGTTACGTTTTTCCTCTCAACGCAGTCGGTCTACCAACGTATGGCAAAACAACAACAAATGTTATATGTTTTTCTGATAACGTTTCAGCTTTTTTCCCCTTTCTTGTGTCGTTCAGAATGTACAAAAAAATGTAGAAGTTAAACATTAACATGAAAGTGAAACTTGTCAATTATTTTGAGACTCATGCGATGTGAGTCTGTCAACAGTAATGTTTTATACTACAATACAATAACTTATTTTTCAGTTTTGTTGATAAGATCTCTATAGATTTTATATTCACTTAGTAGTTTGATTGACCCACCAATTGTAAGCTAAATGTTTTAAAATATTTTGCTTTGCTTCTGCACCGTTAACTATTTCATGGGGATTAACTAGGTGGTACAAACTTTGATAATGAAGATAATGTGGCGTGGGGGTCCGCGACAGCCGAGCGGTAGCGCCGGTTAGAAAATCGGCCCATGAGCGCCGGGGCTCACCACCTCGACGGCGTGGGTTCGAATCCCAACCGAGACCGGACCCTCCCCTATACGAGAGGACTGACTATCCACGTACACATAGGGTAAAAAGTCTTGTAAGCCCTTAACGGACAGGCATGACCAACAAGGTCGTTACGCGAAGTAGAAGAAAAAGAATGTGGCGTGGATTCGCTTTTCGTACCAGTCGTACGCAGATGACTGCTCTAAGCACGTTCTTTTTGGCTTTAAGTGTTGTAAGGCATTAATTTACATTACATTTGGCAAATCATTCTATTTCAACTAAATTTCAACTGTTTGAAGCGGAATTCATTTTGGGAAATTCCAGCTCACACGAGGGTCACACTTTTATGGTCTGTTTATTGTTCGAAGTACGTTCATGGACATTTGTTCCTAATGTTATTTGATGATAAATATCAAAACACGATCAACACTATCTTTCCCAAAACGAATAAACCAGTCACATGAATCGGCGCTAAAGATGAACGTAAATTGTCCAGAGAACTAGCATCACACATGAACTAGTCATATGGGGAATGTTACGGCCACCCCTCGCACTCCGCCGTTGAGGTCTGAACGATCGTTCGAAAATAACGGCATCATAAACTTGTACTACCCGGTGACAGTTGCCACGGTGCCAAAAAGATTCTAACACTTGTCGTGTGTCCGAAACGGGGTTGCTACTCATATATTTACAACATTCCATACGTCGGGGGTGCATCCACCTGATTGATGGTTAATGGTTCAATGTAATGGCGCTACGGAAAAATGATCATAACATGTGAAAGTACCGTTTGCAGTCTTATCGATGGGCAGATCGTAGGACCACGACTGACGTCAAGGTCGTTGCCGATAGGAATTAACCATGGGGTTTGTTTTTCCCTTCCACCCATCGGTAGGTCAAACGACTTAACGAGGATCCCTGCTTCCACGGCATCATCGTGCAGATGCCGCTGGATTCGGACACACCGATTGATGCGCATCTCATCACGGACGCCGTTTCGCCCGAAAAGGACGTCGATGGGTAAGTGGTGAGGGAGGGAAATTGATCGACATTTGTCATCACACATGGTTGCCTGATTTCAGCCTCAACACGATCAACGAAGGACGTGTCGCAACGGGGGACATGTCCGGATTTCTACCCTGCACACCGAACGGATGCATGGAGCTGATCAAGCGGACGGGGACACCGATCGCCGGCTCGTACGCAGTCGTCATCGGCCGTAGCAAGATCGTCGGTACGCCCATGTCGGAGTTGCTCAAGTGGCACGACGCCACCGTCACCGTGTGCCACTCGAAGACGAAGAATCTTAACCTGCTGATCAAGAAGGCGGACATTCTGGTGGTCGCAGTCGGCCGGCCCGAGATGGTCCGGGGTGCCTGGATCAAGCCCGGTGCCGTCGTGATCGATTGTGGCATCAACTCCATCCCGGGTAAGCTGGACGGAGTAAACAAAAACACGATTAGATTCGAAGCGCAACAGTACCGGCTCAAATATGGATGATTAGAGTGTGTTATCACTCGGTTGAGTCCTTACCAACCGCGAGCCTTTCACTCTTTCCTGTGGTACGATCATCCGTACTCACTCTTGCATTCGGTAGAGTGATCATTATTCGGTTGCTTTCAATTTCGGCAACTTCCAATCCATCCAATGAGCCTTTTGTAGACTAATCAGTCGCTAGCAGTCCATTCGCTTGACTACCATTCGCCGTTCACACGTTCACCAACTCACTCTTCACCGCAGATCCAACGAAGAAGAGCGGCCAGCGGCTGGTCGGGGACGTGAAGTACGAGGAGGCGCTGCCCGTCGCCGCACACGTCACACCGGTCCCGGGCGGTGTCGGGCCGATGACGGTCGCGATGCTGATGCAAAACACCGTTCAGTCTGCCCAGAGAGTCGCTCGGAGATTGATCGAAATGGAGTTCCGCTGGTGTCTGAAGCCGCTGCCCCTGAAGCTCACCGAACCGGTTCCGAGGTAACGTCGCGGGCGCCGTGTGTAGAACCTTTTCGGCCGTGTTCTGAACTTTTGTTTTTTTTTTTCGTCCGTTCTGCCCCACAGTGATATTGACATTGCGCGCGCCCAAGAGCCGAAAGATGTGACCGTGCTGGCGCAGGAGATCGGACTCATACCGTCCGAGGTTTCGCTGTACGGCACGAAGAAGGCAAAGGTGTCCTTGAAGGTGCTCGAGCGGCTGCAGTACGAGGACAATGGCAAATACATCGTCGTCGCCGGGTACGTAACCTTGGGCTCTCTGGCTTCCTTTAATTGCTAAGTCACGGGCATCGTTTGTGCTCGTTATCGTCTTCGGGAGCCGTATTAAGGCATCATTCGATTCCGTTGAACCCTACAATCGCTTTTTGGTTATCAGAAGATGCGCCACAGTCAGTGTTTCGTGGTGCGTCGTTCTTGGCTAATAGAATGAAGAACTCTCTTTCCGAGCTATATTTAAACTTCCCCACGAATAGGGAACATTAAAAAGCTTTGTTTTGAGATTTACTCAAGAAGAATTTAGGAACATAAGCTCCATCGCGAATAGTAATTTCTTCTTAATGGAGGGACACATTCTACTTCTATACTTGCATAATTTAATTACTATACTGCTTTAATACATTGCATATACCTAATTTTAGCTTCAATTAAATTAGAGCGTCACGTGTTTCATGTTAAAATTGAAAAAATATCAAGAGTCGCAACATCAAGATATCAAGACAGAATCAAATGATGCGAGTTATTTATGGTTTTGCGCTTGCATACCTAAGAAATAGACACAAAGATGCTGTGTTTGGATTGGAATTTCAATTACATTGTTGACTTTCTTCAGAAAACTAATTAAAGTGGACTCATTGCGCCTAATTTCAATGTTGTATCTTAACCGTTTCTCAGCTAACTAGATGAGACAAACATACAGTCACTGAAATTAATCGGCATCATTGATAGATTCGCTCATTAAAGTGTTTTTTTAATTTTGTTGTTAGTCATTCGTTATATAACCGGGTCCTTGAAAAACAAAAAGAGCAAGTCATTAAAATATTCTACCAACCGCAGAGAGTTTCTGCGACGGTCACTTACGTAATTTCTTGCAACTCAAAGGAGATATGCCAGCTGGGATCGTTTGCGCCCACTTAGCGATAATAGGGGTGCGCAAAGTGGTCGACTTTACTTTTTGCACACCCTACGCCAAGTCTAAGATCGAACGAATCGGTTGATTTCATACCTTGAATGTACTTGTTATCGCTAAGTATACCAGAGAGAGTTTTGAAAGGTTTTCCGCCATAGCTTTTGGATTTATGCCATTCAATTACAAATGGATTTTGGTTTAACTTGTATTGTTTTGTGATTTAATTCCATCGTCCTCTGCCGATAGAATCACGCCGACACCGCTCGGGGAGGGTAAGAGTACCACGTTGGTCGGTTTGGTGCAGGCGCTGACGGCGCACAAGCGCTGCAACTCGATCGCCTGCCTGCGCCAGCCCTCGCAAGGGCCGACGTTCGGCATCAAGGGTGGAGCGGCCGGCGGTGGCTACTCGCAGGTGATCCCGATGGAGGACTTCAACCTGCATCTGACCGGCGACATTCACGCGGTGACGGCCGCGAACAATCTGCTGGCGGCCCAGCTGGACGCACGCATCTTCCACGAGGCCACGCAGACCGATCAAGCCCTGTACGAGCGGCTCGTGCCGGCCATCAAGGGGTCGCGCAAGTTCGCCCCGATTCAGCTGCGCCGCCTGAAGCGGCTCGGCATCGAGAAGACGGACCCGTACACGCTGACGGTGGATGAGATCCGGCGCTTCGCCCGGCTCAACATCGATCCGCACAACGTCGTGTGGACGCGCGTGCTGGACGTGAACGATCGGTATCTGCGCAAGATCACGATCGGCCTGTCGCCGACGGAGAAGAATCTGACGCGCGACACCAGCTTCGCGATTTCGGTGTCGAGCGAGATCATGGCCATCCTGGCGCTGGCGACCAGCCTCGAGGACATGAAGCAGCGGCTGGCGAAGATGGTGGTGGCGTTCGATAAGACGGGCAATCCGGTTACGGCCGACGATCTCGGTGTGACCGGGTCGATGATGGTGCTGCTGAAGGACGCGATCGAGCCGACGCTGATGCAGACGCTCGAGGGCACCCCGGTGCTGGTGCATGCCGGTCCGTTCGCCAACATCGCCCACGGTTGTTCGTCGATCGTGGCGGACGATATCGGGATGAAGCTGGTCGGAAAGCGGGGCTACGTGGTGACGGAGGCTGGCTTCGGGTCCGACATCGGCATGGAGAAGTTCTTCAACATCAAGTGCCGCGCGTCCGGCAAGGTACCGAACGCGGTTGTCCTCGTGACGACGGTGCGCGCCTTGAAGATGCACGGCGGTGGTCCGATCGTAACCGCCGGTGCACCGCTGCGTCGTGAGTACGTTACCGAGAACCTGGAGCTGCTCGAGCGGGGCCTGCCGAACCTGCTGAAGCACATCGAGAACGGGTTGAAGTATGGTGTCCCGGTTGTGGTTGCGATCAACGCGCACAGTAGCGATACGCCGGCCGAACATGAGCTGGTCCGCATGGCCGCCAAGGGTGTCGGGGCGTTCGACGCAATCGTGTCGAACCACTGGGCAAAGGGCGGCGAAGGGGCTGCTGAGCTGGCGCAGGCCGTCATCGATGCTTGCAACCGGCCAGCCGAGTTCAAGCTGCTCTACGAGCTGGACCTTTCGATCGAGGATAAGATCACGAAGATCGCCAAGGAGATGTATGGCGCCGGTACGATCGAGCTGAACAGCAAGGTCCGCGATGCCATTCGACTCTACACCGAGAAGGTAACCATTCAGCCGCCGTGATCAATGTCCTTTATTAACACATTCTCGTTACTTCAGGGCTTCGGTAAGCTGCCGATCTGCATGGCGAAAACGTCGATGTCGCTGACGGGTGATGCCAGCGTCAAGGGGGCCCCGAAGGATTTCAAGCTGGTCATCAACGATATCTGCCTGTCGGCCGGTGCTGGTTTCATCGTACCGATGTGTGGCGAAATCTCCAAGATGCCCGGCCTTCCGACCCGCCCGTCTATCTTCGACATTGACCTCAACACCGAAACGGGCGAGATCGAGGGCTTATTTTAGTGCCTGTTCCGCCTCCGTGCCCAGCTCATCCTGACAAAAAGATTAGAGAAGCGCCATGTCGTAGCACCATACGTGACCATCCCCTTCTATCCCTATTGCCCCTACGGGTCAGAAAGCAAATCTTTCAATGGTTTATTTTATCTACAAGTGCTTTTATACGTTAGTGCTCTGCCTGTTTCATAACTACGGCATGCTTAATAAACAGTTTTTGTGTTAATCGGACAGATGATAATCGATTTTTTTTTTCATATATGTATCACACAACTCATGTTCCCATGAGATTCCAGATTTGATTGGTTTGATTTTTCTCCTACTGTCGGTATTCCTAAAGTAAACTGCTTTAAAAACATATATAATCTTCGCAACCGGTATATTTTCTTTCATTCCAAGAAAGGGAAATGTGTAATTTAACAAAAAAAAATCTTTACTTCACTCAACACATTTGATTTCACTTGGTTTGATACCGGCGCTTCTTGGTGAATTTAATTCATTTTGGAATCGCTTAAGTAATCAATATAACAATAACAGTATTTGGGGGAAAAAAATTGTCTATCAAGCGCCACAACAATTCACAGTTTTGCTTATTCGAAATTCCAATCACATCGTTTCATCCTATTTGCTTATAGGAGCATAGAATTGTACTAAACGTTGTTCACGTTTAACAGAAGGTCTGCATACTGAATAAAGCGGTTATAGAAATGAAAAAATCGGCCTATCGGTCAGGTCATAATATCAAAGAGTTTTGTAAAATGGGCAAACTTTTAAAGTGATCTCATTTGCAACTTATTTGAGTAATATAAATGTTATCCATAAAAATAAATTCATAGCTTCATGGTTGAAGCCAATTGTTTGATGTTCGTTAGAGTAAATTAAATTCATTTCATGTCAGTTGCGTTATTCTAAGGAGCACTTTCAGTAGGCAATGAAGAAAGATATGAAAATATGATGAAACTTAGAAGTCAATTGAGAGTGGAATGAAAAAATACCTTCACTAGGTAGTCAAAGGAAACAAAAAAGAAAGTAATCAAAATTCAACGGTACATGATCTTCTTCTCCTTCTCGAGGTGCACTTGAGTGAGCAGATGCAGCCGCAACATTTGGTTTTTTCCGAGCGTCAGCATGCACAGCTGACAGCGAATTCCACCCTCCGGGAACGGTGTCTCACTGGAAAGAAAGGCAAGAAGCAAAGGTGAGACACACGAAGCAAATCACCCTACCCGGTGGTACGGGATACATCAGTTTGGGGTACTTACGAGGCGGCCAACCTGTGCAGCTCCGAACAGTGCAGCCGCTGGTACTCGTCTCGACCGGAAAGTACCAGCGTGTCATGCAGGGGAAAGATCGCCTTGCTGTAAATGTCGTTCTTCACTTTCTTTGCGCTCGGTCCGGGGCCTCCGCCCGTCGGCTCGGTCCAATGGAAGTCGTGCGCCATGCTTTCATGGCCGGTGATGATGTTGCGTTCCCGTTCGAGGATTCTGCCGTAAAGAGAAGACAAAAAAATTAGCTGCTGCGTATGTCAAGCACGAAAGGCTACTTTGATCGTACTTGATGAGGTACTCTTTCACTTTCACCATGAGCGCTTCCACGCTGAATTCGCTCAGCAGCTGGGTGTCTTCATTGCGTCCGCTTTGAAGGATCGAGTCCATGGAGTACCGGAGGGAATTAATCTAGCGATTAGTTAGAGAAAGTAAAACAAAAAAAAATTAGATTTCGTCAGAACAGACAGAAAATTAAGGTCATTGCAAACACGGCTTGCCAAATTCCCATACACAAATTAAACGAGAACTGAACCCGTCTTTTTTACCGAGCATCGTTGTATCCGCGAAGAAACCGAAAATTTGTCGTGATTTCGTCGCCAAGTTTTTCTCGTTTTACAACATGTTATTTACTTTTTATGTGGGATTTAGACAAGCAACGTCTAGTAGAACCGTGTCGTCGGTATGACCTTAAATGTTTCTCTTTTTGTTCAATGCTTACGTCGGCAATATCCTCTGTGGTAATGTCAACTTCCGCCGCCAGCGAGAGATCGTGCTCGGGATAAATCGACACGCCTTGCTCCGGGTGAAGGCCGAGCCCTGCCAGCACTCCGGTGACACGGGTGTCCTTCTTGTTCTTCTTGAGCAGACAGGTGGGAGCAAAGATCAGCGTCATCAGCAGTGAAATGCCGGGAATGTTCGGCATCACGGTGGTATTGCGAGTGATCAACCGTCGTCCACCGCTCTCGTTGACACAAGCGGCAATCAGCATCTTGCTGTGAGTGTCCTGCGGGCTCGGATCGAGCAGTACCGAGTTTATGGATTCGGACTCGATGGTTACCACTTTGTCGTAGCCGGAAAAGAGCGCCGACGTGCAGCCCATCACTAGTGGGCTGTGTGGGCCGTGGAGGGACAACCGAAGGCGCAGCAGTTCCGGTGGTAGCTCGAAATTCTGCTCATCGTCGTCGATAAAGCGCAGCAGCTCGGAATCGTCGTTCTCGATGCTCTTCCGAAAGTGCGGATTGAACGAAATTTCCCGCTGGATGCGAACGCGCTTCTGGTGGTTTAGCTTCGAGAGATACGTCTCCTCCGAGGGTTGCGCGTCCCGGGAGGCGACCAGCATCTGATTGATGCTCAGCCCATCAGGATCCTCGGTGCGGCGCAGCACGACCGATGCGACCTGGTTGACGACGGAGTAAATCTCTACCAGCAGCGTCGATCTGTTGCCTACCAGCTGCTGGAATTTCTGGGTGCTTTCCACCGACCAGAAGCCGCGCGGTGAGTTGAAGGCAGCCGACTGTACCTCGGCTAGCGCTGCCTGAAAAACGCGCCCCGGAAGCGTGGCCAGTGTGCCGAGCACTGGGCCGGACAGCTGACGGAAGACGCGGATCGGCAGGACGGCGCTAAGGCCGTAATCGATAAAGTCAACCTCCCAGCCGGCCGAACCCGCAACGTACTGCTTGGTAAGAAGCTGCACACGCCCATATCGTTGGCTACCGGGCGCTAACGGGGCGGCCACAATCTGTCGCGCTTGAAACACGGCGGTCGAATCAAAAGGCAGCAGCTGGACACCGCCGTTCAGTTTTTCTTCAATATTCTGAAAAATCCTCGCGTTAGCCTCGTCGAGTGGCCGCACAAAGAAACGCCCCGGGTGTTCCACGTGCGCGATGATGGCGCGCACTCGGGGGCAGTGGATCGGTGGCACTACCGTGAGCCGCGCGTTGGGAATTTCGATGCGACGCGGATTCCACTGGTTGTCCTCCCATGTGCCCAGGTTGTGGCGCGTCGCAAACTCGATCGCCTCCTTCTGGTGCATGACGCGTAGTTCGAAGGCACGCTTGAGCTGGTGCTGCTTGACGGCAATGTACACGCCTTCGTGGATGCGACTTGCCGAATCGTTCGCTCGGCGTTGGTCCGTGAAACGAATGTACACGCGGTTGGTGTTGTCCTCAAAGTCAACCTTGATAGACCCATGCTTGGACGTGTCGCCGTCGGAGATGTAGTGCTTGATTTGGTCTCGATACAGCGGACCAATGTACTTGCGGTTGTCGAAGCCGGTGAGGAAGACCGTGCGGAACGGATCCCGCCCGCCCACCTCCATGTACACGCGCCGTTCACCCTTGTCCGGCTCGACCATCGTCGTCGTGGTGAAGTAGTTCGGGTAAAATGCGCCCGCCATCACCACCTTCAACACGACCGTCTTCTCCCGTTCCGACCAGATGACGCGCTTCGCTCCGGCCACCTCGCGCACGTTTGCATACTCCAAACGCAGCTTTAACTCGTGCACCAGCTCCGCCATCTCCGCCAGCGACTTGCGGTCCAGCTGCGCCCGATGGCACCACGCTACCGCATTCCCTCCCGTACCCTGCTCCATCGTCGTGCGCCACATGGTATACGCTATCAGTATGGCGATGCCGTCCGAGCAGGACCCGTCGCTCCAACGTAACTTCCGCGCGTACGACCCAACCGTGCGCAGTTGATAGAAAATGTTCTTCACGTTCATGCCCGCCGCGATGATAATCGATTCCTGCAGCACCGAAAAGACGTACCCGAGCACGATCAACTTTGCCAGCGACAGATCGATCGGCAGATGGCTCATCAGCTTGCCCATGTAGGTTAAATCACCGTCAAACGGATCATACACGCCGTTCACGGTACGCAGCAGGGCACCCATCTCCTTCAGCTGCAACACGGTGTTCGTTATGTCGGTCAAGTTCGGTGGCGACAGGGCCATGGCAAGAATCTCCTTCGGTGAGCCGAAACCGAGCAGCTTCGATTTTAATACCACGCTCCCGAGGGGGCAGCGGATCATCTCCGGTAAGGTCGATTGGCTCATGCCTTGTTCGTAGAAGTTCTGATGAACCAGACGATAGACGCGCCCGTTCATGACACGTCCGACACGACCGGCCCGCTGGATGCAGTTGTTCTTTGAGGCCCACTGCAGCCGGAGCGCGGTAAAGTTATTGGCCGCATCGGTGACGAGAATTCGCTGGAGACAAAAGTCAATCACTGAAAGATGCAGAATTTGAGAAGAGAAATGAAAAAACACTAATCTCAAATCTAAAAAAAAACTACTAATTACAAACAAAATAGCCACACTGGCCATCACTTACCATATTTAACGTCCGGAATGGTAACGGAACTTTCGGCTATGTTGGTCGACAGGATAACCTTCCGCAAACCGGGCGCCGGTCTCATAAACACCCTAGCCTGTTCCTCCGAGGTCAACATGGAGTGCAGCTTCAGAATGGTGAACTCCGTCTTTTCCTCCATCGTGCCCTGCATGCTGATCAGATTTTGCAATTCCTCCGCCATCCGATCGATCTCGTTTATACCAGGCAGGAACACTATTATCGATGGCTTATAGTCGAGGTTCGTTGAAGCGGCCGTCTCATACTTGTCCGTTACGCGATCCAAGCAGATGGCCAGCCGCCCGGCGACGGTGTACATGTCACGGCAGATCTCCGGTTTGTCGTAGTTCAGCTTGAAGTTGATCTGCAACTGATCGATCTGATCCAGATAGTGCAAACGCACATCGAACTTGGAGCTGCTGGCAACGGACAGCATCGGTGCGAGCAGGCTTCCCGGGCGAGGAATCTTGAAATACTGTGAAAATTCCGACCCATCGATGGTGGCCGACATTAGGATGACCTTTGTGTTGGACGAATTGGTCGCCAGCAACCGGCGCACGATGATGAGCAGAAAGTCCATGTCCACCTCACGCTCGTGCACTTCGTCTAGAATGACGTGCGTGAAGCGTTTCATCGATTGATCCTTGATCAGCCATTGCAGGAGCACGCCCGTTGTCACGTACGTCAGCCGCGTGTCGGGGCTGAGCTTTTCTTTTAGACCCACCTTGAACCCAACCAGCGAGCCCAACTCGCTCGACCGTTCCTCGGAAACCCGCTTCGCGATCGAAATGGCAGCGATTTTGCGTGGTTGCGTGACGACGATGTTACAGTACTCTTTTCGCATAAACGCATCCTCTAGCAAGTACTGGGGCACTTGAGTCGTTTTACCGCAACCCGTTCGCCCTTCCAGGATGACGACCGGATTTGTGCGAATCTCTTCCAATATTTTCGACTTCGACTCGTTGATGAGCAGTTGCTTTGAGTCAACGATGAAATTGTACTTGGAGAACAGTGGTTCCATCAGCTGCTTTCCCCGTATTTGGCGCAAATGCTCAGCATCATCTGCTGCCACCGAGGACATATCATCAACTTCGTCCAGTCGCGAGGTTTCCGCTTTATCGTAGACATCCTCGCTGAATGCCTACCAAGCAAGCAAATGGTTGGGTTTAGGTTATGTTGATGGTGGCAAACAAAACCATACAGTATTTCTATTGTTGTCTTACCTTTATGAGACGCTCCTCTTCCTTCTTTGCGTAGCTCGCACTGTATTCAGTGCCCTCGTGGACCCTTTTTGGAAGTTGCTGTGTGTTCAGTTCTGCTGTGGCTACCGTACCATTGCAATACCCTCCAGAGATTACCTTTCTTTCGAACGGTCGGGAAAAGTCGAAGAACTCCATGACATCGTCGCCGCCGTCCATTTTACCTAATTTTACTATGTAACGTTCACGTTTGTACTTTAAGTGCACTTGTTTTGGGGTTTTCTTTGAAACGCGGTTTCGGTGCAGCAGCTGCTTTAGTTATCTGATAAAGGTTTTGCGTATCAAAATGAAGAATCGCGTTCGCGGATCAGAAAACAATAATCCTGCGGACCGCGAAACGCGTCGTTTCGAGACGTGACGAGAAATGTCATTTGACCGTGGTTATGTTTACAAGGGGGGGTTACCAAAAAATTGGATCTTGAATTACAAAATATTCGTTTTTATTTCTCACAAAAATTATAATGGCAACTTTCATTTGATATTGAAACTTGAAATTTATTGTATTCAAAATTGATTGGGTTAGTATACTGAAAGGATAATTAAACATCAATAATAAACCAACAGAAATACTTTCCACTCAGTAATATAAACATGTTCAGCTGATTTGAAACGAGCTGCAGTTAGCACCAGCTACGAAATCATGAGCAAACACGTGGGGAATTTGAAATCAATAATCGATTTCAAATTTGCAGTGAAGATACTTGAGGATGTTTGTGAGGAAATATTGTATAATTTTTATAATTTTCAACATTCATTAAATATATTAATTTGAGGTTCCAAAAACTTTTACCCTGCAAATCTACAACATAAACCTTCGTAGTTACACACACACAACATTTTACGTAGGAGTTTGCATTTTCTGTGTGTTTTGTGTGCATAACTTTGATCTTTGAAACTGAATTACTTGAAATTTTCTGAAGTTTATTCAAAAATGTTGTACAAATGCTAAAATCAAATAGGATTGTCTTACTAGGAACAGCATTTCCGACTACAAAAGAATAAAGTGAAGGACAAAGCTCTGTTCCCAGTTGAAGTGCAGCAGAATACTACGATAGCATGAAGCGACTGAAAGTTTATTAGTGTTTACAATATTTTATGTAACTTTCAAAAAATTTCAAGTAGTTGAGTATCTACGACGAAAGATATCAGTACTAAAATATAGAAAATGCAAATTTCTATGTAAAATATATGAACTACACAGGTAGATGGTTCCCAGTTTTGTATTAATTAGGCTGCCTGTTTCCATTGAAAAGTGTGTATTAACTATGTAATGGACTATATGTAATAGCTCGCCATGACCAACAAGCTATATCGTCTTTTGAAGGCTTCTGTTCAAAGCTGGTCTATGTACTGTAAAATACGGATTTTTCATTCTTCTTTTAAATCAAACACTGGCAAAAGAAAATATGTTTTGCTTTATGCTCCGGTTAGAAAATCGGCCCATATGCGCTGGGGCTCAGCTCACCACCTCGACAGCGTGGGTTCGAATCCCTACCGAGCCCGGACCATGCCCTCGTAATCCCATAACGGCCAGGCATGACCATCAAGGTCGTTACACCAAAAAGAAGTAGATCAATAACAATTCCTTTTCACAGTTTTGGGAAAGAATGCCGTTGGGTTATTTTAAAATCCTCCGGCGGATATGAACATTGAACAACTTCTTCGGAATAATTTAGAAATAATTGTCAATATAAAAATTAGGAACTACCAGTGTTTATAAATTTGCAAATGATTAATTTATTCATCTTATCTTATCCGATAAACTCCTCATCGTACGGGAGGCGATTTTATACGAGTAGTTGAATGAGTTATATGAAAATCGATTGCTTCGGTAGTCACCAGATAACTGCTTGCTAATTCTGCTCTCACCCCTCCGGGTATGAGCAGCAGCAGCAGCATAAAAGTGTTGAATTTTACGAGTGTGTTTTAATATCTTCAGCGCACTTGGGTTGGAAAAATGTGGTATGACAATGCCATAAAACAACCTTTCGCCCGGAAACCTTATCATCATCGCACAGTTGTTTATTATGCTGTTCTGTCTCTTTAACGTCCCGTTTGCTCCCAATGTGTCTCCTTTTCGATGGTGAAAAAGTAGCATTTCATTTCCATCGGGTAGTGTTTTTTTTTGTTATTATTTATTATTATTATCGGGAAGGATTGGGTTATGCTTGGGATCGCTAGCTCCAGCTGGAATCCGTATCACCAGGATATGCCGTGCCGTGTGATCCAATCCATATTTTATTTCCTAGTTCGTACAAAGTATCAGTTTTAATTTACATAAATTTATGATTCCCATCGCCGATGCCACGGACAGTCACGGACTTTGCGGCTCGAAAGCAATCGGGAAAAAGGGTAAACCAGAGCAGCCGTTGCCAGATTGTGGGACGAAGAAAAATCTCATCAACCTAAACCACCGAGCAAGGTGGAAGGATGTGGTTTTTGTTCAACTCTCTTGATTGTGAGTCTGTGTGTCCAATCTGGCAACAATCTAGTAGCAGGAAAAAATGGGTCACAGTTGGTCGCATGCAGGATTTGTCCACAAGGAAGGCTTTTATGTATGGCTTGTCTGTTTAAATTGTCAAAGCAGATGCTTGTTTTTTTACTAGGTTTTAACTGTTTGAAACTCCTTCATCACGTACAAATTTACTGACCATCGAAAGGTGTACCCTGTCCTGCTCAGCGAATGGGAATCTTGATTCCTTACACAAAGTTAGTATGTACTATAGCAATTAGCGCAATTATATCTTACATTCTTTAACTGTACAAGTTATATTTTACCCACAACAAGTGTGATTCATGTTAGAACCGGTGTGACAATTCGTCCTCGGTTTCATCCACCTTTTTGTGGTCATCATCGACCTTCCCGTTGGCCAGCGGATTTAGCGAGCGCTGGCGAATGTGTTCCATGAAGGCAGGATTGACACTTTCCTGGAAAACGGCGATCGGTGTTTGTCACGAATCTTGTTTTGTTTTTTTTTTCAAACCCAACCCCTTCCGGTGAGACACCTACCTTCTTCGTTGTCGCAAACAGGTCCTTATCCATGTCCCGGAAGTCCGAAACGTCCGATTGGAGGCTGTGGATGAGAAAGTTATGATGGTGGCTTTCGTTTCTAGTATCTGCCACGAAAAGACTTACCTTAGGTCGTCGTCGTACACACCACCGCCACCCATCCGGGCGAACTCATTATCGTTCAGCACCGGGTTGGAGCCCTCGATCGAGAAGATGTTGGTGGTGGGTACATTGCGCGTGGGTTTACCGTTCAGATCGGATGCGATGGAACCAAAGTCTGTCGCCGACAGCGCCTTCAGCTGCCGGTTAAGGCTGCGGATCTTGACGAAGAACGCGCCGAACAGAATGACGCACAGCAGGGCCAGAGCAGCCGCAACCACGATCAGGATGGTTTGCAGCGTGTCATCAGCTTCGGTAATGTCCTCAGGTGTCGGAGGTACGTCTTGTAGGTAAAGGTCGCTAGAGCGCAGTGAAGCCTTCAGCTCGGTCACGAAGGTGCGGTTGGAAGAGCGCTGTTGGACCACCGTCGCTTCCACTGCCTGGTTGTCTAGGATGAAGTGGGTTCGCACGTCGGTCAGTGCGGTGCTAGAACCGGTCTGTCGTCCCTCCAAGCTCTGGTCGATATCGTCAATGTTGCACTCCATGTCGTACGACGCGGATAACTGCTTGGCCAACTGCGGAAGAATGAAGACAGATATGACGGATCACACGGCTTATTAACTGATATCCTAATAAACATACTCGCTGCTTATTATGCTAGTCAAAATTCATTTTCTAATCCAATGTATTGTTGTGAACCAACAATAGGGAATTAATGCTTCATGATATTTGGGAACACCGTTGTAGAAATTGCACACTTTTGTCTTACAGGTGTAATCGCATCTTTGCGTCAGAATCAGTTTTGGTAAATTCCGTTTGATGTTACACATATTGATTCGACCACCTTGGGTGTCTCTACTTACAAAGTCCCGTACGGCCGGTTTGTCAATCTCTTCGACACTGTTTAAAAACACGAAAGTCACCCGGTTCGACTCGGACACGATGTAGACCTTGGCCGGAACCGTATCGTTGTGCGTGTCGTCCCGATCGAATGCGATCAAGGTGAACTGGTAGTAGCCCTTCTGGTTCGGTTGCACCTTAATCGTCAGTGTCAGTTCACCGCTGTCCGGATCCAGTCGGAAGGGTAGATCTCCAACGATCAGGTTCTCGCCGACCGCTTCTATCGACTCTGGTACCACCTCGTACCGGATCACCTCATCCTCGTCCGGATCCTCGGCATACACCCGGAACAGTGGCTTCTGCACGCGGTCGTTCGTAGTGATACCGGCCGCGTAGAACCGCTGCTGGAACACCGGCGGGTTGTCGTTGACGTCGTTCACCTTAATGCGCACGATCAGCAGAGCCGTAGACGAATCGACGATGGTGGCCGGCGGACCGTTCTCGTTGTTTGTCGCCACGATGCGCAGCTCGTGGGACGGAATTTCCTCTCGGTCCAGTAGGACCGCCAACCGCAGCACGTTATTGACGGGGTCAAGGGCAAATAGGTGACTGGCGTTGCCATACGTTCCTGCAAGAGAATACCACGGTGGATAAGTTGTGCACGATGGTAATCCTTTAATTATGGGGTTCGAATAGGCTACTTACTATCGATGAAGTAGAATACATTTGTTTGAGCACCCTCAGGTAGACCGACGTTCTTCGGATCGACGGCTAACGGTAGCTGACGACGCTCATCTCGGCCTTCTTCATTCTCTGTAGAATGTAGAAGAAGTTAATGCAAGTTAATTGCCTTCAACACCCTCATAGACATGTGCTACAATTTGATTATTATCAAACATTGGTCACACAGCCCATGGTCGCTATTACAAACAATTATGTAAATTAATTTGTGTTCCTAATTTACACTTACATAATGATATAAATCAAATCAATAGCAATCATAATAAATTGATAACTAATTTAATAACAGATAATAGAAAAATTCAATTATTATAGAATTTAAAAAATCTTGAATTTAATTTCAATCCTTTTGGGATGCTGAAACCCCTCATTAAGCCGTTTTATCGGAATGGAACAATGGAACATGGGATGTTGGCAACTAGTTTCAGTCAGTTTTTGAATTTCGCGGCCCAGAAATGAAGCACTATTGTTGCAGGAATGAAGCACTATTGTTGCATTTGCAAAAAAAATGCAGTATTCAGCTGATTTAATATGATGTGCCGTAATAGGACACCGTTAAGCAGTTAATAGGAACAGGACCTAACTTTCCATCAGTATACGGTATTCCTGATATTTGGTAGCCTGTGAAATGCTGTTTACCATTACCTGTAAAATCGGTATTGAATGTCGGTTCCTGGAAGGCCGGTTCACCGGACATGTCGACGAACACGATGTAAATGGGTACCTCCGACTGTTTTTCGCCACCGTCCCTAGCGATAACCGTGACCTAAAAGAGCAGCCAACACGAGAAGGATCATTAGTTTGGGCGGTCGTATTACATATGCTGAAATACTGCTGGTGCGAAGCTTTACGTACGCTGTAGTTTTTGGGATACGGCATCACGGCAAGCGCATTCTCCAGGACCAGCTGTCCCGTTTTCTGATCAACTTTATCCACCCGGAACACTTCGTGGTCTTTTTCATCATCTGAAATGTAAAAACTGGGTTACAATTATGATGGTTTAGAAAAACCACTCATTAAGGTGAATTATGAGCGGATTTTCGTGTCGTGTCCCATCAGTGCTAGGTTGTTCTTTACCGTTGGTGCTTCTAAGCGAAAAGGTGACATCGCCGAAAATCCCCCCATCGTCATCGATGGCGATGAAGTTCTGGATCGTTGAGCCATTCGTGTCGTTCAGTGGACGTCCGTTGTATAGTGATTCGTACCTTAAATGGATAAAATATGATATATTTTCTCGTACACACAGTGCGAAGAGTGCTCCCACAACCGGGCTTACTTCAATCGCAATTGGGTATTTCGGGTAGGATAGCTAATAGCGGGAGTGTTGTAGTTATACGGATTGACGCGCAATTCGTAATCCCGCGTTCTACAGTTGTTTACGGGTGGTTCAGGAAGTTCTAAGACTGGCTTGTACTCACTGCCACGATCGCATGCCTAAAGGATAAAAAAGATATACCAGAATTTGTGCCATATTTTCGTAATCGATTCTAATTTAATCTTGGAAGCCTTACCTCGATTGTTAGTGTTCTAGTGCCATAGAAACCTTTTAAGTCTACGCCTACTCTTAGTGTAGCATTGTATTCGTTGGTATTTTCCAGGTCAAATAACGACACCTCTTGCTCTGAAAGAAGTTAATGCACGCAGTGCAAATCTTGGAAATCAATTGTGAAATGTTAAGATTATCCTGTTGAGGCTACTATGTACCAGGAAGCATCTGCTGAATGCGGTAGATAATTTTAGCATTCGGAGTAAGTCTGTCGTCTAGGTCGACTGCAACGAAATCCGCCTTGATGACAAAGCCCTGCTTCGCGTCCTCCGAAATCTCAGTTTCATCAGCAGTGAGTGCGGGCAGCTCTGGGTAGTGGTCGTTGATATCCAGCAGGGTAAGGTAAATGTTCGTTTCGTTACGATTTTGAACTGTTTTCGAAAAGTGACAGATTTTCAGAAGTGATATTTTGCATAACCCGGAAGATCTTCCTTACCGTCATACCCGCCCGCATTGTCCACCATTACCACATTGATCATGATGCTCTCCAAGCCGGCGTCCCGATCAAGGGGCTCGTTGTTTTCCTTTACGGAAACCAGCCCGGTGCTGCCGGACACCTCGAAGTATCGCTGCAGCTGCGGGAAGTTTCGGTAGTTAATCTCGTACGACACGGTGTGGTACGGTGTATCCCGATCCTGGTCTTTTCCCTCCACCTGCAGAATCGGTGTCGCGGATTTTATTTTCTCGAACTTGTACACCCGACCGTCGTCCGGGAAGGATTCGTGGTACGGTACTTTGTTGTTCGTATCGATCAGGACGATTTCGAAGACATGACTGGTATTCCACTTCCAGTCGGCTATAGTTATATTCTGAAGCACCACATCCGTCGGTGGTGTGTCGCAGTCAATTTTCCTATCGGCCGCCACTCGGATGATGCCGGTCTGGTCGATCTCCATCCAGCCTTCATGGGCGGGATTCATGGGTCTGTCGGAGAGGTATGTTTTTGTACAGAAAATGTCTATCAAAACCTGCGCTGGCTTGAACTTACACCATAGAGTACGTGATTTCATTGTTTCCCGGGCCGTCGATGTCGTAGGCTATGATATTACCGATGTTAACACCCTGCTCGGACTGCTCCTTGACCGATCGTACCACCGTCAGCGTACCTTCGTCGAACACTGGTGCATTGTCGTTTTCATCGTCGATCTGTATTGCTACCACTGCCACGGCATCGTTGGGCATGATCGTTTGATTCCGATCGACCAGCCGAATCGTTAAGAACAGCGTGTCGTACATCTCGTGGTCCACTTGGCGGGTAAATTCCGGGTTCACTCGTATGGTTCCGATCGTCCGCTGGCGACCGAACTTTTCTTCGCCAATGTAGAAACAGCTAAAAGTAAAAAGGATACAACAGACATCGAAAATGTATGCAAAGTAAATAGTTAGTTCCCCAAAGAGTTTTGCGGTATGGCAATACTTTTCATAGGTTTCCGGTGCAGCACGGATGCCACTCTTCGTGCCATAGCTGCTGGACCAGACGATGATAAACTGCAGGTCTGCTTCCGTGTCCGGATCGGTACCGATGATTTCGGCCACGTCTGTCTCTCCGATGAGGACCGCACTATCCGCCACCGAGTTCTCCGCTATATGCAACGAGCCGCGTGGCTACAAAAAGAACGCACAAGAAACTTTAATGTTAGTTTGATAGAGAAAAGAATGAAGAAGTCGGAGAGATGTCAACAGGATTCTCTCTTTCTTATCACTAGGAATTTAATCATAAGGTAAACTTGAGGCTGATCAGTCATCGAATAGCAATAATGTGTTGTAAATATCTAGTGTAAAGACTCCTGTCATCAATGGTCTAGAATATTGGCCAAACCTTTATAACTGTTGCTTACCAGCGTAATTTGAGGGGGCTTGTTATTGACGTCGATTACCATCACGATCATCTGCGCAAAGATCGGATGTAGTGGTTCGTTCTTATCCGTCTGTAGCTGATCGACGGCCTGCAGCTGCACAATCACCTCCTCAGCAATGTCATAGTCGAAGATATTGTCCACTTTTGTGCGAATCTCGAATGGATAGCTCGGCAAACCCGATTCGTCCACTACCTTATCCAGCGCGATCACCTGCAGGTTCGATGATAAGCGACCCAGGACCGTCAACAGTATTCCATCATCGATGTCACGATCGGTTACGGTAACCTTCGTAAGCAGCTCGTTTGCCCCTATCGTTTCGAGGATGCTGGTCTCATAATCAACCTTGTCGAATTTTGGAACCTCATCGTTCCAGTTCCGCAGGTTAATAGTAATAGGCTGGGTGCGAACGTGCGTTGGCTCGATTGGTTCGTGAGCGGTGACGTGAAGTAGGAAACTTTGTCGGACCGGAATTTCGTAGTCCAGCTTTAGCGGATTGAGGATGTTGATAGTGAACGTTCCCCGCTGGTAGCCACTCGACGGGATGATGGTAAACGAGTCCGTAAGGACCTGGTCCGCATCCCCCACCGTTTCCCAGAGTTCCACCTCGTACCGTGCGTGCTCCCCAAGATCGCGATCCTCGATGACGAACTGCTCGAACGCCAGCTCCATGACGGTGTTCTCCCAGAATTCCAGCTCGATCGGTTTCACGTCGATCTCCGGATAGCAATCGTTCTTGTCCTCTAGAATGATTGCACTGTCGATGGTGGTACTGAACGAATTATTGTGGCACTTGTACGCCGTTATCTGCATGTGAGGAATAAATGCTTCCTTAGAATTACTTAGTTATGGTCGAAAAACGGATATATGCCTACCGTGAACGGATACAACTCGTTCTCTTCAGTGTCTCGGTCGATCGGATGCACGACGAGCTCCCCGGTCGTTTCCCCAATTTCAAAGTACTTTTGGTCTATAGGAAACAGAAGGGAAAGAGAAAGGTCGATTACACTAAACCTATCACCGTCATGCCAATACAAGAGACGCATGTATGCAGAAGCGGATCAATCCATTCCGGGGCCCCAAGCGGTTGGATAATCGGGGCCCTCCAGACATTTCCATTGCTCAAAATGTTTCTATAGCTATGGCCAAAATTGGACTTATATTTTAGAACAGCTTGCAATCCTTTGTACATATTTTCAACATATTGTCTCCATGATTTGTCGATAGGTAAAAATTCTTCAAATCTTTTCGTTATTACCCATGACTTCGTCACATATCTTAAATACTAATTCGAAGAATCTAAAATAAATTTTCGCATTTTTTTTTTTGGCACAATTTGATTATTTGATGAAATCAGATGTCAAATCTTCATTATCTGGTTTTTTAAATCGCCCTCAAATTGTTAAATCTTTTTATACATTTAACAGCGAATATAAAAGGGTAATAATCCATTTTGCTGGTGGACCGTAAATTGAGAGCATTTTAAGTCAAACGGACATTATTAGATGAGAAAGAAGATTCATGAAAACATATTCTGCCAAGGCTTTAAGTGAAAATTATCTGTAATAACTTTGATCAAAGTATGTATACCACTGCGAGAATAAATAAAATCGGTAGTTGCTTTTGCGATCTGAGGATTTCATCACGGGGCCCCCTTAAGCTCGGGGCCCCCCGCGGCCGCTCAGTCCGCTCATAGGTAGATCCGCCTCTGCATGTATGCATGGGAAACTTACGAGACGAGTTGGCCGTCTTCAGCTCGTAGCAGATGGGTTTGTTCAGCTCCGTATCGCCATCGATGGCTGTGACCGTGGTACTAAAGTCTTCCTTCTCCATAATGCGTTGTGTGGCAAAGGGCCGAATGAACCGTGGCGGACGGCTTTCAACGTTGCGCACCTTCACGATGGTGTTCATCTTGAACGAATGCGTCTTGTCCAGATCGTACACGGTGGTGATAAAGTTAAACAGGGCCCTCATCTCGTAGTTCAGCGCTTCCAGCACCCTAACGGGCCGAAAAAGGGATAAGCAGGTAAGTGGTAACTATTTTACATGTTAGTTCAAAGTAATAATATTTGTTATTGAAACTTGCATGTTCTTTTTTAATGTAGGAATAGGAATGTTAATCTTTGAGGAATCAAAAAGTCTTGCTAACATCTTATTTTTACTGCTACTGTACACTAATTCTTTCATTGAAATGCCACACTAAATATGGGTTCATCGAGATTCTTGGTCATGTTTAAATTGAAATCCTGGGTCTGGAATTTTCCCAGCTTGGCCAACATTTGGTTCATAAGAATTCAACTTTAAACCGGAGCCTCTCGAATATACTTTTCAAATTTAACGCACTATAAGTTATTAAATCAACAATCAAGAAAATATGATTCTATTTGTTGGGCTTAACATATCTACAGCATACAAGAACTTAGCATTCCAAAATGGTTCTTTACTAGAGGAATACTTCTGAACCACTTGACTTGGCGCTTGGCTTGGCTTCAATTCGCATCTCCCAAACGAAGGAAGGTCACAACTTTTTGTTTACCACATTTCCAGCTAGTGCGATGGAAACATGCGTTCAAACCATGTGCCAACCGAGATTCGATCAAACAAGGGCGCGCGTGAGTCAATGGTAACGCCAATGACTATCTCAAAATGACGTTCGAGTGTACTTATCTCACGGGCCGGTACACAAAACGACAGAGAAAAATTCCCAGCTATCTGGAGATTGGTCTGTCAACATCAATTCGCTATCTTCCGTCGGAAAGTTCGATGCTTTTACCGGTGCCCGATACTCACCGGAGATTGTACAGTCGGTTGTAGGCGGCTTCGGCTGGCGTCTGGTTGGACGGATCGAAGCGAAAGTGGACACCGGCCCCGCTCGCATCGTCTATCTCGAACGTCAGCTCGTTCGTGCTGGAGTTGCGAATGCCGTTCTCCTCGAACCCGTCCGCATGGTACACGCTGAACAGACAGTCCGAGACGAAGCTCGAGCGCAGCTCCTCGATCTCGCAGTTATTCACGCTCGCCATGATCGGCTCGTTGTCGAGGATGTTCACGAGGTGCACCGCGATGGTGTACGGGTCCCGCGAGTCTTCGATCGACATCAGGATCAGCTGGTACCGCTGCGCCGGTACCTCGTAGTCCTGCGTGCGGCCGATGGTGATGCGCCAGCGATCAGTGTCCTTTTCCAGCGTCGCGCCGAGGCTGGCCGGAGCCAAGCTGATGGTTGGCGTTGCCGTGCCTGCGAAAGGATCGAAGTGGCTCGAAAGTGTTGACGGTCCACCTGAAGGTCATACCGGCCGGCTTACCCTGGTAATTGATGTAGACCAGCACGTACCCGGGTTGCTTCTCCTCGAGCATCCACACGTCTAGCTGCTTTATGTTTTCCTGGTACGCCCCGAGCGAGATGTCCTCGTTATTTCCCGCCTCGAACATTGGCACGCCCCACTGGGCGGCACAGTGGGTCGTCAGGAGAACTACCCCGAGCAGCATAGGCCACTATAGCAAAGAGCATAAAATCAACAGACTTTGATGAACGAGGAACCAATGAGCAGTTTCTGGTCTACCAATTTTAGAATACATTAACGTTATTCTGTTATGTGATTAAGATGCATCGCTAAACGTTACTATAAATTTTACACTTCGCCTAAATCTCTTATTTGCAAAGTACTACAATTTTATAATATTTGAACCATAACAACGGTTGTTTTATTCCAAAATTGGATTAATCAACCTGGTAAAAAAATCAGGAAAAAGGAGTGTTTGTAAACACCTCATGTTCACTTCTTATGTTTTTTTTACCCAATTGGGATACCCTTTTGGGCGTAAGCCATTCCAGGAAGCGAAACCACCAAACAAACGCACCGGGCCGCGTGCGGTTTCATCAATCAACATTCAGCGTGACACCTGACATCGAAATTATGGGTCGTTTGTGGCGTTCTGTCAAGATACACTCCTGTAGTGTCATGTAAACGAGCCGCAAGTGGGTCTTTCTTTCAGTCTCGCTGCTTGGCTGTTTGCGAAATGACGCCTGCAAAAATGCACTTCGTCTTCGTCTTCGCCGTGACGCGGGCGGAAGCGAACAATCGTAAAGATAGCTGTCAATGGCGACCGACGGTGGTGTCGATAAGGGCTGCGCATTTATCAGCAGCCCCAATCCGAAGTGTCCCTCCTACGACCGGATTAGTCACCCGGATCTCTGTTTGCGACGATTGTCCACCAACGACCAACGGTTCAATTATTTCTTTGAAGTCCGATTTCCGTCAATCGGTTGTTATATTGGAATATCTGTTTTTACTTTTCTTTTCGTTCAATTTAAGCATTAAATGCCGTTCACTAGGGTTTGATTTCAATTAATTTGTTGCCGTGGGAGATATTTTTTCGAATCAATTACAGTAGTGCACATTGAGTTGATCATTTTTCCATCCAAAAATCGCCTCCACTATATCGAAATTAACTGCTACCACAATCGATGCGCAATTTTCAGCCTATTTTTATTCATTCACGTCTTTTCTGCATATGACTTTTTCATTTTTTAAGTGCTACCCACACAAAGATACACACACACACACACCACGTCTATGTAAAAAACCACCAATCAAATTACCATCACTGAATCGTATGGCCTTGAATATGCCATTTTTTTCACTTTTCCTTCTACCCTTCACCCGGGTGTTTCCACTGTGGCAACGCTTCCGTATCACTGACGGTGGTAATGAATGAATCGCACGGAACGGAAACAGTTTTCACGCGCTTTTCCGGCGGTTCGATGAAGCGTGCACCTGCAGCGGGCCGGTTTCCGATGGCAACTGCCGCGAATGGTCACTCGATTGGCATCGATAGTGGCCCACAAGCAATAGATAACCTGGTGCATGATAACAGCTGCCAATTGCTCTCCTCTATTCACGGAACAAGCCCGAGTGCGGCCGATAAGATAACCCCGGGGGGAACCAGCTTTCATGGGCTCGTGCTGACCGTGATGCTGATGGGTTGGGGGAAGTGAGCGCCACAGCTTCAACATATCGATCAACAACGCGCCGATCAGTTTCTTTCCATAATAAGAGCGTCCTTTACTGCTTTGGTTTTCTTTTTAAATTAGATAAAATCAACATAACTTTTCAAAGCTGTAAGATCTTAAGGAATTCATTTTTATTTTATTTTATTTATTGAGGTATTGCCAAAGAATTTACATTGCCAATTTTTTTCTTTTGGTACGTTGGGAGCTGTTTTTTAAAATTGTTTATAACTTCTTAGCTATATTTTTTCTAAAAAAATTGAAATAAAATTTTTTAGTTCAAATTCAAATCCCGGTTGTCAAAACTCATCGCATTCCTCCTCGCATTTGACCTAGAAGGCAATTTAGTAACTTTTTGCATCAATTTAAATGCACAAATTTTTATTTTTCGTTCGTTTTTAAATTGATTTGGTTTTAAATCATTTTATGAAAAATATAACAACTGTACATTTATGCGTTTGGATCTCTGTTTTCAATCGTTGATTCTACTTGTCATGGTTAAAAACAATCTCCAACAATGTAGCGTACATAAGTAAATGATTGAGCATCGTCATTTATGCAGCGATTCAATTTTAACATTCCAATTATCTTTCATTGTTTTGTGTATGACATGCGTTTCATGGCAATAATCATGTACAAAGTGAATCGTATATGAAGAACAGAAGGTGGCGACGTACCGTAATTTATACTCGTTGGCTTTCCAAATGTATGGCACGCAAAACGTTATGCTTCTCTACTCCTACCGTATTTTATCGCAAGCCATACACATGTTTCATACGCTTATACACATTCTTCAACCATCCTGTAACTTTTCCTGTAAAATGTCTTATAGCTTTGCCTCTCCTATTCATGTCTTAGCTCCCGGCCATTAATCACATCTGTCTTCGAAGTACCTCATCTTCTACGGCATCAGATGATTTGGAAAAGCATTGCTGCATCGCTACAATGTGCGATGCAACGAGCGTGAAAATCCACAAAGTGATTTCCAATCCCTTCACAGCACGAACTAAATGGACTAATTAAATGTCGACGGTTTGCGTTTCCGGTCGGAATACAGAAGGGGCGGAGGAGGATCTTTATCGTAACTGATGATGGAATTTGCCTATAATCGTTTTAACCGCGAATACATCGCGCTTCACATGTGTTGCTGCATGTAATTGTTGAAAATAGCTTATGACTAACCTATTCTATCGTCTCATACTAAAATCCATCTTAATTTCCTATTTGATGAGGGCTCACGCTCGTCCCAAACTTCAGCTAATGATATAAGTAACTATGCTGCAAGTGAAAACAACGTTACAAGCCCTAGTTTCATACACTTTCCGCCAGAGAAGGGCAAGTTTTCTGCTCGTATCCGTCGCAGACGGAACCCGACATTATCACAACTTTCTGATTACCATGCAATCATACGAAAACACAACTCCTCCGCCCGCAACCGTAGGCAAACTTTTGTGCCCTGCTTAGTGTTCGATTGAAAGAACGATGATTGAGCATCAAGAAAGCCGGAAACGGAAAGTTTCTCCCATGGGAGTTGTTTGTTTCCCGAAATAAACGTCATCCACTGAAGCTTACTTAAGCGACCCGAGGGGGTGTGAAAGTTCGAGATGTTTTAGTGATATGAATTGGTTTCCTTAACTATTAGAGAAGTTTATCGAAGCTAATGAAAAAAATAACGAAATTCACTTACGGGTTTAAAAATTGACTAACGCTAGGCAAATTTCTTCAAATTTGATTTTATCATTTAATTAAAATTGTTTTTCAATTCTGCGTTCCTCAAATCGCTAGTTCGCACAACTTGAAAACTAGCCGCTAGAGTATGGAGAGAAAGTCCACGTCGCTTGATCCATTGTCATCTTCCACCACAACTAACCACCGCCACTTTTTCCCGACGGGCAAGAAAAGTAAACCTTGTCACCGGAAGTTCCTGGTGCAAGAATTAATTGGATCTCATTATCTGATTATTAGATTTTGTCACAATTTTATGCACCCCGAAGCGCGGTTTAAAACAACTCAACGAAGGGAGTGAATATCGACGGAGCAGAAGAAAGTTTCCCGGTTTCTTTCTTTACCTTTTTTTTTGCTTTCTTGAGCACGCCAACATTCATCCTATTTTAATCTCGAACCCGACGAGTTTGCTTCCGTTCGTCGCCCTCGGAATCATGCATTCTCCGCAGTCTCAGTGAATTAATCTCAAGCATTCGATTAATTTGATTACGTTCACTCTTTGTCTTCGCCACTTGAAGTCTGCCATGCCGTCAGCGACGTGATGGATTGCCGGAACATCCTTCCTAAGGTTCTGCCACACATCGGCAGAGAAGATTTCGCCGCCCATGCTTCATTCTTTAAAATCGAATGGCTTTTCGAAATGAATAGCTTTCCAGTTGGTGCATACGTCCGACGGTAGGAGAGGGTGGTGGGAAGGTGAGCTGAGCGGCGACGGAAAATCTGAAGCGAGAGAACATTCCTTGCCCTGTACGCACTCCGCCAGTTCTAGGCCTCGAAAGTCCTTGTGTACATTCCAATTAGGCCCGTAAATTGAAGAACGAGTCCGGAAGACTTGCGGCATCCCCGGCGGCACCGGGGCTCGAAGGTGGTATGGAAAAGTTTTCCCAAGGAAAAAAACTAGCCTCGTTGAAGAATTTTCGTCAAGGGTCGCGGTCCTCCGGTTTGTCCTAGACCGACGGGCTCGAACAAGTTGGCCCGGCTTGTCGCATAGTTTTGTCGAGTCGCAAACGCCGACTCCAAGCGACTGACAGTCCCGACACGTCCCCCCCCCCCCTCGCCTAACCGACGGTACCTTTTCATCTTCAACCAACCATCCCGAAACGACTTGCGGTGATATTTCTAATAATGTGTAAGACGCACGGGGGAACGCTTCGGTATACCCTGCGAGGCATGTCGGAGATAATGAAAATGATAAACGATAAAGTTCTCGTCGGCTCGGCGTTGGCGGCGCTTGGTGAGGGTCAAATCCATCCCGAGAGATCGGTGGCGACAAAAGCGCCAGCTATTTTATCGCACCCCCATTTGGGGGCCCGGGAAAGCGGGGGCGGCGTTGGCTGATCTCGGCGCTTGAGTGGCTGTCTTGGGCTTTTGTCGAGCCTTTTCCCGAGCCTCATCGAGTGCTATGGAGAACGCCCAACTGCAGAAGCCAACAGCCGACGCTCGTGTTGGGCTTGACGGAGGCGAAAACAATGGGTATGACAACGGACGGTTTGACAGAAAATTAAAGTCATCGTTTAAACAATGTCACTCGCGGTGATGAGCCACTTGACCCACCCACTTACATGCCACCGGATTTATTTGTTTGTAGTAATTTATTTCGGACTCTTTTTAAACCGAACCGTGGATCGGCCGACCGCCGTTGTCCCTAATTGGGGTCATTTATAGCGCGCTTCGGGTGGATGGTTTCCGGCTTGGGCTGTGTGATTCCATTAATTAGTTTTCCACGCTCCAGCAGCACACGCCGGTTTTAATATTGATTAAGCAATTATGGGCACGACCAGGAAGCTGGATCCGACGGGTTGCGGGGGTGGGTGGTGCTATTGAAGCGGTTTTTTCACCGTCCTCGGCAGCAACCGGGAAACCACGGCGACAGCTGCATCGGATTCGCACGATTTTCCAACGTTCCAACCGGAAGGAGAAAGTGAAAGAGAGAGAGAGAGAGAGTTAGCGTGGGGAGTTTGGCAAAGGCACACACATGCTTCCGGGCGCACTGCTCACCAATCACAATCGCTCCGATCATCACGAAGGGCGGCAGACACCCGAGCGCCATCAGATACGGGAACCCCACGTTGCCGATGATGGACCCGGTGCGGCCGAACATCATCGTCAGCGAGACCACCATCGTTCTGCAGGGAGGTGGACATCCGGGGGGGAAAAAAAGAAGGAAAAACTCACAATGAGAACAAGAAGCAACACACTCAACCCATTTGGTTCCCATTAGGCGCATGGGTGTTGGCCAGGACGGATACTGACCGCATCGAGGTGGGGAACATGGCGACGACGGCGCCGACCAGGGCCGTTGATGCGATGCTGCAGATAGTGATGTAGCAGGACGACAGGATGAGGGTGACGAGGGAGCTGCGGGCCCAGTAGAGGGCGGTTCCGCTCGTTCCGGCCAGCAGCAGTCCGTACACTGAGGGAGAGGGAAAGAGGGAGGAGGGCGAACGTGAGGGCAGATGAGTTGCGGCCGAGATGTCTTCGGTAGATGTTAATAGCGGCACTAAATCACACGACTTCTTCCTTTCGCTCGCTGCATTTCGGCCGGATTCGGAATAAATCAACCCGCAGCGTGATCCGAGCGGATCAGAGGTCTCCTGCTGGAACCATGTGGATGACGCAATGATGCACGGCTCATTGCGCCAGGAAACGGGGGCCGGTTGTGCCCAACTTTCTCACGGATATACCAACTTTCTCATTTTCTGCTAGCTTCACGTGTGTTCGCAAGAAAAACTGACGGACGGGAAGGCTAGCGTTAAAGTACAAGCATGCGTTGAAATACAAGTTTGTTAATGTTCCGAAGGGCTTTGTTCAAGCAGGCGTGCTTCTGGGGAAAATTGCTGCTGGTGTGGAAAATTCCACGGACAGAATCTCGTTTACGCGCGGCAGTAGCTTCATCGAAACTGTCTGCTTTCGCAGAAGCAGATGACGTGCCTGTTTGAGGTGTTGGATATGCGTGGAATCTCTTTTTTTTATCTCGGTTGTCCTATTTTGAGCCTAAAAGTGAAACAAACACAGCGTGTGAGCTGAAAGTGAGCGGTACATTCGTAAGTTTGTTTCGCAGTTTGATAACATAATAACGCATTTAATTATCTCATGTAAACGAAGGGCTGGGAAGACACGAGGAATTATTTTTGGAATAAGAGGATTATACAAAATAGATGAGAAAAATGTGTATTGAAGTTAAACGATCGATTCCGATTTCTTCTGTACCATTTCTTGCATTTAAGATGTGAGGCTTGAGGTGTGATAATTTTTTGCTATTCTTTAAGGAATTTATATAATTTTATGGTGGCATTTTCAGTAATCACGATTTTCCTTCATCGTATATGGAATATCGTGAGTTTTGACGATTTTTTGCAGTTTTTGTTAACATTTTTGTAGAGGCTTTGCTTTAATATGTGTCCCTCTTAAGTTTGTTACGAGGAGTCGATCTCCTTTTGGTTTTCTTCGTATTGAGCTTTACGAGTTTATTATTTTGTGCTTCTAGGGAACAGTTTACCACTTTTACGATTGGGGTCAATTTTATCGAATGTTATCTACATCCATCAAAGGCCGCCTTTATGTCAGGGAAGAGGAAAATTTGGGAAAACTTTAAATGATACGGCTATTAAATTAACTTTAAAAATGTTTTTAAGGAGTGTGCATTAACGACGAAAATTACGACGGGTGAATATTTTGGAGATTTTAAAAAGAACGTTTAATCGCAGCGCATAATAAACTCCGATGTGTAAAATTGATGAAAACCAAACAGATGAAGGAAAATAAACTTAAAAACGTCGGCCAATCGATAAGGAATGTTTATGCGAAGCACCGGACCGGACGAATTAAGAAGAGAAGTGTGCCCGTTAGAGATTAATTTCAGTTTTAATTTACCGATGACAAACGGCCACGGGCTGGTGTTTGTTTATCGTTTGTTCAATTCCTTTTTCGCCAGCCCAGAATTCCCAGAGACTGCGCGGATAATTAATGCCACGCCGCACGGGGAAACTCCAATTCATTCAGTCCGGAGCAACGAAGCTTAATGTGGTAGGCCGTTTTTTATCCTCGTGTTTTCCGGTTGACCCGTGACCTTGACAGCAAAGTGGTCGGAACGGACTTTCCGTTTCAGCTTTATCAGAGAACCCCGGACGATTTGTTACTATTAAATGGCGAACCCATTTCGAGCGCTCACTAGTGATGGATTTTTGTTTTCCGAGCGTTTTTGAGTGGACATATTTCTCCGGACGGCAATTTCGGCTTGATGGATGGGCTTCAAACGCCTTGCCTAGCGGACGCCAATTCGCGATTCTAAACTCTCCCCGGATGGTTTAAGCTGTTAAAACGGATCACGGGATTCTCTTTTCATCCGATCATCCGAAGACAAATTGTTTGTCTGGCGGCATGCTGGTCTCCGAGTCACCGGAAGCGAAGCCAACGGCGCTTAAAAGACCCATCTAAAAGACTTCACCAACCTCTCACCGTACGGCGAAATATGGTCCACTCTTAGACGTTTAAGTTACTCCCGACGAACCGGGGTTGTTTTTTGCTATGCTGGCGTTGCAAGAAATGGCATCCGTTTCATTACCGGCACGTAATGGTGCCAGTCAGCAGCCGGACCGCATCGCCAGCCGGAATGGAGCAGTTGCGCTAAATCAAGCACATCATGCAAAGCACACACCCCCGGCCATGTTGGTCGTTCGGCAAAGCGAACATGGCGGACGGATGAGCAGCAGCAACGTCGCGGTTATTCGATAGCCCTCCGCTCCTTGCGGGTGGACGATAAACGATGTTGCTCCGATCTTTGTCTCGAGCTGACCCGGAACGCACAACACCGGCCGAATTGAGGTTAGGAACGGACCATCGTCACGCACTTACCGAGTATGTTCCGATTGCCGATGGAATTAATCATGAGCGTCGTAACGCCGTACGCACCGATGCCGACGCACCCGATGATTAATGAGTACAGATAGATCCGACCTTCCGTTGTCTGTGCGCCGTTGTGGTTCCGGTTTCGCCCAGCATGCAATGAGGGAAATAAAGGGAAAGCAAAATAAATCCGCCCCAGCTGCAGAGATGACAGGGCCTGTGGACTTACGGCCGTGCACTTGAGGATGTCGCTGAGCGGCTCGACGCCAGCCGGTTCCGGCCCGTGGAGGGCCCGAGCAACGTCACGCTCTAGCCACTGCTCCTGCATGTGCTGCGTCTTGTTGACCTTGTAGGCGAGCATCTCGCAGAGTGTGGCCTGCGAGGACGATGCGTCGAGATGCGTGAGATGCTGCTCGTGTTCGAACTCCTCGATGATGGTGAAAAGCTGCGGCACCCACAGGCGGAAGGTGTTTAACCTAGGACCGGAGCGAACGAAACCGGATCAATTCACGAAACCATGATAGCGCTAGGTCGTTGGCGCGGTTTTGCCTACCCCAGCAGAATCCCAAACTGTATGCCGTACACCAGGCAAGCGTTCTTCAGATGTGGCTTCCGGAACATGATGCCCAGCTGGCGGAAGCCTTCGCCGAGCCCGGTGCCGGCGACCGGCTTGTCTCCGCCCGCGTTCGACCCCGCCAGCTTGCCGGGTGTTGATTCGGTGCTCGTTGCTGCCAGCTCGTTGATTAGCTCCTTAATCTAATCCAGCAGCAGGGGGACCGGTGGACATGACATCAACCATTACGTGCAGTTTGCAGGCGCGGGAAAACGAGAAAATACAAGAGAAGAAACCAAGGAGGTGACGGGTTGGCGCCGCCGTACAGTTGCAGTCGCTAATTTACCGGAAACTGCTCTCGGCCGCGGGTATTGATGGCGTGCAGCCACCGGAAGACGGCGAGCGCACGCTCGTTCTGCCCCTTCGACATCAGGAACTTGGGGCTCTCGGGGAGAAACATCATACTGAGGCCGCTCAGCACAGCGGGCAGGCAGCTGACCGCCAGGAAGATCTGCCACGAGTGGATCTCTGCAACGAGGCCGGGCGAAAAACGGTTATAAGTCGTTGAAGGCACCGGTGCCGGATAACAATCGAAAGATCTGTCACGCCATCTGTGTCGTGCCATCAAATGACCATCAGGGTTCGTTCTCGGTGAGCGTCCAGTTTGATTACCACCGGCACCACCCGACGATGCTGACGATATAATGCGGGTGTGTGCAAGTATCCACCGGAAAGGAACACAGATCAATAGCATCATCCAGAGGCAGGAAATTCAATCGATTGCGTCCCGTGAAGTTAAATTAAATATTCGCCTTTCCAACAGGCTTTTCTCCCTGCTCCTGCAAGGAGGGTATGTGTGCACAAATGACCAGGAGCAATTCAATTTGCATCCTAATGGTCGACGAATTGTTCATCAACCCTGCTCGCTATCACATTGCCAGTGAGGTGTTAGATTACGACCAGGGAAAGGTGGCACGGCTTAGATCAGTGATGTCAAACTCGTTTGACCTCGCGGCCCGCATTTCCTCCCAAAATAGGTTCGCAGGCCAAAACGTATAATTGATTGGAATGATGAAATTATGTTCTTATCAGTGTTCAACACTATTGTGCATTATGGTACAGATTTTAGAAATGTAAAGGTGTATTATTACCATAGCTAACTTATTGCCCCGCATCTGTTATTTTATTTAGAATGCTCTTGTAGTTCATCATGTTTGTGTTCTATGAACACTATTTATTCGCTTGTCTTGAACAATTTATGTAAAACCTGTGCTCTTGTCAACCGCTATATATCGCCGTAATGTGGATCAAAGTCGTATATCACTTTCTTACAGAAGTTTTTAAAATTGGCATTGTTTCAGTTCTCTTCCAATTCGCAGTTCGCGAACCAATCACAAACAAATTGTTTGCTATTCAAACGTAAGCCAATACTCAAGGATTTTTTTTTATTGTTTCAAAGGGGTCGCGGGCCGCATCCAATGTTCTTGCGGGACGCATGTGGCCAGCATGTTTGACATCCCTGGCTTAGATCCCTTCTGACGGGAGAATGCGGCCGAAGCAATCAATACTAATTAGGGGGGAGGGGCAAGTAGGTTCCACCCTACCGTTTTTCGAAAGCTTTCATTGACATTCCTGCTTCCGGGAAGGGAATGGAAAGATTGGAAACACTCACACAAAACTAGGGGAGCGCATTCGCTGGAAGTCGTCGACACAGATTTCTTGTGACGCTATTTTTGGCAGATGACGAGTTTTCGCTTCCAAGAGTTTGATCAAAGGTGTCATTGATAAAATTGGTGAGAAAAAGCAGTAAATAGTTTTTCGCTTGGTTAGAAAAACAAACAGTGTGATTCTGGAGGAAGCAATCTAAGAAATTTCTTTTAGTAAAATATAATATATTTTCATTGTACACATTTTCATAACAAATGATGGATGGGGACTTAAACGATTAGTAAGAAGGTAATAAGGGAATGTCCTGTATAAAATTACAACAAAAGATCGTGTGATTTCATTTGACGTTGGTAAAAACCAAAACTTCGTTAAAACGCCTTAATTGAACTAATATCCAACGCTAACTATTGGAAAAAACTGTTTACAAAGAAATCGTAACATTTGATGACAACAAGACAAAAAAATCAGTAAGTCTCTCCGTGTAAATTTGTATCCGTGCGATCAAATCAGTTTTCACTGTCACATCATAGGTCCAATTCTTGTAAAGTAATATAGGCCTTTGACTCCGTTGTATTTCCATGTTTAGGATCATTACTGTGACGACCCCAGTTACACAATCTGGTAATGATCAAATACAGTCTGCGCTCATTGCACGGAGAGTTTCGTTTCGAGCGAAAAAGCTTATTATTTGCCTGTTACAACCACCATTAACTGCTTATAATAATCCTTCAATCCCCGTCGGGAACACATGGAGCAAACCGACAGAACCTTCAACGACACGAGAAGAACGAGACGGTTTAGGAGAATGCTCGAAAATTCAATTTATCCGTTGCCAGGCGACGGTTCGACGAATTTTGCGCCTGAATCGGTGCCGGCCGGGTGCTGAGCCTTTTCCACCGAACGCCTCGGCGAACCACTTGATTGGTTATTTGACTCGTTTCATTAGCGCCAGCGACAGCACTGGTAGCTCCCGGCAAGTGTGCCTCGGCCGTTTTATCTTCATTTCGATATTAAACTTTTCCTTTTCCCCCTGTTTAATGCGATCGATTCGCCATTACAGAATCAACGTGTCGGTGCTATGAGGCACAGGGTTTACCATTTTTTTCTGTCTGTTCATTACTCCAACGAGGTGTGAATTGGAAGTGGGTGGTGGCATCTCGAACTGGTGTCGTCGATTTTTATTAACGTTGATTCTTTTATTCGTCGCCATAAAGTTTTTTCGAACCCCATTATCGTTGTCGCGAGTCTTTTCAATTCGACAGAATGTCCACGAGTCCTTCGCTTCCCGTGAGATGCTTGGTGAATGCTTTTGGAGGTAAACATACTTCAGTCTTACCGGTACGCAGTTTCCGGTTGTTCCAGGTAAAGTAATTAAAATTTGTTGCATCCCTTTTCCTATGTTTTTGCGAAAATAAAACATGGTTCAGAGAAAATATCTTACTAAACACGAGACTGGGTATTAATACACTTCAGCGATTTCTTTTCCTACTAAGACCGATGATTGGATTTTGCTCATTACACTGTACAACCACTCAATAATTTAACGCCCCCTTAAACATGTTTATACAAAATGTGCAAAGGTGGTTATTCAAATGGAATCAACAATTATGACGTTCATTAACAAACCATCAATCTATTCCGGTTCGAATTTAATTCATTGGATATAAAATTTAATAAAGTGAAAATTATACCCACACTGCGCACAATAGCAAGAGAAAACTATTCAGAATCGCTTTAAGTATCGAATGGCAGCAAAAAGCATTTTCAAGAGTAAACAGCACTCAAAAATTTGCCAGCAATTTCTAGGCTCATGTTACCTAACGTGTTTGCTTATCTGTTCTTCCCAGCTAAGCTTTTATTCCTTTTTAAACTATTCGAGCATAAAAAGTGAAAATTACATAACCCTTCGAATGTGACTAACTTAAAGGATCGGTTCAGGCTAAATCACAGCCTCCAACAGAACGTAAAACAGCCTAGCTATCCTAAAAGCTCTTGAAAAATCGCTTTTCGATCTCTTCAATTTAACATTTTCCGTTCACGGACTATCGGCGTAGCAAGTGTTCGCGTGCATAATGCAACCGGGGGCTGGCTTGCATAAGTTGCAATTTTCGCCCATTCACAAGGGATTAGGCAAACATTATTCCTTCCCCGGAAATAATGCCGGAATCGACGCAGGAGAACGTTTCCGTCCAAGCGGACAATGGATGCGAATGATTCCGCCTGCGATTGACCGACGGCAGTCGCTGGAGCTGACAGATAAATCAGGTTCCGTTAATGCAGCCTTCGGTTCGTCGAAGCCAAACTGTCTCGGGGCTGCGTGAATTCGCTATCGAAATGCAAAGTACGTCCTGTCGGTATGTGTCGATGTTGGCTGCCGGGGTTTTTCGAAAGTACTTACCGAACATTCCGTTGCCAATCACCAGATTCCACGACTGTGGAATTATCAGCCAGGCAAGGGCGGGTAGCAGCATGTTGGCGGCACTGTAGAACACACCCAGCACGATCATCACCCGGGAGCGGTGCTGCAGACTGTGGAACTCGGACAGGTACGCCATCAGCACGGCAAACGGTCCGCAGATGCTGTAAACGTATGCCAAGGAGTACAAGATCTGTTAAATCTTCAGCATATCACAGCGATGAGGCACGCATTTAAATCGACAACCAATCGACGGTTCGATCTAAATCACGCAAACGCATAAAGTTTTATTTTCCTACTTCGTTAGGAGCGAGTAGAGAGGACTTTCAAAAGTTTCTTCCATCCGATTATTGATTCCTCGTCCCGCAGAATTCGCGACGTTTATTTTCGTCGGTTCAATGGTCGGCGTTCGAAGTTGCTGCAAGTCAAACAAATCAGACCCGGAAGTGTGTGTGTGTGTGTGTTTGTCTGTGGCTCAATCTCGTCACGTCGCATACCGGAAAGGCGAACATCAAACGAAACGCTGCCAGTTTCCGGGCGAAATGAGACAGATTTAATACGTTTTCCCAGCTCCTCGTCGTTGTCTACCATTTCCGGAGTTTAATGATCGATGCCGGAATTGGGACACACGCCATCTGCACCCTCCCTCCGTTCACCTCTCACCCGCTGCAATGAGTTCTAATTCTGGTTTCTACTGCTTCATCCGACCGACGTGTGGAAGATACAGTGAATGGAAAGTGGTTTAATCTAGTGATGAGAATAACAACACTTTTAAAAGATTTGAACCAGAGTGACCAATTGTCACGAGAATTTGAATCTTTAAGTCTCTTTTTTGTGATTTGAAGCGTGTAAAATTAGTTATTAGAGATTCAAATCTTTGACAGGAATTCAAATTCGAAAATAATGAATGAGTGAGTAAACGAGTTGCACGAAGAGTTTCGAATTCCAAGGGTGAAGAAAAGAGTTACTAGTCGCCAAAGAGAGTCGAATCCCAAACTGAGATTCGAATCTCAAATAAGGATTCAAATCTCAAACTGTATATGTATTCATATAAAGTTCGTATGTAAAGTACCAGTTTGAGATTCGAATCCCAATTCGAGATTTGAATTCCAGTTTGAGATTCGATTCTCTTTGGCGACTAGTAACTCTTTTGCTGACTCATTCACTTTTTTGCGATTCGAATCCCTTGAAGGATTCAATTCAAAACGGAGTAATAAAAACAACCGTTAGGATTTAAATCAATCGTTTAATAGTAAGATTCAACTCAATCACCCATCCTTACTCTGTACGTACATCACTAGTTCATCATCGTTTCAGATTAAATTGTAATTGTAGCATGTTTCGTTCGCAATATCTCCTTAATATTTTGAAAAATCAACGATTCGTTACGAATTCGTTTTGCCAAGTTTTGTTTCGAACGTCAGTACTACGATTACCATTAAATTAATCCTAATGCACTCGAATAATACTCTGTTTCTCATAAAAAACCTCTTTTTTGTTGTCCCTAAACTTGCTGACCGCGCATCCATTTCCCTGTCATTTCGCAACGGTGCAAATATTTGAACAGCACGAAGCCACCGAGCACATGCAAAACGTTTTCCCACGATCAACGGAAACGTTTTCACTTCGCACATTGCACAAGGATTATCAATATAATCATTCGCAAACATCGTGCGAACTGCAGCACCGAAAGCTACTGAAACGTCCTGTGGCCCGAAAGAGTTCCTGTTCCCCTCTTCGGTAAGGCATGCGGTACGCCAGGAAAGCTGACCAGAACAAGTGAAAGCAATTTCTGCTATCCCGGGGCTAACAAACCGTCACTAATCGTGGACACACATATACACACACACACACAAACAACCGCACACTGGGGAACCGAGGGAACCGGAATGCACTGGAATCAACCCTGGCCCAGTCCGAGTGCATCCATAATTTGGCCAATTTCCATATCGTCGGCTAATCTCTAAAGGGGGCACACACACACACACATACACAAACACCGTGGTAGAGATTTCCGGTGGCAAGGTCCCGCTTGCGCTACTTACACGAAGCCACCCATAAATTTGAAAACCATTATGGTCGCCATATTCTGGCTGAGGGCGCACAGGACGTTGAAGGTACTGTCCAGCAGGAAGCCGACCACGAGCAGCCGCTTCCGGCCGTACGTGTCGGACAGGAAGCCCCAGAGGAAGGCGGATGTTATCATACCTTGTAGGTTGGAGGGAGAGAGAGAGAGACAGAAAGGTTGTGTTACTTGTTGCCAAATGGAAAAGACTTTGCCGGACACTGAATAGGGTCGCTCGACGGTGACGTCGTTCCGGTTGCGGCTCGGGTGCAGCTGCTTACCGGTGTAGGTGATGGCGTTCAGCATGCCCTTGTCGGCCAGCGAGAGGTTCAGGTCGCACTCGGCGCTCGGCAGCACGTACGACATGGTGGTCGTTTCGAAGACGGTCGTCATGCAGCAGGGCATCGCCACCAGCAGCAGGATGTAGTTGAAGCGCCCGTAGCCCGTGGCGGCGATGGCCGTCTCGAAGTCAGCCGGACCTACTGTAGGGGCAAGGGGGAAGGAAGCGAGGAGCTTTTCATAATATAAGCAGTTTATGAAGCCGCGTCCTCCGTTCGGCTCGAGGAGGAGCTTACGCTCAAAGATGCTGGTATTTAAATTAATTTATTGTATACCTTCTGGCATGCCGGTTCTCGTACAACGAGAGGGAGATAGAGAAAGGGGGAGAGAGACTGTCCGAGGTTGCTATCGTTACGCTACGCGTTTAAATGAACTCTAGCTCATGGTGCATCCCAAAGGATATCGAGCTCGTTAAAATTGAAACACACGTCATCGACGTTCATTTGAAGCACGTAACGATGATTGCAAGAATCTGTTTTAAGGACCTATTTATCGAAAGTGTGCGTTATTATTAGAGCTTTTTTTTCAAAAATGCATGGACGATACCAATTGACTTTAGATACCCTTTTTTTATTTATAAAGACAGTTAGATCTAAATTTTAAATAAAAAAACTGGATTTTGTGTAGTTCACTTGTAAACCAATTGAGCTTTCATTCAATTACATAAATAAAATAGAACGTATTTTTAGCAGCAGACTAACTTTGGCATACTTACTTGCCGAGTGTTAGAAATACTGCCCTACTGATTTTATTGCCATAAATGCCGGTACAAATGCTTAAAAGTGATATCAACGATGCACTTAAAACATGAAAACTCAACTAGATGTTGCTTCTTTTGGATCATAATAATACGTAGGTATAATTTTCTACGAAGCAACGAAAGAATCAAAGCTATTTAGAGCAAAACCGATGAAATGTATCGTTTTGGTGGTTCGGGTCTAGAAGTCATATGAGAACAAAATAAAAAAAAGTTTATAATTAACATGCTTGAAACATGGCATGAAATTTCGAGTGGGTTGTACATTTCTACGAAACACTCACCACGCCTACCTTCCCAACCAAATGTAGGTCGACCGGTGACTGATTGAATTACCTTTAAATGTAAAACCAACATGGTATTTACATGTTACTCAGTTCAGCAGAACTGAGTATGTGATTTTTTTGTTGGATTTCCCAACGGTGTTTACTCGATCAAAATTCACGAACCATGATAGAACAACAGTGAAATCTTTTCCACCATCAAAAACTGTACAACCCCGTTCGAGGGGAAATTTCAATTATTCAACAGATGCCTCCGAGTCGTCGCTTCGGATCACCAACCATCGCTGGTGGCTGCACGCGTTTCAATGCGATTTTGTGTGGATCATTAGGCTTTCCCGCGCGGCCCTTTAACGTCCCTAATAATTGCCCTCGGTTCGAATAAAACCGACCGAACGACATCCAAACGGCTCCGACGGTTCGCGCGCTTCCACCGTCGCCCGAACCACGTGCCGACGACGTGCCCGGCTTCGCTTTATGACACGCTACACTAGATGGTTTAATTTTACGATTATGATCGACTTGGCGACATCCGCCATTTTCGGAGCGCAGCCCATTTTCCCGATGTGGCAGCGCCGAGTGGCTCGAATGGGCAAAAAACGAACGCGACAACGCCATCTCACAGGCCGTCGGCATCCTCCCCGCCGCTCCCCGCACGTCAGCTCACCTTCGCCCGCTTCTGGTGGCTCATTGATTGCTATTGTTTTGGTGTGTTTATCCGTCACGGGTTTCTCCGTCGTCGCCGGTCGGTCCATGGTGCTGGCGGCCAGTTTTCCGGTTGCACGTATCGAGGAGAGCGTTCCGTTCGCTGATCCTGCTCCGGTTCGATTGAGCTATGATCGACCGGACGTCGCGCTGTACGCTGTGGGACGGTGTGGGAAATTGATTTCCGGCGCACGACGACGGCTACGTGCGCTCCGTTGGGAATGACCTGCGCTTTCCTTTTTTCACTGAACCTCAGCTACGCGTCGCGTTTGCGATGGGCACTATAATCACCTGCCCGTAGGCGACACACATGGCTCTGGCGAAGAGGGACGAAATTGTGCACCGTCCAGCGCACCTCGGGGACTACTGGAAACCGCAGCGGTGATTGCAGTCGATCTTACCCACCGAGATCTCGTATCGCACACGCCGCCGTTATCTCGCTAAGCCCGTGGTGATGGTGTGATATTTCCCTGCTCAAACAGTCACTGAGATGTTGTGATGATGCTTCGCGCCATATTTATCCACCGATATTTTTATCCACCGTTGCCAGCGATTTTGTTTCGGTGTGGACCGGAACGGGTGGGATCTGGTGGGAAAGTTGGATCTCCCAAACATGCGCCCGGAGGCTGATAAGCGTGCCGGGTGTGTACCGGACAACAACAAACGTCTTTCTCCTAATCTGGCTCGTTTTTGTTTCCTACAGCACGGGCGTGATCATGCATTGATTTGCAACTGCCGGATAAATGCGCTCATTAATTATTAGGAAGCCTTTAGGTCGGATTATTTAACGCATTCGTTAAGTACTATTGGTGCAAAATATTACAAATGGATTCAACGAAGGATACAATATTGTTTGTGAACAATTTTCTCGAGAGTTTCTTACAGATTCAACGTTTTAACGACGAACAAGAAACAAGATATGGAAAAATACTCTGAGGAAATTTGCTTTCTTGGATTATGAAGCGAGATTTCTCTTTTGGAGTAATTTATTCAAAAATATTTTATGAAATTCTGACACATTGAAGCATGGTTTTGTTTTTTGTCTTGAACCTTTCTTCTCTTGTACATAAAACAAATGCGTTTTATCTCTTTTTCGATTATACGAAGCGTTCAATTACAATGCATACTTAACATTTTAGTCTGAATTTGAGTTAACTTATGAAACAAACTGTTACTTTGGTGTGTTTGAATGCAAACCGCACTATGGATTTTATTAGTTTAGATGCACTTTTCATAATTTAAAAGAATTTACTACGCGAACGTTTTCGAAGTAACTCCTCATATCGATGAGCTATGTCGATTCGCTATTTTAGTTGTGTTTTATAGTGAAAAATCTGTGACTTTTCAAAACAAAAAAGGGATAATTTAATCTTTCTGCAGTGCTACTAATATGTTTCTATAAGGTGAAATACTTAGCTTTTGAACGGGACATGGTTCAACGTGGTTTGAGTATATAACAGTAGTGCTTCAAACTGCCTTGAAATAAATGCGAACTCTGTTTAAAACACTCGTGCTCTTCATTTTAAAGAAACTTGATATGCATTTTACATGTAACACTATTTTGTGCCAAGTAATGAATGAAGTGCCCCATAAGGATTCTCCGCATTTGTGATACCCATAGCCATAGCAATAGGCTTATTTATACTTACATGAGATTCAATTCTAAACATGGTTTTCAATTCTATTCTAATATTTCCAATGGTGCTGCGGCCGGTTGGGAGCGCTTTCCATTGGGCGGTCTGCCGGTGGGTGATTTCAATCTGCTGCAAGCTTTCAGCACGTTGCGTGATGCTATCAGCTCAAGGTGAACCCGTGGAACGCTGTGCGCACGTTGGCGGTACGACGGAAAAGTACCCCGGCTTGGCTTTTGTTTTGACAGCGGATTTTCTCCGGCGCAGTGGCGCGTATTTACAAAACACCAACAAAGGGGCACCCGTACGCGTGTGTTTTCGAGCGGAGTGGAGCTAGGGCTTTATGTACGCTGGCTCCTGTGAGTGGGCTGTGACGCGCACCTCATTCACCCATTCGAGCCAACGGGCGCTATCAGGTTACGGCCAATCTTGCACGCACAAAAGTGGTGAACATACACACCGGGCCCGGTTGCCAGGCGGTTCCTTCAGCCAGCCAGGGGCCAAACAAGAGCAGTTTCGACTGGCGGTGGTTTCTCGGTCAAGACGTCGTTTCGGATGGTTCTCGAGAGACTTGCACGTTGAAGTACGGTGTGCATCCCTCCCTGGCGAACGCTCAAATCAAGCGGTTCCACAAGCGGGTCAGTGCTCGTTTCGGAGCTCGGATACCAGGGTCAGTTTAAAGAAGGATTCGCTGGTCCACTTCTCTTCACCAAAGGGTACGGTGTACTTCCGACGATGAAGTCATCGCCTACTCAAACCCCGTGCTTGCATTATTCAACCGTGCGCCGGATGCGATGATGGCGAATTTGATGCTCGCACCGGTCATGTCGTCGTTGCACGAGCAAAACCCCTTGGCACAATAGGGGAGGGTAGCTTAAGAAAAGTTTTCCCATCCATTCGTCCCGGTGTTCCGAGCCAAATGCTTATCATCAAGTTGCAACGGGGAGGGAACCGTTTCGTCAGCTTGCATTTGACTCGTTTCTTTATTTTCATCTTTCCGTCCGCTTGTCTGGGAAAAGAACACACTGTCGCTGCAATAGCCTTTCTTTCCCACTCGTCCAATCCGGTACCGAGTGCGAGGTCCAGTGCGAGGAACGATGCCATGTGGGCAACCCTGCGAGGAAGCACCTGACCTGGCAGCCGGCCAACAGGGGATAAAGCACTCCAATTTGATTGTGTCTACCGGCACGTGCCCTGCCATCCACCGGTCATGCTCCTGGCAAAAGTGGCATATTTTCGTATGCAAAAGCGGTGGGGAAGAAACCGAATGGGGGGGGAAAGAAAAAATCAAGCAGAATGCAGAAGCGGCTCAGCGACAAATACAAAGTCGAAAGATGTGGTGGCTCTTAGTGACGGCCCTAGCGGCAAGCGGCTTTATCCGTCCTCGGAAGAGCATTGTTGCGTTTGATGGGATGCAACAGCTGGGAAATTACTTTCCCTGGCTACTCAGCACAGGCGCCCCCGCCACCCCGTAGAGCTCGACAATGCCCCGCCGGAACGTGAGACAGTCGGGCACGAAACGAAGAACATCGCTCCCGGGAAAACAGCGCTCGGATGCCGCATAAATCTTAAATCCGCCCGCAGAGCGATTGATCATTTGCCGTGACGCATTGGGACGCGAAACTTCGCTACAAATCGGGGAAATCGCTACCGTGTTCTCCTGAATCTTAGCTTTGTTTTGTTTGGCCCTTTTTGTTCGGTGTCGGATAACGTTTCATACCGTGGCAGCATCGTACATCTACACGTTTCGAAACAAGTTGCGGACATCTTGTGAAAAGCAACGGTCCGCTCGTCGATATGCGTGCGAATTGCTTCATCGTCTGACCGAAGCCAGAGGATGGCGGACGTGTCATTGTGACCAATCTGGCCCGAGCGTTCCGTTTGGACAGAACAAAACGCCATGCCACGGTAACTGATCTTCTACATCAACACCTACCGTTAATGGAATTAGGTGCAACTTGCTGGCGGAAAAATGGTGCCCGTTCCTCGCTGCCTCGTTTGTTCACACTTTCCTGCGAAACGGCATCCGTTCGATCGAAGCTTTAGTTTCAGTACGAGCGGTTTGTTTGTAGCAAAGTATGTTCGAAAGGAAAATGAAATGAAATGATAGAACAAGGGACTTATTTATGAAGCCAAATGAAGGAAAGCTTGTGTAAAAATTTATTAAAAACCATACCCAATGTTTTCTATGTTTTTAACACTTATTCATTTTCACTCATATCGATTCTGTCTAATACAACCTAAGTATGTTTGATCGATTTTTATAACAACACCCTTTTCTACAACGCATTCGAGAAAACTATCGATAATTTATAGTAGAAATTTAGTTAAATATCATAGAACAAACAAAATAACTGTCAAAGTTATGTGAATTGTTTTACCAAACTTTTTTAAAGTAAAACCGGTTGAAAAAGGTGGCATTACACATACATTTGCACAATTATGAGTTTCATAGGAATATCTGTTGCGGCAAGATGTCCTTTATCAATATCTTGGTTGGATGCTAATGCATTGACTCTGTCCTCATGAAAGAACATCGCCAAATTATTTTTGTTTTACTTAGTTATGCAAAAATTTACAACATCCTGTATAAAAACTCTCAATTCGTACATCCAATATTGGCTTCTGCTGTAATCGTTTCCCGTTTCCGCACAGTATAACTGAGCTCGTTGAATTCTTATTTCCATTTCGGACCTATCCTACGTGCAAAAGGCATATGTGTAAATATTTACGAAATAATACAGGTAACCGCAGGCTTCGTGGGAAGGGAGGTGCGTGCCTTTCTTGATTTGATGTTTTTTTTTCCTCCTTCATATCTCTATTTTTGCTTTGCTTCGAAACGCTGGCCTAAATGGCCGAGTGGCATCGCAAAATGGGCAAGTCATGCGAACAAACATCACCAGCACGGCCTACTGGACGACCTTTACCGAGAATACCCGAGCTGGCGTGGGTGAAAAGTGGACTGACGGTGCAAAGTTTGCGAACGTTACCGACCGGAAGCGAACTGATGGCTTTCCGATTATCGCTCTCCAAACAGCAACGCACGACGGTTGGCAGTGTGTAGGTGTTGGTGTGAGGCACACATGGTACACACCACCATCAAGCAGAAAACATACACACACTTACACGCCGTCGGAAGTGTCCTTTCAGGGCAGGTGGAGGCAAAAATGCTGTCGAAGATTGGTTGTCTCGCCGGCCGGTGCTGGCCTACGATAACGAAACATTTGATTGTTATCTACCGCTAACCCACTTACGCCGGCCGGCCGAGATCGTCGCCAACCCCAACGGCCACTTAGTTTTTTTTAACTCGGGGGTCTTTATCTGGCCCATGTGATGACGCCTCACCCGGTGTGATTTGCATATTCCATCTTGCCGAAAAGGAAGGTGAGAAGAATGGGTTTGCTGTATCCTCCGGATCGGTTTCTGCGGGTTTTTGATTTTGTTGTTTTTTTGGGACGCGTACGATGGGACAGAGGCCGGCCAGAAAAAAAAGGCTCGAAAAAGGTCGACCTTCTTTAACTTTTTAATTATATTTCGTGTCTTTACCATAATTGATATTATACGCCGCTAGCTTGCAAAACCGGTCGCAAACAAGGGGGGTTTTAATTCCAGAGGAAAATGTTTCTCACGTGTGACCACTTTGACACGTTGAGCGGACCTCGCCAAAAAGGTAACGTGACAAATAAACTATTTCTATAGTTGAAAACATCAGATCATATTTTGTAGCTAATGTCGAGTGACGGTGTGTTAATTTTTTGCGTGTGCTTTTAAAGATAATTAAAAGAAAAACCCTACACCTTACACCACTCTTGCTGTTTGTCCGCATGCTGCTGCGGTCCTGTCTTACTGTGCACTTGGTTTGTTTGGGGAAAAAGGTGGCCGAAACCCCACCGTGACGCATTGATGAGTTTTGCCGGCTACCATGGCGACGAACCGTACCCTCGTTACGCAATCTAAACGCTAAACAGGACGCGCGGGAAGTCCAGGAAATGTGCGCTTGGCCCTTTTCCTCGCTTCACGCCGTGCACCGCCCAACAGTTTCGTTTATAACGAATGAGTGGAATTTGGTGCTGTCAGTAGTTTGGTGGGTTCGTTGTCCACTCTTCTCGGTCGTTTTGTGTCAATCTAATAAAAAATGTATTAGGCGAGGTGAGCTTTTAATAGTGTGAACTTACGGTGATACACCCTGCTGATACGGACTAGTTCGATGAAAATATAGTTTCATTGTTCGACCCCTCTACGATGGCCAAATTTATCTCTGTACGTTAATTTGGGATGGTATTGCGCCCGGTTGGACTGATTTCGGTACCGTTCAATGGGGCGTAATTGACCAAGGGATTACGAAGAAGACGTCGAATCATAAAAACATAACCACACAAAAGCAAAGTCCAATTGAAAGGGGCCCGGTGGGTCCCCGTTAACAGCTAATGTATAATAAACCTGGGGACAATAGATAAGAACGCACAGTGTACGACCCATTATCGATACTAAAAGTGACAGCGGGATTGATGTGAATATTAATGGAAGTTATTTTCGGTAATCTCGCCCAGACTATTATCCAGGGGTTCTAGCGGCAACAGGAAGAGAGAAACCGAAGGTACAAATTATCAACAAGTACTCTAATGACGCTTCGTTTGTGTACAATATTTTTTGTGACGGTGAGATTGCCGATAAGAAGAGAAAGCACTGCAATCATCATAAATCAATTATGGTGGCAGAAATGTTTGATGGAGGCGCCTGATGTTTCACAGCGCGCACGTGCTATGAAGCATAAAGGCGAGTCTAATGTCAATCATAAAAATACAATAACAGAATAAGCCTATGGATAATGCAAACAAAATTGAAAGTAACCTACTTCACCTCGGTTAGTCAATATAATAAGTTGAAAATAAATTTGAAAATAAACCTAAATATTTATTTATATCATTTGATTAAGCTTAACTGCTTTGAAATATTGCGGGATGTACCACTTTCGGATTCATTTTGAGGCATGAATAATAAGACAGTCTCTAGCAAGTTATCAAATCATCAGGCTCTTCTGTATTTCAAGAATATTCTCATAGTTTAAACTTCCTTGGCTTCCACTTCGTCGTTTCTAGACATCATCATCATCTGAAATTCGTCCCGTTGCACTTTGTACCTTTTCCTTGAGCCTTAATTCGTGGATACCGTGCCACACTAGTGTTCCGATAGTTTTATCTCAGGACCCGACCACAGGGAACTCTCTAGGGATAGCGTTACTAAATAAACTGTCTCTGGTTTAAATAGTTATTCGTTTTATTCTTCCTTTAATTCTCTATAAACTCTGGCAAACAGAATCGATCAACATGATCTAAATTGGGGGCTTGGGGTTTTCTTTCTAGTGTAGGTTTTTCTTCTCCGTCTAACTCCGTCGCCTCTGTTATCCTTTCCTCCATTTAGTAGAAGCACCAGCAACATGAAATCACGTTCAAATATGTACGTTAAATATGGTCTCCTAATTCACTCGCCGTTTCCGTTCCTCCGTCTAATCTCATCTTTTACGCTAGAAACTGATCCTTCCGGGTAGCAACCGCCCGTGTTTGCTTTAGCTGTCGAGCAGAATGTCGTCGAATGTCGGCCTGATTTGCCGGACGCAGTGCGAAGGAGTCGAACCGGTCGAGTTTCACCGCTTTCCCTCGGAGTGGAAGAGTGCACAAATCTCTGTCTGCCCGGCGCTAGGACAGCTCTCCGGAGGCTGAAATAAATAGACAGGAGGAGGAGAAGAAAAGACTGCATAAATACGAGATTATTTGTCCCCGGGTTCGCAGTCCCCCCCCCCCCCAAACAAGCAACCGGTTGGGTGACCAATTCATTAGAAAGGCTGGCTGTCTGCTGAAACCTAATTTTGTAGACACAACTTTAATGCTGTCGATTGTTCTGTGTTTTCTTATCTTTGCAAAAGTTATCGCTTCGAGAAGAGGTTCGTCATGGAAACGTCCTTAAACTGATGGCTGGACAGCGTTGCTAATGGCTGCCACTGGGAGAGTGGATCGGTATTTTATTTTATCGTTGAAAAAGCATGTTTGTAAACAGTTTAAATTGAGCCTCGTGGGCACAAACTGTCAACTCATCTTTATATCGTGTTGATTTTTCAAAGAAGTTTGTTTGTGATTGGTAGTCTCGTTGTTTTTTTCCCAGACTATTGCAAGCAAAAGTTCAATCTAAATCTAATCTATCCAAATCTAGTACGGAGTAGGAGCTCGAGTTCATTGCTTTTACCAGCAAGACCTCGAATTGATTAAATGTGATCCATAGAACGAGACGAAGTTGAGCGATACGCAGAACGACATCGCCTGATTGTCATGGGATCAATCACATTCGGCCTGCTTAGTTCTGTCGAATTCGAATATAGCTCCCAAGGCATCCATCGTCCGGTCGAGTCTTCGCTTTGATGGCTACCCGAGCAATCCCATCGTATTTGGGAGGTACAAGAAATTTCCATTTTCCAATCGACACTTATATTCGGCAGTATCGAATGGTGTTATCCAATCATCACCGACGGACGTTGATATGCGTAGGCAATGATGGCTTCGAAAAGAGTTGTTCAAAGTTCTGTCCGATCGTTGTTTTTTTTTCTTTTTTGTAATAAATTGCTTAACACGAACCGCCATTTGTGTAGCGATATGAATATTGAGTGAAGCAGAAAATTAACTGCACAGCGTACCACCGGGAATGTTCTACCGGTGGGTAAGGTTTTCGGCGAAAGCCGCCGTAACGAGAATGCCACCATCGAATTGGGGTTGATGGCTTGTAGTTATTTATTTGTTTTATATCTTTCAAGTCGAAGCTTCATGGCATGTGATGCGACGCCGGCATCCGATATGAAATATCAAGCTGGGCAGCCAAGCGTCGCGTTCGGTGACCGGAAAATTCCTGACCGATGCGTAACGCAGCGCATCGAACTCACCTTATTTGGGGGCGGCCAGCTTCCCGGACCGGCCGTTCCGCATCGGTTCCGCCACCGACTCAGACGCCGGTCTCGGTGGCTTAATCGTACTGCGGATGTCAGGAGAACTCGTGGCTGTTGGAGGAGCTGTGCTTCAGCTCGTTCGAGTTGTGGCTCAGGTGCAGGAAGTTGATGGTCTGCAGCTCGGCGATATCGGCCACCGCCGGCTGCTTGTCCGCCGGGCCCGCCCCGTTGGCCGCATTGTCTATCACGTTCACGCTCAGGTGCACCGGACGGGGCATTCCGGTGCGCATCCGGTACTCCTCCGTGCTCGGCGGGCGCCATCGCACCGAGACGGATCGCTGTCGATCTGCGGGAGAGGAAAGTGAGAAATAAATGAAGTCTTGTTTCAGAGAAAAATCCTGTGTGAAATAAATGAAGTCACAATCGGAGAATGTAACGAATTATTCTTTACCAAACAAATAATATTCAATTTGAAAAATAAATCATGCATTTTCATTCATAACTTCCAAATAAAATTATAAAAAATTGTTTGTAACTAGTAATACAGGACGAATAAAATATGATCCCCCACACGGAACATTTATAGAGTTGCTGCAAAATCCGTTAACACCAACGGAGTGAAACGTACGAGTGAATCAACAAAGAAAACGAATCAAACGAACACCAACGACACGAAAGCGGAAGTAGAAAGCCAAGTAGAAACGGCCCCAATCCCATCCCAATAGCTTCCGGTCGATCGCATTTCGCAAACCGTTCAACACAATAGCCGAAAATCAGCACATCCAAGTGTGCTTTAAGATCTTCATAACGACCACACGTTGTTAAAGTATCGGCCCAACTAAAGGAGAACCTTTGCGAGGTGTGCTTCAAAATATGGTAGATTTTTGTGCCCCTACCACTTCATTCTATGCGCTTTCCTGATAGCAGATATATCGTTCTATTTCCTTCGGGTGCTGTTTTTCCTTTCTCCGGACTCGGGTTCGTCAGTTTCTGGCCTTTATTTCCGTCGCTTAATCGCGCCGATGGGATGTCATATTTTTCTTTCCCCCGACCAAGCATTCTGATCGACCCCGCCCCAGCGCAGTGAAACTCTTAATCGCCCCACAAAGGTTGATTAATGACGGGAAACTTAAAGTCAAAACATCCATTATCGATTACGGTCAATAGACCCAATTTTTGGCATCATTCTGTCTCCTTTATCTTAAGCAACATCTCTGAAACGAGAAAAAAGGCAACAACGTGGGATATTGAATGCGGCATAAAAGGAATCAAAGTTTGCAACCTCAAAAAGTTATACCCTCTTTAACGAACTGATACTTATTTGCATCCTTTTCAACGGGCTCGATTAGAAATGATAAATAGTTTTCGTAGTGAATGTAATAAATATCATTCAAGAAAGAATGAAATAAATCTATAACCGTTGGCAGTTTGAAGGATTTTTCAATCGTTCAGAAAACCCCCATGATAAACGTTTCAGGTACTTTACAAAAATAAAGCATATTAATTTCCCATCCAATTGCTTCAGAATCGATTAAACACGAGTTAACTTAAATGCATTCAGCTGAAATGATTATACCATCATTTAAAATGGAAAACAGTTGATAATAATTGATATTGGAAAATACCGCACAGCTCTCGTACGCTTCTGCCGCTTGAAAAGCTAATTGAACTCCTTTCCCTTGCACAAAACCTGACGGCCCAATATATTTCCACGTATGTTTCTTTGCTGACCCGTGCGCGTTAAAACTTATGTAGGGTCGCTCTTTAAAAACGATGCTGCCCTTTTCGATCGTTTTCGTCTAATGCTTTCAATAAACGGACCAAAGTGGGTTTTATTTGCTACCTCGTGCGATAGCAATTTTCCCCCAAATGCACCCTTGCGATCTATTATTCATTGATAGTTCAACACCTTCATAAACAACGGCCCGAAATGACCGTCCGAGGTCAAGCTCTTTATCTGCCTTCGCGAAACTCAGGTTGCGCCCATCGTCCCGCCGTTCTAGTATGGCCATATTTGTTCGAGGAACAAAAATAAAAATACCGCCCCGGAACCCGGAAACCAATCGCTCTCAAAGCTGAATGATGCATTTCCCCGAATGTGGCGGGCCAGTTCCGGGAAGGGTTTCCGTTTGATAAACTTTCAGTTGATTGGATGGCTGATTTCAATGGTCGGGCAAAACGAAGGCGTGAAAATTGACAACATCCGTGATCACAGACATCCGTGATGAAGTTCGCAAAAACAAAACGTGTATAGTGAGGTTATTGTTGACCTTTTGTAAAAGAAAGAGTCCCAAAAGAAGAGCTGTTTTTTTTTTTTTCAATTCAAAACACAGGGTGAGTTAAGCTCCATGCCTCTCATTCCTACGAAATTACACATTCATTTTGTGTGTGTGCAGTGACATCCATAGATTGGCGTTAGGGAACAGTAACGGACCCGTCCTTCATCCAGTCTCCGGGGAAACGGAAGAAAAACCGTCCTTCCGGGACCTAGCATTGCCCCCATTCCGTTGGCAACGGTACACGATGCAATTTAGGTGAAGTGAAACTTGAAATCTGTTGTCAGGGCCGGGCTTCGTTTCGGAAATGGCCGGAGAAAATTAACGACAGGTTGATTTCAACCGTCGGTCCTTCCATAAATTATCCCAAGCGAACGGCTAAGCTGTCCCAAAAACGTGGGAAAGGACAAGCGGGCCAAACGGATCGCTGTAAAATATGCTCCGGCAAGACAAAAGGTTACCGTCATAAGTATCAATTCCAGGCGAGGTGAGGCCAGCTTGCGAGAAGATTCGACGGAATTTAAAAAACAAGATGGAAACTCCCCCCAATCCGACGTTTATTAGCCTTGGGGGCGAACTTCCGCTGGGTTTCGGGCCGGGAAAATGTGGTTATTTTCGTTCCTGATTCACGCAGCTAATCGTGAGATTTGTGTGACGCGAAAGAATTCAAGGTGAATTTTGTTCCCTTCCCGCTTCCCCTGGCGCTAAGCGGCCATTACTTACAGGACCGGTACCGGCCAAGCTCGGAGTTGTTGGAATTCTTGTTGAGCAGCACGCCCTTCGGAACGCCGTCCCGCATCCGCGAGTTAATGAACTGCAGGCAGCAGAAGCAGATGATCTCCTGGAAGTACACCCGGAAGCTGAGACGGAAGAAAACGGAATGATTATTAAACTCCCGGGAGGTTGTCCGCTTTCCGCGGGCTTCGGGCCCTCCTTACCGGCCGTTCATCCAGTAGTAGATGATGGGATTGACCATCGCGTTCGACATCGCGAGCCAGTAGAAGCCCAGGTAGAGCTGCTGCACGTAGCTCGAGGACGTCATCTGGTTGTTGTGGTACGCGTAGACGAAGAACAGATGGTATGGCAGCCAGCAGATGGCGAATATCGTCACCACGATGATGAACATCCTCACAACCTGAGAAAGAAAGCGGCAATGAAAAACATTCGATGACTTTCTTTTTTCCAGTCCTCCAGTGGCGATGAATAAATTTGATAACACTTGAAAGTTGCTTTTTGAAAATTGATTTATTAATTTTTCTTTTCTTTCGGGTTCTCCATGTTGCAAGAGTTTTGCTTTTATTTGGCGGTTGAGATCTTTCCGATGCAAAATTATTTTACCGAACCAGAAGAAAAACTATCGGGACAATGGGACTAATGCAAGCACCGACTGAATCCAACCCATCTCATTTCCATTGAATGCAATCTAAATCACCCATCAAACCTATCCATTCCCGTTTCACATTGACTAAAGCGAGCGCCGAGGACGCCACTGTTGTATACACTTTTTACCATAAGCCATTCCAGCGGAACAACATTGCAAAATAAGTGACCATACATTTTTGCTGCGATCCAACTACAATTCTAACTGGGTCGCAGCAGATGTTCGCTCAATGCCGACGACATCCATTCCGTCGTCGGACCGCAGTTTCTTTATGCAAAGAAAATGTCACGGAATCGTACGGGATGGGTTTCCGGATGGCGCGCTCCGCATGCAATATTTCGAACGCAAAACTGTCAACGCTGGCGGCGCGAAGCAGCGAAGCGCAAAGAAAGCTAAGAATAGAGGCATTCCGATGTCGTCCGCATTCCCGTGCCGTTTCTGTGAAGCATTTTCCCGGGAATGATGGACACCAAAACCCGAATGCCCGACCACCGTTCCGGTGAGTTTCCAGGAGCAGAAAAAGGATGCTCGAACGCCGGCTTCACTGTCAGCCGGCTGGTGGCATACTGCCGCCCACTCGCTCCCCGCCCCTGTTCCCACGGAGCTTTGGTTGCTACTCCCGGATCATTTCCATCACAATTTGCTCGACGAAATGACGCAACGGAATGCAAATTTTGCAGCTTCCGGCAATTGGAAGAGGTAGATAAGAAAGATTACCGTGCGTAGCGGGGCGCGTGGAACGACCGTTGGCTGTGTCAATATTTTTCCCCCGGAAGTGTTGTAAAGCCCCGGGTCGGGAAGGTGCCAAAAAGTGGGGGCGAGAAAAAATAATCAAAACCCGAGTAAGCAAAACCGGGAGGGATTGAGTTAACAGATATAAAAAGAACCAAAAAGAACTCTCGCACACTTTCCGCCATTCGGAAGCTCGTCACGAAACTCGTATGGCGGGGGAGGGGCGCTCTGGTCGGAAGCTGCCGAAAACCAACGCAGCAAACCCGGCCCGGGGTCTACATTAACGCGTTCTGCTGTGCGTATACGAAAGCATTTTTTTTTCTCTCTACCCGGCACGGAGGAAAAACTGGGGGAAATAGATGGATCTAAACCAACCACGACACGACAGAAAAACGTCAAGCGCACGTGCCGCTGGTAAATGGTTGGCTTATGGGGAACTAATTTTCATACGAAACCCATTAGTGGGTTACATTTTTGGTTACCGCGAAACGGGCCAAAAGCGGCTCCACCAAACGGACGGGGGTGGAAGGTAAACGAGGCCAAAATAGCAGAAAACCCCGTCACGGGGATCGCATTTCAAAGAGGAATCCGGATAAGTGAACACTCTCTAGCTTAGGCGAAAAAAGGATTATCCGCGAGCGCATGAAATGCGCATCGAAATTATTCAATTATCGCAAATTTCAAACATTTCAACCTCCCAGCAAACTGATATTTACAGCAATCGACTAAGCTTCAGTGAGAGGCTTTCAAGTCACCAAAGTGTAAACAATTCAATCAGCGGAATAAAAATCCGCTTTACATACATTCATTTTTAATTATTTTCAACTGTTTTTTGTTTCAAAACATGATAAATTAGACATTTAATGGTACAATTACAGGCTGGCCCCAGTTTTCGTAGACTTTGATCTACGTCGTTTGAAATTAATTCGAAATTAGTGTACAATAACGTGCTCTGTTCTTTACTCATACATTGTTTCATGTTTTAATATAAACACTGAATGTATTATTGTAAACCTACACGGCATAGAAACCAAGTAAGTTAAACAGAGTATAAAACGATTGATGGCCATCGATTTGATGGTAAACACACACATTTTGTTTTCTTCAAAAAACCCAATTATATCTACCGCTGAAAATTCGGATGAGATAAATGTACACAAATAACGTTTGATCTGTGTCTGTAAAGTTTTGAGTAGGTATTATAAACTTAGGAAACATGGAAATTTTACATAAATTTTCGGACGCTAGCTCCGGTTTTCGTCGCTGTCAAAGTCCCATTTGATGACGAAAACCGGAGACAGCCTGTACTGATGGTACAAAATTACTTAATACAAATATTTATTGTTTAACTCTTATAAAGATTAAATTAGTTTGCTCGCAGCATTAAAGTCATCTGAAGGTGTCGCCCTACATTTACAGACTACCTTTTCCTTGGGTAGGTCGTTACAAAATTAAATTCCTCCGGCCGCACAATCGGTAGCGATACACAGGTAGCGGGAGGCCTAAAATATGGCTTTTCATAATTCCAATATTCCTTTCAGCGCGCGTTTGCCTGCTGGCGGTGTTAAAGTTTTCCATTTTACGCCCGCAGCCGACCCGAAGCGGACGGAAATCCTCCCTTTGGCCGATCCAGCCTCCAGCTCACTGATTGCTAATAAACACAAAGGACTAACCACATTTATCACGCTTTATATTTCTGCTCAGTCGTATCGTGCTCGTGGACGGCGGCACTTTACGACCGGTGCCAGAATAAACTTCCATCACGATCCTTTCCCCCCGGAACTTAACTCTTGACATCCGGTGGCGTGTTAGATTTGCTCGATTGTCTTGTAAGGAAGTCGAGCTGTAGCTGTGTGTGTATGTTTGATTGTAGTCACGCCCGCACACACCTTCATTATCTCGAGGAACAAGAAATCTCTCACACTGGGAGCACAAATGAGGACATCACACGGGCAGGACACTTTTCCGACAGCGAGTGCGCCGAGATGCTGATGGAAGTTGTTCGGGCAGAAGTTCATAAACTACCGAACAAACTTCTGCCGGGAACGGGATAAACCGCGCGAAAAAGTGCTCCATTACGCGATGGAGCAAACGGCATTATCGGTTTCCTATCCCGTCCCCGTTTTATTTGTTGCCGGTATCGTTCTCCCCGATCCGCACCGGATGCAATATTAATGCTATCTGGGGAGTTGGTCGCAACTGTCTTCCGATCTGCCGGTGACAAGACGAGACGAGAAAACGAAAGGAAACAGGAAAACACGGAAAGATGCTGCTACAAATAATCTACCGTCCGGGAGGCAAAACCGGTGCACAACACTTCACCGACATTGTGTGTTGGGTGTGTGTGTGTGTCTCGGGAGTGACATGTTCAGGCCACGGGGGGAAACGAAAAACAAAGCTATGGTCAAACCCGGGCAACACGAAATTTCCGATAAGGAAGCGCGATGGTCGCTGACGGCATTTTGTTGGCAGTAAAAGTTCGAGCCCCCGCCGGCCGGGCATGCCGATAAACTGCCAATCGTATTGAGCTAGTGTTTCCAGTCGGAAGGAAATCGTTTGTATCCAACGTACGATAGAAGCAAGTTTTTGTTTGTGCGATTTAAATCACTGTGCGAATGGTTGACCTGACGTTATTTAGATGGGGTTTTTAACGACCTTGGTTAAGCTGCGGAAATTAACATTCCATTCTCAGATTTTGCTTCGCTTTTAAATTCGAGGAATTTTAGTAGGCATCTCCTTTTTGTACGCCAGAATAAATCTCTCCTCTTTAAACTCAATTAAAATGTTGGAGTTCTTATAAACTTTACGCAATAAACAACTTAGGCCTAGAGTGATTCAATTACAAAAACCATCCTGTGAACAAAACTCCCGATCATCAGACCGGTTTTTGTTGAATTGAAAAACGTTGTGCTTGTTAACGTTTTAATTAAAAACAAAACAAACATTTTAATTGACAAGTGAATGATAAAAAAAATCGGCTGATACTTTCGTTTGTTTTGGAACATTACGAAGCACGATACATATGAAACCGTGTGTTCAAATCGTTTTAACATCGATCTTTTTAAGGTTCAACAACTAATGTATCACCGCTTCTCTCGCCTTTCCTTTCGGTGGAAACGAGGTATACCAACAACAAACGTATTAATTGGGATCGACGGGACTATCATCAAAGAAAACCACCCCTATCGGCAACACACGAAACACTTGGCACAAACTTGTGAGTTCGATTATTGCTTGCCGGTGTTGTGTCAAAGGGGAAAACAAAACAAATCGAAAAGAAATCGGAAGCACATCGTTTCCGTGGTCACTTTTTCCCGAGCCCAGTGTGGAGAGGGGCACGACCGGTCAAACTCCTATCGTGTTCGGAGCATCTTTGGGTTGTGGCCATTAATTGGCAGCATGTTGCAATAACTAGCGCCATTCTCTCGCACAAAGGCGGTTCTAAATCTTCGTTTTGCTTTTCTCTCCCCCTCCCCAAACCATACGATCCTACCTACCTCTGCGGGGAAAACAATGCTCGCTTAGATGGTGAGGTGGGTGGGAAGGAGGAGGAGGAGGGAGCAAAGTATTAATTATACAACAGTTACCGTCGGTCTTTTACCAGAGATGGTATGCGTTAGTGCGAGAAAAACAAGCTTTATTTTTGCTGGCAGGCAAACAACCACTGACCGTAACAGGCCACTTAGGCCACATTGCACACAGCGCGTGGGAGGGAAAAAGAAACACGACTGTGTGCTTGTCTGACCAGCGCCCAAGCTGCGCGGAATAAATAATTAGAAAAGTTTTATAACACAAGACCCTTTTCCCTTCGCTTTTCTTCCGTCCCGTGTCTTTTCTATTTCCGCTCGCATTACCAAGACTTTAAGTAATATTGTTCTGACCCGGGTGGATTTTTTTCCGATGTTTCCCGGGCGTCTCAATTCGCTTCTACGGGTACCTGAATCAAAATAGATTGCAAAGATTCTCTCCGTAGTGTCGTAGAGGCGACAAGAGGTTCTATGTTTTAAAACGACAAATAGTCTTTCTACTACAACTTCCTCACCTTGTGGGTCGTTTGGAGAAATGGAAAGTGTTTACATTATTCGTCATTTTCTCTTTCACTAGCTTTTGTGTTCTTTTACCTGCCCATGGTCGTTTGGAGCGATTTTCATGCAAAGTTGGTGGAAAATCAGCATCGGGTCTTTCCGGGTACACAGCTTACGGTGAGGCGCCAACAGAGAAGCTGCCAGTGTCCTGTTTATGCCGTGTGCAGTCACCCGCGACGAGCTGGTCGAGGTGCTCCGTGCATTTATGCTAATTTCCAACATCGTGAAATGATTTCTTTACGCTTGTATCATTTTTGTTTTTCCCGATTTCTCTTACTTTTCCACAGTTTACGGTGCAGGCGAGAGGTGAAAATAGCTCCCATCTGCTTGTCAATCCTTATTCACCCACTGCGCTAAGGGTTGTTTTCAATGGAACTGTCTTCGGCAGGTGCTAGTGTTCTAAAACCATTGCAGCTGGACCGGGATCCACACCAGGCAAGTGCTTCCAAAATTCAACCGTCGGTTGAAGCACTTCCCGCACTTCATTCGAATGCCAAACACGTTTCCTGCCACGCTGATCTCGTGTTTTTCACATTTTCCTTCCCAACGATGCGGGGTTTATGTTTTCATCTCAAAGTTGGCGCACCGGAAAACTTTTCCGCCCCTACCCAGCCCAACGCGGGCTCGCGCGGGTTGGAAGCCTTGAAAAAACCACAAAATTTTCTCCGATCTCGTCGACTGTGGCTGTGGTTTTTAAGCAGCGGTTGTCCGAGGGGTTTTGTTTTTGTTTTGGCTCGTTTTGTGGCGTTAGTGCCGTAAAGCTAACCGTCTTCAAGAAAATTCATTCGAGTGGCATCACCGCCCGAAAGCTATAAATACTGGCACTTCTTCACACTTGCCTCATATTTCCGAGCGATTGCAACGTGGAAAAGCACTTCTCCGTAAACGGTTCTAGAGTGGAAGAGGAAGAACACGAAGGCACCAAAAATGTGTTAACTGCAACATGGCTTTTTACAAGCCTAACAAGCTTAGTGATTTAGGAGGGACGTGCTTTGTGATTTAACAACAACAAAAAATGTGTCTAAAGGATCCTTGTCAACCGCAAAGTTGGGATGCAATTAAAAAATAGCAACAATAACGGTACCCTTCGGAGCATCGTTGATACGAGCACCGTTGTCAGCAACCTTCCGCAGGGTTGCTTCTTTTCATTCCCCTTTGGAACATTGGACCGACTGGACGCTTCGGAAATTCCAAGAAATAGCACGGAGCGTTTTCCGAACCGAACATGGCACCCTACAACACAGACACGCACCGTAAGCATCCGGTTCTGCTTTGCAAACCGGCGGGCATTGGCGAATACAAACATTGGGCCGTTTTAATGCGCACATTTTGACTTCTGCCTGAGATGGTGTCCCGTTTTCATCCGTTCGGACCGGGTCTCCCGAACGTTGACAAGTCTCCTAGGTAGGGTGAAGGTTGCCCGAGTTGAATACGACCCTGTCAGTCAGTGCTCGAAGGACACAATGTCCATCAACACGCCTACCTCAGGGCTCTACCAGTCGGATGGGCCGAACATAGTAGTGAACAGTCGGCTGAAACTAGCTTGCGGTACGCTTTTATGAACTTTCCCATCCGATACGGAAGCAATGGCCGTTCACTGAGTGTTTTCGCTCGAAGATGTTCCCTTGGTAACCCGTAAGTAGGCAGTAAACAGCTTTCACTAGGAACTCCGGGGTTGGGGGTGTTCTAGAGCCAATCACTGTCAAAGGCAATTTGGAACAGCTGAAACCAGGGTTAGAAGCAGGGGACAGACTGTTACATCAACGCTTACGGTTCGGCCTAACTTGAGTGAGCATGATCCTTGGGCATGATTTACCGAGCGTCCACAAAAACTGCTGACTGTTTCTTTAGCAATCTATTTGACGCTAGGTTGTGTGTGTGCTCAAGACCTATGTGTTGAAAAGGAAGACATGTCTCTAGAATTTAAAACCACACACGCTGCAGGATGTTTTTCCTGTCAATCTCGGTAGAAAAGGACAGTAGTGTCCATGTTTTCCAGTATTATTCCGAGCGACTTCGAAACATGGTCAACTTTATCGAAACTTCTCTATTATAACCAGTGAAAGTACATTTTCTCTATCGTAATACTTTTTTTCTGCTAATGCCAACTGTCTTGCTGTTTTACTTGAGACTTATTCCATTTAGTACAAAAATTACCCATTTGTAAACTATATGTATTGCTTACTCATCCTGGTACGTTTTAAAATGGGCTTCTCGGAACGAAACATGTTCTGAGAATTTAAATTCATCAAATCATTGCGGTATCATTTCAACTTCATTGTAAATACTGTTGCTATAAATGAAATGACCCTACAAACGGATGCGATCAAATCAAATAACCAAAAGTAGAAGCAGGACCGTTAATGACCTCATTTTCAACCACCGGTTCTGGAGCTCGCTCAGCAGTCAACACACGCAGGTAGCTGCGTACCGAACCTTTATTCGCAGAATCTGTTTGAAATAAGTGCGACCCTTGGCCAGGAGAGAAATTGATGCTACATTGTAGCGCCAGAATAAATATGATTGATACGATTGATGGGTCATCCTCGACGCCAGGTGGCCTAAGGGAATTCTTATCGGGTGTTTATTTACCCGTGGGCCGAGTGTTGGCAGGTCCGGTGGAGGTTACTCCTCGTCGATTAATTTATCTCATCTGACGACCGAGAGCGGGCGACACGGGCGAGGAGGCAGGTGAGGAATTCTAACTGATGAAGATTGTCACGTACCGGAGCGAAAGCAAAGCGGTCCGTGTCGGATCCACCGACGATTGATCGGCGCCAGATGTAATTGATTGGCTCGCGGTCGGCCTCGGTGTCATCGTATCCCAAGGGACGAGAATTGACTCAACATAATTTCGAGGGTGAATCCAATTTCTTTTCTTTTCTAAGAAGCACCCCCACGACAGACGCCTAGTTTTTTTCTTTGGCGATGATTTGCTGTGTAAGAAAGGATGGGCAAACCGATGGCGTTCAGCTTCTGGGAAAGTCGGTTTTCTTTCGACCCAGTGGACCATCGGATCGTGATTGACAGCCGGGTGTAGTGGCTGATTAATCGATTTCGGTCACTGTTTATCCCACGATGAGCCCATTTGAAAGCGACCCGTTAGCATCCAGTGAAAATACTTGTTAGCGACACTTTAATGTAAAATTAATCAATTTAAGGTAATATAAATGATTAACTTTATTCTTCGTACATTTCTTTACATCCAAAATGTTTCATCGTATCTGACAACACCATCATTGCTCTTGTTACGCTCTTGCGCTTATTAAAATAATTAAAAAAATCCCACAGGCCGCGCAAAGCACAACCGTACACGAGAAAACATTACAATGTGAAAAATCAACCCACAATATTCTACCCACTTCATTCTCGCGCGTGTTGTTCCCCGGAAAACACTCAACACTTCGGTAGCAAATAAAGCTGTACACCCTTCAAACTTGTTACCATGCAATGGAAGCAACGCCCTCTGACTTGCTGCCTCTTGACCCTTCAAACAAACCTCGCAAATTAGAAGCATCTACTAGAGATGAAGTGTCTTTAAAAATTGAATTTTAATTTCCAACAAGGTTACGTAACGATTCTGCCAAGAGCAAGGCGGTTTCAAACGGAACCGACCACGCGAACGTTCGTGGGCAACGATTACGATTTTGTCGAATTAAAATTCGTTCCGGAAATAATTTCACTTAATTCATCGTGCACACCCGGCACCACTTGCCTAAACCTCTCTTCCATCTCCCTCTCTCGCTGCCTCTCCCTACAACAAATTGATTCACAAAGGAAGCGAGGAAAAATTGGTCAGCCTCAACCCCGCTGAGCTCGAGTTAATTTTACTTTTGTAAATGTTCTTGGCCGAGTCCAAGCGTGAAAATTACCAGCGGCCGATTGCAATAAATTCCAAAGGTATGGAAATAATAAACTAAGATATTTAATGAGTTTTGCGCCACCGGAGATCACACATATTTTGTTTTCACATCTCTTTCATAGTAGTGGTTTTTCAATGACGTATACTTTTCAAATCCGGCTCGGTAGGATAAATACATTTTTAAATTTAATATGTTGTATTTAACTTCAATTTCTTTATGGTAAATTTCAGTAGTAAATGAAATTTAAAAAGTAAGTACTTTATCGTATTATAAAACAATGGTTGTACCTTACGGAATCAGTTGTAGAGAAAAGCATATAAATTTAAGCTATTAAAATATTTCGATCAAAGTAACATCCTTTTTCTCATGAAATTAAATGGAATCTGAAGAAATTCCCACAAATGTGTGCGCTTCTTTTGTACTGATGTTAAGAGGGCGTTACTGCAGTGAACTGAGACGTTTGAAGTTGTTTGCTTGACGCCTTCCAGTGAAACATTATTGTTTTTCAATCAAACAAATATTGGGTTCGGATACAAACCAAATATAAGATTCAATCGAGTAACGATGTTTACCCTGTATACTTTTCCCGTTCACTACTCGTTCGTTTTTCAAGCAGATCATCCATCGAAAACGTGTTGAAGTATCCAACCATTTTTCCTACTTTATGCTTAATCGATCGTAAATAGTAGTCGTTGTCGTTGTGCCTGAGCTGCAGGAATGCTACAGTCGTGCGATGAGAGCCCAGTTTGTTCGGTTTAGTGTTTGGATGCATTTTTTAGCAACGTATTGCAGGGTTGTCGAACACGATTCAGATTCATTGATGTTGGAAGAGTCGTCAATATTTGCTTGGTTAGACTTCTTTTAAAAGGGGTGTTGTAATAAGACTAAGAGCCTTGGCCCATGATGCCAAAGTAGAATTATTTACCCGTACCATCTGGATTAATGATTTCACAGCCCTGACGTGTACGAACGGTTGGGATATACCGACCATAAAACGGATGCATTTGACTGGAAACTCGGTGTAAATAGAGAGCACCAGGTACCGGGCGCCTCCACCGATTGCCCCGCCGGGAGAGCCTGGGCACGTTTGTTCCATCTAGTCGGACGGAAAAATAGCTCAATGTGCAGTTCTTTGAGTCGAGAATTGTGGAGCAAAACGAGGGTAGAAGGGAAAAAACAAAACACACTGAAACGGAAGCTCAACGTTTCCGACGGACTTACCTTCTTTTTCGATTTCATCGATTCCAGCTGGCGCTCGGTGTGCTCCCCGATCGAACGGCTGCCCCACAGCTCCCGGCCCATCAGCGAGTAGCACACGATCATGATCAGCATCGGAATGCCGTAGGTGAGTATCAGGAACACCAGGTTGTAGCTGCCATCGGCGAACGGTGCGGGAAAAAGGGCGAGAAAAGAAAATGGCATCAGTGTCGGTGCTACACCTCACAGGCGAACGGCGGCTAATTGAGTTATTGTGTGGATGCTCACTTCTAATTGAAAATCCATCCCCACCCCGCCTTTCCTTTCTCCCATACGAGCGAGAACAAAAAAAAATACAGAAATCAGAAATATCAAGACTCTCATCCACTTTCCGTGGCAAGCTTGCAGTGTCGGTTGTTTTCCATCGTGACGTGAGACGATGACTTCCTCGAAATGTGCTTACGTGGTGTTCGAAATTACATTAGGAGGACGGTAGTGCTGAAGAGAAAATTCATTATGCTTGTGTAAGTGCTTTCGCACAGCAGAGCCCTTCCCTGTCCGGATTGGCCTAGTTATTGAGTTAGAATCCGGGAAATATCTACGCCTTCGGCCTATCTTTGGCGGGTTCACCTTGCCAAACATAACTGGACCTTCCAGGCAAACAGTTATTCCTTTGAAAAACACATTACTCATTCAATTGAGAAAGAAAGAGGAAAATGTATGGTAAAGTTTATGGTTCTATGATTTGTGCTCGTCAAACATAAATAGAATCGCATAAATCAACAACCATCGCAATACTAAATCCATCATAACCCTTGGTTGTTCGTTAATTATTCTCTCAACAATAGAGTTGCCAACAAGCTACAACCGAGATAAATATTTGCTGTTGGGCGATAAATACACCAACGAAATGAATTCAATTCAATTTGAAAACGGAGGGTTTTATTTTCATTGCTTAAAAAATACTATTGATATTAATATCCTAGTTATTTAACTTTTTAATTATTCATTTATATTTTTATAACATTTTGGTTTAAATTATGATGTGTTTTATTGATAGCGAAATCAATTTAAGCTGCATAATAGAGTGTTTTTCCATCTTGCCACGAGCAATTTTAATTAGAAAGTGCGGCCAGCTCCACTTGAGTCAAAAAACCACGGGAGAAAAATGATCAAGTTAATATGGAACAGTCCGATGCAGTTTAATGAGCCACCTCGAGTCGCCTTCAATCTCGCATGGACACTTCGCCTACCGTTCATTGTAGACATTTTCAATTAGGTGACTTCGTTCGCGAACCCAGCGCTCGACAGCCTGGCTGGTGTTGGTTTAGTAATTAGTGTTGCCACTGCTTGTGAGCTTTATTCAATTTCAGCTCCCATCAGGGTGCGCGCACTCTAGCAACGCGTTCTGCGCGCCGAAAGCCGGAAGTGAGCAGAGCGAATACGGCCGGCCATTAATTACCAGCGGCATGGAGTTCCGTTTTGGGGAAAATGGCCAACTTTTGCAACGAGTGCGACGTAATCCGAGCGATCCGGAGATCAGGTTAACACCAGCCAACAGCGGGTGGGTGGGTGGTTAAACAAAGATTTCTGGAATAATGGGTTTCGAAGCGTGCGGAAAAATATATTCTTTCCAAAGGAAACCAACCGCCAAGATGGTGCCCGGGTTGATGAATATTCATCCGGCGGGGATGGAGAGATAGCCCCGGTGGTAGTTTGGAAACGGGAAACTTGTGGGCAGCAATAATTATCGCTGAAATTCCCCGCACGAACCCGGATTCCAGCTTACCCGGAAGTGCCCGAACCACACACCATTTTGCGCTGCGTATCAGCGAAATTTCAGTGGAAAAATATTACCGAACCCGGAAGGGAAACAATCATATCGGTTTCTTTTCGCCTATATTTTGGCTTGAAAGTACAACGAAAAGCAATCGCTTGGAAAACGATCGAAGCAACTTTTCCGTTTGATCTCTGGTTGGACAACTGGGCGAAGTTGGAAAGCTAAACATAAATTGTGGGTAGCAATGTTTTTAGTTAATCTTCAATGGTTGTTTTGATGGAAACATTAAAAAAAACAAAGCGAAAGGATTACGGATCTTTATTGATTTGTAGAAATTTCATTATTGGTGTGATAATAAATGTAAGTGGAAGTATTTATCCATTATATTTTTTGCGAATATTTACAAACACTCCATTCGAAGTACTTCCTTACTGGGAAAATAATTAATCCTTCAGCTAGCGTGCGTTTGCGGTATTCGATCAGACTTCACTCACGTTCCGCAATTCCCCATAAATATAAAAGTCCGGCTTAAACATTGATCGCATTTATTAAACGATTTTCGACGATACCGAACCGCATCCGTTTACCACATTAAAAGCTAATGCGATTTCTGGCGTTTTCACCGCTAGCCGCCTCTTGCCACAGCGAGTGTTTGCGTACGGGGGTGGCTGTTTCATTCATTAATTGGCATTGATGTGGCACCACGGCATTTGCGGTCGCAACCCTGGAGCGGTCGCTTCAGATGAACCAACAGTCAAAACGGGGGAAAACCACCACTACTTAATTCGACGATCAACGCTGAAAGTCAAAACATAACGTTGCTGTCCCAAACTCCGGACGTTTATGGTGAACTCATTCCTTTCCGGACTTGCTATTTCAGGCGCTGTTTGCCTCCGGGGAATACTTGCCACGAAGTTGCGCCTTTGTGCCTAAGAATCTTAAAGTTGCTTGAGTGATGAAACATTCATTCTGCCACCGCAGGGAAAACGAAACTTGGCAAACTTTTCTCGCCGATAAACTTCTGTTGTGAGCACGTCTAATGCACAAAAGTGAGGTCTCGAAATTTGGTGTTCTTATTTAGTGCGGTCCGGCTGGTTTATTTCCTGCGGAACATGTACGCATAGAAATTGTGTTGATTGAAGAAATCACTGAAACTTTCCATTCATAAAATACGGAAGAACACCCGGTTGTATCCTATTGCACACCGATGGGTGCCAACGGATTGTACAATTTGTGGACAAAGCACTAGATAAAGCTGGTCCGAGATTCATTTGCAGCCATATGCTTTAGTCACACAAACATTCGGTCACGTCCGACTCCTGACATCCGGTTTGCGCGGAGCCACCTTGCGTCCGAAAATGAAGCTGTCAACGATGTCGACAAATGATTGATACCGTCGAACGCATCCATAGTGTTGGCAGTCGATTCGTTCATCGCTTTAAATTGGAACACGCGAAAAAATATGAGCGTATTCTCATCATACACTTTCCCCACTCGTAGAGTGTGTGACTGTGTTGTCAGTTTTCCGTTTGTATGAAGGAATATTTTTCAAAACAGCCTACTGAGTCGTACCGATTTTTGTTACGCAACACTTGTATGCATTTCTCGATGGTGCACACGAATACTGAACTGCAAAAACGATTCATATTTTATTCACTTTTCCGCACGATGCCTAAAATTGTATTTCCACAAAAAATCAGCGTCACACCTAGCAACAATTCCGCCATGTTGGATTCATCTTTTGAAACCCATTTCATTCGTTTCAATCTGGTTAATCCATTGAACATGAAACGGCAGGTGAGGGAACAATATAATGTATCACAACGTGACGTAATTTGAGGCCGATTAGGACTCCCTGTGATGGGTGTTGTGCGTAAGCACTTCAAGACAAACGCCGACGAACTGACGTCAGCACGACATACCAATTCGCACCCTCAGATGTACGTACAGCCAAATAAAATGTTTCTCGAGAAGCGTCATTTAGACATCGTCTGAGCATATTGTAGTAGAAGTAAAAAAATACGAAGATCAAACATTGACATCTACCCTCGGGCGGGGTCAGCATCATTTCTGTGTGCTTAGGACAATATCTTGAAAATAAATACCTTGCCAGACGTAACGTCATCTAGAAAATGGGTCGTGTTTGACTTATATTTCAATGTAACTTGCAACTGAACGAAAACAAACCGTAAATTGTGTTATAAAAAATCCCTTTTACTAAAAACGATAAAAAAAGGAATATGCAATTTTTACTTAACTTATATCACGCTTGATGTACTGCTTGTCGGGCTTTTTCAGATATTGTTCAAATTATTTATTTCGTCCATTTCTACGAAAACTCCCACCCAGGTCTGTCGGTTTGTCCCCCAGTCCCTCGAGGGATACGTATTTCTACGAAATCCGATAGCTTCCGTGTTCCAAAAGCTCGGTTCATTTCGTTTCGGTATCATCTGAAATTGAGTTACCCCGAGGACTTACCGTCAGTCTTAACTGAATTACAACTCCTTGAGCCGCACGCCGGAAAACGGGAATGCGTGCCCTAGCCAAACTGCTTATATTCCATTATCCGGCAGGATTATATTGACTGAGCTACTCGGTGGCGCCTGGAACCGGCGGTGACGTCGATTTGCTGCTGCAAACATAAATGTAGCCAAACAAATCACGCCACCCGCGGCCGAATAATGAAGATCGGATCATGTACTTAATGCTCTCACTTCGTACGCAAAATTAGCCACCTTCTTCGGGTGGTTGTCGGGCTGAAAACTTAATCTGTTGCTTGCCCACGGCTTCGATGCGCGCGGAAAATCACGAAACAAAGGTGGGCCTGTTACAACGCTACTGGCTGGCGACGAGCAAGTCAAATCCGAACGGATGAGACGTGATTGTCATTGATGCTTTTGTTGTGATTTGACGAGGCCAAGTTTGCTTCGATAAAGTTGCTTCTACCACCTACACTAGCTCTTTGTTCTGATCTCGCTTCTACGCCTCGATGACGAGCGAATAAATTTCGCAGATTTTCGCGCAGGGTAAATCTGTGCCTACCACATCCATCCCAAGGTCGTAAGGTTTAACTACAGCCCACTCTCTTCATTAAATCGCACGTAAATAAACACTACTAGTGAACTTTCGTTGAATTACAACTTTGAAAAGAGCAACAATTCGAGGCTGTGAAAGTAAAACTAATAATTTAATTTAAAAGCATATTTTAGAATTATTACATATTTGTAATCGTAAAAGAAGATTCATTTATAAGCAATAAAATTTGGCTCCCGTTGCATTTGGTTCGTTCTAACCCACAACGTTTACCTTCAATAAATTGCAAGGATGCAGCCAACCTGTTTTGTTATCCATGACCACAAAGAATAAATAAAACCATGTCGCTGAGCCACGGTAGTGATTAATGGTGAAAAAGTTTTGGGATATTCTCCAAGGTATCCAATGAATAATATCACCGGCTTAAATAACATCCAAGGATGGACACAGCCGGAAAGAAGTATGAAGGGTAGCATGAATATTTTTTCGACATTGTTGCCTTAACACAGAAAACTTTTCTCATAGCGTGGTAACGTTTTGAGCATATTCCTTTGTAAAATTATTGGATTTCGCCATTTTGCCGTTTTATATCATCTCAAAATGATAACTTGTTTTTATAGTTAATAGTTCAATTAGTCATCAGAAACGTGTATCCATGCGCAATGCATCCGTTTAAAAGCATCGGTTCTCACAATTTTGCCATATATGTTTTTTTCGCACGACATCGAAATGAATGAAGCATCGGAAAACAGGTCCCACACACAGCAACGAAAATTGAACTTTCCTTTAGCACTTCTACCAGGTTTTAAAAGGAAGAAACCCTTAACTACTTCGCCCACGTTTAACATGGAAGAAAACATCTTTTCCCTTGGCAAACTTCCTTTTACAACGTATAATTTTCTACCTCCCAAAGGCGATCTACGGGTTCTTCTGGGAACATGGACACACCGCCTGCAGCTTTTTCCGCAAGCAAAACTGGAATGATTCCACTGACTACTCGTCAAACTCGGCTAGTGTTAAACTGCTCCATTTCCAAGCCACACCTCATCCCGCCGGAGGTGTTTTGCCAAGAGTATGTTTTCCTTCCCGATGAGCAAACACAGGTCGGTTAAACGTGGAGGTGGTGAGTGTGTGCATGTTTTTTTCCGAAACTCCCTAGAACCCACTTTTTCTCGGGAGTTTCTAGCCTCCGCCTCTGGCACTGGACGGTAATTTATTTTGTAAAGTTTACCCCTCCCGAGGATATAGTTTCCCATTCGGGCATCATTACAGCCAAAACTTTCCGCAGTCTGTCCGGAAAGATTTCAACTGCGGAACCCCCAACGAGTCCTGCACTGGCTAGCTGACTTGTGTAGCATTTGAAGGACCGTTTTCCGGCAGCTGCTTGTTTGTAATGAAAAATAAAAAAACGGACTCTCCTCATCAATCCCCCTGGTCGGGCATCTTTTCGGACCCGTATTGATACGAAAATTCAATTATTACCATTCGCAGGATTTACGCACGCGACATGCCGCATCGTTGCGTGCCAGGACCTGGAATGCCAACCAGTCTGGTTCAAAGGCACGCCAAATTTCCCCTGCATTCAAGAACTTTCAAAACTCTCTCCTCGGGGACCGAAGCAGGGACACGAGGCAGCCGGCTGTTGTCCTTATTTATTGCGATCCTTAGTTTCCTTCCCCGAAGGAATCCTAAAGAGCGGTTCGAAATGCTGCTGCCTTCGCTCGCTTCCACTTTGTTCCATTTCAACGCGTCGGCGGGCGCTGTTCGAGCGGAAAAATCACACGGCATTCGCCAAACGATGACCGTTGACTTGGGTTGCCTTGGTGGCCCCTTCGGGTTGTCCCGAGTTTCCGGTCGTCAGCCGTCACTCGGAGCTTCCAGATCGTTGTGCAAATTTCGACCGAGCCTTGGTATGAATAATTCGTTTATCTTTCGGTTGCCAAGCGGACACGCCCAAAAGGCAGGAAATGAGCAACGACCAGAGGGGCGTGGGGTAGTTACTTTTGTAATGCTTCAAAATTTTTGGCTGATGAAATAGAAGAAGTTGCATCATTTTCGGGCCCTTGTACCATTTCACTAGGACGACGTAAGAGGCATACTTGACGTTCCTGCTTTCTGTGCGATACAATTAGGCTGACATAAACGTCATCTCTGTCGACAGCAGAGCCCCATATTCAGAGCCGATTTACATGTTTCATTAATTCAACAAAAAGAATGGTTTCCCGATAGGCTCGCTTTTCACGTTGAAAGTATGCGCCTGGAACAAAGCTTTTCTTTATGTTTTTATTGCAATCGAACGGAATAATGAATGACAATTGAAATTAATTCATGCGGTTTCATTCATTGATGCACAAATTATGGAGGAAACGAAGTGAGGGATTTTGGGAAATTAAAATTCAAACGTAAGGAAAATACTTACATGTAATCTGCCATCGACGTCGGGTAGCGTCCGTCGGGCCACAGCATGTAGCATACGGTGCGTGTTTTGCCATTGTTGTATCTATCGAAACGGAGAAACACAATTTAATTTCGTCGATGTACAAAATATACTGGCAATTCATTGTACGCGAACAAAGAAAACGGAAGAAACATCGATTTATTCGACATGTTACAGAAGCTTAAAAACATGAATCAGACTTTATAAACATGGCTTCGGTGTTAGTGTTTACATAAACGGCTATACTTTTTGCGTATATGTATGTTATGAACCAAATACGATTAAAGTCTCTAAAACTGAAGATTCAATTGCAATCAACGGTTGAAGAAAAAAATAGTGTCCCTGAAAACTTTACTTTTGATTGATTTGAAATTAAAGTTTTAGGTGTGCGGTTATCTGAAAAACTTCGTATTAATTACTCTTGCTCGTTATAAAGACAGCTACCGAGAAAAACTCCAATTTTATTTAGAAAAAAAGCTCAAAACCCTTTTTGATGTAAAGTGTTTGCTTTCAAGATTTTTAATCGGTTTCTTGCTGCTATTTGCCTTTGCAACGCGGTATCGTAGCATCGAATTGCTTCCTCCCGGCGAAGCTCAGCTTCTCTACCGCCCCGAGCCACTCCCACATACTTACCGCTTCGTCATGACAGTCGAGTACATCAGGCACGGTGCAGCGAGCACGCAACTCAACGCCCAGATGATTAAAAGGAAGATCCGGGCCTTCTTGCGCGACGTCCGGTGCCGCAGGGGATGCACGATCGCAATGTACCTGGCAAAGGCAAACAAAACGGATCAGGGCAGGCGGGAACGGGTATGCGGAGCTGGAACGGGAAAGTCGAACCGGGGCCTGGAGAGTTTCCGTGTGCAGCTATCAAAAATCCACAATCGGGAAAAACGATTACGGAATCGTCAAATTGTCGGTGGAGTTAAATCTTCTGTCGGTTTCATTTTGCTTCGTTTCATTTTCGTTGGTTCCTTTCCCGTAGTATATGCGGAACGGAGTCCACTTCGCTGCTATTCTGTCATTGGACTCGCCCGTCGTTATTGCAGTGGCAGAAAAAAACAAAACAAAATGCTGATGCTGATGAACATTTCTCGGAAGTGATTTTACTCAAGAGATCAAAGTAGTTACCCAGCGTCCAAAATAGTGTCATGCTTGTTTTACTAGTTTTTGTACATCGGAGCATTCAATGCACTTTGGATCCTATTTCGTGGGAAGTACAAAACATTTACGCTTGAACCTTTTATCACTAGCCGACCAATAAGGGGCAGCTTGAATGAATTTTGAAGTACTTTTCATATCCTTTAAACTCGATTGCAGTAAAGACGAAAGTTTACACTGTTTTAAAAGATCGAAATTCTCATTAAATTTGTAAGGGTCTCCTGACCTATTGAAATTCAGATTAAAAGCAAACACCACATTGTCTATGGGCTATTCAAATTCAATTTTAATTTCTATAGAAGAATTAAAGTGTTTATGAGTTAGTTAGAATGCTTTCGGATCCATCCCAACTAATAAATACTGCTGTTAGTCACTCATTCGCCAACGTTAAGCACACATTCTTCAGCTCAAACTCAACACGTTTACGAAACGGATTCAGTTAGACTGCAGATTTCGTAATGACTTCTCTTGCTTTCTCTGTGATTCAGTTCAACTCCTCATACATTTGGACATGAAATTCTAAATTGAGTGTACTTAAATTTAGTGAGTCACGTGAAGTTGTTGAGCCGGATCCAAAAACATTGTAAAATTATTCTATAGCCGAAAATTGATAAACTTTTCGAAATCACTCATAAACTCCAGACAAAGAAAGCTTAAAATAAAACAATATGAATGGAACAGTCAGCATTTTTTAAACATCCCTAATATGTAGTATTTGAGCCTCAAAGGCAAAAATAACGACGTTACAAACATGTGACCGTACGGCGATGAAGCAACTCCAATCTAACAGTAATGTTAGACAAAAATTTCGTTCCTAACACCAGCTGTCAATTCAGCTCAATAAAGATAGCCCGATAGATAACGTCAACACCAAAAGGGGCAACTTCAGAGGAAGTCTGGGAAAAATCGGTCTGTCGCGATAAAAATTTAAGTGGAAATAAAGGCTAAGTTGTTGGTTCGCACCAGTAAGCGTCTCCATTACTCCTTTAGGACGAATTTTGCGCTAGTTAAGACGAAATCTAATAAGTTACACTCAATGAATTCAAAATTCGTAACAGTTACATTAGATAAAAGAATTTTCACAGAAAATAAATCCGTTTCCCGTAATAATGTCAACATTCGAAAAGGGCACAATTATTGCAATCGTCGCATAGATACCATACCGTTTAAAAATCGCAAAAGTCTCATGATACACATAGAAGAAAAAGGTTAAACCGATCGAAATATTGCAAAGGGAAAAATAAATCACAATCAAATGTCTATATTTGATTACTGAAAAATAATATGGATGAGCAGACATCGTTCGACAGATAATGTATAGAAGTTTCCTTATTTCGTTCGACGAGGTTCGCGAACATTTCGTCCCTGATGATTTACTGGAAGCGGCCGGTAATAGCCTCCACGTGTTCCATAAAATCGGCATCATCTTCCCGTACGTGTTGCCAGTGCTTAAGAAATCAATTTTCCGTACTGCTGTTCATCGTTCCTGCTCAACGAGCAACAGTTCACCCGGCCCAGCCAGTCCCCGGGATCCCTCACCCACGCTACACAGTCGATAAAAAGTCCTTCCGTTCCGGTTTTCTGCGAATGGCGCACAATACTCAGACTCACCGCTTCCCATCAACGTTACCGATCAACTCCATTACGCGCGAAACGCGCCTAACGGCCCACGTGAAAGGTAGCACATTCGTGCTGAATGTGTATGGGTGGGGCGTGAAAATCGAGCAAATCTATCATGACGAATCGGATGCATGGCTGGACCACGATAAGCACTCCATCCAACACACTCCCCTCCCTCACCACCTCACGTAGCACCCAACGCGACTTCGTGACGGAAGAAAGCCTACTTCCGTTTTCTCGGAACACTCCCCACCATCCTGCCGTACTGCGCACTCTCCGGAGGCTGCGTGTGACGAATGACTTGGGAAAAGGAAAAAATCATATCATCGTTTCGATAAATCGTCCACCGTCACGTCACCGTCTCCCAGCTAACCGCATACCGTTGGCGCTATCACGCGTACTCCGTTGCTTCTGCCATCATATCTGCGACCATGCGGAGCACGCACTCATTCGTAAGCGGGCAAGGGAGGGTGGCAGGAGGTGGCCTGCGGTGTACGGTTCTTCACGGCTCACGCCTAACCATGACCTAGGCGGGACATGATAGAACCTCTTGGGAGCAACTTGGGTCCGTCTGTTTGCGGTTAGCGCTTACCGCAGGGCGCGATGTTAATGAACTTCAGAAAAGGCACCGTGTTTCGCTCCGTTTCTGCGTGATACTTATTTCTGCCTCCTTATCATGTTCGTCTCGCGTACGCATCTCGCACGAAAGAGAATCCGATCCCGCACCCGCGCAAGGGGGAATTATCAGAGATGTTTGAGGTTTGTGCACCCACGGTATCAAATCCTGCCTGCCCAAAACAATGCCGTCCGTTTCATTGACCTTTCGGCTTCGGGTTTTTGGGGCGGACGTGTTGGCAGAACTATAAAAAGCCCGGCTCCTGCGAGCGGCGACTACATAAAGTGTAACTACTTCCAGTGTGTCGGTTGCTTCCAGGCGTGACTTCCGTGAACTCTGTGTGCTGTGAGAGACAGTGTGCTGTTGTGAAACTCGACGTCCGCCACGATGGTGTTCGACAAGAAGCACTTGCTGCTCCTGCTGGACCGACCCCGCGAGCCCGTGTTCATGGGCAAGGGTCGCGTAGTGTTCGACGTGCCGGATAACTACCTCACCGACCGGTACCGGCCGATCGGCACCGAAATCCAGAACCGCTTCGGCGAGAGCGCCGAGGAGCGGGTGACGGTGCGCAGCATCGCCCTGCCGGATCTCCGCATCCCGATGTCGCTCGGGCGGCAGGAGCAGTTTTCGCTCTTCATTCCTCGGCACCGGAAAATAGCCGCACGGCTGATTGACATCTTCATGGGTAGGTACCGGGAGGGGCTTCCAAAGGCAGGCCCCTCGAACGACATGTCATAAAATATACGACCCTCCCACGGGCCACACCAAACCCCATCCCCCATTTCAACCCGTTTCGGAATCGGAAGCTGAACGCTGCAGCAAATCGGAAAAAGCAATGGACAACAAATTAAGATAAATTGCCTCATAGTATTGCGCTACAAATGGACATCGCTGTCACATGCGGCGCTGTCAAACGTGTCAGAGCGGACGGTAAAATTGCCTTCGCTTGCCATCCCACCCTTGGGGTGGATTTCCTCCACGGTCGATGTTGGCGTCGAGAAGAAAAATGTTGACATTCTCGGCAGGCCCACCTGAACGTTCTTTCGCAGAAAAAAAAACCATTGTTTGAACCGGTTTGGATGCTTCTGCCAGAAGCACAGTGTTCACGCTTTTGCTAACATTCCATCCGCGTCCGGCTGTCTGGCTCAGCAGAAATTTAATATTTCTAGCAACCAGTTTCGGAGGAATTCATTCGCACATAATTCATCAGTTCCGCAGGAAAGTTGGGTTTACGTTTATATTGGCAGCAAAAATGTTTTCAAAAGGTGCGATGTTTTTCGGAGCCAAAAATAAATCACGTCCAATATGGGTAAACATTAAGTCTGCAGCAAAGCCTCGTTTAACACCGCAATGTTTCGGCTGTAGCGCTCCTGTCGATGCCAATGGCGGTTCTAAACAAACTTTAATCATAATTGAAACGAATTCTCGTACGCCTTGCCTATACCCAACGGGGCGAGATTAAAGATATTCGGAATTCTCCGAATTGATTGAATCACTTTTCAATATCATAAAGAAACGATGAAACTTAATGAAAAATAAAAGGTGTTTTGCAAGTAGAAACTCTTCATTCCCTAGAACCTATAATAAATAATTCAAGTATCCCTCAGCTATAATACTCAACTCGAGAAAAATGATTTTCAAGTTGAAAATCGTGTGCCGTACTTGCCAACTTAAGCCCTTTCTGTGTTCGAATAATCTAACTTAGTTTCGCAGAGCAAATACTTTTGCCTCCAGAAATGCTCAAATCCCGCGAAAAATGCTTCGGGGAATATTCTCTAAGCGACTCTAAGCGTTCCAGAAACTACCTCTAGCGCTATGACCAGAAATGCCTGTAATCCGATTTGTATCTTAAGTGTAGTCTGCTGCTGCATACCATTAGCCAATGCATTGGAACTCACGACTCAATTGTTGGTCCTAAAACGTCCTTGCCAAAGGGACTCGCTTTTTTACTAGCGAAATGTGCACCTTACACATTTTAGTTTCCCTCGTGCCTACGTGTTTGTTACGTGACAAAGGGGAAAGAGAGTACACCGGAAATACTTTAAACCCGGCAACGATTCTAGCAATCAACAGTCGTCTGGTAGGACTTGTCGTTGCACTGGAGATGTGCGACATACCGCTACAGTTCTGGACATTCGACACTTGCTTCTGAAACTCGATAAAAATCACGTTTCTTTGCTACGTAACTTCGGTGCCTCACGACGCCCAGGATGCTCCAAAGACGCCCAGGATGGCGTTAACAAATATCAATTCCGATAAATTATGCAGATACCTCGTACTATCGGCAACGGGTGAATCAATTTTCGCTACGTGAGCTTTCCAGACGACTTATTGCACGTTGTGTCGCCGGTCTTGGAACTTCGTTCGGAAAATGCTACTATTGTTCCGAACACCCGCCTACCGTACCGTGTTGATGGCGGTCGACATACTGCTGCCGGTTTGGGAACCGGCGTGGCGATACGGGCAACAGCAGTACGTCTCCTCACCGAACAATTCATTTCCCTCGGTGACACTGTAATGTTTCTCCAGGCGCCGACAAAGTGATAATGTATGCAAACCACGGCAAGTTTGGTGCTGTGTCGGAGCGAATGTCGACTTTCGTTACGGCTCGGAAAAAGCCAGACGGTGGCACGAATCGATTGCAAGTTTCCAGCTGCTTGTCACACTGCCGACAACATGTTGGCGCAAGGTAGACAGGAAAACTCACCCATTACGCACATATTCGGCGTAAAGACACCACAAAGAGCGACAACATTATTCGGAACTAATCAATTGAACCGTCTGAAAGGGTGTTTAATGTAGGACACACATTATGGTATAGGCTTTGCCGGGATAAGCAAATTTCTCCTTCGGTAAGATCAGAACGTTACTATAGTGAAACTGTCAGTAAAATCGGCAGCACACCAACCGTCTCGCATGAGCACGTGCTCATCAAGCCGCCGAAGATGTTGGAACATCAAAGCATAACATTAAACAAGTGGAAAGACACTGTCGTCAACGATGCATCTTCCTACCGAGGGCTGGCAAGATTTTCAAGGCCTACATTGCGGTGCTATAACGGTGTTTGCGTAATCTACGACAACGACGGCGTATCGAATATGCTATGATTGATCAAAGTTGCCGGATGTTGAAAGCTCCTTGGTAAGCAAGGTGAAAAGTGTACTTGTATGGGCTCGATATATTGCCCACCCTTCAACGACACGAGTTGGTGTTTGCTGTTCAGCTTCCAACAACATCCGACTCATCTGAGCCACGTTTTCGTTACATAACCATACCCTACACATGAAAAAAGAACAGAAAAAGAGGTTTATAAACAGGAACAACAAATAACAAAACTCGACTCTAGAGCAAATCTTCTCGGAATTCTTCTAGTACAACAAAATCAAATTAATTCCGAACGTTTATCAAAAGCAAAAGCCACATGATTTGATTGCAACCACACACCGAAAATATTCAAACAAAGTAAATGTTTAAAGCTCCGGCATCATTTTTTGTTGTTCTTTTGTTCATCGTCCAAATATTCTAGGAAACGTTCAGTGAAGCAAGTACACTCTTAAAGACACCGATATTATTAGATTACAAAGATTATTTCTTCAACAATAACGTTTCAATCCAATATCACTGACGGAGCGGCAACAGCCTACCGAAAGGTTGGGCCTTCGGATTCCCCGAAGTAATTTTAATCCTCAAAGCTTCTCTGCCGTACTCCATCATAGCTGGAAAAGTGATTTGTTTCAGGTGCTCGGAAAAAATACAAGTACTATAAAAGGTAACCCGACAGAAAAAACAGACCTCTGCAGAACTCATCGCAAAAATGCTGACTAGAGTTCTCCGCTGCGTGCCCAGCGTGATTTGTTCGTGGAAAAAGAATGGTGCCAAATCAAGACGGACTAACTTTTTCGCATCACTGATTTATTTCGGCGGAACGACGGAGGCGTCGTCAATCGAATTATAGCTTACGCACAGACTCCCACCCCGCAATGACCGTGTCAATTTTTCATTTGTTGACAATTTAATCTTTGCACCTTGGGTAAACTTCTTTGCCATCTCGAAACTAATTTAGTTACATCAAGAAATGTACCTAGCTCAACGGGAAACAATTTCGACGCCGTGCAAAGTAAGCAACAGCAGTGGTATACCTTTCAAAATTAAAAAAAAAATGTACAACGTCTGTCAATATACTTTTTGCTGCGAACAGTAGCGACAAGTGCGTGTTTTAACTTGGGCGACAAGAAAATAATTTTGGAACAGTACACTTTCAGCGAGTATCTCTTAGGCAGTGTTTGTCGTCCTTTTATAAATGGATTAGAACGTTTATGCATTTGTGTTTGCTGTCTGCAAAAGCTTTTTAACTCGGGAAAGTAGAATGCTTTATCCAATTCCCTTTCATACACAGGGAAAGCTTACACACAAAGTATCCAATTGTTTGGGGAAAAACATAAAATTTGCTTTATCAAACAATTTTCTTGAATAAAATCTTTGTATAAAATCTAAGTTGTCTCAAGAGGGTGTTGCAAAGGAGAAAGGCCATACCAGTTTATCAGGTTTTGAACTCACAACGAAAACACCGCTGAAGGACAATGACTCTACTATCGGAACTCTCTCAAACCTTCTCCTTAATTCTCACTGGCATTCAATATAAAATGTTTCACCAGACGACTTTCTGTTGTGAATTTTGTTTGCTTTGCTTTGCATAAATTTAAACCATATTCTTTAACTCCCAATGGAGCACTTCGAATGTCTCACGCGTTGGTTTAGTTCTATGAAAGGTTATATGTTCTCCTAAAAAGAAATGCTATAGGAACACAGAAAAGCACCAATCTTGTAGAACAGACAGTGCTGTCATCATCCATGTATCTCGCAAGAAACTTGATTTTATTCATGTTTCCCAAGAGTCTAAGACATTGCTTGAGTGTAAGACATCGCCTTGGAGTTAGAAGGCAAAAGCAAATGCAAAGTATTTGAATGAGTGGTTTTGCATGGCAAGGCAGCGTCTTGAGAAAACAACATCCTCGCGAGTTCATCCATGGCTGCTTCAACATTCCAGTACACTTGTTTTCGTGCTCCCGCAGGAATGCGCAATGTCGAGGACTTGCAGAGCTGTGCCGTGTTTGCACGCGACCGCATCAATCCGTACCTCTTCAACTACGCCCTCTCGGTGGCGCTGTTGCACCGGAAGGACACGCACGACCTGGACCTGCCGACCATCATCGAGGTCTTCCCGGACAAGTACGTCGACTCGAAGGTGTTCTCGCAGATACGCGAGGAGGCGACGGTGGTGCCCGAGGACATGCGTATGCCGATCGTCATCCCGAAGGACTACACCGCCTCCGACCTGGACGAGGAGCACCGGCTGTGGTACTTCCGGGAGGACATCGGCGTCAACCTGCACCACTGGCACTGGCATCTGGTCTACCCGTTCGACGCGTCCAACCGCGCCATCGTGGACAAGGACCGGCGGGGTGAGCTGTTCTACTACATGCACCAGCAGCTGGTGGCGCGCTACAACTTCGAGCGCTTCAGCAACCGACTGCAGCGCGTCAAGCGGCTGAACAACCTGCGCGAGCCCATCGGCGAGGGGTACTTCCCGAAGCTGGACTCGCTCGTCGCTAGCCGCGCCTGGCCGGGCCGGGTCGACACGGCTGTGCTGAAGGACCTGAACCGCGAGGCGGACCAGATCAAGCAGGACGTGGCCGACCTGGAGCGCTGGATCGACCGCATCTACGAGGCGATTCATCAGGGATTCGTCGTGGACGTAAGTACTACACACATTCGGGGATTTTGGGAACTTGATTTGGAGTTGATAGCTTGAGCTAATTGCAAACTATGACCTTTCACTTCCATACAAACCATTTCTTGTCATGGATTCTCTGATAAAATTTGCCAGAGTTTCTAGAAACTGTAAAACTCTCGTGTGTGGTTTTGAGTTAAGTATTGTATGCTCCTAATGCATCCGATATGCAGTACTTAATCCAGAATACAATCGATGCAAAAGAAGAAGTTAGTTTTCCACTTTGTGTGATGAAGACTGCTGAGAAACGACCGCTGAATGTCGACCTGCTACAAGAACCTCAGTGTCTATAACTGTGTCCTCTTCGGCGCTTTTCCCCGACTAGGAATCCGGCAACCGCATCCCGCTCGACGAGGAGAAGGGCATCGACCACCTCGGCAACATCATCGAGTCGTCCATCCTGTCGCCGAACCGGCAGCTGTACGGTGACATGCACAACATGGGCCACGTCTTTATCTCGTACGCGCACGACCCGGACCACCGTCACCTGGAGTCGTTCGGCGTCATGGGCGACGTCGCGACGGCCATGCGTGACCCGGTGTTCTACCGCTGGCACTCGTACATCGACGACATCTTCCAGGAGCACAAGAACAAGCTGACGCCGTACTCGCGCGGTCAGCTCACCTTCGACGGCATTTCCATCACCGGCATCACGGTGCAGCCGGAGGACGGCCCGGTCAACACGTTCCAGACGTTCTGGCAGCAGTCGGACGTGGACCTGTCGCGCGGCATGGACTTTGTACCCCGGGGCAATGTGTTTGCGAGGTAAGTTTGATGACGCTTCGCTCTTTCCGCTGCTTGACGACCCTGTTTCAGTGTTAGTCGGGTCAGTTTAGGCGAGTGGGGAAACTTATTTCCTCTGTGGAATTTTACCTGTTCATGAAACCGTTTGTTTTGCTTCGAATAGTTGGATAGCATTAATATTCAGAAAACACATTTTAAAACTATCCACAGTCCGCGTTCCTTCCCGCTAGGAAAGTCGGCTTTCAATCGTCCTGCTTGCATCAATAGTTCGCAAAACAGTTGCTGGCAATACAACTCTGCTAAAAAACATCCGCAACAACATTCCGTCCATCCGGAACAATACAATGAAACATGGAAAACAGGACACGTAATAATTTTCAGTGAAACAATATTCTCTGTAATCTGTCCACTGACACAACTCGACCTTTTTCTCCGTCGTCATTTTCAGTTTAGCTTCATTTGCCCATCTTGATCGGCTTGATTTGCAGCGATACCACTTTTTGTCTGTTTGCTGACATGTCCGATGTTCATGCCCGGTACGGTATGCGCTTGTTTGATTGCATTTTAATTGCATTTATACGTCATCGTTTTTCCCCGGGGGCCACCGAATCCGTCCCGGGGCATGGGATTCATGGGCAGGAAAGGAAGGGAAATTATGTGCGAATAGTTAAAACAACACTTTGTTGAGCATGTTCCACACATTTGCCTCCGAAACCTTCGAGCACGTTCCGCTTGCCGAACTGTTGCGCAGTTGATTTTTTTAATGTTTTGAGTAAACCGTTTATTTACACATGATCATGGAAGCGTGTACTGCGACAGTGTGTACCTATCAAAGTATTGACCCGGAGACCGGAAGCGGACGAGGTATGTTTGTGATAACTCGGTGCCTCGTGTTTTTTTTTAGAGTAATATTAACGATATAAAAAGCAATTTGTTCCACTCCCGTTCGCTCCTTCCAGCGATAATTTGCCACTCGTTACACAAACAAACATGGAAGTACGTAAAAGTGTCGTTTGTGGCGGTTGTCCAATAATCCGCGTCAAGGTCTACTCCAGCCTAACCGTGGTTAATATATTCACAATCAATCAACCAATCAATCAACCAATCACCAGAGAGAGGGGCAGAGAACGAACACGAAAACCTCCGTCAAAAATCAAACCAAACACATCTAACGTGTTTACTCTCTTTAAATATAGAATAAGTTATGTAAATGTAGGCAAATTCATACATAATATATTTGAACCGAAGGGCATTGTGACAAGAAAAAAGTAAAGCGAACAGATCAACATGCCGTTTCACTGGCATGTGCTAGATCTACAATGTTGTGGTTGTGGATAAATATCAATTAAGGTTATTACGCGAAAACAAATGCATAACCTTTGTAGCTTGTGGTTTTTAGACCATCACTTATTATGAAATGATTGTGTCTAAAATAGGCACTCTTTCATATTGGGAAAAGTGGTATAAAAACATTAAAATACTCTCTTTTGTACATTGAACGCGTCATTAATCAAACGTATCAAATATTCAATTTTCGTGGTACACCACAACAGAACGAAACGCATGATAGATTCAGTAATTAGTAATTTCATGAGTAGTTAAAGAAATCAAACGATACCCTGCGGCCACCTCATTAAAGCACAGAGTGCACTCATGTAGCAATAATACACCCTTAGTAATAGGATGCAGCCATAATGCATAACACACCGCGTAGATAACTCGTCATTCAGCAGGCAAGTTACCACGTTCCGTGCATTAAAGACGAAGTTTGACCCTTCACGAGCTTCGTACGTATTCTTCGTATTCCTACAATAGGATCCATTCTCGTTACATAAACGACAGCAGAAACATATCCCGTGCTGGGAACGAGACCGGAAACTACTCAACTGAATCACATTCCATCGCATAATGGGCAGCCACATGTTCGATGGAGCAGTGTGTGTGTGTGTGTTTCTTTTTACACTGCAAACAATGCGATCGTTCGCATAGAATCACTAGACGAGCTGAAGTTCCGGCCAAAGTTTTCTCTCTTACGGTTCTTCCTCACCATCCGGTTTCTTTTGCCGAAAGGGATGGAAATTGAGTCGGTAAAGTAATTTGCCCCGAAACGCAACGAAACGCCATTCAGAACGGTAAAGTTTTTCGTTTTAATTACTGCCACTAAAAACCGAAAAAAACGTACACCCCACACATACAAACTCGCATGAGGAAAACGGCCCCACGGGAAAACCCTCGAGGCCAGAAATGGCGCACCATAAACATGGCTCTTTGTGTGTAATTGTTCACTGCTCGGTTTGGAACACTTCCGGTATGCGCAGCTTTAATGGCAAATAGTTCATCAACTATCTATTTTTCATGTTCACTATTATGCCATAATTTTACGAAGCACAGGGCTAGAAATGTTTATAGTAGCGAAGAGACGTGGGTGTTAGCTTGAAGGGAACTTTCTTTGTAATAAATGCTCGTGCTTTCATAACGTATACACTTATCTGCAAGCTCGAAGCATTTTTTTAGTTGATCGAATGTTTGGCATCGACCCACACACAGTCGGGGTTTGCCATCCATGCTGTTGAAACTTTTTTACGAGACGCAAAATAGAATAGAAGAAAAATGCTCCAAACAATAGGTACCGTTAATAAAATCCCTCCTCACAGATTTTTTTTTTTTACTTTTGAGGAATGGGCATACTTAGTCCGCGTAACGTTGCCCTTCAAGACAACTTTCCCGCCAAGTGGCTCTTCAAGGGCCCACATGTTGGCAGCATAATTGGTTTCGCCATTATTCGCTGCGAAGAAGAATGACTAATGGTGGTATTTTATTTTGCCCCCCACCTCCCTTTTTGATGATGTATGTTTTCCCACACCTACACAGATTCACCCACCTGCAGCACTCTCCGTTCGTGTACACCATCATGATCGAGAACGACTCGGACGCGCAGCGGATGGCGTTCGTTCGCATTTTCCTCGCGCCGAAGAACGACGAACGCGGCACGCCGATGGTTTTCCGCGACCAGCGCCTGTTCATGGTCGAGCTGGACAAGTTCCTCGTCGCACGTGAGTTCTCCCTTCGCGCACATTTGTGCCGATTGTGTCGTTTTAAATATCCCCCCTCATCTACCGGGTTTCATCTTCTGACAGTTCGTCCTGGCGCGAACCGTATTCGGCGGCGCTCGAAGGAATCCACCGTCACCATCCCGTTCGAGCGCACGTTCCGCAACCTGGACCAAAACCGGCCGGCCCAGGATACGCCGCAGGAGGCCGAGTTCAACTTCTGCGGCTGCGGCTGGCCGGCGCACATGCTCGTGCCGAAGGGGCTGCCCGAGGGCCTGCCGGCGGACCTGTTCATCATGGTGTCCAACTACGAGGAGGACCGCGTCGTGCAGGACCTGGTCGGCACGTGCAACGATGCCGCCTCGTACTGCGGCGTCCGCGATCGGCTCTACCCGGACCGGAAGGCGATGGGCTACCCGTTCGACCGGGCCGCCCGCAGCGGCGTGGACCGGCTGGCCAACTTCCTGACGCCCAACATGGCCGTGCAGTCGATCATGGTCGTGCACAACGACCGAACGGTCAACCGGACCGGGTAGGGAGACTCGCCCCGCAATGTACTAGCGCACAATATTTTCTTTTCTCTGCATCTACAAATGAATTGTGAAAAATAAATCACTCTTTACACGTACTGTTTCATTTCGGTTCTATATTTTACAATCAAATCTCATGAATACCACCCATTTCAACCAAAGTACTGTTTGCCCTAGCTTCAAGTGGGTTTGCGAAATGGATTCCTTGATTGAATGCAATCGATGAACCCTTTGGAAAGTTCATAAACCAAAATGGCATAAACCGCTCCTTTTTTGGCGAACAGTAAAAAGTTACTCGTGCTCCGCAAGAGCACAGCATCCGAATGCAATGGCAACGAGTTACACGAGCCACGTTACAGAAACACATTTCGATTTGCTTGTTTTTCCCCATTTCGCCGTGCTCTTATCAACCTCGCGGCGGCATGGCTTCGGACGCTTCGGGGGATTTGATTTCTGTAAGTAAAACACCATCAATATTCATAACATTATCGAACCGTCGATCTCTTCGCCGCTCGTCAAACGGGCTGAAGATAATGCAGCATGTCTATCGGACGCTTCAGCAGCGCTTTTTTCGATTGCTCCTCGGGAAATGTGTTTGCGTCAAACTTAGCGATCGGAAAAACTTCGCCACCGAAAAACAAAAACCGAAGTGGAGAGGATAAAAATTGGATAAAGCCAACTCGGAGATGCCTGTCGCTCACCGAAACGGCCACCGATTTCTCGACGATCCCGGGCGGGGAGAAAATAAATAAAAGTGCCAATGGTGACATGAAAGTGCCCACCCGCCCAACGTTTGGGTGAGAGTGATAGCAGTACGTATACATTTCACCCACGGTATGGGTGACGCTAACTTGAAACTCGTTTACTTCGGCGATCAAATCACATTTCACATTCGATCCGGCGCCGGTGCTGGGATGATTCCAACTTTTCCCAGCCAGTCCGAGGGCGGAACAGTTTTCAATTTAATTTCGTACGTACACAAACAGCGGGTGGAAACTTTAACGTCCACAGTACACCAATGCGGGCGGAGAACTATGGCCTACGGGGGCTAACATCAGTTACAACAGCAAGGACCGGAAGAAAATGAACCTGCATGACTCGGCTTTGGTGCAATGTGCAAACAGTATCATGATCAACGCTATAGTTACGAACTCAAAAGAAAAAGTATTCCTTCGTAGTTGCTTTTTAATCCATGTACTAAGCGAACAGGAAGGCTTTGGGTAACTTATCGCATCTTTAATAAACCGCCGTGACGCAGATAACTCCTACCATACCTAAACTGGTTATGAAGGGAAACGAACTCCGGCTTGAAAATCTCTCTTTATCACACAGCAAGTACTTACCGATCGAACGATATGGCGACGAGCGTGAACACGGACGAGGCGACCGACATGTTCGCCATGAAGTTGTTTATCGTGCAGTACACCGAACCGAACGGCCAGTCCGAGTTGAGCATGAAGATGAAGTTAAACGAGCAGTTCAGCGACGACATCAGCAGATCGGCCACGCTCAGGTTCAGCAGGAAGTAGTTCGTCACGGTTCGCATTCGCCGGTGGGCTGTAAGAAAGCGATTGGGAGCTATGATGCAAAACAGTGGCTTCAGAGGGACACGACAACGATAAATGTCTGTTAAAACTAAATAAGAAAGTGACAGGAACAAGTTACTCCCGAAATTTGTTGAAGATAAACGAAACTGTACCAAAAACTAGAAAACTTTTTTTTCGTTGAGGAAAAACGAAACTATACCAGTAGCAATGTGAAGTTGAGAAGGACATGTCCCAACGGTACGCGTAGAAACGGATGTCCTCTAAAACAAAATATATAAAATAACCCTTGGCCCTTAAATACAAATATCAAACAGTTTTTCAAGACCATAATCGAACAAAAAAAAAGAAACTGAAAAACAGAAACGTTTCGTTTCCAGCACCGGCGTTTTGCTTTTAACGGAATTATTTTAGATCTGGTGATGTTTTCAGGCAAAACTGGAACACATGCACTTCAATATTAAACTGCAGCGGTGGAGGCTTGTTTGTTCGTGGAAAAATCCAACCAGTATATGGTGCCGTATGCATTTTGTGAAAGCAAACATGTGCCGCATAGTCGGGTCAAAAAAGAAAAACGAGGAATTTTAGGCAGAAATGCGTCTGACCATCAGTTATGATGAGTGCAATATATTCACCATCATCGCACCGTACGCCTTCGTTGAACTTTTGTCCAGCAGCAGCAGCAGCAGCTTTTGTGCACCGTTTATTCAACGGTAAAAGGTAGCAGAAAATCCTCGCTTTTGTTTTACATTTATTTCCGGGAAATATGCTTACCAAGGATGTCGAGCACAACATAGTTGCCCTTGCGCGTTTTGCATCCTGCGGTGCGATGCGTAGAACGTGCTACCTCGGGGTGCCAATAAATTAAATAAACCACGCAGCGAACCAACGCCAACACAACTCTGCTGGTTCTTTGATCTGTGATCTCTTGTACAGATTCATTTTTTGGTTTCCGCTTCTCGTCATATGGTCAGCGCTCACGTTTGCTGGTGTTATGTTAGCCTTATTTTATGATGGCCACACGGATGAGAGGGTTTTATGGGGCTACAATGCTGGCGAACGGATAGCGGGAGCTATTAACGAAGCACAATACAAACTTCAGCGAATGAGGTAGAGAAGACGAACTGTCTCGACGGATGATATTGTTTGATTGCGTAGTCAGTAAGCTACATCAAAGCTAAACCCTATCTACAATCACTGCGATTCAGGTTTGACCTTGTAGTTCCATGGAAATTCGAAGGAATGCGAATGTGCAGAATAAATATTTGTTGCTTTCTGCATTCTAACATTCCAGCGATGAAAAACATTTGAATAAGAATTTTTTGCTACTATCTACTCGTATAGTTTAAAGTTTATAAAATTAAAATTAAATTTGGACACAATAAAAAGCCATTTGGAATGACCTACCGAAGGTCGCCTGATCCGTTATCTGTAAACGGCATCAACGTCTGCCTTTGGCATTTGACTTGTTTTTTTTTATGACTACCAACATTCACCATGCGGAGCGAAAACTCTTCCTTAACGAACCGAAAATTCCACAACTTCCTGGCGCACCTTCCTGGCTCGGAACAGGTCGGACAAAATGGCGAAGCTTCGTTAGACGCTATCTATCGTCAATCAAAATTTGACACGAGTTTATCATACTTTTGGCGTGGCTTTCTTTTCTTTATACGCTTGCAACCTCCAACTGTCAGACAGGTGGAATGATTGCTTCAGCACAGGCGGCAAATAATGGAAAGCAGTGGTTTGAAAACTGATTGAATTTGTAGGAAAATTGATTGAGTTTGGAAAGATAGGCAGCACGGCTGGATGATAGATCATGCTTAACGTTATGCTGTTGTACAGGGGGGAGTGAGATGCGGCTGCAATAAATAATCTTTTCTCAATCTTGTTATACTTTACATGATTCTAAACATTTCCTATCAATGTATATAAACAGTTCAATTCACTGATTTCCGCGGACATAAACCCCTCTCAAACGGGTTTGTTTTGCGAAGGTTATTTACCTTTGTTTTCGTTATTTACTTTTTTTCTGAATACCGTTGCGCGTTAAGCGACTAATTAAGAAAGTCATCACCTTCCAAAAATCCTCCTTACGAAAACAAGGGGCCCGAAGTATGCCTCCGGACAATTAAGATTGATGGTTTCGTTATCCTTCGTCAACTTTGCGCCCCGTGAGCATGCGATACGATGCGCCTTATTTCCTCGCGCTGCCAGTGTGTTGATTACAATAATCCAATTTAATACTCCTGCCAGCGCCAGAAAAAACGAAGCTTACAATCAACCAAAATGGTGTAAGAGGCCCTTTTTGTCGGAGGAAAATTAAGATGCAAATCATCACCCTACTAATCGATTGACAGCTTAAATTAATAGTAGAATGTAAAATAGGTTCCTTAAAGGTGTTTCTTATTCAACTTGCGCAAGCTAATATTTAAGAATTTGGTTACCCTACAGTTATTGAATTCAGCTAGAAAGTATTTACAGTAGTTTAATCTTTCTATACAAAAGCATTCTTTCATCAGTTGATCTATGGAATATTTTGTTGTATATCTCCCATGTCCCGTATCGTTTAACGATAGAATAATTTTCAAAGAAAATTTCTATTCTAAAAGTTTCCCTCTACTCGTGAAGTAAAACGGCGATAGCAACTTCAAAGAGGTAGTTTTTCAACCTATCTATCCTTAAGCTAGCTACCCTCGGACGGATCATCTTTGGACTAAATTATATTTGTTTTATCAGGAGACATCCACACAAACGTCCCCATATTTTCTTACCTGTCCCTGACAGGGTTGACCCTTAAGTTCGTCTTGGCGAGCGCTTTGAAACGATGCTACTATACGCTACTAGATTATAGACTGTCCGTAATTTCGACCGAACCGATAGCAAGGCTTGCTTTCAGTAAACTTTTGCCATCCCAATATCCCTGACCGGAAGCTCACCCGGGAAGGGTGGACCGAATCATTGATGTTGAAGGAGTTGGTCCGCAACCCAAGTCAATTATGTGTGAAATGGAAATTGTTTCAATTTTCCAACATTTTCCTTCATGAACCTTTATTAGGGATGAGCAGATGAGGTTTTTTTATATCTATGTAAAACGGTGATCAGGACATTGTTTTTTTTATCGTACTTTCAACATAAAAATATCCCTAAAACCTAACGTAACAAACTGCAAAAGGAAATGTAACAGAACGTTCCACATGGGAACGTGGTTGTCTTTAAATCCAACAAAATGGCAAACTCCGAATGCATCATTAGCATGCATGAGTGTCGAATAAATTTCACCAGCAATTGGAGAAATTTGGTAGTGCTGATGCCGGCACAGTGTAAACCGAAACCACATTTCACGCAACTTGATAAATCGCTTTGCTCCAGCGCCTATCGCGATCGCTTTTCCTCCCTTTTCCCAAAGGAGCAAGGGCTCGTTACGTAAAACCACATTACCGCAGCATAGGAACACACGCACCGTTCGACCCACTTCCGATTGTCACCCGATAGAGACATTAACTATGCATTTGCACGGTCAGCGAGTAATTATGTATCGATTATATTCAATTTGACCCATTATCTCCGATCTGCAGTTGACATTCGGCCGCCAAACCCAATTAAACGGAGCGCAACCTATGTGGAACAGATGGGTGGGTGAGAAGGAGGGAGGGAAGGAAGGGGGGCGCTAACAACGACCGCGACAGAGCGAGCACTTCGAAGCATTCGATTCGCTTCAGTTGCGTTAAATAATGGTTTATCTCTTTTATCGTGAGGCGCAAGGCCGGCAAAAAGGGATAATGTCACGGGCTAGTTAGGTATCTAAAAAAATAATAGATTGGCCGGGAAACTAACGAATAAAAAGTATATAACTTATGTTTGGAAGAGCCCAATCTTCAAATAATAGTTTTTCAGGCCTAGAAGCAATGAGGTAAAGTAACAAAATAAAACTAGGTTTCATCGGCGATAAGAGAAAAACTCCCCAAGATAATTAACCCAAAATGTAATGTAAATTAAACATGCCTCCCTATACGCTACATGTATTGAAGCGTGTTTTTTATAAGTCGTTGCCGTATACCTTCAAAACCAAGATCCAATCAATCAAGCAATAGCAACATCCATGATTGTTGCTATGTCACGATTCCCCGAAAATATGTTTCACCAGACCATTTAGTTGTTTTTAGTTGAGTAGATGGTTTCGATCGGCGATTCTGTATAGCAATGCTTTGCTATGTTTTTTGGTCTATTTGGTCAGTTAAACCGGCCTTTTGTCGCAAAGAACGGAATGATAAAAGCATTTTTCCTTCTCCCTGTCGCTTCGGCATCTGTTACACATTGCACACTACAGCACAGTCCGTGGCCGGAACAAGGCTTCCACATAATGTTTTAACCTTTCGCAGTGAGAAACAAAATATTAAATTAGCTATGGTACAGCGGACACAAAGTGTCGCACCACATCACTTATATTCACTCCACGATTAAGCGAAAGAATCGTGTTAAAAGCTGTTTTGATAACGCTGTTAAACTTGTTGAACTCAATAGAAATCCTATTTTAGATTATGCTTCTTAAAGAGAGCACTAGCGTTCCTCATTTTTTCATGAAGAATTGTTGAAATTAGTCATTTGTTTTATAAAATCTAAAACTGCTTCCATACGTGCTGTTCAAGCAGAGTGTTAATGGAAGTCATTATCAACCACTCTATTACATTGCAAATTTCATCCTAACAAGGAACTGATTCCTCCAAAGTATCCCATTTGGAGGGTTCCTTAAAAAATGGAGCCCTAATCTAAACCTATTAAACACGAAACATATAACATTGCAGCAGAGATTTGCGCACAGCGCCGGCATGGAACAGTTTGCGGTCCCACTGGAAAATATTACCCGCAGCAGGGCCAGCCTCCAGTTGATTAGATTGATGCCGTCTAATTACTTGTCCATCCAAACGCGACAGACGCAATTAATACTCCCGATAAGACGCCACGCGGACATCCACGACGAAATCCACTTACCGAGCACGATCCACAGGACGATACAGTTGCCGGTGATGGCCACCAGCAGCATCGCGCCAAACACCACGCCCCAGGCGGTCTTCAGCTGCCAGGGCAGCTCGTACGGGCTTTTGGTGGTCGGGAACAGACACTCCGTGATGAACTCCCTGCGAACGAACGAGAAGGAGAAAGCGTATTGAGCAAGGCGAATTCTTACTTCCACCGCCCAGAACGCCTTGGTGTGGGTGTGTTGTGGGCGTGCGATTTTGGAAGAACAAATTTCGGATAAAATTCGACCAGCACCGGCGAGCCTGCGGGGAAATTAATCATCACTTTGCACCATCCGGGAGACAGGTTTGTCGTCGGCGTTTGAGCGTCGACGGCCTTGAATGCAGCGCAAGGACGCTACAATGGTTCGGAATGGCGATGTTGTGGCAGGCCGCAATCACTCCGATTACATCCCAAAGACTTTGGTGAACAGGCGCGATTCGTTTTACGATTTGTCTTGCTCAGCCGAGACACGTGACACGTTGGCGGTTCCGCAAAGCGAATGGGGACGGTTCCCAAAGACCGAAAAGCTGGGCTGAAATTCGACATCAACACGAAGTACGCTATGTTTGCCGTGTTCAGGCCCGGGAGCTCTGGAGCAACCCATGTGCAACCACGTCCGAGCCCGATGACGCAGCACAATTAATTTCCGTTCAGGGCGGCTTTGCGTGCCTTAAGTTATACACGGCCGATAGGTACGCGAACCGATCGATAGTATTAATAAAATCAACCAAACACAATCCAAGGATAGCGATACGCACGGAACCGTCGGTAAAGCTGGGATTTTCTTCGCTCGCAACTCACCTCTGAGTACGCGTTTTTGAGGAGATTTTGTTTGCCTCAAACTTTTCAAAATAGGCTCTTTGCAGGGGCTTAGGACGTCCTAAGGTGAAATCTATTTTCTCAATTATGCTCGTAAGCACAGCACGTGTTGTGATGCAATGGAAGGAGAAAAAGGCACCTGCCTACCTTTACGCAAGACGATAAGGTACGAAATTTGATACATTTGCTTTTAGACTGCTGGTTTCAGTGTCGATAACTGGAAGATTTAAATCAAGGAGAGAATTGAAGCAAAAGAAAAATCACTTAAAATGATTTCAGCGAAAGCAAGCACGATGGATGATTTTATTCAAATTAAATAGAAGGACTGTAGTGACGGCGGTAATTGAAAAATATCAACAGTGACATTTGAATTAATTGTGTGTGAAGCGATGAGAAGTATCAAAATCTATTAAAAATCAATCAAGAAATTGCAAACAACAGAATGTATCACCAGTGGTGGATTTAACGGTGAGCGGACTGAGCGGCCGCGGGGGCCCCGTGCTCGCAACAACCACGTTCGTAAAATTTATACTTTAACAAATTTTATATTGAGTTAATCGATTTTCTTTAATGACCGACAAGTAATAAATTGTAACCGGTCAGGAATGGATAAGTTTACCGCATCCTACAAAAATTAGTGCAAAGAACTATAACGAAATAATGAAAGGAAGGTTTGGTTAATAATTCGAGTTGAAGAGCAACAAAAAAAAATGTTTTAAAGTTTGTTAATTGGAAACAAACATATATTTGCAAGATTGTAAAACAACAAGATTTTCAAATATATCAAGGATAGAATTAAAATAATGCGTTGAAAAACTTAAACAGTTTCAATGCAAGCAATGAGTTTTTGACATATCCTGTTAGATGTTGCCATACATTTGAAAAAGCTGCATACCATTTTTTAAAGTAGGCATTACTTCCAAATATAGGGAAGGTTATACACAAACGAAGCCCTACACACAACAGAATGCTTTTATATTATTTCAATGTCAGTTATCAGGCCATTCCCGATACATTAGTTTGCAATCCTATTGGAAAACCAAATTCGATACGGTATTCCTCCGTTTTCCTCTGCATTGGAAGCGGTAAGTTATTCAATAAATTTGGATGCGAAGGAAAATATCAATAATCGTTAAAGAATTTTTCCCCGAATCACCCGCTCACGGGCTGTGTGTGTGTGGTGTGGGAAAGGTAGGGTTCAATTGAATTACATTCACATCCACGCAGCTCATCGATCGCCTACATTCTGGCCTGAGTCGAAACCGTAAGCATTTTTTTTTTTTTCAATATGTCAGACTCTTTTTTCTGTTCTTTGAAACGAATGTTAATCGAAATAATACCGCAAAATTCCAGCTAGGAAATATGCTATCGAGAAAAAGTGATTGTTAGAAGCAAATAGAAGCCTTTAAAACTCGTTGGCTGCATGAAACCGAAGAGCGTAGTTAGATGATGTTTCAGGACAAAAAACAAACGAACTAAACAGCGTTGTGACGTTTCGATACATTTTGAATGTTAACGACAGGATGAGTACATTTGGAGACTCCATGCGCTCTCTATAGACAAAGTTCGGTACACCGCAAACATCCCACGGGGGTAGCTTTCTTGTCGGTAAATTTACATATGTCAGGGTTTTCAACGAACCCCTCGGTGAGGATGGTTTGGTACGCAGCGGAACGCACCACTTGTTACAATTAGTCAGCGAAGGCTCCGGTCGCTCAACAGAGCTGATCTGCATAATGCATGCTCTTCGGCATGACTTTTCCTGAACGCCACAACGGTCGAACCATCCATTTGCCTCCTGGGAGCACGTGTTTACTGCACTAACTCGACCAACGGTCCCGGCGTTTACCATTCCCGGACGAGCAGCCAACACAATCGTTTCTCCTGTATCGATCGACCGGAACGGTAAGCGATGGAGGCGCCCGGTAGAAACTGTCAAACGATCGAACCTTGAGTGTTCCATTCGAGCATGGGTCGAACGTTAAACATACGCTGAACCATGGCCACTTACTTTGTTTGTTTTACACAATGGCCGTCCGTTGGCCGATACGAGGCGCTACAATTGTCTTCACCCAGTTGTTGGACTTACTTTTGCACACGGATACTCCATTTTCAACAGGCTGGTGCATTCAACCCACTCTGTGGGACGAAGGTGACCGCTCAGGTGCACCAAAGTCAACGTAACGAACCGTTAATCCTTTGAACTGCCCGCCGTTTGTAGTTTCGAAGCTGTTTCCGAAGCGATACATTTTATGTGTGTGTGTGTATATGTTCATTAAGTCGGCTGAAGTTTCGAACGCAACGACTTGGAATCAAAGACTCTCGACAAATAGGCGAAACATAGAAACGTTTTCACGCTTTTGCACTTAACAAATTGAGCGGTTGTGGGAAAATGAGCACAGCAATTGACACAAAGCAGGAGCCTTTTCAAATGCGTTCGCCTCTCGGGTGGAATGTTTCTTCAAACAACTCAGCAAGCTGTAGTCAGCGTCGATTTGCAGCCCTCGGGTCGGAGTTTATGGAAAGGACAAAACATGTTTCTTATGTCGACTACACCGAAAACCGCTCCACCGTTTCGGCGCAACACACGATTCGCACGTTCCAGCTCAACCGGAAAACAATAACAGCTAATACGGCGAACGTGGGACAAGAAACCGTCTCGACAGCCGTTCCGCGCCCCCGTAACATGCCGAACTTCGAAGCATGCGGTCCAAACTTGACGAAACAGTCGCCAAACCCAAATTGCCCTCACGCAGGGACATGACAGTTGGTTTCGTCGTTTCTCACTGCCTCTGTATACATAATTGATCACTGCCTACTTGTTTGCTTTCATTTTGCCGACCGCATTCCGGTGAGTGTTTTTTCGCCCGAAACACATTTCTTGCCCAAGAACGCGTGAACCGTAACTTGGCGGAAGAAAAGAAAATCGTTTCAGTCAACGCTACCTGAACCGGCAGCGAACAGATTCGATAGCATTGCGAGCAGACGATGTCCAAAAAAGCGATCGAACGGAAAGCCCTACGCCGGGGAAACGAGAAATAACTTGTCACCCTGGGGTCCTTTTTGCCCTTGGTTCATTGTAAAAACGTGAGCGGACTCTTTTATGTTGTGCGATTGGAACGTGAGCAAACTGTGCGGAATGGATCCCCATCGTCGCCATAACTCACGCAACCAGCTTTTTGGACCGGTGCTTAATTGAGAAAACTACCGCCGAACGTGTTTACGGCGGAGAAATATGGATAGAAATATTAATCACGACATAAATAGCGTTAGCACCGGCACAAAAGGAATGCTGCAGTGGCGATTTTCAGATGGAACAGAAACGCGTGCTTGCTTTTGCTTTATTTGTACACTTAATTTAATAACTTAAAGACGATCGTGGAAGAACAAGTTGAACGACTTCACCCATTAAAAGATACGCCAATAACATTTGTTCCTTACGCTGTGTGAAAAGCAAAAGAACAGTTTTTTCTTTTCAAGCAACTGTTGAAGAATTGCCATAAATACGAATGGTACTTCAGGAAAACATGACGTTACATGTTGTAAAATAAAGATCGAGTGTTAGAAAACACGTCCCGACGAAGGGATATTCTAAATTCTGATTTGCTGATATAATGGTGGCGACTAAAGCGTGAACTAAAGGCTGTTGATTAATATCGAATTTTGTGGGCGCGAGCAATTACTGAACTCGTGCGACGACGAAGTACGGAATGCTGATGAGCTCGACTCGATGCGGCCTTTTCGAGGGCGGAGTTGATGTTTGTTTGGCATGAAAGTGTCCTGCAAGCGTTCCGTTGCTGCCACCGGGCGCTTATGGAAGTAACATTAGACAAACATTGCGCCGAGGGTGGATTCCGGACGAGTAAACAATTTAGCATAATTTCAACCGTTGTTCGGTAAATTTGCAATAAATTATTCAGCGTCAATATCCACACCCCCGCTCCCGCCACACGCTCGATCGTGGTCAGGCCGGGTGACCACCGGTTCCGCTTTTTTCCCACACCCCGCGACCCCGGTTGACATACCTGAGCGTCAGCAGATCGCCCGACTTCGGCACGTAGCCACGACTTTTGGTAATCATCTCGCCCAGCACGTCGAGGATTTCCGTTCGATTCAGCTCGCTGATCACGGTCGTATTGTAGTCCGTTGACCAGGGAAACCGCTGAATGGTCGCCTGGGTGCAATTTATCAGCAGCTCCATCTCGACGGACTCACTCATGTTGATGGCGTTGTGCTTGCTGTCGGTCGGACTTGCTCCCGAAGCGCTACCCGAGCGCACTCACGCTGCAAAACTTCCGGAACACACAAGGGGACACTCCCTCTCACACAAACACACACACACACACACCAACAAACAAACCTTAGCACACGGGCCGTGGCAGGGACCGGACCGACACCAAGCTTTTCCGAAGCATGTGTTCAGCGGCACAGGTTGACCGCTCCGGGGGACAAATCACATCACCGGAACGTTGTTTTCCACCAGCTTTTACTCCACTTTAGGCGAAGAGAAAAGATACACCACGTACCGATTTTACGGCGAGGTTCAAACCGCACCCGTTTGGCATTGCACGCACGAACCCACCACACGACGCACACTCGCGCGCACACGGGCACACTCTTTAGCTGTCACAGTCGACTAAGACCCGACGACACTCGGCTGAAACGAGAAATACTTTTCGAATTGCATTATCTCCGCGGCGTGTCGAAAGCACTGCACGAAAGCACTTGGACACTATCTCAACCGAACGCTGCGCACGTCAGCATGTTTCCACCAACACACAATATCGTATCGTTTTTCGCGGAAAACTTTCCACCCAGCCAGCAGCTACTCTGTCAATGATCGCACTCTAACTCGGAAGGCTACTGAACGCTAACACTAACCGCTGGCACTGGTAGGGGAAAGGAGTACGGTATTGTGAGGCAATATGCACCCTTTCAGCGAAAAACACTAACGTCTTTCAGTTCGTTCAAGACACGTTGCTCAACAATTTCACATTTTGGTTCACAAGCATCTGTTCTGTTATCATTGTCATGAAAAAGCTCAAACGGAGACTATTTAGGTTTTCAACATGACTCTTGTCATCGCGTCTTTGAAAATTGAGGACATATTGGTCCGAACTTCTAGAGGTAGAATTGAACTAGGAATATTTTTATAATTATTTTTTTTTAACATCCATAATTCCAAAACATAATTGGCCATCTTAATAAAAAAATTAAAACTAAAATTAAATTTACCTCCAACTAATTCGCTTTGTCTAAAATTCACGTATTGTGTGAATTAATTTCAGTGTTCGTTTAAAAATATGTTTCGGTACTTCTTGAGTTAATGTTCGATTTCTATGTCTAATTGGAGCACCTAGTACGACATAAAACATGGCGACGAAATTGTAATTTTTGTATTTACATTGAATTGTAAAGTCAAATTGTTTATTTCCTTTACTCCATGAAACATTGACGCAAAGCCGTAAAACTTACTCAGCATGTATTTAAGAAACAAGATAAAGCACATATTCTATTTCTTTCTGATTATTTTAAAATTACATAATTCAGCAAAAAACATTAAGGTCTACTAAGCTACGTCTCATCGTACCGGGAAGGATCGTGTTGACACTCCAGAGCGTATGTCACCACATAAGTTAAATAATGCCAGAGGTCTTTCGCTCTATCCACATTAGTCAACCGTTACGTCTTCCAAAGAGAGGTTTGTTTTGGTCCTTGCCTTTTCGATCTTCGAAAGACGGTTCCCCTCTTTCAGCTCGGAATCAATCGATGGTCCGGCGAAGCAACAACACCGGGACAACAATGGCAGAGGAAAAGAAAAGCCCACACCCCCTCCATTTCCCTTCAACGTTCGATTCTGCCGTCCTGCGTTTCCTTGTCATACAGCTCCTTTTTGATAACGAGGCGAGGCACGTTTGATACGAGTAAATATCAATGTTTGCGTGTGTGGTTCGATTGAAAGCTTATCCCTGGATCTTGTTGCAAAACGTTCAACTACAAAAATCATATCATATAGGAAGCTCGAACAGCAAGCTTCCTTACTCTTTCTCTCTCCTTTTTACTATAATTGCCCACGAGAAAAGGCTGCAAAATAAGGATTGCCTATGTTGTAGTTGATGAGCAAAGGGACACTAGCTTCAAATGGATAATTGGTCATTAAATAGCTCCCAGGAGTAAGATGTGAGCATGTGTGTGTATTTCGATTTGGTCCGCCGTTTGCCCCAGCCGCTTTCCCGCATGACTACCGTGCCCCAGCGTTCGTTTGTTGCTAGCTGCCAGCTTCCCAATAATTGTATCAAGGCGTCGAGGTTGTTAGACGTATTTTTTAAACAATTTCGTACGCTTTAAGTACTTCCTCGGAAGCACTCATCCGCTCGAGCGACTCACCCAATCATGATGGTGGCTGGTCGCTTCCAGTTGTGCTTAATAAAAGTAAAATCAAATAACGACATAACGATGGTGGAAAGCTACTTAACTTAGTTTGACATTCATTACGAAATTCGCCGAAATAGAACGAATTATCAATACTGTAGCGCGCACTCTCGCATATGTCGTTTTTTTTCTAGCAATTTTAACATCCAATAGTTTTGTTGCACACATTTCCTAAAATGAGATTGTCAAAAGAAGCATAGTCACACGAACCAAGTAACTAGAAAAAAAAATAAAATTGTCTAAGTAAAGTAAGTATAGGAAATATAACACAGAAGCCATAATTCGCACATTTTGCTTCACTAAAGAACGCTCTTTTAACCATTCCCGATTATTCATACCGAATTTACGGGTAAACAAAGTGTGAGCTATAACCACCAACAAACATTTCGGCTCGGGTACTTGTGCCTACACCGCTTGCGCTTAGGTTTCGAAACTTTCCCCATTTCGCACTGCCGATTGTTTGCCTACTACGCACTCACGTGGCACTCGCGGAAACGCTCACAATGAATCCGCCAATGTTTACCGTGACATCGGTATATAACGTATTCCTGATCCCAGCGGCACAGCCCGCGTTAGTGGAGGCGTCATTTTCCTCCCAAACCGAATGCACCGCGGGCGAACTTTTGGTAAGTAAACAACAGCAGGGGGTGTCGGTGTTTTCTCGATAAAAAAAAACCCGTCCTCGTGACGAAACCATTTGCGAACCATGAATGCTTCAATGGTATTCGAGCTAACCACTAAAAGACTCCGTTACCGCAGGTGAGCCTATAGGCATGGCCAAACCTTACGACCCGATTTGTTGAACGATCACTGCTCGAGCACGTGAAAAATCGAACAACGCTTCCGTATGCTAATAGGATGAAACGGTAGGAAAAAAAAACGAACACGACACCCGGAAAAGGGACTTTCCGACCTAGTCGGGTGGTTCATAGCGTCACCCAATTTATTTACCAACGAAGCACCTCGGCCCCCGGGATGGGATCTGGGTCGTAAATATAAAGGGTCCCGGTGATGATAGTGAACGTAAACCCATCGGCATGATTGAGCTCGCCGATAAGTGGCATCGGTGCTGTGCGATCCAAGGAAGGAATCACGCACGTGTAACCGTAGAGGTCCAGCTTCGAAGCGCCCGATGGTATTGATTTATGGGTACTGTTTGCCCACATCTTGACGGAGCGTTATTTTCCCCATTTTCTAAACGGTTCACTCGAGAAACTCGGCACCGCGTCCGCAATCGTTTGTTTGAGAAGCAACGGTACGGGCACTTAATTTTTATGACCCTCGGAAAGCTTAGGACCTTCGCCTCCACACGCGGTTCGGAAGAAGGTAGAGGCCGGCTCTTCTTGGTCATATTTTTATGCGTTTAACGCAGCGCAAGGTTGTGCCAACTTTAATCGCAAATATCACCTCCCTCCCGGTGCTCGCCCGCCTTCGTCCGGTGACGCTTCCCAGCAACCGTGGGGTTTTTTGTTGTTTAATCACATTTTATCAACCAACTCCATCCCGTACGGGGGCACGGGGTGACGGTGGGTGGTTGCGGGCAGCAAAACTTCAGACTCCAGCAAGTCTTAACCCGCAACGCCTTAATGCACCGGCGGTTTTCATGGCCTGTGCTGCGCCGCCCGCGATAAGAAAGAAGACGGTTGAAGAAACTTTATTTAACGCACTTTATGATGTGTTTTTTCATCTTCATTTTCTTTATTTATTTCATTCGGCTGATGCCAGTGACACAAACACCCGTCCAACCCGCGTGATACACTCATCGATGCTCGGTTTATGCTGCTACCAACGGGTCATCCTAGCCGATGGGTGGGAGGAGGAGGGGGTAATGAAATTTAGTTGTTATGCGACTGATGTAAAACTCAATTATTTATCCTTTTTCTTTTTTTTTTCTCCCCCACCATCATTCCTCGCTCCCACCCCGGCCATGTAAATAGTACCGAGCCGGGTAAAGGTACTGTGGGAAAATTTTCCTTTCGGTTAATGTGTTTATCTTTTCCAGCCGGTTGATAAACTTCGCAAGGGTCCTCCCAAAATGGTGAGGGATATCTTTTACCTGCACCTGCGAACGGCTAGAGGTAGAATACTTTCCCTCGAGGTGGTGTCCAATTTTGGTAGAAAGAAGAAAAAATAAAAGAACACGTACTTGCAAACAAGTTGATTCGTTCGTTAGCAGCAAACCAAATTAGCATAGAATATCAAATAACCGGTTTTTTTTTTTTTGAAACTCAGCTGCACACGACGCTGAACTTTTCAAACGACTTATTTCATATTTTCCAGCCAGCCCGTTATCGGATTGGGATGAAATATCAAGTTTGTTTCTTTGCATTTTTTTTTCTTTTCTTTCTCACCCTCACCGCAAGGCTTTCGGAAGATTAAAATCTACAAAATGCTCCCCGGAAAAAAAACAACCCCTCCTCCAGCTGACAACCACAAACAGCAACTAAAAGGAAAAGAAGGGGCTATTTTACCATGCAGCCTGTTCCTGCTAGTCAAGCTTATTTGCACGCCGCAAGGGACGGCTGGACGCGCTATCAAAAATTCACGATCGAAAAATATGCATCATAAAATCAAACCCATCAGCTAGCGGCACCGTAACGGTTCCCTTCGCTCCGGAATCGGTGCGAAATCCTCAAACATCAATCAAATCCGCTTGTATCCGACCATCCGCCCGACTTCATGGTAGAAGGGAGAGGGAAGTGTTGATGTGCCGAAAGCATATCCCTGTTTGCGGCCGCAATCAGTTTGCACCGACCGACCCCAGTTACGGTTTGCAAACACACACACACTTTTTTAACGACGCTAGGGCTCCGGAGAGCGGTGAAGAAGAGGGTACATCGGATGGCGTAACGAATATAAATACAAATCTCCGACAGACGTGCATAAAGACATTTTCACAGCCTTTTCAACGGGAAAACCCCATCGGCAGTTGCAGGCAGCTGCGCTGCCCACCGGAGCTCGAAATCGATCGAGCCGGCCAGTCGGAACGCTTATCTTCCGTGAGGTTTGGTTTTCGGTCGGTAAACAAGATTTTTGGTCATAAAGAAAGAAAAACACCAGCTCGTACCTCTTCCAGCCGAACGACCAATCGTTTTCATGTTTATGAGTTAGTCGGAAAAGCGAAGCACGGGTTGGGTGTTGACAAAAGGCGTAAAGGATCAAAAGAAAAAGAACGAGGCCACCATCGGACATGACTCGTCCGAGTTTCCAGCTGGCTGGAGCAGGCCTTCGCAGACATTCACGACGATCCGGCGAGATATGATCCGGATTCGCCGCGCATCACGTCACATGTTGGTTCGGTTGCATGGGAAATGCAAAAATGGAATCAAAAACCAAAACCATCATGGTTTTATCGCCCATCGAGCGTTTGGCTTGTGCACTGCGTGGTGGATTTTATTCACTCCCCCGGTCGGGGGAGGGAAGTTTATCCGCCTGCCGGACCGGGGTGAAGGTTGGCCAAATCCCTTTTCCCGCGCTCCCGTCCGGGTCGTCATCGTCACATCGTGGAGTGTATGTACGCAATTTCACCCTGCGACCGTTCGGTGGCAGATGTCATTCGTTCACATTTCTTCGCATGAAGCCATTTCGGTTCGGTTTACCGGCCATTTCTACGATTGGGAGGAGGGGGTCAATTCTGGCCAGGAGATAATTCCATTTCGTACCGGCTCGTAATCCCGGTCCGGTTCGGAGAGTTTGGGGAAGCAAAATCTCTGCCCGGCATGGGCTCCATTTCGTGTAGCCATATTTCATGGATGATGCCCATTTATGCTCACAACGCCGTTGAACCCGATCCCGACCTAGAAGGCACATGTTATATGTGCATGTATATGTGTGTGTGTGTGTGAGTGTGGACAAGACAGGGCAAATGGAATGAAGAAAAGCAAACCCTGCATAATATCGCTCAGTATTCATAGGTTTTTCGTTTAGCTCACCCAAACCGACGGATGGCATTAATTATCGAAGCACGCATGCGACTGGAACGTTTTCCCTTCCCTCCCCAGTGGATTGAACTGCGAGCAGTTGGAAGATGATATGCAAATAAAAATTTGTTGAAAATTATTCATAGCCACGTGAAGCACCAGGCGTCTCCATCGTCTTGCAAAACTCTCGAGCCTATTTTTAAACCACGAAACGAAGTTCGCTCGAAACTGCTCGTCATACTTGGAAAACTTTTAGCCCCGACCAGCCATCGGAATGGGCCTGTCGAAATGGTCGTGGTGCAGCTCCACGAAAAACCGACAGCTCCCAACCAGGTAGGAAAGTAATCTCTCCACGGTGTGGCCAAACAAATTGGCTGCCATTCGTTTGCATGAAGCTTTGAAGGCACAAACATCGGGCACCAGAAAAGAAAATGATAATAATACCAAGAACGAAGTGAAATACAGCACAACTCTGTTCGGCGACTTCACGATGGAAATCTGCATGCGCTGGGAAGAAACCACTCGGCAGCTTTGTGGAGCGTGTCTCTACCCGTTCGGTGTGGCCTCTAATGGCTCGCTGGCTGGCTTCATTAAAGTTTAATTTATACATCATCCACCTAGGATGCGCAACCTGACTACATTTGCGGGGCGCAAAACGAGCTGTTCACGGGCAATTTGCACTCCACTAATGTGCCTCGAAACGGCCGTGGGAAATTCAAATTTCAAAAATATGGCGCTGTTTGCCACTTTATTTGACTTCCGTTTCATTCCGCGGCTTTTCACGGTGGGCAACAGACGGGCAGAGGCCGAGCGTAGGAGCACGCTAGAAACTTTCTTTCGAGTTTTATATTATCTTTTTCTTGCCGAAAAATAATTACTCCTGGCTGTCGGCATTAATGTCAAACATTTATAACGGGAGAGTTCGCATCGAGGTGAGTTTTGTAGGTGGGACTTTCTTTAGTCGCCATTTATGGCTCTGACAGTGATTACAGAATTTCTCATCTAGGACATCTAGTCAGTAGCATTAATAGAGTTAAATTAATTTTTGGTCTAATAAAATCGTATGAGCTTTACGGGAAATAGTTGCAAGAAACCTACAATATTTTTTTGTATTACCTGTACTTCAACTAACATCATTAGAACGATATGAGCTAGTGAATTTATTCTTTTCATTTTAAGGACGTGAGTAACGACCATAACGGGGCTATCAATCACTTCAACGCAAAACAAATGTGACGCTATTTTCCTGATTTGTTACTACGTTTGAAGAGAATGCACATGCGTACCATCCAAGGCAAGTAGTTTTGTTTCCTTTTATTTACCACTTGCATAATCAATCATGGACTTTTTTCGTTTATTTCTTTGATTTTCTTCATCGCACCCTAACACCGCAAAGTCAGTGAAACAGAAATGATTGTTTTGTTTTGATATCGCTATTTCGATTGTATTTTCCTGTTGTGACTTACTTTCCGGACAGTTAAAAACCGTCGGCACAACACGTCGGTCTTTTTAAATACTAGCCATAAAATTCAGTGTAAAAAATAAATTTGATTTGAATTTAAAGCGTCAGTTTAAAATCGACAGAACCATATCAGCAGTCATTCAGAATCCAAGCACGAACGAAACGAGTATAAGACAACAGGTTTAACGTCGTTTAACATATGTTGCCTCTGTTGGAACTAGTCCAACAGCCATTATACACTCTACAGAAGACCCCATCCAAAAACTGATACGTAATTTTCTAGACCATATGAACGATGGAATACCTAATCCCATCATTTGGCCGCCCGGGAGCATATTCAGCAAAATCTCTATCATGCACTCCATCATCCACGATGGAAATGGAACAAATAAAAACGAGAATTTATGGTCGTGGCCAATGCCAAAGCCTAGACACCGCACAGCATCCCAGATTTATGGCTTTTAACCGGTTCAAGTCACACAACGCAGCAGAACCCGATGCCGACGTGCCGGGCTCGGATTGATGAAGTTTTACTGCCCGAGGCTTCCGGGGGGTAAATTTGAGTACACTTTCACCAGCTTACACGCCGAGGACGGCTTATCAGACCGGAAACCCCAACATACCCGCTAGATAGCACTAGACCAATAGAGTTGCAAGTCCATGACTTCGGTGGGTTTGCTTGGGGAAGACAATTACACACGACATAGAAAAAATCTAATTAAACTTTTACGGACATAAGTCAGCACCATACACTCATTTACCCACACAACGGGCACACACGTCCACACTTTGCACGACTCTGCAGTTGGTCTGGAATCCTTTCAGTGATTGCCCACCCTTGCAATGCTGCACGGTACGCGACACAAATCCCAGGGAATGGGATAAGTTTAACAAGTTTTATATCCATTTTCACTGCTCTGCTTTCCTCACCACATGTGTGTGTGTGTGTGTGTGGGAGGGGGGGGGGGGGGATGTGAAAGAATTTGAAACTCAAGTCACTAGCCCAAACGAAATAAAAATAAAATCAGGACACACTCAAACCAAATGCTGCGTGCTGCACACCATTTGTATATGAAAAGCGAGCATTGAGGGGTTTGATCGTGGGGGATGGAGAAAGGCGACGAAAACCAAAAAGCTTCAAGCAAAATGGAGTTCCCGGGTTGAGGATGACAAATAGGTTCACAATTTGTCCTGCCGCTCCACCGTTTCAATTAATCTTTCTTCAACTTTGGGCTTTTTTATTTGTTCGCTCACTCATGCTAATCCTTTGCTTCTTGTTACACGTTTCTCTTCCCCCCCCCCCCCCCCTCTTCTTCTATCACCTCCCTACCAACTCGAGTTTCCCACCCGATGATGATTGAGCTAAGGGATCCATTTTTCTCACCAACCTCAAGGAGAGGCGGAGGTACAAGCTCGATGATCGATAGAACTACAGCAAGGGAAAAAAACATGAGAAAAGCTTTCTCAAATAAATAAGCACATATAACAAACCAACAAAAAAGCCTCTCTAACCTCTTTACTCTCATAACCCCCTTCAAAGGGGGTAAATCAACGCGAAAGAAATCGATCGTGATTTATTCCACTGCCGCCGGCAATCATTTGTCTCATGCTGGCGAAACCAATATTTGTACACGCTTCAGGGGTTTTTTCACACTTGCAGGCATCAAACACATCACTTGTCGTTTCACTTCATTAATTTAGAATTTTTCGTAACACTGAAACACCAGGCCTATCCCGCGCGCCAGGCGTTAATTCTCAATTGATTAATGAATGCTCCGTGTGGTTTTCTTTGGGTTTGGAGTTTGCGATGGAATTAACTGACGAAATTTCGGCGCGAATGCGTAGTGAAAACCCCTTCGATATCCCCCAACACTCTACCGAACGGAGGAAATGGAACGATCAAACACCATTCACAGCACGACGGCAGACGCAATGCTGGCATATATGCTTCCCGGCGGAAGACAACCACCGTCGCCGACAGCTACCGCGTGACTGAGCATTTGCATTTGGCCTCGAAACCCACCGAGGCTCCGATCAGTCAAATACAGCATCCTGTTGCTTTGGCATCACAGACCCACGTGGACACTCGGCTTTCCGTTCGGCGACGAGTTCGGGAAACGTCCCGCGGCACATGCGCCATTCCCGTGGTACTTCGCTTTGGAACAGGGCATAGGCTTATGAATGGACACACAAAACGATGGTTGGCGTATGAGTAGTGCATGGAAATAAAGAAGTGGATGGTGGAATAACGTAAGACAATGCCTCGGAATGGCACCTAACGGGCAATGGTGATTAAAGTCATCATACTTTTGACACGGAGAGATAACGAGCGCGGCACGACGCGGGTTGCAATACAGGTGCTGCAAATTCACATGGTTGATGAATGGAAAAACCGATTATGCCGACGGTCACCGCACTGGGATGGTAGATTTGTCTGTTTGTGGCCAACACGTTTGTCCGGGATAAGGAAGCGGTAGTGCCTGAAGATGGAAAAAAGTAATGGAAGATTTGATTGATCAAACTACTGGTCAACGTTGATTATATATGGCGAGATAAACAATTAAATGTTCATTTAATTATTTCGAAACTAAATTAGACTGAACAAGCCGTGTAGATTCACAAGAAGCAAGACGGTTAAAAACAACCATGTATGGAAAACTCATTTGTTCGCCTTGGTTGTTTGTCTTCAAAAAGCATTTCATTCGAGGGGTCATATTTCCAATTCAATTCAGGGACTTGAAAGTTATTTGCGAATTGGGAATTTTTACCTAAGTCGATGCCGGCGGCCGTCTACCTTGTACGATTAAATTCGAGTGGAATCATATATATATATGATAGCAGCAGATAAATCCGAATGTGTTTTATGTAAATCAACTATTATTTCAAAGTTCAAATTTGAATTAAAATTTGTCGACAAGTTTCGATATTCGCTATGTCGACCGACTTGTAGTCCAGCATTCTGTCTAGTGATGGGGGAACTGAATCCCTACAGGGATTCGAATCTTTCGATTCAAATCCATTCTGAGATCCGGATCTTCGAACCCGAATCCCAATCCGTCAGAGTTGGATGCGATTGTTCTGGAGAGTATTGCCCGGATGCCCCCTCGTTTGATGACTTATATTTAATATCGCAAGATACTTTCGTCCCTCTCAAACCTATGTAGGGGTAAGCGGTGAGACTCATCATCATCATCGTCATGACGTAAACAAATCAATGTCGGTCTGGTAATTGTGTATCCTAATCTGAATCCCCAGAATCCAATTCAGAATCCGGTAAAAATGGTCTGGTCCTGATGAAATGGGTTTGGTTGGGTAGAACAACTCGGATAATGGACATTCTACTGTATTTCTTTCTAAAAAATAGGTTCCAGGATTTTTTCTAGAGCCTAACTTGCAAATCGCGCAAAAAACTCAATCTATGTCCATTGGACATTCTACCCAGCGTTCGATTTGAGTAAACTTAAATCAATTACATTGTCTCTAGATCGACTCGTTGTGTGACTAATTCGACTCAAATCATTGTGAGTCGATTCAAACAGTTTAGGCTCAAGTCAGAATCGAATCAAATCGAGTCCCAAACCCAAGGTTACTAAACACTAGACAGGTTGCGACAGAGCAGTTTTGCTCGGAACCATTTTGGATATCTTGTTTACAACTTGGCTGTCAATAGTGTTGTGGTTTGCAGGAATGATGGAAATTATCTAGTGGCTCGCGTAAAAATACTTCTCTTTTAATCTTCTTTTGGTTTGCTTGGACCATGGCCATATAGGCTGTGATATGCGTAAGATGTGAGAAACAACATTGCTCTAAATCGTAGAATCGGAGGAAGGACCCAATGTGTACAATGAGTTGATCTTGAAGAATGATATGAACTTCATCCATTTGTACGTCCCCAGTAAAAATCGTTTACTAAGTTTATCGAGGATTTAGCCCGGCTACAGGCACACCGGTACTCAAAGATAGTGTTCAATAGATTTCGAGTTCTCTTAACGCCTGCTCTCGTGGAACTGTGAATCTGTCCCTCCGCTAACTTTAATAATCTGGTTAAAGCCTTCTTTGATTGAAAATAGCAGCGCAACAAACCATTCCAACTTGTTTGTCAAATTTTTCTTTCATTTTTTTATCGTCAACCGGTAAAAATGTTCTGCTTGTCGCAACCTGTCTAGTGTTTAGTAATCTTGCCCAAACCAATCAAATCTGATTCGAATCCTTATCGAATCAAATCTTTAGAATCTGTCAGATGGGATTCGAATCTTTACAATCCGTCTAGGGATCGAATCTTCGAATCTTCCGAATCCCGATTCTGTCAACACTAATTCTGTCAACATTCTTAGCCCGAGAAAAACGCAGCTCCGAAGAAGTACGTAGGTTTCATTTTGTGTTCCCGTTCAATGTTTCTGTATTTTTAACGAATATACACTTTCCTATGTAACTACCGTTTCAGTTTTGTAACACTACATAGTGAGAATCGTTGATCCTGCAAGATGGCAAACGCGGAAGCAATACAGGTCAGCTCGCTTCCATTACCCCCGGCGCAGTACATCAATCTGTACACGGATGAAAACATTCGAAAGAATCGTGCCCCAAAACCTCCGGCGCCAATGCAGGACTCCTACAACATGTTCGGGGGAACGTTCAGCAATGATGATAACATTATCCGCCCGCTCGAAACACAAGGCTTCAAACGGCTCTACCCACTACACTTCGATCGCCGGAAGGAACTGAAAAAGCTGAACCACTCGTTGCTCGTCAACTTCCTCGATCTGATCGACCTGCTGGTCCACTATCCAGACAGCCCCAGGCGAGCGGAAAAGATCGAAGACCTCAGCCTGCTGTTCGTACACATTCACCATCTGCTGAACGAGTTCCGGCCCCATCAGGCGCGGGAAACGCTGCGCGTTATGATGGAACTGCAAAAGCGCCAGAGGATAGAAACTGCACAGCGTTTTCAGAATCATTTGGAAAAAGTGCGCGAAATGGTTAAAAACGCGTTCGCCTCCTTGCCGGACCTGACCGATGCAGACCGGCTCGCTGGGGGGCTAGAACCGATGGACACTGGTGAATCTGGTGACATGGCAGGAGGTCGGGGCGAAGGTTGCCATCCCCTTGATAGGTTAATGTGCGAAATCGTTGATATGATGTGAGATGGCTGTACAAAGTTAGGCGGCCATTAATTTGATAATGCAGGAGTTACTTTATTTCATTTCTGATTTGTTTTGTATTCGTACTCCTCTCATAAGAGCAAAATATAGTAAATTATTCTTAAAACAGCTGAATTTGGGTTAAACCATGTTCCGAACGTATATAATCGGGCATTTATGTGCCCCAATCACAAACAATTGGTTTGAAAAATTTATGAGCTTGCTACTCTACGTACGAAGAAGCAAGAAGAGTTTGTAATTAATGTTAACGTTTGCGTATTTGGTCTCACGAGATTGAAACCAATATTCAAACACTGTAGCACAAAACAAGAAGTAAATATGTTTTGACCTACTGTGCAGGGCTGCTTCGAACGCGTGGTTGACCGAAGTGGACCGGTAGCTACCGATCAACTAAAAATAGATAAAATAAACAAACTCAGATAGATTTGGACCAAATTTGAATCTAATAAAATCCATTAGTTTTTGTTTTGGTCAAAATTTATCAAATCTAATAAATACTAGCAAATCAAATGTGATCCGAATCTGTCAAATAGGATCTATTCTTTAGAATCCGTCAATGGATCGAGTGCTCGAATCTTCCGAATTCCGATTCGGCCAACACTACTTACCGATCTGCAAGTTTACTAAAAAGAAGATGGCGGATCTAGCAACTACAACAAGAGATTTGTTATTGTTTTGCTATCGATGCCGCTCAGAAATAAAAGTATTCACGTTGTTGTTATCATTGTAACATTGTTTGTACCGTGCTGGATTATGGTAAATGTTGAAACAGCAAAATGAGCAGGTCAGTACACCCCAAATTCACGTGTTAACTTTCACCCTCAAGTAGGGGGAGGGCAGTCCCATTAATTGTTTTGATGTGCTTCCCCATAATTTCCCACAGAAAAAATCGAAAGATTCACGAGTTATCGAATACCGCGGATGGTGCCGGTGGTACAACTACACAATTATTATACGACGCACGCCGTGCACAGCTTCCATCATTATCAACTTCCAGTGCTACCCACGTTGCTACCCCTGCCCCACGAAATGGCGCTCGGAATGTTGCAAACGATCAAACAGAACGCGCAACGATTCATACTCCTGAGGCGATTGCGAGCTTTCTTATGCAGGTAACAGAAAAAAAGGATCGATGCATAGATTTTGACCTGCAGTACTGGTTGACGAAATATGTAAGCACTCGCACGGAGGCAAACTTCCCCGTGGCGGGCATGTTGATTAACTGTGCGGCACACATTTACGGCCGAAAGGTGGACTACCTGAGCGACATCGTGATACACATGAACGATAATCAGAAATCGCGCGAAGAAAAACAGGTGTCCGAAGAAAACGGCGAGAATTCGGAAGAGCCCGCCCAAAACACGAGCACGGTGCGAAAACGGACCGGCCGTTTTAATCCCGAATCACTGTCGGACTGTTTCAGTGATTTGGAGTTTACGTGCAACGATAAAAAGCTACTAAAGATTGATGATTTGATCAACCCACCCGTACCGGTCGAAGTGGACCGTCGGACAAAGGTTGAGCAGATGATGGATCTCTGCCGGGAACTGCGCGCCAATCCCACCCGGCAGCGACGTCAGGAGCTGCTCAATCGGCTGCGGGATGACGCGAACATTGCCCCGATGCTATCCAGCAACGGTGTGGCTAGGAGGAATCAAATATTGGACCTAGAATCGGGTGAAACGATCGGCACCCGGTACGACTACCAGACGCACCTAAACTACATCGACGGGCGGACGGGTTCGCTTAGGGCCGAGCACGATTTGAAGCGGTTCTTTCAGCGCTGCGACGTCATCGACTTCTTATCCGAGCAGTCCGATTTGGAGCGAGAACGTTGCACCCGTCTAGGTATGGCCGCGCCGGTCGATCTGCTTTCGGCGAAGGCGCGCGAGCTAAAAATCTTCATGCCTCCCGAGTACCTGAAGGACCACTACCGCATTAACGTTAACGATACGTCCGATTTTGACAATGCGCTTATACAAGCACGTGTTACCAACTACAGCTCAGATCCCATTCTAGCGTTGATGAACGCTGAAGAGAGGGAAAAGCGGTACAAACAGATTGAACAAGAGGAAGAGCACGACACATCAGTTACAGTAAATGAAACGAATAATGACTCCGGTTATGGCAATGATTCCGCCATAACTGAAGATCCTTCATTCAAAGAAGTACTATCTTCATCATTGCTTAACGAAACACAACACAACAATACTAGCGCATCGCAACACGACACGGAAAATTCCACCATCCAAACGTCCACCGAAGAAAATCCCCTGGAATCGGAACTGCTAGCCTTGGAAGCGAATACTTCATCCCAGGCCAACGGTGAAGGAGAAAAACCGACCGGTACCGCTTCCCGATTGAGCGTGGACGAGGGCATCGGGGTGGACCATGAGTCGCCGACACGCTCTCCTTCAGCGACGCTAGAGATGGGTAATAAAGTACTATTCACCAGCGGAAACATCATTCCCCGGCAAATGTATAAACCACCGAACGAGAAGCTGCTCCTAAATCTGTTCGGTTTGCCGGAGAAAACCATCAAAAAGTCCTCCATATTCGCCTTACCAGTGGAATATCGAAAATTGAAAGCGGACGTAAGTTTGAACATACAATTGGGTTTAACGCATAGAGAACTAATAAGCTTGATGTTGGTTTCAGTTGACACGAAGACGCAAACAACAGGCAATTGTTTCTAGCGAGATAGTGTTGCACAGTCTTCATCCGGATGCTCCAAGAAATTCACTCTGGGTCGAACGTCCATCTACCCCTGATCTGGAGGGTTGGTATTTTTTTGGCTCATCGGTTTACCGATCGCAATCTAATCTTAACTTTCTTTTTCTTCTCTTTTTATAGATTTTTTGGGTTTCGATGACGATGAAGCACCGGATGTGGGCAAACACGCTGTAAAAAAATCCAACAAGTTTGATCGACCATCGACACCGGAGTGTGACTTCCCCGGTTTTACGGAGGAAGAAGTTGCCATCGGTCATAGAAACGCTCCAGCGACACTAGCGCTCGCCGCGAAAGACGTTGTAAACCTTTCGAGTCCAACTCGATCGCCCGGCAAGCAGCGGCAAACCGGTGACGGTACGTCATCACAGCCCGTCACCCCGTCCCGTACACTGTCGTGCGATTCCGGCATATCCGATACGGCCCCGGCTGAACGGGGGAAAGATACTTCGGCCGGAAACTCCGGTCTCGAACCGATCATGAGCGAGCATGAAGACGGCGGCTTCGACAGTTCAGATCCCGATCCGGAAACGACCGACGGGAGACCGCTCAAGGAGCATACGGACGCTTCGAATGCCCGCATCCAGCACAGCGTCGCCGAGGCCAAGGAACGGATCGAGAAGGTAAACGCGTGGCATAAAAAATTGAAACCAATTTTGATCGAATCGGAACAACGGAACCATTTCGACATCCACGCCTACGGAACGGAAATAATCGAAACGTTCGATGCGACGGAAGTTCAGGCGAACCCCGGTGACCTACACCGGCCGACGATAACGCTCGCGACGGTGCTACAAAACAAACCCGCCCACAGTACGGCACGGTATTTCCTGTCCATGCTAATGCTGGCCAACACTAACAACGTTGAAATAACGAATAAAAACAGCGAGCCGTTACGAATATCGACCGCGGAAGAAATAGAGCTGCGTCTGCTCAGCAGAAAGCGACACCATCAGCAGATGATGGCACGGAAGCGCAAATTGATGTCGAGTGCAGGTCAGGAAGCGACGGACGAGCCAGAAGCGAACACAACACCACAGGTAGCTTTCCGGCCGGATCCGATGGAAAGACTTGCACCAGACACTGCCACCGTCGGTAACTTCATGGATAGCGTGGAGCAAGTGTACTCCGCCCTCAACAGTGAGGAATCGAAGCGGAAACGGTTAGCGTTCCGTCGAGGCATGCGGAATCGTGCGTACGGGATCCAGGAGGAAAAGGAGGGCGAAGCAACGTCATCTGGGACCTCGACAAAAAAACCACGAACGGGTGAACCACCACCCCCTCCTCCTCCTCTCGTAGCGAAACCGCAACCTGCACCACCGCCAGACAACATCGAACCCTTCGTGGAAGACGAAATTCTACAGGTTGATTTGTCCACACATCACGCAATGTTCATATCCGGACAACGAGAGTCTCACGATGGGTGTGCACAAAGTGTGTTCTCATTCGCAGAATCTGGGTACGAGTCGATGATAAGTGATAAGTGAGTTTGCTGGCAACAGGCGAGTTTTAAACCAGTGCACAGTAGTATAATTACACCTGTACAAAGCGTATAATAAGATAGTACGAAACAGAGAGATAGAGAGAGATGCGCATTGGCTCGGGCAGTTCTAAGTGCATTATAGTAGGAACTATATTTAACCCACAGAATGTGGGTAACGCGCTCGATACAAAGTTTATAACTCTACTAGACACATGGAGATTCCTTCATTGCCGTATTGATGGCAAACCTGAGGCTCCGAACCGGAGGCAACGATACACATCTTAGCTTGTTTCCTTCGACGACTAAAGTACAAAGTGTCATCCGATCACTATTTTCATCATCCATAAAATTAGTCTTACGCAACACATGCTGCTGCAGTGGAATCGGTAAACGAATGCCAGTTTTTTTCCTCCACTTACAACCAGTGCAACCGATCGCACTTACAGGGGATTCAATTTTTTGTCGAAACTCGAATCTAGCATTTTTTATTCTATTCTGTTATACCCTAGCTGTATTTTTAGTAATCGCATGGCGATAAACGATAAGGTTAAATTCAGCATAATGAAGGAAACTAAATTTTCACAGTTTTCGTATCACAATATTTTCCTTTCAACATACAATCGAGGAGCGTAAGGTTTTTTATAGTTTTTTTTTATATTGGAGACGAGTGCAAACAAAATTTAAAAATTAAAGTACTAGTTTTTATTGCAACACATAGGACATACTTATTCTCGAAACTTATGTATTTTGTATGCGTTCATTTTTCTTAAGCTTAATTAATTTCACTCATTGCTGAGTACAAGGAAACCGCGTCCTGTAAATATATAGTTTTATAGATAATTTAATGTTGTTTTTCTAATGATCAACTAATGGAATACAATCTATATTTTAACAACCGATCAGCCTTCGTTTATTCAATATAATCTGCTGACCTCCCAGAGGGAAGGTATAACACGTTCGACCATCTATCCTACAATGAAAGCGAATGGAGAAATGTAAGCTTCCAGAGAAAAAGATGTAAGCTGCAGTGGTAATACTTCGTAAGCTGCTTCAAACTTTCGTATTCCAGTTGCTGCCATCTTCGGGTAACAAATTGTTCGTGATCAACAAGACGATATCCACGATCCACCAAATGCCAATACCGCCCAGGGTTAGCAGCTTTCCCACGGCCGTACCGGTCTGCCCTAGGCAGAACCGATCCATGCCCAGGAAACCGAGCAGAATGCTGTACAGCAGTGTCGTTACGAAGTAGTGATCCGTGTACTTCACGCAGGGAAATCCATCACGCCAAAATTCCCGTGGACCAAAACACTCGATATTTTCGAACACGACACACTTCACCTTCGTCACTTCGACCTCGTCATAGTAGACGCCGCCGATTTTCACACATCCGTAGCCAAGCTCCTCCTTGGCCGTACGGTTTCCTTTATGGTTGTACGGTTCTTCGCAGTCCAGGAACTCCTCGGGAAGAAAGGAACAATTCACCAGCGCACTGTGCGGGTTGAACGTTGTCGACTGATTGGGCGCTGCGGAATCTTTGTCTTTTGTTATCTGGGCAGTTTCGACGAAGAAAACTGCCGAAAATAAAAGTAAAATCAACATTGCAACCACTGCAAGAGGTGGTCCGGTAAGAATACCCGTAGATTTTGTTTTGGTTCGCTGGAGATCGAGTATGTAAACAAAAGGCCTTTTTTCTTGAGCCTTTTCTTGACCTGTCAGCTACCCATAGTAAACGTAAACGAAAAAAAAATGTGAATTAAAAAAAGCGATTGCATACCATAATTTCGTTTTCACAAAAAATTCTTTTAATTTTCTATTAATTCAAAACTCCCGTATGTATTCTAGTGTTCGTTTTATTCTTTGGTTTTCGCACTGGGCGCAGTCCACTCATCCGGTTGAATCGAAGACACCAATTCACCCTTGATCAAGCTGGTAAAAAATTGGCCTACCGTTTTCGTAGCATGGTGGTTGGACTCCCAACGTATTGGATCAGTGCTGGTATCGCGAAACCAAAACGAGGCTGCCCTTGGCGCTACGTACGTAATAGTAACATTTTCCTTCGCAATCGAGCCGATGTTGTAGATTTCTAAGCTTTCCAAGTTGGTGTATACTCCCCTTACCCATCGGATCATTGCATTGAACGGGAAATGCAAGATTGTTCGACGGATCGTCATCAAACCGTAAGAAAGGCAGTATATTGCGAATCGGAGCTGAACGGTGGATAAAGAAATGAGATTAGCTCGTTATGGAAGAAAAAAAGCTCCACTAGCATTTTTAACATACCGATGCAAACACGATGTAGTAGAAAAGGATTGTTGGAAGCAGAAAGAGTAGCACTGTGAACGATAGCGTGGCAAGGAATAGTTGCCGGTTCATGTAATCATGTGCCTCCACTCGGTCCCGCAGGACGTTGTGCTTTTTTCCCAACACTGTGCGGTACAGAGCTTTCAGTCCACCAACTTCAATGCGATAAAGGCTGTATAATTGACAAAATAGTTTAAAATCGTTCTTGAAATCATTAAAAAAAATAAAATTACTCACACAGCTACATAGATGTAGAAACAGTGCGCATGTAGGCTTATGAGGACAATCAAATCTGAAAGCATTGCAACTTGGAATGATAACCCGAACAGACCCAAAACCGACAATGGAATGAAGAGAAATTGAATAGCTGGCGAAAGTATTACTGAAAGTATAGAAAATTAAATTAAAATAAGAATTTGGAGCCCACTAGTATTAAACAGGTGAAGTAATACTTAAGAACATCCACCAGAGATCAACTTGGTAGCTGAAACAGCTGAAGAAAAACTCGTTCAAAGACCCGTTCAGTTTCAGCCCAATCGGATTGCCTCGAAGAGTTTGAAGAAGCTTGAGGAGACTGTCCACTATGACCTAAAACATAGCAATATAAATTTTAGTGTACCCTTTGGTAGAATATAGTTCATGCCAAACCTCTGCAAACTGCATAAACCGGGTACCAGGGTTTCCAAACCAAAGTATCAAACTTAAAACTGCTACACCAAACCCGATGTCCATCAGCAGCGTCCATTTTACAGCGTTCTGATCTTTCTGCTGGACACACTCCACCCACTCTGACCAGTGATAGTATAGGGCCGTTTTGCGAAATATCATCCCCATCACTTTGCCGATGGGACGTAAAGCACAAAGAAACCTCTGCACCGGATCAAACTCTGCCAGTGCTTGCAGTTTCTCCACTATGCCGGCCGGTTCCGTTTTGGTCGCCTTAATTAACCGTGCCAGATGCAATAACGCATTATCACAGTCAACAGCAGTCAAGTCATTCTCTGCCAAATTGTTGAATCCCTTCTCGTCATAGATTATCAGCAGCTTATTTAACGACTCTATGGTGACGCCTTTTACCTTGGCCATCACATGCTTGATACGGCCGCTGTTTGAGATCGCCAGGCGGAGAAAGTTATCTTCCCTAGCCAGCTGTTCTCGGAGTGTTTTATCGTTCTGGGCCGCTCGAAACTGGACATAATCGGCTACGCTGCAAATCTTCCCAATCGGTTCCGTATAGCCCGGTATCGGCTCATCGTCCAGCACGGTGAATCTGATTTCGTCGCGTAAATCTTCAACCAATCCGTAAAGATCGCAGAATGTAAATTTCTCTATCAATTTGGAGGAAAGATAAATTTTAATGATCATTTGCGTTTCTTTTCGTAAACCACCGTAGTGCACCACTCGGTTGTTGACTGCAAAAATAATGTAAACAATTTGTTGTAAACAATTGGTTTTTTGTTGCTCTGCTGCAAAAGACACACCGCTGACAGTCCAGTAGTGGTGGGTATTGATGTTCCGGGAGCGATTCAAAAGCGGCCAGTCGATCATTCATTTCCTTTCCACTGCAAATTACCATTGGAGCAATGATCTTGATCTGCAAATTACCATTGGAGCAATGATTGGAGCAATGATCTTGTGGTTGGGGGTGCCCATGGCGCAGCGGTAGCGCGAGGAAACACCACACCACAGGTGTGGGATCGAATCTCGAGTCTGGCACCCTCCGGTATTACGAACGGCTGACCACCGATCTATAATATACCGTCTTTCGGTCACACAAACTCTCTTCGGAGAGAGGCCTTGTCCCACTAGGGGATGTCGTGCCACATAAAAAAAAAAAAAAAAAAATGATCTTGTTCATAATACCTGACTGACAAATATGTCTAAGTACCAATGGTGACTACTCTTATAAAGTCAATACAAAATATATCCTCATCCATGTGGCAGGAGGAGCTAATTAGGCCGGAGGCGGATTGGATCCTCCTTTTGGAGATCGGATTATACCAGTCCATCCAGCTCAGACCTCGCATCACTAGTTAGACGTCAAACATTCCTACGGCGGCCAAAAGACGCGTTTTCCATTCCTTCGCTGTGCGTTCGCGTTCGCAAAAGAAAACTTTTTCCAATAGAAACGCTCTTTCGCAGTAAACCATAACCTTCTATCCCCACCGGAAGGAGACGCCAGACGTGGTTGCGGTCAGCTCAGTCCCAACGTTACATCAACGCACCAGACGCCCGGAGTCTTGCACCGGTAGTGCACAACGTTCGAAGAAGCGAATAAGAGCAGCATTCCTTGAACCGACCAACAGAAATGGCGGAATCCACTATCGAAAGTAATAATGCCTCCGCTGCGACCGCCGCAGCTGGTGCTGAAAATTGGGTAAAAAAGGTTGAAGACCAAGAAATCTCCAATATGGTAAGCGAATGTGACCATTGTTCTTGTGCTTTGTGACAAATCTGAAGTTTTGCATCTCGTTTTTTCATGCAGGTTGACGGGTTGAAGCTTGAAAAGGGTAATGGTCTAGTTGGAGCGCAAACGGATGACCCGAGTACATCAGCGCCGGTCGTTGGAAATGGAACAGGGGCTGTCACCCCTGCAGTACCACCAACAGCACCACCAACCGGCGAGGAAGAAATTGAAAATGCCAAGTGAGTTCCTGATAGTGTGCGGTGTATGGAAGTTTTATTGTTTGTATCCCCTCTCGTTTAACACAGTCCGGCTGATGCAAGTTTGCTAATGAAGATTATTCGCAAGGGTTTGGTAGAGTCCAAGCTGGATTTGGAGGTGCAGCGGCGGGATCCAACGTCGCCATTGCATTCGGTGAAGTCGTTCGAGGCGCTGCATTTGAAGCCAGAGCTGCTGCAAGGTGTTTATGCCATGGGCTTCAATGCACCGTCAAAGATTCAGGAGACAGCCCTGCCGACTCTGTTAGCCGATCCGCCGCAAAACATGATTGCCCAGAGTCAGTCCGGAACGGGCAAGACGGCGGCATTCGTACTGGCAATGTTGAGCCGTGTCGATACGACCAAAAACTATCCACAGGTGCTCTGCCTGTCGCCCACGTACGAGTTGGCTATTCAGACGGGCGAGGTGGCGGCCAAGATGTCGAAATATTGCCACGACGTGAAGCTGCGCTATGCCGTCCGTGGGGAAGAGTTGGCGAAAGGCGCGAAGATCACCGATCACATTATCATCGGCACACCGGGCAAGCTTCTGGACTGGGGCCTTAAGTTCCGGGCGTTCGATCTGCGTAAAATTACGGTGTTTGTACTGGATGAAGCCGATGTGATGATTGCTACCCAGGGGCACCAGGACCAGTGCATTCGAATCCATAAACAACTTCCTCCCACCTGTCAGATGATGTTCTTTTCGGCGACATATGAGAAGGACGTTATGGAGTTTGCCGAATACATCGTTCCGAAACCAATCGTCATTCGACTGGCACGCGAGCAGGAATCGCTGGATAACATCAAGCAGTACTATGTAAGGTGTAAGGATCAGAACGAAAAATATCAAGCCATTTCGAACATCTATGGGGTTATTACCGTTGGCCAGGCCATCATTTTTTGTCACGTAAGTATGGTCTTCTACGCTACATATTCGTAACGTCTTACTGGACCTTTTGTATTGTCGAGTAGACTCGTCGTACTGCTTCGTGGCTATCTGGAAAATTGTCCAAGGATGGACATTCCGTGGCAGTTCTCTCCGGTGAACTGACCGTAGAGCAGCGACTGGCCGTCTTGGATCGATTCCGTGCTGGGATGGAGAAGGTGTTGATCACTACGAATGTTCTATCGCGCGGTAAGTGGATTCAGCTACCGCCCGCTGTAGAGGTACTAAAGCAATTTGTTTTTTTTTTTTGCATATTTTCCATCTTTCAGGAATCGATGTGGAACAGGTGACAATTGTGGTAAATTTCGATTTACCTATGTTCCAGGACGGCCGAGCGGATTGTGAAACTTATTTGCATCGCATCGGTCGAACCGGCCGTTTTGGTAAGTATGATAAACATTTCCAGCAGCAAATGAACAAGACTGATATGTGATATTTTATTTGTAAACTCCTACAGGAAAGAACGGTATTGCAATCAATCTCGTGGATAGCGAGCACAGTATGAAAATCTGTAAAACCATTGAGTCGCACTTCCAGAAGAAAATTCAGCTTCTCGATGCAGAGAACTCCGACGAGATCGAAAAAATTGGATCCTAGATGTGCGTACCAGAGGAGCTAAGCGTTGTTTATAATTTACTTTTTTTTTTTACTCATAAAAGCTTCATGAATATGAGATTTTAATTGATCGTTTTACAAACGGTTAACTACCTTAAAATACAATGATGCATTGGACCCAGACGAATGGAGATATTGATTGAGATGACTTATGGTTTATTAAAGAATACGAATTAATCGAGTCACTTGGTGCTATGTGTGTCCCATACTCATTTCCGAAAGGTTGCAACTGAAAAATGGTTAATTGTTCGTCGAAAATGATTTAGGATTGAGTATCTTTGAAATCCGATAAGTAATTCGAGGTTAGTTTAATACATTTTAACGAAGCATCAGCCAATTCACAATTCATTCAATTTAATCATATTTACAAACATGTTACTGGAACTCTGAAATTATAATCTCAGCAATGACTTTGTGGTATTTTCGATTTTATTTATTTTCTAGGTTTCTGAACAAAACGCGGATTCTTTTTAAAACGTGTTTTGTTTAGCGCACACAAGCTGAAGATTTTCAAACATGAAAACATGAATCCGCTTCGACTCGATCGATTCGATATAAACCGAAGTTAGAGATGGAGACAAGGCGAATACAATATTAAAGGTGAGTTTATAATCTCGTCTTGGCAGCCATATTTAATTGTATTTGCATAACAATCACCATGTTAAAACGAGAGGATTTCTCCGTTTGAACATGTTATTAACTATTAACCGCTCTCAGCGTTCGTTGAAGGTCCTAGTTCCTGAAGTTATTTTTCAACGAAACCAAAGACCTCACCTGGTGTACTGTAGACACCGTGGCGATTTTCTTAGCGCGTGACTGAGCTGTCAGTGCGGCGAAGCCTAGTACCACATAGGAAAACGGGGAACGCGGGGAAAAGAGAACATGCAATCGACGGCGTGGCGGTGTTGTGCGAGTCGTATTCCTGTCGTCCTTTCAACACGTTGTCATTCGTTCCTTGCGGCAGCTAGAGTTGAGCAGCGTTTTCTTATTTCGCGCGACATCCATTCCGGTCCGAACAACAAACGGCGACCGCATCTAGTGGCGTTTTCTACACCTACCGGCCGAGTTATCTCTTGCAGTCGAAGTTTTGTACACAGCGCATCGAATATGACGGCCAGCAAGTATCAAATCGCAGAGCGTGGCGCCCCGAACTCCACGGACTACCGGGTGTACTTTAGTGAGTATTTTTGTATCGTAGCTGACACGACACCAGTCTCCTTGGACCTCCGTCAACGTGTTCCGCATCGTAACAACGAGTGCATTGTCGGAAGTATTCCATTAGTCAATTAGCTGCATTGTTTGCAGTAGGTTGTCTTTTATTCACAACGTCATATTGATCCAGCGAAGCTCGCTGCATGTGCTGAACGGTTCGTTTCATGGCACCGAATTGCATAACCTAGACGTTTCAACCGATCTTGTACGGCGCCTAAGCTTACAATTGTAACCGGAGCTCCGCTAAACTATCGTCAGCGATTGGCATGTGTTTCGCGACCGAGAACTTGACTCACGTTTAATTGTTGTTACTTTGCCCCCGCGGAAGTGCTGACCTCCGCGGTGTTTTGCCAAGCTTTACGTTATCGCCTGATAAGGGCAGCGTTTATTTAGAAATTTGTAGAATTAGAAGTACAGTTAACTCCCTTCTATGAATTGTAGCGTACAGCAGTTCTTGATATCTTGTACAGATTACTACGTCCACTTATCAGGTGGCGGTATAATGAAAGTGCTACCTTGAGTAGATAACCTGATAACTATCGGTGGTGCTTCTTCCGATGGACAGGTTAATTACTTTCTGATACATCTACACGCGACCAATGTAAAGTCGACGGTCTTCTATTGCAATTAGTGCAGTTGGAAACAAGCATATCCTATCGAAAGTGGTATCGATTTTACCATTTTCTTTTTCATTGCATTTTTTCTTTCTTTACCGCAGAGAACGAAAACGGCCAATCTATTTCCCCCCTGCACGACATTCCACTTTATGCGAACGATGCTAAGACGGTCTACAACATGGTGGTGGAGGTTCCCCGGTGGACGAACGCAAAAATGGAAATTAGTCTGTCCGAAGGGCTGAATCCGATCAAGCAGGACGTGAAGAAGGGCAAGCTACGTTTCGTAGCCAACTGCTTCCCGCACCACGGTTACATCTGGAACTACGGTGCATTCCCGCAAACATGGGAAAATCCCGACCACCTCGACGCGGATACCGGCTGCAAGGGCGATAACGATCCCATCGACGTGCTGGAGATCGGCTCGCGAGTGGCCAAGCGGGGTGAGGTGCTGCAGGTGAAAATCCTCGGCACCATTGCACTAATCGACGAGGGCGAGACGGACTGGAAGATCATCACGATCAGCGTAAACGACCCGGTCGCCGATCAGGTGAACGACATCAACGACGTGGAGACCGTGTTCCCCGGCTTGCTGAAAGCTTCGGTCGAGTGGTTCAAGATCTACAAGATTCCGGACGGCAAGCCCGAGAACCAGTTCGCATTCAACGGCGAGGCCAAGGATGCTGCGTTTGCCACCAAGACGGTGGAGGAGACCCATCGGTTCTGGCAGCAGCTGGTGAACAAGGAGGTCGACGATAATGGAATTTCCTGGTACGTTACACTGAAGTTTTTCTCCACAAGCAACAGGAACATTTTATCTCTATATTTTATTGTAGCCTCAACACCACTGTAGATGGATCGCCATTTCTGGTTGCAAACGATGCCGCCGATGAGGTGTTTGCCAGGAGCTCAACTGGTGGTAATTCCGAGCCCGTTAGTGAGACACGTAAGTTATTACTACATTATTTTGCATGTTTTGCTATTGTGTATCTTCTTCTGCTAAAACAAATAAATTCGTTGGTCGCCTCAGTACCTGCAACTAGCAAAATGTGTATATAAAGTCTTCAAAAGACTAAGTGACAATGGCTCTAGTTGTAGTTTAACAAGCTCAGCCAATACTAATGTATTGTATTATTCTTCCTCATCTCACCTTCTCCTTCTCCAGTTAACAAATGGCACTTCCGTCAAGAAAATACTTACGCCAAGCTGTAGGCCGCCAAATAGATGTAGCTGTATCACAAAAACGCGCAATAGTTTTAGATGCTTCTAAGTAGTAGAGGGTGTTTGTTAACGGTTTTATGATTGCAATTTAGTTTTATTAATAAGATACCTTCAAATAAATGAACTTTCACCTGGCAGAAGCGCTAATAATTTTTTAGTTCTTGTAATTTTTGTTCAAATAATATTTTTCATGTATAAACCCATTTTCGTACTTATTTACTAATGATTGCAAACGTTTGCATGAACCTCTTTTTCATTCTTTATCCCCACGCAGTCGATAAGTGGCACTACATTACGTTGAAGTAGACCGCAACACAGGCCAACAGAACTGATCAACTGCAATAACACTAACGGATCGCTACCGAACAACGCTGCATGATAATGATGTGTATTTTTACTTAAACATATGATAGCAAGCAAGTATCAGCACAGAAAGTGTTTCCTTGAGACACTGCACTCGACTTATTCGAATCCTCCCGCGTTTGGGAACGAAAGTTTATTTATTGACATCGCACATCAACATCGTATGGACACACGAGTTGGCCGGAAGAAAGCCATGGTGTAGTTTAAGTAACAACGAAAGTGTTGCAGCATTTAATAAAATGTGTTACCTACGAATCAATGAAATCGTTTGTGTTTTTTACATCTTTGCCGCAGTTTCAGGCTCACTCTGTCCGAATATGTTAGCATCTTCTTACTGAACTCTCTTAAATTAATTAGCACGATTTTGCTACTGATTAACAATCTGATGGGAATACGGAATCCATCGTAGTTGGTCGCCTAACGGCATCGAATAGGTTATCGGCCTCCAATTCAAAAGTGGTTCCTTTCCAGACAGGGCTGTGTCATAAGGAACCATAGCTACATTCCCGGAACGGATCTCATGGGCGAATGTCACTTCCTGCAGTGGTTCGAATTGCGCCTGCGCCAAGGTCCGCGGGATTCAGGATGGAGGAGTAAAAAGGACATGGTACGGTGGTATGGGCGCATTCGCGGTCCGTAGAGTTTGGTGTGGATGTGACCTGAAGGGGGGATCGGGGAGAGCAGCGATCCATTGCAGACGACCGTTGGACGACAAGGACGGCATGCTGGACTCTTCATCGGTTTGGGGGTAATTCACTGGATCACTGGTGGCACACTTTTCAATCGGAATCGTGCGTTTCGTCGTTTCGGAAGTGTGGTAAGCGTCCGGTTGCCTCTAGGCAGGCTATTATTGTGAATCATTACGCAGGCAGTGTGTGTGTTTTTTAGTGCAATTTAGTGTCTCAATCATTCGTGTTGTTGAAAAGGTGTGTATCCAGCAAAATCTATTATCTTACAATCGACGTGCGTAAGGTGCGCCCGAGGACCCTTTTTCCGTGTTTAGCGTCCATCATTGCGACATTCCAAAACATCGTCAAAGGTGGTACTACAAAGGAGTTGTGTGTAGCGCTATTTCGGAAGGAAGCTTCGGAGGGGTAGCGAGGAATATCACGGCCGTCAACCGAATGCAGGAGTGTTATGCCAGCGGCGCAAGTGCGAGACGAAGGTCTGCAAAAAGGGAAAACAGTGACAAATCAGCCGTCTTTGCGAGCAGCTACCGTAGCGTAGCTAGCGAACCCGGAAGGTTTTCCTTCGCCATTCTTATCGCTGTCGCGTAAATCATAGTAGCCATTGGCACCGACAGGATACGCGTTACAAAAGTATTAGTGCGCTCGATACTTCTTGGTTTCCCGCACCGTGCGGTCGTGCTTTCTCAGTTCTCTGCTACGCATAAATAAAAACACCCCTCGGAAGCCCTTCTAGTTCTATCGGCAACATTAGTTCTCGACCGTCTAGGTGGAAGTGACTTGTGACACATCCTTTATCCTTACCGTTCTTTTCATTACCAGCGCAACCGTTTTACGGCAGGATTGTAGTGCGCCTCTCTTCGGCAACAGCAGGATTGGAGTACGCGGCAAGATGAATAAGTTCGTGTTTAGCTTCACCGTGATCCTGGTGCTGGCCACGTTTGGCTCGCTGGAGGTGAATGCGAAGAAAAAGCTCCCGAACAACAAGTATGGCGATGGTGACTTTGAGTTCATCGATGAGGTAAGTAATGGAAACACATAACCCAATCTCATGATGATAAAGTCAGTTTATGGTTAAGGTGTTAAATACGAGAGATTCTAGATATTCTGGGCATAATCACTGACAAGAGTTCATTTGATTATAATATGTATAAAACTTCATTTAACTTTATATTCTAAAATACTCTGTTTCACTGTAATTACTCAATCAGAATGTCCACGACATAACCTTTTATGGAGCCTGAGAAGTTTGTTAGCGTTCGTGCTCGATTTTTCAAGGTTTTCAGAAATTTCAAACTCCAATTCTTCGTCTACGGTAACTCCGAGGATTACTCTACATGAGTCGAATAAACTTTCTATGGACTTACTTATGGGAATTTCTAAAAATGGACTAATGAAGTCAAAAACTCAGCTTCTTGGGCATAGCGACGAGTTCTCAATCCGTTCCACCCTAAGAATCGCGTCCATGCCAATATGTGTGTTATGTTAATTGTATGGCGAAATTAGCATATTCTTTCGCTATCGCTCTGATAATCCTATCGAATGCGATTTCCCAAGTTCATTTGATTTTGACGGATTAATTTGCGATAACGTCGATCCGGTTCGAGCTTCGCATTATGCAGAAGACGTGCACCATAATTAGCAAAACGACAGCCCGAAACAGTTATGGCGAGGCAGGGTAACAACACCGCTGCTGTTGTTGCCACACCTGGCGCAATATTATTCCACCTGCGGCCGTGTTTTGTAATTATATTTATATAACCACCGTCGGCTCATGGATGGGCATTGTCGGAGCTGGTGCCGTGATGTCGTTGTGGTAGCAACCGTTGCTCGACGTTACTTTAATTACGGTGGCCTTCGGACTTTGGAGGGCTCGGCGGGTGTATCCTTAAAGGTTCACCATTCAACTGAACTGTATAAAATACTACAAAAACCCGCTAAAGAGCGAGGATTAGAGCAACAGGATCTTTGTTGTATCGTGGGCGAATGGTTGTGAGTTATCTCAATTACATTTTTCCTCCACGCCAACGCCTTTGCTTCAACCCCGTGGGACCTTCTCGGACGAAGGAATCAACGAACCACGACGAAAAACTGTGTGTGAACACTGGAGTAGAGAGGCATGGCGGGTGCTTATGCCCCGTATGTGCTGTCTTGATTCTCGTCCGGCGAGGATTTACGTCTCTGCATCGTTACGGTCCGCCGGAGCGTGTGCACGTTTTCCTACGTGTGCATGTGTGCGCCAGCGTTGCCACTGCCCGTTGAATCCACCCGGGTGCTTCTTTGGAGGACCCGGGAGAAACGGGCCGTCCGGACGGCACAAAAGGCGTACAAATGGTTTAATTAAGTTACGCGACAAATATGTTGTATGGTTGTGTGCACCCCGGATCGGAAAGGTTTCAGGTTGCAACTCCGGGAACCCTGCACTGGAAGACACCACCCGGAGAGTCGGTCAGCTAATGAGAAGTTCGACCTGGAGGACCTGGAGAAACCCATCACCGTTGGAAGCTTGGGATCATGATGGCGATGGTTCGGTTTCAGGATCGCAGGCGAGTCCTCAAGCCAAACACTTCACCCGAACCGACCGGACGCGATGACAGACCATTGAAATTAATTAGCATGTCATAATCTGGTCGTTATGACTGGAGAGGACCTAGCCATACACGGTACGGTGTCCGGTCGCTAAGATTATTATTCGACGCCCTCGTCCGGAAGTCCGTCCACCGACGGACGGGCGAGAAAGCGATCCAGATTTTGCGATCCTTGGTGACGATGGTGGACGATGAAGTTGATAATGAGCATTTGATCTACCCGGTCATTGCGTCGTGTGTCGCGATGCCTGGTCGTGGGGTGTCGAGTGGATTTCACCGACGTTTTAGATAGTGTCGTCAAGGATCGTTCCGACCGCCGGTTGTCCATTATGCGTGGCAGAAGTATCCATGGAATCGAACCCCTCGGGAGTGCCGGATGGTGACTTATCGAAGTGTTCAAATCCCTCCCATATATCCAATAATCATCCTGTTTGCACATCCCCGTCAAAGAGATATACTGGCATCGGTACATCACAAATAAAATGTCACAAAGGGACCAGGACAAAAAAAAGAAAGAATCGATTGGAAAGTAAGTGTACTGAGGGTACGTTCAAGGAGTGGACGAAACCGATGTCGTGGTGAAATTCAATTGCATTGGGCGGAAAAGCGGTGTAAAGCAGATTTTCCGCTAAGCTCGTCGGGACCGACTTCGAGAAGGGTGCCAAAAAGCATTTTGCCTCTGCCCTCAAGCTGGAGCCCTGCTTAAAGCCAATCGCTTTGGCGTCGACCGGCATCGGACGGAAATTGATTGTTTGCCCCGTTCGATTTGCAGGAAGTTCCAGGGGGAATCTTCTCGCGCCTTGACGGAAGACGCAGAGCGAGTAAAAATACCAACAGACACACACCGGAAAGGCAGAAGCTATAGGGATAAGAAAATCAACATGTTTTCCGTTTATTTCGCTTTCCGCGTCACCTCGCGCCTGTTCCGACTCTCGCGCTCCCACGCTCAGTTGGGGGAGGCGAAGATTTACGAGGCAAAAACGACGTTACCGGTTCGCTCCTTTCGGTAGAAAACAAACATTGGAAATTATTTTTCCTTATCTTCAAGCCATTCCAATGCGATCGAGCTAGTAGGATAGTAGCTTCTATCCTCAAGGGATAACAAGGCTGAGGACGTGGAGACGGTAGAGCGTGGCTGAAATTGAATGGTTCGACAGATTAATTTCACTTCACCCCTGGTGCCTGGTGAATCCCTAACTAGCCCTAGGTTCCTTCGGGTTCCTCAGGCTTACCGGCTAAACGGCTTGTTAAAACAAACAAACAGGCCTTTGGGCCTAGGGACTACGAGACGAACGTACGGTAGGAGTGCCGGGGAAAGCTTTCTTCCTCATCCTACCAAAAAACCAGCCGGAGCGATCCTAACCGAAGCAAAAAAAAGGGACGTCCCAACGAGCAGTTTTCGGATAATCCGGGCTGAATGCGAAATTTGCGTTTTGCGGTGAGCAATTAGGTCTTATCAAAAGTTTCTTCACCGACTGCTGCTGGCACAATGTTCGATTTTTATACGGTTGTAGATGGCCCTTATATGAGGCATTAAGCAGTGCGGCTGGGATTTTCTCCGGTCTGGTGGGGGAAAAAGGGTTCACAGCTACAACGAACGAACGGACGGTTCAAGATGAGCCTGATGTTTAATTTCATTTCGATTTCCTTCGTCCGAATGGCCCCCAGTGCGGTGATGGTTGATTATGGTTTATGGAAGCGTTGACCTGCTTTTGGTAGGTTCAATAGCTTTAGTATAATTTTTATTCGCAATCCTTTTTACAGTAGGATAATGGCATGGATAGTTTCCCGGCAGGCCACCGTTGCGGAACGGTGGGGAAATACATTCCCCGCGAAGTAAGGAGTGTCAATAAAATCCAATTACGTAGGTCTCTGGCGCTGGGAGTGGGTTTTATGACATGGGACGGAAAAAGATAGACCCAAGTTATCGTCCACTTTCCACAACCAGCACCGAATAAACTCTTAACGATTTTTTCCGCACGCTATTTTGCTAATGGTTGTGGCGATGAGTTCTATCGCATTGGTTGGATGTTATGATTGTTTTTTTTTTAAGTTTATGGTTTCATGTTCACATCGGCATCATGAATTTCACTTTTGAAATCGATAAACTCCCATCCAGCGAACGTTTACGATGATGAATCATTTCTACAATGAGTTTGATTAAGCATGTCATCTACATTTTGCAGATCATGATTAATAGTTTAAAAAAATGCATATGTTTTTTTAAAAATTATTGTGTTTGATTGATTTATTAATTAACTTTCTTTTCATAAAATATAAAACTATTCGAACTTAATTTTATATAATACCTTGAACACGCTTAGAATTAAAACTTAATTCCATTTCAATGCTTCATGTCATCTTCATGGTCGTCGAATTATCAACAGCTATAAAAAGTAAACATGTACACTGTATGTAGTGTGTGTAATTTGAAACAACTATATGAGATAAAACTTATAATACAGATGGAAAATGGCTTGTGCGTTTTACAGATTGTATCGACAAATTTTTACTATATTTGAACATGTAAACAAAACCTCAAGATCTGCCTCAATCATCCCTATGTCGTAAATTCCACAAACCACAGGTATTCCCAAAACGTACAAACATCCTCACCTCGCGGTAGCAAAGCGTCGACATATTCGCACCACTTCAATTGCATCATTGCAATTGTGCGGACACTTTTTCGCTTCATCGTCTGGGCTTGCAATGAAAAAATAAAATATAGTTTACATAAAGGGCGCCGCTTTGGCATCGATGTCGAGCTCCCATCCCGGAGCGATATCGGATGCGTCTCAGACGGACAGACAGACCGATAAAAAGGAAAAGCCCTGGCGCCAGTCGGGCTGCACAGCATCTAGCATTTCGTAACCTTTTCAGTTTCACCGCTGGTCGTTGTGTTCTCCGAGTTCTCTGGATGTGGTTTTTTGTGTGTGCGTGTTTTCCGTTGTTGTACGAAATGGCGATAGCATCCGGTGGAATGTTTTCCGTAAGCATGTTTTTTCCACAACTCGATGTAGCATTTTTTTTATGTTATTATGTTCGTTCGGCTCGAAGTTTGCTTTTCCGTTTCGCAGAATCACTGCCGTGGAACGTGCGGATTTTTCTTTTTTCTAGCGTTTTCTGGAAGGGAATATTCGCGTCTGTTTATGGGCTGCTTGCGTACAACTCGCATTACTTCTTGCAAATGTAAGAAAAAAACTCAAACAGAAAAATCAGCTAGTGATTAGAGATCTTGCTTGGTGACAAGTCAATGATATTGGAAATTTTATATTTATAATAATAACCGTGGTAGGACTTTTTTATGTTAATATTTTCATTGTTCTCCTGTTTCGTTGTATCCGTTGTATTTTATCCGGAACTAACAAGACTCAAAGTTTGCAATACTACATATAAAACAATTTCATCTTTACGGTCCATTTTATGTTACATTCATTGAAGTCGATAGCCTGAGTAAAATCCTGTTTTTTTTAATTCAGTGTACGTGACGCGAGCATATGACACCGAGTGAGGTACATAAGGAACAAACTCACAAAATGTTGACCGAAATGTCGGTGGCAAATGGCAAAATTGCTGCTAAAATCACACCTAACGAACGGAAACTTTAGCTATTTGCAATGTACCGAAGCACACCTTAAGTATCTGCACTGAAGGACTCGCTAGGATTGGTATGAGTGTCCCCCTTCCTCCCACCCTCCCTCTTTCACCACCTTACACTCTATCAGTAATCTGCTGCCATAGTTTTCCCTTCGGGACAAACAGATAAAGAACGCCCCAAAGTGCAGCAACTTTCAGCACAGCATATCCCGCCGACGTGTCTGCATCAAAGCTGGAAAACTGTCCGGTAATCCCGAAACGGCGCCCGATGAGCGTCGTAAAAGCATTTTGGAGCAGTGGCAAAAAAAAAAACCGCCCGGTAAACATGAAAATTGTCATAGCAATGGCGAAGGGGCTCGAGACGGTAAGAGCAGTGGCTTTGCCATAAAATGAAGCCTTCAAGTGGCGCAGCAGTGGAGTTGCAACAGCGTCCACGCCACTTCGTGGTTTCAACCTTTCTGGGAAGTTGCAGCTGAAAAGGGAGCAAAAAAGACGTTGGTGGGAAAAACTAGTAGAAGAATCCGCTTTACCTTTTCCTCCCGACACAAGGGAAACATAAATGGCGGAACCTTTGCGCGGCCATTATGGCAGTAGAGAGTGGCTCCAAAAAAGCTTCCTTCCAGGACATTTGCATACACAAAAATGTAAGGAGTGCCTCCACCGATGCTTTCGGTTAGCTTGAGGGTTGGTTTCGCTAAACGGAAAAGAGAACGGCGGAGAATAAACATAACTTAACGCCGTCGCCATAAGCGAGCGAAACGAATGAAACACAAATCTGAACCATATCTCATGCTGTGGGCGAGAACAAATGGAAGCAACATTTATCATTTCGAGGAATAACCCATTTCTTACCTCCCATGTACACACACACGTACACATATTTGGATGATTTAAATAGTCTCCAGGTAACCGTTACCGGGCCATCCTTCACCCACCCACCGCTCTCCCTATTGAGCTCCCATTTAGTGTCAATAGCATTTATCACTTCCGCACACCGCGAAACCGCTCCAGCTTGGCCTGGAAACCGGGGAGTTTGTCCTGTTTTCATTTTTATGGCGTCGCAGAAGAAAAATATAAACGGAAAATGGTGGCACTGATAAGAGGCCACGACTGTGTGTCGAGTGGATCAGCGGAAGTACTGACTTGCCGATGATGATGACGATGACAACGACAAACGGAGATGGAAACAGTCTTTGCAGGGCGAGTGGCGGGAGGCTGAGCTAGCGGGGGAAAAAAGTAAGATAAATACAAGAAAAGGAAAACCCATTTGCAACTGGGAAATGAATTTTTAAATCCCAATTTGCACTGGCGCCAACCCGCTCCCATGTTTTTTCGTTCCACGCCATCAACGCTTTCCCGAGGTTTTCCGGTTCTTCATGGTTAAGGGACAACTCGAGATGGGATGCTTGTTTCGGTTTCTACACACACACATACACACTAAGATACACACGCGTCTAAGAACAACCTCTCCGCCGAGCCTTAAGGACGCGGAACTGGAGAAATGCTTGTGGTTCGTGTTGTGCGGGAAACGTGAGATGAGCGGCTCAAAACAAGAAATGTAAACCGAACGGGCCCCCACTGCTCTCACCCGCGTGCCCACTGTGGTTTGGTTAGGCAGCGGTCCAATCCCCTTCCGCTTCAACCCCTCGGGGGCGAAGCCTAGGCTAAGATATTCCACCTTGCCGGTGAAAAACGAGGTCAGAGCATTATTGGTGGGCGCTTGTGATTGAGGTTTGCGTGTTCGGTTCATTTGGGGGGAGAGGGGTCAGAGAAAGCAACGAGCCTTCTCGTCATGGGGTTGTGGCCATCGACAACTTACCTGAGCGGACGTCCTCGTCGATGCCAGTCGGAAGATACCATCATTTCCTGCTTAGGCTGGCCAAACTTTTCCCAAGGTTTCATTCTCCACCGGACGGCGTGATGGGGAGGTTTGACGGGGAGAAATCAAATTTTGAATATTTCATCCAAACTGGAGCTCCAGAGTCGGGTGAACCAGTCGAAGGGGGTGACTTCTTGGTGGTTTCGCCCGTTAGAAGACTTTTACCCTCGCTGACCCTTTGGACGTTCTTGAACTGTAGGGGAAAGTGTTCCAATATAGGTTGTCTTGCAAGAGCTTCGCCTTGTTCCCAAATGCTTCCATTCGTTGACATTTATTTTATCGAAAATATCAAATACTAGAAACTATGCTTTACACTCCTGTTTGCTACTTGATGTAGGTTATCACACTTTATACATGCTGTATGTATATGCTGCATTGAAAATAGTGGCATTAAATGAGGGCAGCTGAAATAGACTCTGAAGAAAGAAGTTCTTAGTATTTTACTGATTAATTTCATTTCTGATTCAAAATTAAACGTTAAAAGAATTTGAAAAACTCATATGAAAATACCATGGTCTCATTCGAAAACAGCTAAACTAAGCGTGATTTCCTTTGCCCCTGCCCGGTGTGTATTGGAACACTCTCACCTACCGAACCATTCTTTACCGTTGGTTGGTCTGCGCTGCTCGAGGAAAAGAAAACCGTCCTTCATTCATTCCATGGCCTTTCCCCTCACGACCGTTCGGGCTCAAGAGAAGAAGTTTCGACTCGCTTTGCATTAAAACTCCATTTCTGTAGCGGCCAGCCGACCCATACCGTTCTGACCCCCCATTCCCACCGTCCCGGGCACGAAACGGACGTCACGAAGCTGAGGTTGAGGTATTTCGAAGTGTTTCTTCCGAAATTGCCGAATGCAAAAATCCCTCGTCCAAGAGTTCCCTGGTCCTGGGGCTGGAGGGTCCAGGGGGGGAGGGAATGAATGAAGGGTGCTTAATTTGAGCCTTTGTTTTAGTTTTCCTTGAGGAACATTTTCCGCCCTTAGCGGATGCACGGACGCAAACGACCGGAACCGGGGGTTTCGCCGCGTAAACCCTGCCCGTCACAATTCCATCCATCGAATTTGCGCGCTCGGGGACGGGGAAGAGGGAGGGTGGAGTGGGAAAAGTTGCTAAAGAGGGAGACCGTGAAACATCAAGAGAAAAGGCGTGCGAGTGCGCAAAACTTTCGCAGCGGGACGTACTGGCAAAACTTTGCTTCGCCGAAAATTTCCCCCATTTTCATTGCGATACGAATCACGATCCCCGGTTTGTGACCTGAGTTCGCTGGACGAGAGGTTTTCCTTCCGCTCACCACAAGAACCGGGGTGGGGCGGGGGCATACATCCGCGTACCCAGAAATGGACTTTCTTTTCTTTGAAGCTTTGGCCCGGTTTGATTTTTGGCATGTTCGCTGAAAACGCCATCCGGGGATGTGTCCGACGTTATCGATTGATTGTTCTTTTAAATTTGTTGGCGAAAATCGTAACCGGGTTTACCGGCGCCGAAGCCAGCTGGGAATTTTTACCTTTTGGCGTCGAAAATATAACGAACAAATCAAAAAACGTTTCAAGAGTTGTTCAATTTCCTCGCAAAAGCCATCACAGGACTCGGCCGGAAAGTGCTTGAGTTTGTAGTTTGGCAGCGGTCTCACTTTTCCCCTCACCGTTCTCCTGCGCGTTCCGTTCGGAGACACAAAGCGGTTTGACTGCTTCGTCTACAAGTTTTCCCCCTTCATAAAAATACTCATCGAATGGCGCGCCGCGAGGAAAGCGATAAATTCTCGTTTCGCTGCCGGGGTGTGTAGGCAGCAAAAGCACATGATTGGGAATGTGCTTGTAGATGTCAAATCAATTTCTTCTAATGGTACTTGATGCTTTGCTCATCGTGATTCCCGGAGGTTCTTTTTGTGAGATTTCTTTTCTTGCTTTATCTTGTTGTGCCGCGCAAAAGTTCTTTCACCCGGTGACGTTTGAGGGGTTGAAGGCGGTGGTGGAAATTCTTCCACGCCGCAAATCGAAAGTACCGAAGGGGAGGAGAGAGAGAGTGAAGGATTTGGCAAAGGGGAAGTGAAACCGGACGAGTTCTCCGGTAAACCGCGTGAATCGATTTGCGTCCGATTTCGGCAAGAATGTTTAATGCAAATTCAATGCAAAATCGTTTCCATCCCAACAATGAGCCCCAATCGCGCACTTTTGGGGACTGGCAGTGCTCACTTCGAATCCGTTTTGGCTTTTCCACCCTTCGGTTGGTGCCCCAGCCACCGAGCATGCCAGCATTCCGGCCGGCCCGAAAGCGAACCGAACGGGCGGATGCGAAATGAAATATTCAATATTCGCCCGCGAGACGTGAAAATCGGCAGAATTTCACCCAAAAGATTATTCCAACCCGCTCCGGCACTGGATTCGGGGGAGGGTGGAAATTCTCGATGGGCGTGGAAAAGGGCAGACAAGTACGAGGCGGTACTTTTGTCGGACCGGGCTCGCATCCGCATTCGCTCAGGGACACGGAATGGAACACGATTGCACTCGATGCCGGAAGTCGTACAAAATTGATCATACATGCGCTGTAGGGCGGTTTATGGCACGAAGAATCCATTCAAACCGGAAGCAAATGGGCTAATCGAAGCGAACCACTACAAGGGGGCTGAAATTTGATGGCCCCAGGTTCGGTTGTACCGTTCCGGAGGGCATTACTGTTGCGTTTTTCCACAGCACCGCCAAAGCCATTCACAAACAGTGCACGAAAAGATCAAGAGATTTGCCATGCGGGAATAGGAAGCTAATTTTCTTTTATAACTCTACATCGGAAGCTTTTACTTCCTCCGGAATGTTTTTTAATCTATGAGAGGGAGAGGCTGTTATTTTTTCCATTTTTTTTTTTCCAACAACAATAATATACTTTATCTGATAACTAATGGAAAGCTTAGTTTAGCAAAACCTCCCGAAGTGTTTTCTTCAAATTTTTGCGATTGATAGTTTCCTCCGAAGACCGCAAAATAGAATGTTTGTGTTCATAGAAATAAATAGAACATTTTTCTTCATAGAATAAAATATAACTAATGTAGCACGATACGCACCTTTTTTCTACCCATGTTGGTGTATATTCCTTCCAACCAAAACCCTGTTTGTTGCCGCAAACCAGTTTCGTGTGGATTCTGGATGAGATGAAATTCAATTAGTTTGGAATCAATTTCCCCGTCGGAAGCCCAACAACAATGTTCAAATGAATTTTTGATTGTTCGTGCTTGACCTTCCCGATTCTGGCGTTCCCCGAGAATAGCCTTCGGAAATCAATTGAGATAAGTCCCGGAGCGGATGGACACTGCTTGATTATTCCATTCACGGTCAACTCTTTTCACCTTCCGCCAGAACTTTCTATTGATTTGAGACGGTGTGATTTGCCGCCAGCAACGACGCTACGGCGTCGTCGACAAACAGCTTGTTTTCGGAATCGAATTCACTCGAAGCGGCGAACAATATAATCTATTAATTCTACACGACAGATAGCAGCTACCAGCATTAGTCATTACCCAGCGTGTGATACTGGGAATTGTTCCCAAGCAAGGTAGCGAACCGGACGGAAGAGTTCTCCGTAGATAATCTCTTGCACACATTAGACCTCAACCGACTGATGGACATGGTACAGGATCTCATTTACCTTCTACTGCACTCGGCCGAGCAGAAGGGCCAAAGGCCAACGCAGATAACTTTTCGTTGCTTCCGGTCCGGTGTTTTTCGTCACCATCTTTCATCGGATACGATAACTCTTTTCACACCTTCACTCAGTGCCAGCGGGCCGGAAGTCTTTCGAGGTGCCAAAGGCCAAGAAAGCAGCATGCTGGAGGATATTTCTGGATACACGGTACGTTTATTGTTTCGTTCTCCCGTCACAAACCCCACGAGGCAACCGGGAGGAGCGGAAGCTGGCGAAGGTTTGAAAGCCGGAACTAAAGGCGAAAACTTTGTCTGTTTGTCTTTCCAAAAGTTGACTGGTCGTCAACTTCACCCCGACGCCTCGGAGTCGAGTAGAGGCTTCGGGATCTGAAACAGGGGTGTAAAAAGTTTGAAATCACTCCCCCCCCCTCCCCCCCCCCCCCCCTCGTCACCCGGCATCCGTTTCGTGTGGATTAAAGGCGGGAGTGAGATGATAGGATGGCCATCATCACCCACTTTTTGCCGAGATTATCTGGCGCCCTCTATCCTGGTGCACACATCAAGCGGAAGGGGGGCATCATTAGCATAAACTCAAAGTCAGAGCAACGGACGGTCGGCTTAGAATTTTTCTTTCCACTTTGTTGCGTGCGTTCATTTTTTTTTTCTACCCTCCAGCAGACCGTGCTTAAGTCATTTGGATGAAAGTTGAAAAGCTAGCAGTTGCCGCCAGGCAGGGGATGAAAAAAACGCAGAAAAACTCCCTCCCAATCGCAAACCCAACCTCTCCCAACGTGTCTGTTGTGGATGGTTCGAATGACATTCTGCTTTTGTTTTGTGCTGCCATTCTTCGTGTCTCTCTTGATCGTTGTGTAGATTTATTTCTTGGTAAGAATCTGCGAACGTAGCGGAGTGGAAAGTGGTGACGATAGAAAGTAGAAGCGACTCCATCGAAAATGGCGAGCAATGATATCTTTGATGTGATGTTTATATACCTTTCTTTTTTGATGCTCGTTTTCGTTTAACACAACTGTGCACCATAAAGCGCTTCATTATTTTCAAATTGAATGTTGACTTAAATATTGTCTAAACATTTGAAGAAGACTGTTTTGTTGTTAAATATGTTCTGTTTATTTTGTTTGTTAAATTATTTAAACAAATATGCGTGCAATAAGCAACACGTCTTCGTTGGAATAGGTTTAGCTTATTTGTTTGGATCCTCAACCCACTGTCCCTCTCGTGGAAAGTCTTCAATTGATTCACGATAGCCTTCTTCTTGATAGCCAAGGGTTTTTTTCTCTCGCGGTTTTGCGTCTATTTTACGATCGCAAATAGGGAAGATAGAATCTAGCAAAACTTCAGTTGACTGATTTATTTTGTTCACACTTTTTCCTTCGTCCCGGAATCGTCCACGGAAACCCTTTTTTCGCACGCCATCCTTCTTAGGGGATGCTCGCGCATCCCTAGCACTGATTACAATCTCAAAATGCGTGTGAATGTGAGTTTTTGTGTGCCGCCTGACCTTTCGGCAGAATTTTGTACGTTGTTATTTTTCCAAAGTGACCCTACTAGAGCACTAGAAAAAGTTACGCTAGTGTTGAGCGTGTTTTTTTTTGTGGAGCATATTTCATCCCATCGTGAAGATGGAAAACAAGTTTCCCAAACTTCCTTACAAGCCGACTTCCGACAGCTTGGATTTGAATTTCCACACATCGTTTCCCGCATCAGGTTTCGCATCAGGGTGCTTACAGCGACAGATTTTCAAACCCAACCGAAGAAAAGGGAGGGAAGAAACACGAGGAGAAGGGGAACGGAGGGTGCGTGTTAGGTGCGTGCAAACAAAGTTGATTGATGTTGCTAATGGACCTCCAATGGGCCGTACCGTTGGCCGCACCGAGCCGTGAAAGTAAAACCAACTAATACCCCTAAGCCCCTGGGGGGACCTTTTCCGGAGTTCCGACATCGGAATGTACGCATCATCCAGCACCCGACGTGCGTATGATTTAGTAGTGGTGGGCGCGGCTGGTCAGTTGTCTTAGACACCTCGCCCGCACGAGGATAAAAAGGTCCACCGATAGACACTAACGCCTTGCCCATCCACTAACGCCTCTTTACATCCACTTCCGGCTAGATTCCGCCCGGGAAGAATCACGGAGGAGTGTGTTAGGAAATGGTTGGGCCGCTGGGTGCCTTCTCCCGATGAACTAAGCTTAATTTATATCCCATTTTATGTAAATAATATCATCTGACCGGTGGCCACCGCACCAAAAAACCGGTCGTCGATGAAGTTAGACACTCCGAAATCAGCTACTCGGACTCGAAAGGGTCGGCAAAAGGTCTACCCGGAGGCCCGATAAGAGTTTCTGAAAATCTCGACATAAATAAGGATAAACGGGGAAAACGGGAATAAATAGCCAGCCATTATTGGCCTCTACCCCGGCCGCATTCCTCTGTTCCCGATCGGGATATGGGATAGAGTTTTAGAATTGAGGGACTAGCACTTTTCCACAACTTAAATCCGTACACCGTCTATCCTCCTCGTACGGGAGGTTATTTGTGATGAGAAGCCCCACATCCCAGCTGGGTGTCCCAAGGGTGGCCGGTTGCCGTTGCTGGCTAGTGACCAGAAATCAATATTCATAAACACCCGCTGGGTCCGGCAGGTTGCGACTCCACCGTCCTTGGTTCCGTGCGCCACTAATCGCTGGTCCGATCCGAAAGCAAACCTAGAGAACGCTACCAACGTACCAGTGGCCAACCATCGGGGTTTCGGTGTAGCGTGTGTTTGCTCACAGGATTGCACCATCGTTGGCTACATCTCGTGGCCGCTCCACGGCGCAAGCTGCCCGAAACGTGGGCTGTATTAACAAATTTACTTGAAAACCCAGCCATCCTTGAACGTTCGTCGGGAGTTGCACCAGGGAACCAGGGGGTTCGCTCGGCTAAGGGATGGACGCTTCCCAGCTACTGTTTCTACCCTCATTCGTCCGTTCTAGCGGTGCAGACGTTAATTTTTGTTCGAAAAAACGACTGAAAACGATTATAGTTTCGCCTTGGCGAACACACCGGGGAGTCGGTGTAGGGGGAACAAGAGCAGGACGTGATGATGGAAAATGTGCAGAGTGCAGTCCCGCTAGCGACGATGGCCGCATGTGTTGGCAGAACGAAATTGGAGCTGTTCGAGTATTCCACTCCTCCCGCATTGCTCCCCCTCTGGCGCACTGGAAGATTCATTGAAAGATTACGTGCGCTTTTTAGCCCCCGAAATGAAAGTCATTTACATAAGCGAACGACGGTGGGGAAGTTCTTCGCCTTCGTGTGTGTTTGTGAATGCAATTCCTGTGGTTTCGGGCCGCACGTCCAGCGAGAACGCTCTCAAGGGCACGCCGGGAAAGATCTGGTCGGTGAAAATTGAAATCCGAATCCCGCCGGGCGCTTTTCCGACAGGTTGCATTCCATGAAACCCCGTTTTCGGCGGCATAATAAGTAAATTCAATTAATCATACGTACATCCAATTCGTTCAGGCATCTTCATACCGTCGCAATTGCGGAATTTTCAATCGCTTGTTCCCGTTCGGCTGGACTTGGCAAGGGTAGGAAACATACGTCGGTACTGAAGGCATCCTATTCAAGTCTGGATTGGCAAAATGAAAGGGATTTTGAAGCGAGCGTTATCCAATACGCCCTTTCGGACCGTTTCCATCCGTTCCAGGAGCTCGATGCAATATGTGTTTGAGATTCGATTGCGATGCGTTCGAGCACTCCGACATTCCCTTTCGACTTCCACAAAATCGAGCGATCTGAACAACATACGTCGGTGGTTATCTATTATCGCTGTAAAATCCATTCGCATGTAAAATGTGCATGCATGTGACGCTTACTAATTCGCCTCAATCGCTTAATATGTTTGCAAACGGTCATAGAATCGTGGTTTAATTTTCAAATTCCTAGATGTTTGAGTCACAATCAAAGGGAAATGCAATAACGAATCGCTATATCGCCCATAAATCTACAAACCCCACAGCTATATCACAGTTCAAACCAGATATTGGTTTCACTTTCGGAGAACCAAAGTTTTCCGGTAATTGAACAACATGTTTTGTTACGATGAAGTAAATTTTCAGAGGGCCAAACGGTAAGGTGTGATATAAGGAAGTAGGAAAGCATAAGCATAATAAATGTTGAATTTGATTCCTTAAAATACCTAATAATTTGATTCTCTCACATTTTGAACAGCTTTACAAGCTTTGTAAGTGACGCTTTGATATTGTTTGCACAACTATCGCACACATTTTTCATATATTTTCATTTGGGCATCAGAGACAAACCAGGTCGTAAAAAACTAAGTCGAATAGACGCCGTCTGGCTCCGCTTTATACCATCGGACAAGCGTAATTTGCGCTATCGATTGCTGGTATCTAGATTGTCTGGTTGGGAAACTTGCTCGATCTTGTCCGTCTCGCAATTGCTGATCGACGGTCGGGGCCGACGGAGCAGAATTCCCCGCAGGAAGTGTCAGCCGCGTTTGGCACGGTGCCAGGGTTTCCGGGTGCGCTTCGACAAGGATCAGGACGGCCGGGGAGTGTGTAAGCCTCCGTGAGCGAAACTGCGTGCTACGGACAGTTCACAAAACCCGTCCCTTCCGGAGCGCCGGCCAATGTCGGCTAACGATGATGTTAATCTGTCAAAATATTGCATAAAGCCGGCGGTGGTGCACTTGGCAAGAAGGTTGCGGTTCCGTTTCCGGAAGGGCCGAAACTAAGCTATCTACAGGCGCCGAGCTTAGGCGGCAGGGTCATTCTATGCACTATTTATAGGTCGGTTCGGTTGTCGTGATTTCATCAACCTATCGCCGCCGAGGGATAGAGTTTGGTCCCACGCTGGGAAAATGGGGCCGGATCCCATGAATATCGCGCACTGAACCTGTTTTCGATCGCTGCGGGATCCTATTTGTTCGTGGGGAAGTGGTTACAGTTTCCACCGAGTGATCCAATATTTTCATGTTTTCGAAGCGCAAATCGAATCCACTCCCATCCAGCGAGGGCCAGCGTGTGGTATCGACAAATTTTTCCCAATCGATTTTCCGATACCGACCAAGGTTTCCGAGCGTCCGGTGGTTCGTTTTTCCACCGCTCACGGATAGTTCTCTGTAGTGTTGCTTACTGCGACGTTGATTGTGATTCCTATCGATTACCGAACGCCAAACTAAACCCGATAGGAATTGCCGGTGTCCCCGCTGGGATTACACGACAAATGATTATGCCTGCAACAAGGATAGGGTGGGTGGCGGAGGAAGATTGTGGGAGGGGGGGTGGGGGCTCGACGTGGTGCAACACATTTAAAAACCAATCACCCTGCGGGAGACTGCACTCCGGACTCAGGACGACGTTGGCGGATGTGAAAGAAACGAAATCGAAAAAGGAAAAACCAGCGAAAAGGGGGGAGAAAACGGTAAAGTCGGATCCGGAAAGAGCCCCGGTTTGGATTATGACCCTCTTTCGCGGCAGCAAAATCCATTTCGCAACGGAAAATGCGAGGCGCCGGTTACGTTTGTCCGTGCTTAATCGAATGTCGTTCGCAAACCGATAATCGTTGACATCGTTTGTCCGACGATTTGACTTTCCCTTCTTGGCTTCCATCAGTAGATCGATTTTTCACCCTGATTTTGAAACTGGAAGCTCCACAAACCCGCTCATTATTCCCCCCCGGTGCGCTCCGTCCCGCCGAAGGATTGCTTCGCTCTTCGTAATAGTCACTTGTGTAAACTTTTCTCCTCGGATTTCCTTCCGACGCTAATTGAATTACTTCCGCGCCGTCGAACGCTGTCGACGGGGCTGAAATGGCTTCATTGCGAAGGACGGTATCGGGGAGGGGGAGGGAAAAACTCCGGATCAGGCCGAAGTACCGCGCAGCTCTTGTGTTCAATCCCGGGAGCCTAAGCCCGTCCCTTTCCCTTTCCAGAAGGTTGACGTAGAAAATCTCATTACCCATCATGATACACGGGTGAGGGAAAAGGAAAAAGATGAGATGAAAAAAAACAACATGAAAAGATAAAGCAGGATTTAACGAATTCTCTTCCTCTTCTTTCTGCTTTTGCGGGTGGCAAAATCGAAACAGGTTACCATAACTGCGTGGAGCTCGAGATAATATTCTACTTATCACTTATTCAGTTAGCATAGAGCGAACCAACCCAGCCTGGGTTGCATTGGGGAGGAAAGGAGCTAGATTTACCAAAACAAAAAAGAAAGAAACGGTGGAAAAAACGCTACGGAAAAGTTTTCCGCCGTTAACTTCGATCAACCCTCTCAAAGAAAGAATAAAAACAAAATTTCCACGAATCGAAGTAACGAAGGACTACGTCGTCTAGAACCGAGTCCATTAAAATTTTTAACCAATTTGTCATCAAGAATCCAATTTAATGTTTACGCATTGCTGCACCGTTGTTTTTTGCCCCTTTAGCGCGCCCCAAATTAGTGCTCCTCCTATTTTGGCACATTTTGTTCTAATTTGAAAGTGGAACTGGAAGAAAAACGTCAGAACGCGAAGCTATCCGACTCTCGTGCGCCCGTCGCATAAATTAGTCCGCCAAACAAATGGCCAAGCGAATGAAAGTGAAAGGTTGCAAATTTATCATCCCATGAAAAACGCGCGCGTTCCAGTGGCGTCGCCATGGGGAAGTTATTTAGAAAATAAAAAGACGCACTGCCTAACGTCGCGATTGCATGCGCTTTGAATTAGAACTCGTGCGAGTTTGCATCAACTTCAAAGAGAGAGGAGTGCCAAGTTCGGTTTGTTTTGGAAAGGAAAGGATAAAGCGCTTTCGGTTGAGTATTTTCATGCTTCAAACCCACTCAAATTCTCGCCAGAAAGGAGAAACGACGAGTCCTTTGTCGATGGATTCAATTCTTCTAACACAAGAAGCACGCAGTGAAGGAATCTTTCGTGCGAATTTGGCAAACGTGTGTTGTTGATCGTGCCACCTGCCGACTTCGCGTCGTGTTCCGGGAAAGGCACGGGAATATAAATATACGCTTTAGCGAACCGTCCTTCCCCCGAGGATAGAAATGCAATATTGAGCGTTGGCTGGGGGGGAGTTGCGAAAAGTTGGATTAAATTTTTGCAACGAAATAAATTAGTTTGAATAATTTATGGAATTTCTTCAGGGTTGCGCTACCGGAAGTGCGGCTCTTGGCAGCCGAACAGCGCTGCGTCCTGCGCGTATCCTTTCCCCGCGCTCTCCACTTCGCGAGCCAAGGAAAAGTGCTGGCTGCTGGGAATGTTGTCCGCTTTTGGCGAGTGCTGCATGTGCAACCCCCGTACGCTTCAGGTGAAGCTGATGTTATTTGGGTCACCGTCAAGCACCGACTCAACGGTCCGGCACATTGCTGGCGTGGTTGATGTTGTGCGGATATGTTATTGTTTAGTGCTCACCGCTCACCGGCATTCTGCTGGCAGCCTTTTGGAAGCCGTTCCATCGACCCGGATGAAGGCCGGGTCTGCATGTTCAAAATAAAATCAAATTTATTTTAACATCTTGAGCATCTGCGTTTTTCATTGGCAATGATGGCTTCTTTCACTGCCGTTGTGCTGCGATGAGTGTTTTAAACGCAAAAATTAGTAAGCACATGCTTTAAAGTTGCATGAAATAACACAAACAATTTCTGCACGTTTGGTGTTTGCCAATTTTGGTTTTTAATTCAAAGTGAAGTAAGCAGTTTTTCTTAAAACAATCGTTGACTCAATGTCGCTTCCTTTCGATTCTTGGCGACAATAAATGGCTATGTGAATGAGAATCAATGCTGCCTCTCCATTTTATGTTTCTGGCACAAAAAAGTACTCTCGGTCCGTTACTTTCGAAAGGCAGACACTCTTTTTTGATACAAAATACATTGACCAACGGACAAAAGCATTCCCTCAAGGGGCCACAACATCGCATTTGACACCATTCTCTTTACATATATGTGCCCTTAATGGTGCACGTATCGCAGTAAACATTGCACAAGACGACAAGGGGAACGATCGGCGCAAAGATGTGCCCGAAATGTGACGATAAATAACATCATTTGATAGCTTTGAAGTGCATCTGAATCAATTTGGGAACCGTTTATGATTATCATAAGTATATCTTCCTTTCCTACCTCCTGGCGCTGCTATCGATTTCCTGATGATGGCATGTGTTTTTTTTTCGGTATCCCGAGACGAAAACGGACGGGATACCACTCGTAAACAACGCAATCAACCCGCGTGGCAGGGAGAGGGGGAACCGCGGGGATGATGTACTTTATTTTCAATTTCAAAAGCCATTTCCCTTCCCCCCAATATTCGAGCCATCGGGCATGTTAGTTGTTTTGGACGCGCGCAGCATATGGTGATCTTTCCTCTGCCTTCGCCCTTCGTGAACTGGCTCACATACGTACTAACGAGTGTTGTTTTTCGTGTGTTCCGTCACCGATGGGGTAGGAAAATGATGTGCGGAACACCCCGGGCGGCTCAGGTTGGGTATCGTAAACAGCAAAATCGGCAGCCGAAATCGCTGGAAGTCAAACCCAGCGCACCGAAAATGCGCCGTAAACGATCCGCTCGTGTAATGAACGCTCGTTTAGTGAACGCACCGTAGGAAGCATAAATAAAAACTCCTTCCCGACGACCTTCGGCGAGTCCGGCAGCGAGGGAAACACGCAAAAAAGTTGTGATAAATGTCCAACTACCGCCCGGGACAAAACTTGCACGACATAAAATTGCATGTGACGACTCATCGGCCGGTTCGGCTCATAGGCCGATAATCCGAAAAGGGCATATTAGGGACAGGGCAGTGTGTTTAGGGCGCTCGTAGGCGGAAATGAGCTTTTCCAGCCTTTTCCTTTTTTTGCTGTACCGGTTTAACTACTACGGCGATACTACGCCCCGCACGTACGGTTTGGTTTATGGTGCGTCCGAACTTGGAAATAACGTTAGCGCTGGACCGCTTGGCGTGGCGACAGGAATAGACCATCACTCAACGATCGCGACCGAGGGGAAATTGGGTGCAGGTCGTGGAAAGCTTGGAATGGGCGGGGGAAGGAAAAATAAGTGAAAACAAAAGATGTTCGTCATAAATTTCCCCCTTCCATTGACTTTTCTCCGACGTGTGTATGCTCTCTAGTATGGCTGGTGATAAAAATGTAGTTTATTTCCCCGTTTATAACATACACCCTGGAGTTTTGGAATTTAGTTGCAGGAAAAAGGACTTTATAAGTAAAAATCAAGAATAAGAAAAAGATACGGTGCAAACCAAAGACAAACAATCATAATTATTTATGGACGTTGTCATCAAACTCGAGTTCATTCACTTCAAAAATATCAGATTTTTTTAAAACGCTTGAGGATCCACTCTTTTTGTGAGCTGAAAAGTAATGATTTCCGTGTATAAGATACGGCTCTTATTTTAAACTCCTTTTGTTTGTACAAAAAGGTGCATCTTACTCACGAGGAAATACGGTATTTGGGCTTGGAAGTTAAATAAAGTTTGTGCAAAATGATCAATTGTAACTAAAGCTAACACCAAACGGTTATCTAAATGTTTAAAACCGCTAAAAATTAAATAGAACCACCAATTAGCTGCTAGAATAATGTTTCTATGAATATTTAATGAAAGCTTTGCAAAACTCGAAAAGCTAATCTGGGGAAGTGTAGATACCAAGAATATAAATTGCCTTTGTAAGTTAAACAAACGCGATTTTTTCATTCTTATTCAAATATTTCCCAGATCAGCTTTCATAAAATAATACAAAACATGGCTTTGCTCCCTTAAGCGTTCGCCAGAATTGGCTCCTTATCTTGCAACCCAACAGCGACTTACTTTCCAAACTGCCCTATGCTGCAAAAGTTCACAAACGATGGGCACGAAATATTGTGTTAACTTCGCATTTTGCCACCCGATAATAAGCACGCACACCACGGAGGAGATGTTACACACACCCCCTTTCGGCGTTTCCCCTTGTCCCTGTAGCTATAGCTGAGTCGGAATGTACTTGTTAACCGGTTCGCAGAACCGATTGAGTGCAAGAACGCCGACGAATCGCGCCTTTGGGCCGGCAGCATGTGCGAGCTATAAAGCAGTGGAAAAATCCACTCATACTCTCCCTTCTTTTTGTTATGCATACCCGAGCAACTGAAAGGGAAGGGTTTTTCCCGTTTTTCCCCGCTTTTACTCCCTGCCATGGATGGTGTTTATTTTTATTCGACCTCTGGCCTGAAGGAGGACAAGCGAGCCGTCACTGTTGCCCTTTTGGCGGGGACCTGCAGGCCCGATATAAAAGAGTAGTCGAATAAACCAACACGAACTACACGTACGTAAAACCGCGCCCTAATATCCTTTGACCTTTCGCCACCTTATCCCTCCTGCCCCCCTCCCAGGGGTTCGTTAACTGGAATGGTTATTTTTCCCGGCTCGTTTTTCCTCACTCATTCCACGCGGCACGTCGCCCGCGTCGGTAAATATGGTCCCATTTTTATAGTCACCTAAGCAACGGTAGCCTAATTCGAGATCGATTTTTATGTTTATATTGTGCTCGGTTCCGGCACAATTCCGAGGATTGGATGCCAATGGACCCCGGTTCGGCACATCAGTAACAATAGCTAGTTTCGATAGTATCCTTCCGGAGCGTCGAAAAATGAACCGTATGGGCTGTAAATGCGAACGGCCTTGCAGCTGAAGGTCGTCAAGGTAAGGCAGCCGACAATGACGTTTCGAATTGAAATTGTAACGAACGCGCCATAAACAATCCGGTTCGGTTCTTTTGGGCGGTAAAGGAAACGGTTTCGCTGTCAAACGCCAGCGAAGGGGTTGGGAAAAAGGGGGGTTTTGTAACAACAGCCCAACGTCGAGGCGTGGCGCGAACAATCATTCAAGGAGCTTCGGGTGGTCCGTGCGTCCGTGGTAAAGGTTTTCCATGTTTTTCGTAAACCCTTTGGTGGGGTTTTTATTCTTTTTTTGTGTTTCACGGACATATTCTCGCTACCAAAAACGGTCCGTGCCTGACCTTAACGGCAGTCCGTGAACCACGTTCCACGATGCGACCTTCTTTCGCGCCATGGTGGACCAACGGACTGCGTCCGGAGGAAAAGTTTTCCACCCAGCGTCTGCCAGCCGGCCACGATACGAATGATTTATGTTCGTTTCGGTGGCCGGAGAACCTGTTCGGTCGAACGAGGGAGTGTTTTGCATGGAAATCATAGTGCACAGTGGGCAAGATGCGTTGACATGGGAAAATGCGTTCGGAACATTTCGTGGGTAGCAAAACTCTGCCAATGTTCGTCTAATAGCAATATACCGAAGATGCGAAGGAAATTCATGGAGCAATAATACTATTATGTAGCTAGTAATTAAGTCAGACAGATACGACTGGAACCAGTACAACAATCAGTTAGCTTAATTAGAGATGAATAATCCTAATCGGAAGTACAAGCGTAGCTCATCAGCGGCCGATATTCGATCGAATTTTCCCATGCAGTCGAAGATCTTTCGTCTTGGCTCCAGTATCTAATTATTTCGACCGAACCGTACAAACGATGGGCTACACTGTGCCTGGTCAGGAATGTCATTAAGCAGGACCCGTACAACCGCGATGGTTTGAAATGGTTTGCCAAAGCACAAACAACGGGCCGGGAAACGTAAGTGGCACTTTACAAATGATGCCTCCACCTTCGGCAGCGGAAGTGGAAGTGGAAGTCAAACTTAGACGCCCTCTCGGAGGGGTGGTGGCTTGGTGGCGCGGAGAGTTGGCGAAAGTGTATAATTACTTAATTTTAATTATTATCAGTTCGTGACTTGCCAGCAGCCGGCTCTGGCACTGGCTCCATTTTTGCGGCCCCACCATTAAACAAACACAAGCACGCACACACACATACACACATACATTTACAAGGTGGAAAAAAGTGACGCCGGCGGCATCATTAACATTAGCCTTCGAAGCATGTAACGGCATGGCAAAACGATGAAACGGAACGGGATTATCCGGCATTACCGGATACGGATCGGGGCGTAGTGGAGTTCATTTTTCATTCGCTTTAATTGCCGGAAGTGGTCGGAGTGATTATCATTTGCCTGGTTTTTTTTTTTATGAACCACAGACAAGAAGCGTTACTGCAGGGACCCCATTTTCTCGCCCCACTCAGGTAGGTTAGGCACTCTCGCCATTTTTTATGATGGCCGCTTGTCACTCTTTTGTTTATCACTTGTCAGGGCAAAAACTGGTGCTCCCCGACTCCATTCCGATTTATATCCTTAATCGAGCAGTTTAAGCTCCCCGCTGTTTTCCACAGGAACGGGAAAAACAGGTTCCCTTCCCGATGGTGATAAAGTGGTTTCTCTATTTTTCTTCAGATTTATCGTGAATGTGCAAAATCTTAAAGACTCTCGACGCTGTAGGGCTGCGGCCGTAGATATTACAATGGATCGTGGACTCGTGGACTCTCGCTTGCGGGGTAGGGAGAGGGCAGAATGGCAAGCGGGAGGTGGGAGGTGAACAAAGAACAACAAGCCTCCATTTTACTAACGAGTTCACGTCTTGTTTTCCCGTGACACTCGCGTCTGGTGCGCCGTGTACGGGGCCCACTTTACGTGGCGCTAAAGTGGAAAACACTCTGCACAAGCAGTTCGACGTAAAGGGCGGCCCTGCACTCTTGCGGCTGTAGCCATGGCAACTATTGCTCTTTTCGGCTCCGTTTTGCCATTGTTTGCCGCGGTTTGCGGTTGCCGCCTCCGGCAGGCGAAGGTTCGCGTGCCATGTTTTGGTTCGTCTGCTTCGTGCCGGAAAACAGTCTTCCATGATGATATGTTGCTGCTTCGGGCGGGTTGAACGCTAGCGGATAATAAATCCATCCTAAGGTAAGTTAGAGTCGGCAAAGCTAGATACAATTGATGCGATCCTTTCAGCGTAAGAATATTTGCCGCAATACGATGAAAACCCATTTATCTACCGACGGTCAAATATTTTCGAGACATGCAAAACCTACCAAAAATGGTAAAAGGAATACACCGTGAAAGTTGTTTCGGTGTCACTTTTTGTTTGACGAATATTTAAAAGAGTAGCCAGAGTCTTTCCTTCCTTAGAAACCCTTTTTTCTTACTTGTACGGCTTGTAAACACTCGTTCGAGTTAAGAATTTTCATGAGAACGACTCTTAGGGCATGATAGCACTCCAGAAATCTGCATAGATTCTAATTTGTTTACTACAAGTTCATCTTCACCTTCATCTACTTCAGCAATATCTTCGACACCTTTTGGTAAACACTTGAAATATACTTGGGAAAATGCTTGAGTATACAAGTACAGTAAGTACACGGTTGAGCAGAACGAAGGCGAAGCTAAAGAAGTTTCTGTCGAAAACCCATAAAACTTTGAGGCCTCTGTTAGAACGATGTTTCTAACCAGTTCTAACCTCTCATTCGCATTATCTATTATGATCACATCTTCCAGCATATGCGATTACCTTCATACTACTTTTGAAACTCAAAGGAACACTGCTTAGTCTTCAACGAATATTGCTTGCTCCTCAAACGTACCAGGAAAGGAGCTTATGCTCAAGGATTTAAGTTGAAAAGGTTTTTTTCCTTCTAAGGTCTTTTTCCACGTGAGAGAAAAGTGCATCCGTAGCATATTCGATGAACAAAACGACGGTTCTGGTCTTAAATTGTTCGTCAAAAAAAAGTACCAGCTTATTTGTCGCAGCTCAGGGTTCTTACCATACAAAACCTACACACATACACGCACGTGCACTCACTCAAACACATCGAAAACACCTAAAGAGGGATGAATTCGTGGAAGCTGTCGTCCAGGCGAAACGTCGTCCGTTGGGATCGTTAAGCTTTTTTGAACCAAACGAAGCGGATCGATTGAAATGCAGTCAACAACATGGGACGGTGATGCAGCTGGCACGTGGCGGGGAAAAGCCCTCAATAAAACATCCGAATAAACGAAGGCCAAAACCGAAAGAAAAACAACCCCCGGAAAACTCGGAAACCCACAAACCCAAAGAACTGCAGCCCAATTCCTTCGGTAAGCCAGTTGGGCCAAACATTGGGAAACGAACGAACGAGATTATAATCCCGCTGCAGCTGCCCTGGTTTCTTGTCCCCTACCTCCCTCTCCCATCCTTGGTTTTTGTATGGTTTTTCTTGATCCCTTCCCACTGCCCGACCACGGTTAGGGTCCATGGGGTCCTCCCTCCGGTGGAAAAACCAGGAATTGCAGCGTGGCGCTGCCATGAATTGCACAAACGAGGGTCATACATTTTGTAAATACATTATCCCCGGCCGCGCGGCAGCGGCCCGTTAAGGAAATGGTTTCGGCTTGCGCTTCGTGCGGCGATGCTTTTCCGGCGTGGAAAAAGGCAGCGGCAGAGTTATCACATAAAAAAAAAAATTTCCACCGACGGCGAGATGGGGATAGAAGTGTGAGCCCCGCGCTCACAGAAAACTTTACCCATATTTTGATTCGCTTGCTGCGGCTGGTCCTTCAGTTCCCCTTCGGTTGCTGGGCCCGGGAAAAGTTTACTCCTGCGGGGATTGCCCCGGTAGGTTGTGTTTGTTTTTAATTTCGCTACCCGGATGGAGTGGGCTGGAACCTGTGGCCAATGAAATATGGACATTTATTTTCACCGCTCGTGTGGACCAGAAAGAATGGCCGGCTTTTCCAGCTGACCGATGGCCGAAGTTTTCCCCCGTGCGCTTCTGCGCGAGAATCTATCGGGGAAAATGTCGGAAAACTCTCAATGGATGAACCCGTATGAGCAACACGGCCATCACAGATCGGTCTCGTGAGGACTCGTGATCGCCAAGAGAACCAAGCGAGCGGAATGCTGGCGGAAGAATGCGTGGCAGTCTTTCCTAATTTCCACAGAGCGGGAGCTAACCTTTAGGCTACTTCCTATGACTTTGCCGTACCACTTCCGGTGGGGTGGCACTCGTGACGGCAGGAAGGCACCGAAACTAGCCGTTTAAACCCCAGCCTTCGGTATTTCGGGTAGCCGACACGTGAAACCGGTCGTAGCCAAAGTTTCGCAATCACCGGTACGCTCCGGTATCTCCGGTGCCGCCGGGCACTGTTCGGTAGCGCTTTTTGGCTACAAAGTTGTCGAATCACTTGCGTATAGTTTTCATTTACCTTTGCCCTCGTTCGCCGCAAGCGAATGCTCCCTTCCGGAGGAGAGCCGCATTCGAATTGCTCTATGATTAATGATGTTTCTAACGCGGCAAGTACGGCTTTGGTTTTTGGTTGATGGAACGAGCCTTATTTTCGACACATGAACACCAGTTTTGAACTTTGCTACAGGCTTTAATTTTGATAGCCTTCCACACCCACCATCTGAATCACCTCACTTCATCAAACTCCTTGCTCCGATCGAAGTTTCCTCACGAACGGAATCATTTTCTTGTTCTTGTTTCGACAAATCGGCTTGCCCTTATCTGAGACACACCTTTCTTTCGCCATTCCTCGGCTGACCCGGAAAGCCGGACCTCGACCGATCGATCCAAGGTTTCAACAAAATTGTTCATGGTGAAGACATGTGAGAAGTAGTTTTCGTGTAAAATTTACATATGACTTCTAACGTGATTGAGCGTTTCACTTGCATATTTGATTTGTGTTATATTCGTGTCTAGCTAACGGTTCTCTTCTTATAGTTGTACCGATTGTGCCGGTACGCTGGCTTATTTGACCATCAGTTTGCAGTATACATCACTAAATGTCTTTAAAAGTTAAACTATCTTAACAATTAAAATCTAGTTAATGTTGAAATATTTTTTCTTAATCCATTTCTGGAGGACCTACTACGAATACGACGAGGTACGAATTGAGAAGCGGAATCAATAAACTGATGTTTATAACCACAAAACTTTCCGCAAGGATAATTTTCCCTACAATTTTGCTTTACGGACAAGGCGGAAAGATGGAACAATGCTTCATTTACTTGTTGTTTGACAGGTAGGTCCTTATTTAACGTGGAACAAAACGCTCCCCATCATCACAGCAAAGGTGTATTGTTCTTCCGGTTAGTATTGACTGTGGGGGAAATTGAATTTACACTACCTACAATGCGCTGCGGGAAACTGCTAATGCTAATACTCATAGAAGAGCCTTAAAAGCTTCCGAAAGGCGGCTCTTACAAGACTTGCACAAAAGGAAGCACAAAAGACTCGACCATCGTCCCTGGGATAATCCAATCGTCGCCACATTGGGATGGATGGTACAGTTGACCGTACTCATTTCCAATAGACTACCTTTGCCTTTCGTCGTTCGCCGAAAGGAAAACGTCCGGAAACCTGTCGCTCAACCCGTTGAGCGAAAGAAAAGTCCGGGCCGGGTTCGTTCCGGTGGAGGCGGTAGTCGTGGCCGGAGGCAGAAATTAAACGTCAGCTTGGCAGGACCATCGGCAAGCACCGCCACCCACCGGCCCCCTCCGCTTCCGGTCATGGGATGGAGATAAATCTCCTTTTATGATCGTGCCCGCTTTTCCAACCGGCGCTGAATGGTTTCCTGTATTGCTTTCTTCATTTGTGTGTGTGTGTGTGTGTTGGTCGCTACCAACGATCGTATTCCACGGTGCGAGTTCTTACCGACAGTGGCGTTGCGTGGGCAACGATATGCTTCTTAGATTCCAAGATAATACCCTGGCAAAGGGGCGGAAAAAAGAAATACCAACGGCGAGTGTATGAAAATGTCGACCGGAAATGGTGCGCGGTAACAGCGAACCGGGGACCTCGGCCATCCACTGGGGGTGGTTCGTTTTGCGTGCCCGGAAGCAGGCTAAACCTACGGAAAAGGGTGAGTTTTCTTTTTTACATCCACGCCTCACCTTCTCGGCCCGAGCTCGTATTTTCTGTGAGGATGGAATAAAAACCCAAATCGACATAACAGATGGCTTTCGGAGGATATCGCCACCATTCGGACGATAGTTGGCAAATGGCGGAACATATCGCCCTCGGCAAATTGCGAAAATGGCTCGTGGAATCACCGTTTCATTTGTCCTCGTTTGGCGTTTTCTTTCCCTCCCCAAAGAAGGTGGAATGATGTTGTACATCACCGGGAAGACGCCCTAGGGCGGCCTACTTCTTCTTTTTTTTGTGTGGACCAACATAACGAATAAGAAAAGGGGTAGACCGGAAATCACTTTCCCCGAATGCGTTTGTGCTCGAAGGTGAAATGACGACATAAACCTATACACATACACACACACACACACACACACACACATCCTCGCGCACGACCAAACGGCCATGTCCTGGTTCTTTGTCCTAAAGTCCGACATGAGAACCCATTCGTCACAGGTGTCGGAGCACGTAACGCACCTTGGAGCGAACGGTTCGCGTTGCGTTTCCATCCTCCATGACAGTGTCGGGAAAATTCGCATTCGAGAAAATCAATCCATCCTACCGACGGTATAAACCCGGTTTTCTTTGACCGACCATGAACCTCTGCCTTTCTCCAGAAAGCACGACTCGTCCGGAGAAGTCGCACTCGATCGGAAATCGGATGATCCTGCCAAATCTTGGGTAATATCGCGTGAAAATGGGTTTTTGCTGTAGGTTATTAATTTTTTATCACGTCTGTGACACCGGGAGGCACGAAGCGTTCGATTACGCTTCGCTCGGCTGACGTTCTCGTCTCGTCTGCTCGGTTGGAAAGTTGCCACTGCTCCTTGGAAGAGTATACCTGTGCGCACGTTCGTCCCTTCGGGGTACATCAAGGCACACATACGTCCTTACATGTGGAAATTTCTCTCTTTTTTACCTTTTTTTTATATCTCCTCCAATCCATTGCTGTCCCCGTGAAAACGGTACGCTCCGGTAATGGCCGCTTTGACAGCCGCGTCTCGTTCCTAATTCATGATTACGGACCGAATATTTCGGACCATCGCTTGTCGTCGAACCGGCGGCGCTTTTACCGACCTCGAACCACGGAAGCGGAACCGAGCTTCGGCGGCGGTGACGTGGGACGACCCGGAATAAAAAGCTCCCCCAAATGACGTTCTAAATGGAAATGGCAAAACCTCCGCCCCATAAAAGCCACGGCGGGAAGTCGGCTGGCTTGTGCCATCCCATTGTGGTGTTGGTTTGGGGCAACCCCCGTTCACGGTGTTTACCTGTAGCTTCGTAGCAAAATAGCCACCGTCAATGGTAGCGATTGGGCAGCACTTTGTCTAATCAGTTGACTCGATTCGATGCTTTGAGCTGGATTGGGTTGATGCGGAATGAATCGACCGAATCAATTTGGTTTCGTCGTAATTTCGATAGTAGACTTCCTAGAAGGGGAAAATCAATCGTAATTTGTTTCCCGATAAAAGAACTAAAGTTCATTCAGTGAAAAATATATTTTACCAATAGCAGTGTATTCCAACACCCTTCACCGAATGTCACTTTATGTGGATTCTCAATTTGCCGCTTTTATTTCACGGCCTTCTTTGTAAAAACGGAAAGTATCCGAAGTTGAATATAGAAGAGTGCTTGAAAGGATATTTATTGTGAAGCGCAAAATCGATCTACTTTGCTTGCAGGTCATTGATTATTTTTCACTGGAAATTACCATGACTATAACGGCAATTGTTTTTCCGACATCGCAAAAATCCTCAGTATTATAAGTGACCGACTTTTGGAACAGAACGTTTGGTGGCGTAACACTTTGACGTGCACACAATTCAAGGTGTCACAACGCTTAACTACCGGCGCAGATACACTAATTCCTCCGCACCTGGCCACCCTGTTTATGCCCTTTATTCCTTTTTTTATTCGAATATAAATACTTACATACAGCAACGCGCCCTGTGAAGTTTGTTTACCTACTATTTGATGTTTGGTTACCTTTATTATACTTAGTAAGATGTGCCGGGCGTCAGATGACAGCGTTGACAGCACACCAAAATGATGTGATCGGATTAATGTGATACACGTTGTAGCCGGACGGCAAAGTGTTAATTATCTTAGAGTACATTTCAGACTAGTACATATTTTAGTATTCAATAAACAGCTGTTGTATATTGACATGTTTGACTACTTAGTGCTTCGATTGAAACATCATTGTCTCATGTAATAGTTATGACTTCATCGATTCTAAGTATTCAGGGAATTGAAGAATGAAAATTAAGAAAAGTTATTTTAAACTCTATGTGACTAATTTCCTACATGTACACATTTTAATCCTTTTCGATTTTGGCCTTAAACCTAAAACTTGAACCAAGTTATTAGCTAAATATCTGTTAAAGGTATTTAATTTTACCGGTTTAAGGACTAGGAACAAAACAGCAGCAAACGATGGCCATTAGCTGGCAGATAAAATAACGCTAGTGCATAAAGGCGGCAAGGCTCAACAAGTGCCGCGACTTGCACAGCGCGTACGTCGCCAGCCATAAATTACTGCCTTTTATTTACCACACTCATGCACGCACATGGGTGCCATTTAGTACTTTGTGCGCTCCCTTTGCTGGCTTCAGAAAACAAGCTCTCGCCTGCTATCGGCGCAGTTTAATTGAATTATGGCGATTGGAAAGATAAACCACGCTTTTCGGTAGGACATCAAAAGCATTGCCGCGTAACGATGGCGAATGGGATAAATGAATTTTTCTATTCAAAGCCCCCTTTTTTTTTGGGGCAGTTCGCTCTTTGCGCTTTTGATTAGACTTTGGAAATCGTCCATTTTCGCTGGAAGCGCTAACGAGAAGGACTAGTTCGTAATCCCTTCGTCGCATGTCGCTTCGGGAAACTGCAATTGATTAGGCTTCGAACCAGGCCAACGAAGCACACGCCGGGGCTAATTAATTATAAATATCCGCCAACACACCGTAGCATAGTTTGGTGCTGGTGCGTTAGTTTTCCACCTTTGGCCGGATTCTGCAGTTCATTGATTTTCCACCGCTCGTCCTCTTCACCGAGGACCGGCGGGTCGGTTGCAAAAGCTTCAATCCGTTGACGCCATTTCCACCGCCGGGCGAAGAGAAGGGATCAAACTTCCCTTTTCCGGCATCGTTTTTCCGGCCCCCGTCGTGGCCAGCGCTCGTGTTAATTCATTTGCAAATACTTGCTACCGCGAACACGGTATTTATTTGCTGCCCGGATTGGGTATAATTTGTGCAAATATGCCACCCGTCCCCCGGTCCGGACACCCCCGTTCGCCATCGTTCATTCCCACGCGCTTGATTGTTGATTCGATGCCATTCGAAGAGGGGGAGGGAGAAAAATCACGCCCCACCGTTGCACTTCTCATGCGTCCGTTTGCTGCATTTCGATGCACTTTGATGTTCGATGTTTCGGACCGCACCATCACTTCGCACATCGTTCTAGCGAGCGGTTAATTATCGAGCAGCAGGGCACAAACAAATCCACCGACCGGCGTGGAAAACTGCAAGCTACAAACATGAAAAACCAAAACCGGCTACAACCAAGCAATTGCATTCAGCTCCGTTTTACGGGTGGAAAAATAATACAGAATAGTGTTTTACTTTTTATTTTTAATCAAACCACGACTGGCCCGGGGAACCATAAAATGGGAAAGTTTCGGGCTGACTTTCCACGCAGAAAGGGGCGTAGGAGGGAGGAGGGGGGGGGGGGTTATAAGGGGGAGACAAACATAAAGCTCAGCGAATGCGAAACACGTCTCCTCAACAGCATAACTGATGCTCTTCTCGTGCCGCCAGGCCGTCCTGGAAAGGTCTCGGGCGGGGCTGCGAAGGACGCGGTGCGGGAAATAAAATATGTTCACACCGACTAGACCGATTTCCACCACGCACATACACACACACACACCACCCGTTGGTGGCGTCAAAGTGCTTTGCCCCCTGCTGCGTTTGCTGGCGTCCACATTTCCTCACCCTTCGCGCCTTGAGCCAGCAAATATGGCCTCGCCGGTATTATTAATATTATTCATCTTGTTGTTGTTGTTGCTGTCAAACGAGCGTGAATTATTGCCATTTTGAAATTGCGTAACACGCGCGTGTGGAACGCGACGAGAAAAAGCATCCGCGTGCGTCAATTAACCCCTTCACGCTCGGCTCCGATTCATTCCGGGTGCTATTTGTTTGGATGCATTTGTTGGTTTATTCCACGAAATGGTACACACAAATGTTCCATCTTCAAATATGCTTTGCTGACCGTACGATTGACGCAACTCGTTAGCTAATTGGCAAACAACAACTTTTTGTGCAGTTTGTTACCGTTTTCAAAGCAACTTGGTTGGAAATGTAGAGTTAAATGTAAATTTAAATAAATCGTATTATACGACACCACTAAAACTCCTCTTCGTAAACAGCAATTTTCCAATATTCCGAGGAAATGCACACCACACCCAAGGGTTCGAAAGACCTCGTTTTGTCGAAAGAACAGTGGGGCTGGACGAGCGAGGCGCCGCCATCGGTGGAACGAGGCGCCTTTTTGAATTAATGACTGTAGCGATCGAACCCTTCGAAGCGCGACTTTGCGGTGGTTTCCGGTTTGCGGAAATCACACGTACACGTCGGTAGCGAGCAGCACTCGTGTGCCTCCGATTGGCTGGGATTAGGTAGAATTTTGTGCAAATGCCCACCATCCGCCTGCGGTGTGTGCCATCCGCTTTCCGTGTGGAATATGATAAATGATTTATTACTTATAATCAGATTACCTGAAACATCTGTTCCCCCCCTTGGTGCTTTATCAATCTCCAGCGGTTTGCGGAGGGCTCGAACATCGAACGGTTTGGAGGGTGCGCATTTTAGATGCTTCCCGGATGATTATGTCGGCCCTTTTCACATCTAGTTCTTAGTTCTTAGGTGAACTAACGGAAGACTTTATACTTTGCAATGGGTTTAGATCGAGATGTTTATAGCGGTTCCGCGCCACGTAGAACCATCGCAGATGCTGCCAGTGTTGGACAGCTCGGAGGAGTAATGCAGCCGTTAAAGACCCTGCTGAGTCTTCGTACATTTCCACCTCATTTATGCTGCCGCCAGTGAGTGACGCTCGGAGTGGCTGGGTTCTAATCACACTTAACCTCACTTTACTAATTGCACTGATCCGGTAGCTGCCTGCAGCTGACGACAATTTTCCGACTGCAGCCAACGATGCAGCCGAGGATATTCCTCGGCCTGAACGCCAACTGATACCGGTAGTATTCGTTGTACTGTGGAGGAACATCGTAAAGCAAGGCTTACGACGTCATCCCGGGCTGATATATTATAAATTGATTATGATAATATAGTCCACCCTGTCCGATGTAGTGCTTCTATCGTTCGCTCGCTGTGGATGTCCCGGCTCGGAACGGCCGCTCAGGAACGGACCCTTTATGGTAAGGCAACAGTGGCGAGTGTCATTCATCCGCTGTTGATGCAGCCTCCCAATGCGGTGACGCGTGCATCCATGATCCATTCTATGCTGCATGCTGCAATTGTGCACCGTTTGCCCCTTTTTCCCTGTGCACCTACAGCTGATGCAGTTCCTCCTCCGATGGTGTCGGGGCTCTGGCACGTCGGACGCTAGTACTAATTATGAGACTGGGATAAAGGTGCCGACTCGGCCGACAGGCGCATGCGGATCTTCCGGCTATTCAGCAGTTCGTCCACCACAACGTCAACCACAGTGACGGAGGGGCGCGTGAGCAGGGTGCGGGCCACGGTCAATCAGAAACCGCAACGCAGTCCGGGGGGAGAACGCAGGAATGCACCGCGCGGAACTGGGCAAAACTGTTGCGAACTCATCGTTCTGCTGCATAGGCGAAATTTTGGCGACCATGTTTTCGGCACAGGGAGCGCGCTCTGCAACAGCGTGGTGCGGTGCATGGTAAGGCAATGGCTTCATTGTGCGGTCCCTGCCGTGCGAGCCTGTTGGGAAATTAGAGTCATGCGGTGAACACCCTTGTAATTACTGTCCATCAGCAGCTGCCAAAACGAGGCGAAGGGGACCAGGAGACGAACCTAAAACCGTGCGACCAACATTTGGCGCGCAGGACACCGCAGTGACTTGCTTAAATGATTCTACCTCAAATGGTGTTCGTTGAAATAACGTTTTTGATTCCCGAACCAAAAAACACCGCATCGTTCGCTTGCGTTGTAGGTAAATTAAACAAATTGATTAATTGTGGGTTGGCTACGACTTTGACATCGGTGTGTCGTTAGATAATGTTTGATTTTCACCCGATTTCTTCCGTTGTCGTCTATTTTGCTGCACTGCAAAACTTCTGAGAATCCATTATCCAACGCCAGGGAGGAAAAGATGACGTGGGACAAGAAAACATACACAACCATTATTTTATCCTGTTGCCAATTCGGCGCCGCCTCCGCCGTTCGGCTGTGCGGTGAGGCATGCAACCTGATATTTTATTTTCTTCACAAACATAAACGTACACTAACTGTACTGTACGAGTTCGCTTCAAGTTGCTGCAACACACGAGTGGTTGCACAAACAATCGACCTGCGAGTGCTTTACGGGCTCGGGCTCGAAAAGCTTCCAACCGACAGGCTGCTGCGTGCGTATGTTAGTGAAAACACAGAGAAAAAGAAAGGTATCTTATGTTGCCCAAAGACGTGATACTTGGCTGTGGTTTACCCCCTTACGGTGGCGTATTTTCGGTTCGGTTTTTGCAGAAGATTTTTCTCGCCATCTTGTGGCAACTATTGAGAAAAACTTATCGCCGAAGAAGCAACGAGCGATCCTTGATCGAAAGGAGTACGGGAAGTTGGAGTGTTTTTGGCCACCCCCCGGGAGGCTTCAGATAGCATGAAATAACCGGTTCGGTTGGTTCATATGTAGTGCCGTATATCGATCGATTCGTCGGTCGCATCACACAGCCCTGCGAGGCTGATGAAGTTTTCTGCGAAACGACGGTAGACACAAAAGTCAATCCGATGGGGGAAAATGAGTTGCAAAAAGGGAAAAGGGGAAAAAAAACGATAACCACCGCAATACGAGCTGTCCGATGGACCGAAATTAATTTCCCAACCGTGTCGGCGAGCCGGAGTTTTTAGTTTGCCGCTTCGTTCGGGCCAACGAAATGATGAATCGCTTCACAGCCCGTCTGGCGCCTACGTGTCTGTCTGCACTGGAGCGTATCAAGATGATGCTGATAATGATAACGATGATGACGATGATGTCGGTGATTGCGCGCTGGCGGGGGAAGTGTATGTCTCCGTATCGTTTGCCACCATTTTGGTGGCAAACCAAAAACGCATTTCGTTGTTAATCAGCCGCCCCAATCCATTCCGGTCGATGATACTCTTCTGGTTGGGAAAAATCTTTCTCCTTTTTCCTTTTGTGATTGTTGGCTCAAACTTTGCCCCGGCGGCAGCAGCAGCAGCAGCAATTGGAGCGGAACCACAGAAATAGATATACGCTCGAGACTTCGAGACAGGCAGTCAGGGTGGTTTTCTTTTTTCCAAGCCGAGTCGAAAAGTGCCACGGAAAAACCATTCCACCCGTGTGTACCGTTCGACGAATCGTTCCGGAGTCGTTGTGCTTTTATTGTGCATTTGAGGTTGCAGCCAACGTGGCACCATGCGGTACACCCGCTGTTTTGGCTTCCGCTCCGTTCCGTCGTCCTTCGTCGGAGACTCTTTGGCATTCTTCTGCCACTGTTGAGGGTGGGTGCAGAACAAAAGCAGAACACCAGAAGCTCCTTTAATCCCTCTTTTCTTGGCTGGTGATTGTTCTGTCAGGTTATGTCTCCTCTCGAGTCGCGCCAAAGCTATTGCGTGCGAAATGTTTGCGCCCGAATTTTTGCACTCAAATTCATCCGTTGGCGAACCGTTCGCTTTTTTCTACCGAATGTCTTGAATCGTTTGGCTATTTGTTTTTCATAAAATTGTGTTGAAGTTGAGATCTCTTTGCTAGAAGAAAAAAACCATGGGGACAACCTATAATGATAAGAAATAATGTAAATAAGAAAAATAAAAAGAAGTATGCGGCATTTAGCTAAAAAAATTGTATGGTCATTGATATTATTTGAAAAGATTTCAGTCGGCTTTAAGGACAATTCAGTGAATCTTTGTAATATTCTCTTAGTTCTTCAACATTCAGATTTTCGTCTGTTCTTCGTCTCAACTTCTTGATCTTTCGTCAGTAGATGTTTCTTGAGTCAACTGTTAAAGCGTTTGACGGCGCGCGAACTGCGAATTTATTCACCAAATTTGTTGAATAAATCTTCCCCGAAACTGGGCGACGCCTTCGAGAGCTCGCGTTTGACGGTTCGGTCGTTGTCGGGAGCAACGTTAAACTTCCCCCGAAAAGTACCAATCGGCGGACCCGACTCCGGAGCGACTCATTCGCCAAAGCGCTTGTCGCCTGCCCACATCGTCATGAATATTATACGTTACGGCTGGCAGATTAGCATTAGCGTACCCCGGAACCCGCGCGCCGAGTTGGAGAGTAATTTGATTACGGACCCGGTTGATGCTGCCCGCTGCCCGGTTCCTCCCAGCCCCCCTGCCCACCATATCGGCGGGTCAGAGGGTACCGAGAAGAGAACACGGAACGGTTCCTTTCGCGCCGGTTCCGTTCCGCTCCGTTCTGGTTGTTGCGCTTTTGTTTTGAATTTCGGCATGAAATTTAATTGGATTTGGCTTGGCTCACACAGGGTCGCACCAGGCACCAACGTCTCGGCAATACTGGGTGGTTTCCGCGAAATAACGGCAACGAAAAGCAAAAGAAAACGATCAAAATCATCAGGACACAGCCCAGAGCTTAGGCCCACGTAGACAATATAGTCTTGAAGCCGGGGTTTGGCAGCTAAACAAATGGTTTTCGCAACGGCACCTAGGAGTGGCATGTGTTTGTGCCGGTACATGCCACTCCCGGTGTTGTTGCCAGGGTCGGAAATATCATGCCTTAGATGTGCTTTTCCTCGAACTCATTCTCCGACACGAGAGTTGGATTGTTTTTACTCTTTTGCCGTGCTTCCGTTTCCGACCTTGCAGCTAACAGTAGAGGCTAAGCTTTAAATGTAATTGCGCTATCAGTATGTCCTGAATCATCACGCTCCCATCCAAATGAGACGATCATACTTGGCTTGATTGTTCATTTATATTTTATTCCTAAGCTTTCCCTTCGCCATGACAAATAATTAAAATATATTTAATCATTATAAATGAATTACATATCAAGTTAGTTATTGAATACACATCAAACTGTTTTCATTATCTGGATAAACTTATGTTTCATGGTTTCAACTAACATTCAATGATAGGCGACACGTAACTAAAAATGGTTCCCTTTTCGTTTCAGGTAAGGGAAAATCACCGCTGGTAAATATTGTTATCACTACGCAGAACAATGCAAATAGCTGGCATGGAGTGTGTTTGCGAAACCAGATGACTGAAAACCGACCAGCAGCAGCTAGTAAGTTGTTGGCAAATTGGTAAATTTCTATTTACCCACCGGAGCGTAACGAAAACAAACCTGCACAAAACAATCGGCCTAACTTCGGAGGAACACCAGTTTAAAGTACGTGTGTCACTTTCAGCAGCATGTCTGCCAAACTCCGGGCTACAATTCCAGGAGAAGTTGGATGGAAGGCTCCCGAAACCTCGAAAGGTAAACCGGGAAGGTTTCTTTCAAAGGTATTTAATTAATTTATCCAACCCGTCGAGAAACCGGTGCGGTTTCGTGCGACTGCAGTCACTTTGTTCGGTTCGCCAGAAAGGGCGTCCGGGAAGGATTATGCCGACGACAAGGGACGTTTTCATTCGAAACCCGTACCTTAGGAGCTGGTTGTGTGGTACCATTTTCCACAAATTACTCCCTCAGTGTTGGAAGTGTTTTGCACTCGCTTTCGGATAGGACTTCCGGAACGTGGTTCGTGTGTAAAGCGTGTAAAAAAGGCGCTCCGTTAGCTAAACCCGGCAAGCAGCCACGTTTAAATGGTGCACGGTTGGACGCGTTGGCGTAATTGAAAATTACACCTGCTAGTTCCGAGGAAGCGTCGTCCGTCGGCGGGCCAGCGTTTCCCGCGGCCTACCGGAAATACTACATCCCGCTCGAAGCAAATGGGGAAATTGTTCGAATGCACACGGGTGGACAAAACGCCGGAGCAACAACTCGGTGTCAACCGTGACACGCGCGCACCCACTGGGCCGTGGAAAATGGAAATTTAATATACCCTTCGGTAGGAAAAAGCTGTACGACTGGGAGACAGGGCAAAAACAAACCAACGATAGACGTGAGCCGCAACTAGTGTGGGCTCGGTTTGGAGCACAACAGTTGGTGAAATATTGGCATATGATGGTAGTACGACAACTACAACCCGTGGTTCTGAAGCTTACCCGGAAGGGCATAGAACATTATTTTGTTCGTCCATCGCATCTCTCACCCGTAGCAACCGCAGTCAAGCATGCCGGGAAAACCAGGGCCGGGAAAATAAAAACACCACTCCCACCACTGACAGCGTTGAAATGTAAACCATCAAACTGTGCATAAATATCCACATTATATTTGTCGCTTGACACGGCCGGTTTTTGGATTGCTTTACACGCTTAACGAGCAGTTGAGATTTTTCCATCCAGAAATTGTTGCATGATTTTATTTTTTAAATACCTGCATCTGAACAAAATCAACAAACATGGCAGGCAGATCGTGGTATTTGCACAATGACAATGTTCAAATAAATAAAAAAGGAAACTTGTTCACTTTAAAAGCTCACGGTACAACTGTTCAACGCGGTGCAGCTGTTGGTTCTTGTAGGGCAGCTTTATTATAAAGGATCTTTTTATTGTTGTTTTAGTCTGATCTGTTTTTTTTTTCAATTCGTACCCATTAACATGCATTTTGCAGCCAGCGAGGCATATGGATAAAAATAGCTACGCGTTATTAAAATATGTGGAGTGGGTGTATTAATTTTAATAATCTGTTTTTCCAACCGAGCGGGAACATGCGGACGAACTCTGAGAAACGATGCTTCATTATAATAGTTTTCCTCAGGAAAGAAACAAGCAGGTATAGGAGTAAGTGTTTCAGTGTATTATAATGATGGATTTCTTCTTCTCTTCTTGGATTCTAATGATGAACTTCTCTTCGAACTTTGCCTGGATCGGTTTTTTTTTCAAACCCAAATCTGCATGACTTACTACATCTAACTAACCTTGTACGAAGGGCAAATTATGTGCAACACGCTTGACTAGTCCGGTAAACCCTAGAGCGTTACGAGCTTTAGCCGCCAAGAAATCCTGTTCTTTATCGCAGGAGCTTATCCGAAGAACCGGCGTAACTTATTTCTTGCGCTGCCATTAACCCTGGTTTATGACTGTATGTTGTGCCAGATCAACGATTAGTTACGCAATGGATGGCTGTGAATATTGTCCCAAGTTTAATCCGTGTGTCTTTGCTACGAAGTACTGAGATTTGAATCGCAGTTTTTAAATGTTTCGATTGTACAACCTGTGCTATTTTATTGTTGGATTAAACTTCTTCCAACTTTGCCACACATATTAAAGTTACAAACACGCTTTAAAATGTGTTCTTATACAACCAGAGTATAGGTTTTCCAATTATCTTCTCTCTGGGTACGTTTTTAGTTGTACGTTTTAATGTTGCAAATTACTTAAAATACGCTCTTGATTCAGTTGGAATTTGAACCAAGTGGTTTACCATTTATGTCAATTTGATAAATGTCTCTACGTCGGCTCGACCCTTTCATACCGTAACATAATTTATACAAATATCTGCCGTTAACCTTGGACCCTTGCGAAACATTACTTAGGCGTTTCACAATTCAGTAAAACATCCCCCACTTCCGGAAGAGAGACGCATCATACCGTTGGAAATGAATTAATCTAATAAATTTACGGGCGATTAACCATCAGCATGATTGATTCTTCCTCACGTGCGCACATGCCATCGGCAACGGGATTTATGATGAAGATATTATAATCCACCATCTGGCACTGGTGCCCCAGTACTCCTTCCCCCGCCCCCCACTTGATAACCTTGTGTCGCACACCACCACGCAACCGCACGGCTTCGACGAAATATCCTATTGATTAACGTTTCCTGCCGAAGGCTTCTGCTCAGGAAACCGGATCGGAACGGTTCAATGCGATTGTTTCTCGCTTCTGGCAGCATTGAGAAACTATTCTGGAACTTGTCATCGTATGTGTGTGTCTATGTGTGGCACAGCTGTGACAGCCGGTGCTGACGGTTCGTCACGGTCCGTGGTGCCTTTCGTCACTATCTTCATCTCGATTCCTGCCGATGTAAGTTGCCGTTCATTCGACTGTTCGACATCGTATTCGAAGAACGATAACAGTTCCATTACGAGTTCCTCGCACAACGAATACATTGAGCACAGGCACGCATTGTCTCGAGGGAAAACCGCCCGAAATGTCCCCATTACACGAGGCCACATTTTATCCGTCATGCTACGTAACACAAACACAAGCACACAAAGTCATACACAGCGAAACATATTGAGTCACTCGCCAAACATAAAAAATGGATACAAAAGCCTGATTCTGTTTCGAAATTGTAGAGGCAACGAAGGTCCGGTAGACAGTGGTAGCATTTGGATGCTCTGTGGTGGTGGTGGTGGTGGTGTGTGGCATATTCCGGATTCTGGCCACCGCCTGTTGTGTAATCCGAAACGCGAAGAACGGACGCTCCGGGGGCTGATCGTTGAATTCCAGCAGCACGACTCATCCGTTTCGTGAGACGATAACGAATCCACCGGAGACCAGTGGGTCGGGAAAGGAGGCATCGAAATTTTGGACGCACACATACACATCCACCGGCTGGTTGTAGGTTGATTTAAGCTTTTTCTCCATTTTTTCATGCCCATACCTTACCTTTTTTTTTTGTTTTGGCCATCCAACCACCTTGCCGTGAACCACCGTGCGCCTCCATCCGCCCCCATTACGTCGTACGCGCGGTCCAAGAAGCGTTGAAGTCTATGAAAAAATTATGATGCTACATCGGAAAATAACCATTTGCATGCAAAAAGTCCGCCCGCCTCGGTTTGGGGAGGTTTGCCAGACCCATGGTTTAGGTCCGGAATGGTGGCCAGTCGGTGCGCGGGGCGGGGTAAAATAAAACAAACAAAATGTCCTCATCTGCATGCGCGGTCGCTTCGGTTCGGCTTACGATTTTTTGATGTCGCTCCCGCAGGCCGGCGGGCGGCATGGGTACCACTTTTTTGCTTTCAATTTTGCCACTCGAATCAACATAATCCTTCATGCTCGTTCGCCGCCGAATTGGCTTTTGCGGCCGGGATTTCCGAGCGGTATGGTGGAAAGGGCGACGCTTACGGGGGGAGGGATGCTGGATCGATAGGCGTACGGGGAAATTCTTGGTTTTTTCTTTTCTCGGGGTTAGTTTTTTGGTTTTACACTTTCGTTGAAAGGTTCCTTCGTTGGGTAAAGCTTGTGAAACAATCCTGTACGAAAATAAGTCCATACAAGACTCGTTCGTCTCAAAACAAATTTGATAAACAAATTTACAACTCCAGATATTCAAAATCAAATTTAGTTGGTAGGTCAAAGTATGATGGGATTTTCATAAAATTGTGTTTGCCTGCGTCTTTTTACTACCTTTATTCATATAATGTTTCTCAGCTGTAAGTTCATTTATTCCCCTTTTTTTGTTGTTGAAGCAAACAGGTATCCTTTTAAAATGCTTTTTAACTTTTTATTGCCTTAATTGCTTTGCCTTTTTTTACATTTTTCATAATGAACATTCATGAACATAATGCTTATGAAAATCATTTGATGCTACGTTTCTTTGCACATTACTGTGCCGGTGGGTTTTTTACCCACTTTCGAAAAAGTACCGGCGCGTGCTAACACCTACCTTACGGGCCCCGTAGACCCCGTTGGTGAAGTGGAATTGGTAAATAACAATAAAAGGATATGTGCATGTTTATGAATTTCATTCCCCTACCCTCATCGGATCGCGCGATCCCCGAGTGGGTTTAGAATGCCCCGGGCTTTGGCGAGGTCGAGGTCGAGGCCACCCTTAATCCTTGCCCCGGCCTGCAGTACGCCGTGCCGACCGGCGGCTTTTATCTTTCCCGCACACGACCACATCGGGCTCGTGACGCGGTGACAACGCTATGGTACCATTATTGCGCCGGGCCGGGTTCAATTTCGTTCAATTCGTTCGCTGTCATTTACATTTTTTTAAAGAGAACGCAGAAGGCCGACGGAGGAACGTTCCTAATCCGTTTTTGGCTTAGCTGGCGAGGTTTATGCTTGCGCCCCGTGCGTGGATGATATCCGGTTCGATCGGCAGGGGCTGGCGTTCAAATCGAACGCGAACGTGCCCTTCGGAACGGAAGCGGAGCTTTCACTTAATCTATGGTGTGCGCGCCGTAAAATTTTATTTCACTACCACCGTTTCGGGTGGCGTTTAAGAAGAGGTTGAAACTAATGCATGCGCAAAAAGGGAAGAAAAATGAACCCCACGTAAAATGAGCTAACTTTTGCCTTCCGGTGGCTTTTTTTCGCGTATACTATCCTTTTTTCTTACTTTTTCCAACCCCCGGACGCCTTCCCGCTCGTTGATGGTTTTTTAAATGAGGTTTCACATTACCTTTTTTATCGACCAAAAAGAGAGAGGGAGAGAGAGAGCGAGCATGGGGGAGAGAAAGGTAGGAAGCAGAAAGGAGGCCTTCATGGAGTTAAAAAATAAAACACCAACCCTGAAACCGCTTCACAGGCAATTTCCCAAAATATCCGACGGCGTTCGTGGGCTTTACCATGGTTTTCTGTCCCCTTTTAGCGCTCTATATCTTTTTCGGTTCCTTCACGCCCGTCAATCGTCGTTTGGGTGAAATTGTGCGCCGAAGCTCGTAATAAAGTAATGAAAGTTTTGAGCGGTCTCGAAAGGCGGGAAGTCAAAAAATAGTTAAATAAAAATAGCGCTGGTTGGGGATAATTATAAAATTCAAATTTTATTCATGTACCCTGCACCCTGTTTAATGTCCCTACGTGCTTATATCGAGACGGTTCGGTTCGGCGCAGGGGAGAAGGGTGCGGGCAAAAAAAAAGGGTCCACTCCCAGGGCCGGAGTGACTCATCGCTATCCTCATCATCGCCCTCATCATCATCATCATCATTGGGTACGAGGTACTGTTCTGTTCCATTTAAAGTGCTGCCGTCCTTCGCTGGCGGAAGTTTAATTATTTGCGTTTCCATTCCAGCGTACTTAAGGACCTATTTTACATGCGTTACTGGTGCCGTTACACATTGAAAAAAATAGCCCAATTAAAGCGTCGGGAAAGCGGGAAAAGGATCCTCAAGCGCACGACACTGCAATTTGCAATCAGCTACAATACGAATTCATGGTTTCACTTCCCACGCGGTTCGGTTTGATTTCGATTTTGCCATTCGACAAAACGGAGTGGGCAACTTCCGAGTCGTTGTTGGCCGCTCTTTGCATATCATTCCATCGATGATGGTGATAAATAGTAATTAACTCATTATTTGAATATGCACCGAAAACAAACGCTTACGGATGGGGAAAGAATCGAGAAATATATCAGCAGAAAATAATTCAACCGCCTTATTGGTTTCACTTTGCTGACTATGAGGTTCTTTTGAATGGGTTTCCATCAATGAAGCCAGTCAAGCCTTTGTTTGGAGTTTAACTTATATCACGTGAAGTGGCCTCTATTGGTGAGAGCTTGCATTTTTTCACTCGTGAAATTGAAGATTGAATATAGTTTCAAGGACTCTTTCAATTATTTATCTTGTATTTGTAAATGAACATCACTTCATCTTTCTTTTTCATGTATTTTTCTTTACGTATACGTAACATCTGCTACGTATATCCACATTAATTTGCTTGAAATTATGTTTGAAAAGGTTACAATTTGCCTATTTAAAAGTTTAATTTCTATTATACTTTTGAATTTTTGAATAATCACCAGCTGCTTTTAGTTATGGCTCATTTGTTTACATTATTGATCCACTGAAAAAATGATCGGCCTGTTATAGGAAGGCTCGAGTTTAAGCTTTTCCAACTATTACTACCAGCATGTTGCATAGTAATGGTATTATTTAAGGAGCAACATCAATCGAAGTTAAGCATTCTCTGCCGAGGTTAAAGAGGAACTACTTGGAGCATAAACAGTATCGGTTACTTCTATAGACCAATTTTGTTGAAGATCGTCACTCCAAACAGCCACCTCGAAATCACATCGTGCTATTCAACTGATCCCAATAAATCCTTCTTCTTTTTTGTGAGGCAAACTTTCAATAGTTTAGAACTACTACATTCCGACTAGATCATGCACGATTCAAACGTTGGTGAAATTTCACGACCGTTTACCAGGATTCTAGATTTTCTGGCTGCCTGCTGCCGCAGGCAAAGTCCTCGCTCGGAAGGGCCCAATTTGGATCCTTCGTGACATCCGGTCAAATGCCGTGAACGGTTACGCTGAATCCATTGCCATGCCGTTTGGGCGCGTTTGGGGGAAATAAAAAAGGCACGCCATGGAATGGCGATACAGGGCACATGTTTCAGAACATCGAGCTGGCGAAGCCGCCGGTTTTGACGAAAGTGCACTATTTTGTACGTACACTTCGCGTCGTTGCAACGCTGTCCTGGAACGTGAACCGGATTTTTGGAAACGTCCACGGCTGGTAGCGTTTAGGAGGATCTTCTTGTTCCTTTTCGGCGCATCCGACACCCCCTCCAGCTCGGAACCTATGCCGTTTCGCGGAACCTATCCAATTCCATCTGTTAGATGCTTGCGTCATCGGAACGGGGAAAACGGTTCCACTCTTTGCACTCTCGCGTAAAGGTTGGAAGTCACATCGATGAGTAGATGATAACGATACGCTTTTGGAGCTCATGCCTTCACCGTTATCCAACAGCAACTGTGCATTGCACACAGAGCCGAACGATACGTTCAAGTGAATGCCTTTATGTAGTGGACGAACGGGCGCCGAACGAAATTCAAGCAGTCTTCTGTGTAGCATACTATGCGTAACTAGCAAGAATTTTTTTTCTCCTCTCCTGTTGTGTTTTTATATCGGTTGGGTTTTTTTATTGCATTCCAAATCTAGGACACTTGGACTCGGTTCGTTGTGGGCGTTCGAATGAAGCGTGTCGTAGAAACAGATCGCTCGCCGATGTCCTCCACAGAGTTCCGGCGATTTCTATGACCCGGTGACGCCTGTTGAAGGAAACACATCTGTCAAAACATTTGTCTCCGGTGGGTTCACCCCACCCGAAAGAGTCACAACTCTACCGCAGTCAGACTTTCGAAGCATTCCAAAATGCCGCCAGTGCGGTAGGGAAAAGAAAATGATTCCCACATCAAAGCAGTCGCTGGATGAATGCAAATATTCTGCCTAGCGTGCCAGAGGTGGGAAAGAAAATTTACTTTAATTGCATTAAACGCCCAGCCGGTGTACACAGTTGTGCCCCTGTGACCCTGTCCCCCGATGCAATTGGATTAGCAAAACGCCTCAGTGTCCTTGCGACGCTCCATGGAGTGACGCGGAGAGGTCCTGCCCGGTGGAGGTAGACGAGATCCGGACGAAGTGTGCGCTAGATATAATTGAAGATAAACAGAAATACCGCAGCTACAGGCGCTGGTCCTTAATGAAGTTACCAATTTTCCCTCGACACACCCCATCGCCAGCCCAAGAAACCCGGCGGGGTGGCTTTCTGGTGTAACCCCATTTGCTAATGGGTTTGTGTTTACCGTTGGGGTAACCGCTATGAACACACACGCACACACGCAAGTACAATGGAACTTGGGCTCTCAGTCGCTGGCGATGACAGCCTTAAGACCCCGTTTGTCTGCCTTTTGTACGACGCAGACGGAGAACTAATACGTTACGACAATAATCATACGCCATTGGCATGCCCCATTTGGCCCGGTGACGCACCGGCATTGGAACGCCTCGATGGTTTTGCCCCCCCCCACTCCTTCTGAAGCTCCCTGCCACCCATCTGCATATGGTGGAACGGTTTAGCAAATATGGCAAGCAATAGCGTTCTCGCCTCGTAGGTATTGCAACGAAAACAGGAAGTACCGTTAGTCAACAAACCGGTACGATGGGTTAGTGGGGCAAACGAGCCAGAAAGTTGGAGAGATAAGAGATTGATCAGTGACACGTACCTAGGATTGTCGAACCACAGCTGTAGATCCTCGTTGAAACAATATTTCAATCCGCAAACAAATCCAACCCAATGGAGTACATCCGAGTTAATGAATAGGGAAGCGATTTGTTTACATTGAATGCTGGCAATGCATCACATGTCGACAACTGTTACTAAGTATTTCACTACTTTTCAATAAGTAACCTAAAGGTCAACGCTGTGTGGTAATCGTAACACATTGATTAATATCTTACAATAAAATAATCACCGTCGGCATGAAATTCCAAACTCAAGACGCATTCCTCAACTGTCCGGTCCGTCATCGCAAGACACCGCAATTGTGATGCCTTTTTACCTTTCATAATCACAGCCCACGACCAACGCTGCGAGGCAAAAAGGTCAGAAATGGCACAGCTTAATCTTTGCCCACTTAAGGGGCCAAGACAAACACGACGGTGTACTTTTTCAACGCTTATGCAGAGCACCACGGCCATGGCTTTTTTGGGCGGTAGCTCGCTTAAAAACCAATTTATTTAATCTCTTCACAATCGTGTCTTGCTGTCATTCGCTTTGTCGTCATTCCGTCGGTCCGTTGGCTACGACTCCGCCAGACATTCTTCAGTGGCGTTGAATCATTTATCTTCATAAGGCCAACGGGTCGGCCAGAGATGTACAACACAAATAGTATTAGGGCAGTAGGAAAGAATTTAATTCACTAGGGAAAATTTTAGAATTTGTTCGAAATAAATCCTCAATTTGGGGGCTCACCGGAGATAAATTTGTTATCGGATGTTTGTTACTGTTTACTTTACTAGTTTAAATTCATGTCTTTTAGCTACCCAGTACAACCAACCCTCAAGAGGTATTTTGCTAATTTGAAGCTACGTCCTTTTGCTAAAATATTTTCACATAACAACACTTTCAACAAGATTCGGCTTTCACTTTTCAATACCAAAAGAGCACCCCCAAGGCCGGGATTGGAAGGATTTACCCGGCGTCCGAAATTCGGCGAAGTAAAACCCAACCGCCCATTTCCTCGCCCCAAAAAAACCCTCCTCCCTGCTTAGCTGATCCTTTCCGTAATGATTTATGATGCATGGAGCAAAGAGGGGAAATTATGAGTTGCTCATAAATTATCGTCCCACTCCGCATAATCCTTCGCTCGAAGCGCGTTACCCGAGACGGAGCCTGCCCGGGCCCGTTCGATCGGCGGGGCAAAGAAGAGGTCCGGGGCGGGTCGGACAGGGGCGGGTGGGTTGGTAAAATTTGTCCCAATTTTCCTCGTAACCTTTTACGCTCGCTCACCCCGCTCGGGCGGCAGCGATGGCAAGGACCCCAAAACACGTTTCTGTTCGCTCGACGTGGGTTAAAATTGGGCAAGTAAAATGCATGACTTTGACACTTCGTTTCGCGCTATCGTTTGGTTGGCGTACGGTTGGCGATGGTGGGACGTAATTAATTTCGCATAAAAATAAGATACGCACGTGCGTAGGACTTGCAGCGTACTGATGCTCACGGTGGGGAAATCTTGAAAACTGCCTCGAATTTTCTCGAAGCAAATCTCAACGATCAACTTCACTCCGTCGGGAATGTACGAAAGGAATGTACTCTTGGATGTGACGGTTGTGGTTGATGTTTATCATTTTCCTATTCGCTTCCGACAATCAGTTGGAGTTTGATGTCTTTGATCCCGTTTCTTTCTTAAAAATAAGATTACGAACTGATCTTTGGAGTGTTTGATAAATGGGACGAAATATCCATCAGCAAAACCGCAAACATCCTCCGGCTTAATGGAAGTAAGCAAGGTTAACCACTGCCATAACCACATGTTTGTTAATTACTCTTCGCCCTCTCATAAGCATCTGATTTTAATTGCTCCGAACGTCAACCAACCACTTGCAGCATTTGCGCGAACAATGGCGGGGTCGTATCATTCAATTAATAATGATGAAACAAAAATTTTAAATAAACGAAGCGGAAGTAATTCATCATTTGCCCTCGCTGCCTCCGCCACTTTCCCACCGACATGACGTCAGCTTGCAGCTGTCTCCCTTCCCATACCCTTCCCCAATGAAAAATATAGTGTCAGCTGTGCGACGACATATTGGCGAATAAATTGTCTATCGACGCGCCGCCCCTTCTTGGGCTAGAAGCAACTCCTTGTCAGCGTTGCCCCTGCACAGCTGCTGGACCTGTCTCCGAGGGCCGAGCGGGAAAAGGGCAATTTCAATGGCAATTATGATTAATTCCCATTCACAATATTGCAATAATTTCAATCAGCGAATCCCCCCGGCACCATCGCTATCGCCATTGGTATGCAATGCTGGAAAGGTACGCATCATGCGAGTGTTTATCAGTTTTGTTTTTCTGTTTTTAAAGTTCCGAAGCATAAATCAATTGGGTATTAATTTTTAATTTCACCCCTGTGGGAACGTGGCATCGTTTCGCACTCGCGCCATCTGGTGTATGTGTTTTCCGTGCAATCGTTGATGAATATTGCAGCCTTCGTCGGCGGAGGTTTAAGATTTAATTAATTGCAACGAATGGAATGACAACAAGCGTCCGTCTGCTGAAGGCACACCAGGGAATTAAGTAGAATCGTTTTGTGTTTGACGCGAAATGAATTGAATTTATTAAAATACCACAATACACAACTCACTCTTCCTGTTAACTTAAATTTGTTTGTTTTTTAAGCACAATCTTGAATTAGTGCATCGGACCATGATGCTTATTTTCCCATCTGCACTGACCGAACTAACATTACAATGCGGTCACGTGTGTCACACTGACGATTTCTTTCTCCCAACAGTTCGTTAGTTGCGGTGGCTTACGATGGTCGTCAGGATAACAGGTTGCAGGATGTTCTTATCCGTCGTTCGTCCTGGACTAAAGCTGCGAGTCGTTGCGCTGACGTGAGTGAATCCCCGCCGGTATGGAAAGAGATCATCAGTTTCCGCAGTGAAATGGTGGCTTCATTTTTCTCCCGTCATGCAGGAAAGGAAAAAAAATGGCTCCGCAATGAAACCCACACCCGAACCGAGTGCATTGCATTGTGCATGCACCGATCTCAATTTTCCATCCACCATGACAACGTACGTGGTGCTTTATTTTCTCAGCCGGTCGAGCAAATGCGCACGATAAACCAAATGGCTTTGTTGAACTTGCGTCGATTTCCCTAATGGTGTAACGGATACAGGGAAACGCTATGTCATCCCAGAAAGAAAAAAAAACGGAAAGTACAAATAGTGTATCGAAAGTTGTCCGGTGATCTTGATGTTTCTTTGTACGCTGTACGCGTCCTTAATTGCGCTCCGATTCTGTTACTTTTACATGCTGTTTTGGACGGTTGCCAGCGTAATAACCATGGTTTTACTAGTGTTTTATCTGAGCACCATCATGGCTGCAAATGGGATTTTCATATGGTTGGATTTTTTTGTTTTCATTTTCATGATTTTTTTATAACAATTTGTCACATTAATTTATGGACCGTACACCAGAAAACATGAAGAAGGCAGTTTTTACTTAAACGATTTAAATGAAAGTCAAGAAACATGTCGGCGAAAATCGGAGTCAAATCGACTGCAGTTTAAAAATGGATCCCCTTCGAGGTAACATTACCCGCAGGGCTACATTATAGTACTTTAATTTCACATCAACTTCAACGTCCATTGTCCTTATCTCACCGGGTGGATCACTAGTCGGATGCGACAACGCGTGAGAAATAACTTTCTGCTCCCCCGTTCCAAATAAAGTACGGAACAGTTTCCACTCGAGCATTTGTAGAACGCACGAGGAACAAACACCGAGCAGTAATGAACGGAAAAGCTGTCAAGCAGCAGAAGGAAATCTCCAGTCGAACCATTTCATTCGGAAAAAGTCACAATTTCCTGGCTCGCCAACTCTCATCAACTTCGGCAGCCCACCGTATCCCCAGTGCAAAGTATTTTCCCTCGCCCCCCTCCTCCCCCCGCCAGGCGGAGAATGGAAATGAAGAGAAACGAAATTACTGCCACAAAGGAATGATTAAAATCGCTTCTTAACTCAATATTGGACGGGCTTGCGGGGGTGGAAACTGTAGAGCGTGTTTGGGTCCTTCTTTCGATTCGAATTTCTTGTGCTGCGAAATCGGTGAAAAAATCTTCCACCATCCCGTGCTTTCGTCCGGCTGACCGGAGGGCCCAGTGCCGTGAGTTTTATTCCGGCACGAAATGGACGCGTCGAGGGAAAAGTTAATTTCAGGAATGTTTTCACATTTCTCTTCGGCAAGAATTTCGACGCGAATGGTTCATTTGCTTTTCTCCGTGGAATAATTCGATGTCATTGGGTTTGACCGTTTCCGTTCCTACGGCGTTCGCACGCGACGAGATGTTTTTGTCTTTCCAGTGAAGGTTTCAATAGCCACGGTTCACTTACTAGAATTGATCTAGTTCAGAAACGATGAGAAAACAACGATTGGTTCGCGTTGTAGGTAGTTTCGAAAGCGATTTGTGATGTTTCCGACACACACAGGAATGCAAATCAATCTTTAGCTTTGATCACTTACAATTTCCAGAAACAATCACTCCATAGAAGTGGTATTAAAATAATTGGTTTTCTCTATTTTCTTCTCGGTTTCGTCTGCAATTATGAAAAACCACCACAGGATGATAAGAGCAGCCAACAGCAACAGATGGATCCCGCGGCCGCATTGCAGCTGAAGCAGGATCAACAGCAAATGATTCCAGAGAAGAAGAAGTGGATTCACGACCCTTCAAGTAAGTGTATAGAACTGTCAAGCTTTTCAATCCAGAATTCCTTCAGTTTTATCTAGACCAAGTTTTATATTATTATTTTTCTTTACACTTCGTTTAATTCGAATACCACTACGAAGGTTCATTTGATTTTTGACTTTTGGTTGTGACTTTTTTATAAGACCAAACAGACGCTGCATTGCGGAGGCCAAAAATTCTTCCAAATGTTCTATTTATACTAGCACAAATCCCATTCACCTAATGGCCATTTTGTTACTTCGTTTTGTTTTACTTTCCTCATCTACCATTTTTTCCCCCTGCTTGAGGACGCCCGCAGGCTTCCCGAGCTATTTTCGTCACCGGGGAAAACTGATTTCTCTTTTATTTCCTCGCACCGCAAACGACGTGCGCCAGTTGGCACCCGAACCCGCCCCAGGCTGGACCATGGTTGAATGGGTCGGTATTGATTTTATTTATTCGATTAAACGACACGTTCCCTCGAGGACCTGAGGGCTCTGTTTCGATCGATGACGGTTTTGTCTTCCACGTTTCACGTTGCCGCTGCCGGGCCCGGAACAAAGCAAAACGAAAGTGACATAAAACTGGTGGAGGAAAAAAAAAACGCGTCGAACTCCCATGGCGAGGCCAGCTGCGACCTGTCCACCCCGGGGTTCACAATTTATGCAACATCCTAATCCGCTTACGGTCACCACCAACGGCGTGTCGCGCCGTGCTCGCTCTCTCTCTCTCTCTTGGACTTTTTCCACGGTAAGCCGGCCGTACGGAAAGAATGGGCCCGGAGCAAGAATTAAGCCGTGTTAATTATGGTGTTATTGTGCACGGAAAGTAACGATCCTTACGGTGGTTCGTCCGCCCTTTTGGGAGGCCGATGCAGTGGCAGAAACCATGCCCCGGTCGATGTCGATAATTAAATGCGGTCAAAACGGAGGTATCGCAGATGGAACTCGGGCAAACAAGTACTCCGGTTGAAAATGGGGAATAAACCTGGCTTACCGCAGCACGAACGCGAAGCGAAATGGCTAGAACCGGGCGAGGGAAAAACCAGATGCTAAAGGTCGAAAACGTGAAACCGTTCGAAAAACGGCCTAAACGCCGGTAGCTTTTAACAACCAATTAAAGAATTACTGAAGCACACCCCGCTCCCACTTTCCATCCAATCGAGTTTTTAGTACCGTTCGATCCACAAATGCCGAAAGGTTGGCGCTTTCATGGTGGGATTGCTTTTTTCCATCAATAATCGGTCGATTAGCTGTGGCAACCGGAGCCGAGTTTACATTCTTTCCTATTTATAATAACCTGATACTGCGCCAATATTGGACACCGTTGGGTCGTAGGGCGATGTAAATCACATTGCATTTCATTAAGGTTTCCTCGAGCACAATTGTTTGGCGGTACAATATACGATTGGTTTGGTTTATGGGCGAGTGTTTGGATGCTATAAATAAGTGGACCAATAACGCCCACGAACCGTTCGATGTTAAAGAACCGTCACTGGAGTTTTGGCATTAAGCTGGAATAACTCGTTGTGATGGAATACATTTTACTTAACAAACATAAATGCGTTTGCCTGTAATCCCTGCCAAGGGTTGTAGGTTCAATTTGCATCAAATTCGGGTTGTTTGCGTCTTGAGTGCGCCGCCCGATTGCCAGCATGTTAACTCAACTATTCAATCTCATCTTACATCGGGAGCTTACATTTACAATTCCCCTGCCCGGGCGCCACGCTTTGTGCAGAGTGCTGCGTCGTTTGTCGACGAAAATCAGCTGCACAATTCGTTCGCTTTCTAGTCCTTTCGGGCCACGGCACGACACGGGGCTACATCAACTTTAAATCGCTCCATTGCTCAACCGTTGTACTTTTGCCGCAGTTCTCCAGCCCTCCGACTCCACCCGTCGGAGCGTACCGTCGCCAGGTTTTGCCAAAGTTGCGCATAACTAAGGCATCACGGTGCTGACACACATATTCACTCGCACCGGTTGCCAAGGGCCACGATGGAAAGTTCCCGCGAGTCTCCCTTGGGGGGGAGCGCTGGGCGTGATAGTGCCATAACGGTACATATGTATGGCTATCCGGTTCGGCGAGCACACCGACACACGGTCGTCCTTCCGGTGCATATCGCGCTCGGATGCCGTAAAATCAAAACTCAACAAGCGAAACCGTATACGGTACGCGGGGGCAACAAAGTTGGGCCGAAATTATCCACCAGAGTGCACTACAAACGATGCGATGGCTGCCATTGTGCGGAAGGTCGGCGAAAACGCATGAAACGGCACGGCACAACGGGAAGGAGCGGACATCCGAGCATGCTAAGGGATTGGTTTTATCTCACAGTGTTTATAGAAAACGTGTTAAAATTTAGATTGGCCGCTATCGAAAGCTTGTTCGGCGGATCGTCGAGGTGTAATCGGGAACATGCAACCGTTGACCCGCCCTCTTTGGGCTTTTGCAGCGGTCGATGTTAATGGCGGCAAGGAATAGAGCAGCTACTTTACGGGCGAGCGCACGGTGGAACAAAAGGTGGACAAACAAAGTGAATGTCTTCCATTTTTCTACCCATTAATCTATGGGATTACACTGTCGTTCCATTGCAGTAATGTGTTGTTGAAAAAGAAGCTGTGAAACATTGAATAGGTGGAGGATAGGAGAATTAAAATATAGTCCTTCAAATAAAATTCCAAATGTCAACAATTTTACTTCAACGTATGACATGGCTGCAAAAAAAGACCTTCCTGTTGCCACCATATGGATTAAATTGTGTTAAACCGTTTCATTCTCCCCTTCATTCATATGGGTTTCTCTTTCTTCTTCTTCTTCTTCTTCCTTTTCTTCTTCATATTCTTCTTCTTCTTCTTTTTCATGTTCTTCTTCTTCTTTCGTTACGTTCACGAATTTGAAAAAGCAAACAATGGACTTTCTGCATATGAATTTTTCGTATAGTCACTGAGAAACTATGTTTCCAACTTTTAGTTTGTTAGAATTTTCCAAACAAAATAAAATTCTAAACAAATTTAGAATAACAAATTCATTCGATTGTTTATTAATTCATCTAAATGTAACGGACTCTGCCGTATGGTCAGTACCCAAATGCACTGAGAGATTTTTGGACTTACAAGCAGTTCTTTTTCCTTTTTCGTAGTTTGTTGGGTTAGTTATCCTTCATGCTAGAGTGATTATCAAAATATCAATCATTTCATTGAAAAAGTACTGTGACTTATTGCCACTGCTTCCAATGAACACATCACACTGTGCGCCTTTATGGTTCATGCAAGGTATGCCATCACTTGGGCATCATTAATGCAGGCGCACCCTGCGAAACCCGTAGAAATATGAGAAAGTTCTCAAACATGCGCCAGTCGTCCCGTTTTCAGCACAGTCCCCTCTCCCCCTTCTCCTCACCGGGAGGGCTGGGGCTTTCACGCCGGCCTCTAGCCTCGCATATACCACCGATAAAATTATGTCCATTAAAACGGGTAGTAAGTTTTCGCCAAGTGCCGTTTGTCCGACATCATCCAGCATCCGGCGCGTTGTCGAAGCAGGGGAGTTGTCGGATCGTCGTTGAAAGTTTAACCTTCCCTTCCCTCCGACCCGCTTCGGTATTCTGTAAGACTTCGCGCACCGGCGTGTTATGCTTGGTGTTGCTTTCTCATTTTTCCTTTAGTGTCAGGGTGACTCGAAGTTTAGTAGTTACGAAAACTAAGGAACTCCACCGAAACGGACTCCCCCGTGAAGGGGGGGAGGATACGGAAGATGCACGATAGCGTCATCGTTACGCTGGCAGCGAGCGCTAGAATACCATACAAGACGATGCGGTACCTTTGCAACCTTTCCCGATTGGCACGAAACACGGGTGCGCTAAGTACTCGAGAGAATTTCGTCCGCCTTTCGCTCGCTAGCTGAGGCGGGCTGGGACTCACTCCGTGTGGGTCATAAATTTACGAGATAAATATGATTATTATGTAACGTTATTGCTTCGCCAGCGCAGTGTGCAACGGTGCCGAACTTACGATGCGCGCCCTCCGGAAGTGGATGTGGTGACCTACGACCGATATTGATGCCAACGTTCTCGAGTGGGACGAACAACGTTTCATCGGAGTGGTGGATTTTCGTCAGGCGTCCGTGTCCTTCGAACCGAAAAAAAGCGTCCGTGCCCGACGGTGGAACGAACGAATGTTGCTGGAATACCACGACAAACATGCCCCTGCGATCTGGTCTTCTGCCTTCGCGAGCACCTAAAAATCCGATACAACTCCGGCCCGTTACTGGGTTACATTTTCCCGATGCATTCCGTTCGGCGCAACTTTGCCGGGCTCCCGACCAAAAATGGAGACGAAATGCTGATCCAGCGAAACGGTCGAAGCCGATGAAGCAAAAGTTTTTGCATAATTCTTTCCGGATGGATGGCCCATTCCGGTGCGCTTACCGTTTCTTCCCGTTCGCCACGTGTCCGCCCATCTGTTGCGGTAGGGGCTCTCTTTTTCATACCTTTTTTTTGCTGACGTCTTACCCACACCGTACAGCCGGAAACATTCGACGAAATTTACGAGATCATTTTCAAGTTTTCTCTTCCGGCGCCGGCGACTCCAACCGGTCGATAAGCTTGGTCCCTTCCCCGGGAAGTAAAAACTTACCCACCTGCGAGCATGAACGACATCCCTTCGTACATGCAGTAAGTCGTTTCAGCTTTCTTCGTTGAAGCCCAGTTGGACCTCGAGACTCCACACCACCGTTCCCCCTTAGTCGTGACCGAGTCGAGCATGGCGTAAAAGTAGTAAAGTTTGTCATCAAGTTGAGTCGACAGTAATTTGGACTGTGACTGAAATTTTAACGTGATGTGAATGCCGAAAATCGTGCTCCGTGCCAGGTGCACCGTACGGTTGCAGCCGGCTGCAAGCTGTCGGGCGTGTTTTTCGTGCCCTGACCCAGTGAAACCGTATGCCACATAAAGAGCCTAATGACGTCCGTAAACCTCGGGGGAAAATTCCACGTGGCATTGATGATGATGTAAGTTGACAGAAAAACCTTTCGGGAGGCGGTAGGTTGCATTGAACGGGGTGCGATCCTCAATTGTTGAGCATTGGATATGGTTGAAGTGTAATGTGGCAATAAAATGCTGTGTTTTGAAGTGTAATGTGGCAAGCCATTAGAGATTCATAGAAAATTAAATGGAATAACGAAATAATATGCACCAGTATTTGTTCTCCTAATGGGAATGAAAATAATCACTACTCCAACAAATACTTGTGATAACTTTTCATGTATGTTAAGCTATCATTGATTTCGCATGGTGCCTTTCGTTTGATGGAGGCGCCTGGTGGTTTATTATTTATCACTTTGCACCGTGTTCGATGCATTTATTTTCTCTATTTAAAATCGGAAAAAAACTCACTGTAAGTTGAAAGAAAAGCCTTTTGAGGGGTTTTAAGTTGGATTGAACGGAGTGCGATCGTCAATTGGAGAGCATTGGAGATGGTTGAAGTGTAATAGGACAATTAAAAAGCCGTTAGAGATCCATTGAAAATTTAGTGGAATAACGAAATAATATTTATCACTACTTGTTTTCTCTATGAAAATGAAAATAATCGCTACTCCAACAAACACTACTTTTCAGGTATGTTAAGTTATCATTGATTTCGCATGGTGCTTCTCATTTGATGGAGACGCCTGGTGGTTTGTTGTTTATCACTAATGATTTCTTATACCATCATTACATGCCTTGTTGTTCATGTTCATCACAATCTTAACAAAGCTCGACTAGCTGACCTGAAACAGTATAGTCTTAAATGTAAACTGTCTGTGCATTTTATCTCTTAATATGTTCCCATATCTGACCTGAAATGAACCCAAAGCAACAACAAAAACCTGATCAGCTCAAAATCAATTTAGCACCGTGTTTGGTGCGTTTGTTTTCTCTATTTAAGATTGAATCCCACGATAGTTCCCAACGGACCGCTTGCGTTCGATCTCCCAAACGGCTCAATTTTCATCTCATGAAATACGTTCCGGTGCTATTGAAAATGTTTTCTTTTGGCGAACAAGCTCGCCATTACGGGTGACTACATAATGAACAGCGACGCGCACTGGCGAATGCCTCATCCCGGTGGTTTTTGGCAACCACGCAAGCAGTGGCCCGCAAAGCACTTCGTATGGCGCCGTGGCAACATCGTTCGTTCGTGTGCGCTCGGTTATTATGAATAAATTTACATAATGCCACGCCACGAAACCACCCTGCCCCCGATGATGCACTCCGACCAGCAAAGAAACCAGATCCAATCGCACTGAAGCGCCTGAGCCTCCCGCTGGCCACGCGCTCGAAACAATGTACGAACGGAATCAGGTGGAATGGTTCCCGGTGGCGAGGGCTTCCCGGAGGCCCGGATGGTATCGCGATGGCCTTATTTTGCATGGCCCACGACGTAGCCTCGCATTTGGTGACACACCATTGTTGCCCTTGAAATGATCGCGAAGGCGTGGAAAAACGGGAGTTAAAAGTTTCACCACCATCGCTGTTGGTGACAAAAGCGAACAGAAATAGAAAATAGAATTGAATGGCAAAGAACCTTGTAGCGTGGACGTGCAGCTGTTTTCATGTCAAATGAACCATTTCATTGCCACTCGGTGGTACCTCGTTTTATTTGTTGAGTCAGCCAGCACACCACAATAACAGTCACCTTGCGCCACCATATCGGCTGCTTGAACGCAGACAATAGAAAGGTGTACGTCGGTACGGTGGGACATTTCGTACTGAAATCACTCCAATTGCTTTGACGATTGTGACTGCTGCAGTAGGGTCAGGAATGTAAGGTCAGAGCGCTGTAAAGAGAACGAAAAATAAAGGGTCACAAAAAAAACAAGACTTTCGACCGCCATTTGTTGCACGACACAATGTTCGCTCGTGTTGCTGCATTTGTGCTTATTTCTAAGAATTGAGAAACGTTTTCATTTGACATGCTTTTCTTGGCGTGTTGCTCATGTACTTCGTAAATTTTCAAATGGAGGCGCCTGGTCTTTACTCATCAACAATTCTTTTTTGTAAATCAACAACTTCATTAACATTAGTTATTAAGTATAATATACCGTGAAATGGCCCAACATATATGGTTAACATGGCAAATTCGGATTGTTTGTGTGAATTTAATTTTGTTCGTAATGCATATTAATGTTATGTTTTTGGCTTGGCAAGCTTACAATTAGTACACACAAATCACTTATGGCGTACTGCTTTTAGATCAGAGACTGCAAATAGTACGTATATAGACAAACATTCTCGATTAATTTTCATATTTCAAAAAGTACCCAGTTGATTCTATTTTTTTTATCACACTCCTCAAATTGCAATATGGCAAATTTGACTTCAATATAACACTCGTGCAAACTGCTAAAGCTCATCACTCTTACCGAGAATCCTTTGATGGTTCCATTTCGCAAAATTCCAGTAATCTCGAAAACATTTCATTATTATTCATCTCCTTTTTCCTTTTTTTTCTACTTTCCAATTTTAGGTGACCTTTGCAAACCACTCAACTGCAAGAAGAAAGAACTCTGCCTACTGGAGGACGCCTATACCGCCGTTTGCGTCTCGAAAAAGGAGCTCCATAAGAACAAGTAAGTCTAGCACGACATGCTTACGCTTGGCGTTTTTATTTACCTTTCATTTTTTTTTTTGCCATTGCGAAGCATACACTTTACATGCTTCAAGCCCCCGCTGGCAACACCCTTACCACCCAACACGCTTTGCCAGTCGCATCTCGAGGACAATGTAACCGTTTCCTGGAAATTTGTGGTTTTGCTGTCGTTGTTATTTGTACATTTTAGTTGTGCGTTTACTTTCACTCTAGGACTCTCCCTTCCGCGCCCACCCATCATCCCACCTCACTCCACAGGTTTGAAAGCAGCATACGCCTGTTGCGGAATGTTGTTTCGTATACATTTTTGTTTTGTTGTGCTATTTCACACGAATCGTACACACTCCGAAAGCCTCGCCTACTTTGCTGTTTCACCGTATCGTGTGTGGTTGTGCCTCGCTAGGCTTCAAGTCGTCATTCCACAGCCAGGCATTCCTTCACGCCATTGCTCAGTTCCGATGCTCGGTGGTTCCGTCTGTCAGAAGCAATCTGTAGAAATGGCTTACCACCTGGTGATTTCATGGCGGTTTTCTGTTTGTTTCGTTCCGTTTCAATTTTCTCGCAATGTTTTCATTCGTTCACTCTCCCTTCTCTTGTGAGTCTTTCGAACACTGCACCACAGACGTACGCAGCACTGGGGTGGACGGTAAAAGCAGAGAAGGCAGGGAAGGCGCCACGGGCCCAAAACAAAGAAGGAAAAGTAATACGACCCGCGGGAAAAATCCATTACTATTTCCTACAGCTCATCTATTTGGATACCCACGGTTTTCTCGGTTTTTTTCTGATGAAATCGTTCCCTTACAAAGGTGCTGTACTTTATTTTCCGATAGCAATCCTTTTTATTTTAGTATTTCACTTTTTTTTTATTCAACTAAACCAACCGAATTCGTACATCAAACTGGGAACCACATTAATTCGAAAACACAATTGTTTCGTAAACTGTTATGGAGTTTAACTTTTAATTTGAACGTAAACTCACCTTCGTACACCCAACTACATCAAATTATGCTAGCACAAGCCACCCACTCGCGCAACAGCTTCACTCCACACCCAGACGTCGAGACCCGTGTAATTCCAAGTGTCAAAACGCCATACACAATAATTACGAGGCGAGGAGCAATCTGCTCAGGTTGGACGCATGCAAGCCGGTGGTCGGTGGAAAGGTGTCCAGATGAAAAACTTACCAAACAATTTGTGTTTCGCTCATTCTCCCTGACGGTTGTTTTGTTTTCGGTTTGTGCCTCGGGCAAACTTTAATCGAAACATGTTTCCATCGGGTAGTAAACCTGTCGGGCCAGGTAACAGGCAGACCAGACGGGCGATTGGCGGTACCGACCCGTCACGAGCAGCGGACCAATGCAAGTTCATTATCTCACTTTCCAATGCTAATGCCAAAGTTTGGGTGGCCCCTTTTGTGATGTGAGCCGACGAGTGCGAAACAACGAAAACTGATTAAAGAAAACAGACATTTAAAAGGGCGACACCCCGTCCGAAGGTGCGCACAAAGCGACGGTTTTCACTGGAGTGAAATTTTGAAGGTGCATTTTCACCTCTCCAAGGGTAGCTATGAAAGAAGAGAAACAAGACTGACGAAGAAAAAGGTTGGAGCTTCACAGCGCCAGCATCGCAATGCAAATGGAGTTTGAGCAGGTGTAGGAAAATTGGCGCTGATTGAGTTTGTGCTTTGGCGGGGGCCATTTGTTCACTTTTTCCCATTTCCCAACAAAACACAGAACCAACTGTTTGTGCAACAGGGCTCGCACGACACAGTCGCATTGCTTTCGGAAATTTTTCTTATTTCTCTTCGGGTTAGTAGTGTCACGTGGTTGTGCTATCTGCGATGCTTCTTAATGCATCCACCGTGAGCGTAAATCAGATTCCAAAGCATCTCGCTGCAGCACAGGACTGCGTTGCAAATGCGTTGGAAAAAGAAGAAAATGTGTGTAACTAAAATTGATGTGTTAGGCCCGTCTACCTTTTCGTGTATCAAATATCAAATGATCATTTATATGATTTCCTTTTTACCACCTTTGACCTAAAAAAACTCTATCAACATGTGACTGTTTTGTACATAAAATCTTTGTTTTGAGCATGATAGGGTCCAAACCCCACAGAATAAACCTTGATGGGAATTACCATAACTGACATGAAAAGTGTGTGCGAATTGAAATAAGTTTATCATTGTTGTTGAAGCAATCAAGTTGGGCGTTTGCATGAATAAAATTATAAATTCATTTCTTAACAGTGTTTGTACTTTCGTTGATATAATAACTTCTCTCCCCTTTGTTGGTTTTGAATTGTCGAGTGTTGTCTTGCAAGAAGTGGTGGTGCCGAGCCATAAATTTTATCCTGCAACATGTGGCCTCTATCTTTTCTATCTCGTTCTCTTACTTTTTTCAGATTCATCAGCAGCTACAATTCACTTGCAAACAGGTGCAAATCTTGAACAGTATTTACTTTCCCTCACGTTTGCTTTTTCTGCATTTTTTTATGCGTTCGAATTGGCATTGTTCAAATTACACGTGTTTGTTCATCTTTTTTGTGCATGTATAATTTCTGGTCAGTGAAAAAAAAATATTACGAATCGGTTATTTTGTATATAAGCTTTGGAGTTTTTATTTATGTTTTGATAAACGTATGCATTTGTTTATAATTTTCATAATAACATGTATCCCCATAGAATTTTGCATTGCTTTTGTACTTTATGAACATTTTATAATACTGTATATTATTTTTATTATTCGATACTTCTATACAAACATTTCTACAACTCGAAAACAAACTCATTTCTACCTAAGATTCCTTTTATTAAATTGTTAACAAAAATCACGGCATAATGTAGTGTGCCAATGTAAATACTTTTGTTGATATGTTAACACTATGTTAGCAAAGTTCAGTACTAATGATAGCTTTCAATTTCATGCTTATTATACGTCTATCGCTATTTCCTCCTTCCTTAACATTCCCGACCGAAGTTAAGGGATGCAGAGTCCAAAGCTTCCAGCATCAACCTTCATAGCATGGTGCGTGTTTCCCCCTCCTAACTCCTCCTAAGGCAATGTTCTTATGGTTTGCATGATCGCATGGATTTTACTCTTTTCTCATCTTTCAATAAACTTGGCTTTCAGTGCAACTCGTTCCGATGCGTCATGAAACGACGGCCCAAGTGAAGCAATGCTCCACCATGATCAATCACCCCGGAACGCGTGGTGCGATTGAATTCGTTCCACTCTCGCTTATAATCATGCGTTTCCTTGTTTTTCTCCTTGCACGCCACCCGCCACACCCCCCCAGGGAAGAGATCATCACCAAGAGCAAATACTTTGAGCAGGAGGAAGCGAAGCGCAAGGCCGAAGTGGACGCAGAAGCAGCGGCAGCTGCTGCAGCCGCCGCCGCCGCCGCCGCCGCCTCCTCATCCTCCTCCTCCTCCGCCGCCGGCAGCAACATCAATGCGAACAGCGGCGTGGGCGGTGGAGCGCCCGATGGCGGGGCCAGCATGACACTGATGGCGGCCAGCGGAGACAGCAGCACCGGAAGCAATGGAAACGATGGAACCAGCAGCGGGCTGGAGCAGGAGGAGCGCGAGGATGACGAGAGCTCGTCGCAGGATGACGACGTGTTCTACGACAGCGAGGGTGGCGAGAAGGAGGAGGACTGCAAGCCCTGTCCGGTGGTGAAGCCTACGTTCCTGTGCGGCAGCGACAACCGGACGTACTCGTCGCTCTGCCGGCTCGAGTACCACAACTGCATCCACGTTAGCGAGGTTAAAGTGAGCTGCAAGGGCTTCTGTCCATGCAAAGGTAAGCGCAAGGTAGGGGACATAGAGGATGAGCGAGGGGGAGCAAATACTAGCGGTTGCTAAGCCACCCATCCCCCGGAACTGTCGACGTCGGCAATCCGCAGCGGAATGCGCTCTTTCACGCGAAAATGCGATACGAGCTGTAAGGACGATTTCATGCGAAGCATTCAATTGCATAGCTTCAGGCGCCTATGGGGGGAATTCGCTAACAACTCCATATCGTGCCAGCGATTCAAAGCGATTCCGCGGAAACCGTACGGAATTCCCAGTGTGTTGTAGTTTTTCATGTCGAAGCGGAAATTTGAAAAAGTCCATAAATCGATGAATTAATCCCCAATAAACCAATAATCCCTCTATTTGACACAATCAATTAAACACAATGTCGCTCGGGGGTGCTGGTATTTCACCATTTTGCCATTATTGCAACCTATCATAAGTAATAACTGTGGTGGGAGAAACATAATGATGGAGGGATCGAAATTATCAAATTATACCCTTGAAATGTCTAATGAGGATACATTATTGCACATTTTCCCATCCCGTTTGTATCGAGGCCACGTATGCTAATTGGCTAAAGCTGATTTAATCAGTCAATACAAAAAATTCTCTGCAAACAACACGTGTTAATATGGAAAAACGATTTCCGCTTTTTTCAACCATCGATCTATTTAAACTCGTAATCTTACACTTCATATCTCCTCCACCAGAATAAAACATGTGAAAAGTTCTGCAATCGTTTCGGTTCTGTAGCCACAGAACTTCTCAAGAGTGGACATTATTAACCGAAGCCATCAACACCCCATCTGCTACTGATGCCGGATTAGGTTCTTTCGGTATTTGCTCGTTACAATCCAGTTTAGTAAATACCCTGCCAAGCACAGGCTGCCGCATACACGTTACATGTAACCGGACGCGGACCGATTCCTCGCCGTAAAACCCAAACCCCCTGCGAGCGTAATTGCCGTGTTTGCTTGCTTTTAATTAACTTCGATTAACGGGCCACGCGCTTGTTTTCATTTTTAATTTCATGTCAACCGTTAATAAACTACCCTCTGCTGCATGCTCGTGCAACCGTGGCGGCGTTTCATGTCGGGCAAGTGTATTTCGTTCTTTTTTAAATGTTTCCGTTCGGCTCCCTATCTACCGGTTCGGTTTTTCGAGCTGCTCCAGGCGGAATCGCGTGAGCACACCGTATCTGTCGGGCCGGGAGTCGCGTTTTCCAACGACGTCCCTGCGGATGGCAACATTAAACGATACCCCCGCCATTTCGGGCCCGAAGTGCTCCGAGAACGAGTGGTTCCTGGGAATGGAGCATGGAACCGTTGCCTGCTAGCGCAAGGTATATTAATTCAAGACGACGTATCGGAGCATTTCCTTCCATCGTCCCGAAAAAAGGCAACTTCGGGAGGAAGCACATTAAAGTCGCAATTAGATAATCTGGATTCATTAACTCCATAAGAGTAATATTTAAATATTCAATCCATTGAAAACACTCAAGAGTGAATTGTTATTCTTCCAATATTTATCAATTTAAAAAAATTGTTTTTATTAGCTCCTTCAAAAAAGCTCCATGTCAACTAGCTCTTCAACCTTTCTACTTTCTTCCAAACCCAACGCAAGGAAACTTAACAACTTTTTCCAAATTTATTACAACTACCTTTTGTCTGGTCGTTTTGCGCGTTTCATTGGAACAAAACCAACCCAGATGTGTTGCGATTTAATTCTACTCTCTATTGCTCCGTTCGCCGTTGTCGCTTGCGAGGACAAAATTTATGTCACGAACATGCTAGCGAAATTCATAAATTCCGAAAACTGCCTCCGGAAGGTGCGGGCTGATCAGGACCTCGCACAGATACACGGACTGGTGCTTACGCCCAGCACTTTCCACGACCATACCCTCTAAAAAATGCTTGTGTGTGTGTGAGTCTGTGTGTATGTGGCACGAGAGAAGCTTTTCGTTTCCTAAGAACGTGTAACTGTTCCGAGGAAAAAAAAAAGGTGGTTGGAAAAACAACAAACCCGGTAACGAAGGAGATAGCTACGGAAACTACAGGTTGCGAGCGTCGAGCAGAAAAAGCAATTTAAATTATGTTTACTTGCCCTACCTCCTCGCCGGTGTCCCCGGCCCTTCAGTTCGCCAGCTCTGTTGTGCGCATCCTGCGGAACCGGGAAGCGCAAGCCTTCGTCTGCTACTCGCGTCGCCCGACGCAACCGGACAATCCGACTGTTTGTCAGCATTATTTTGTGTGTACGAAATTCAGTTCCATCACGGCGACGAACATTTCACCCCGCTCCCGGTACCGGAAGAGGGAGAGGCATATTTTTTAAGTCAGCTTTTTGGTTGTCCTCCGTCATCCCCATTACGGTTACTTCCCAGCCTGTACCTTTTCTTCGTAGCCGTAAGACCGTTTCAAGTGGTCGGGACGGACGGCTTCCACTTGAACCATACATCACCGTTGTTTGTAGTTGTTCTTCCCCTGTTTCTCCCCCGGCAACCTCTGGCCAGGTGCCAGAACCGTTTCCGATGTTGATGATGCACTCCACCATGTTCCCCCGGTCCGATGATGGCGATGACGTGGAAGGGAAGGAACGGTGGAAGGGTGCGGTCTGCCTTTCTCCAACACTACAGGATACTTTTTAGTTATAGTCTTACAGCACAGTTTGGTAGTTCCGTGGCCGGACGGGGGCTCGGAACGTGCCCAAGGAAAGCAAGTTCATTTTCAGCCGACAGTTATGCGACGTTCATCCTAGTTACGGGCGAGGATCAGCCACTTGTGTTGCTGTGGGTGTAAAAACTACGGGAACGGTATGGTGCTTCCCGGGGGCGCTCGTTCAATATGCAGTCTGTGGAGTCTCGGGGATGCTCGGTTGGTTGGTTGGTGTGCGGCGCATGTTTTATGGTTGGAACAAGTGAGAAACATTTTTAATTTCCACTCCAGCAACTCGCGCCAACCACCACCGCTGGCCATGTGCAGGTTCCGGAGCGCTGGCGCCTTTGGAGAACTGCATTCCACAGGCGTCTCCATGCTGAGAACAAAACTCTACAACCTCGACGCAAGGAAGCCTGTTGAGTTGCAATTGCGACAACTTGTACCGTGTCTTGATGCGCTTGCTTCACCATCAATCATTCCGTACAGGGTGCACCACAAGATTGTCCGAAGTCAGGTGAAAAATAAATTATTATTTCTCATTTATTATAACTTCATATCCTATACAAATCCTAAATCAGTTTCACCAAAGGATTTTGTAATAAAACATTTGTATAAATAAAATAAAAATAATTATTTTTAGTCTCACCCTGTACTAGATGAATAATCTATTACGCCCAAGATATATGAAGAGACATACGTTCTCTTTATTCATCTTTTTCATTATGCAAAGGTTATGCATTGAAAAACGCAATACACTCTTCTACGTGCAAACTCTGGTATCAAAAGCTTCTCCTGCACCCCTTCGCGTTCATTTGTTTTCCCCTATAATGAAACGATCTCTCCGACACGCCCTGATAAGGTAGAGAAAGACACGTAGTTGTCACTAATTGATGATCCACATATGTCTACTGCAGCGAAGCCAGCCAGCCAGCCAGCCAGTCGGGGTGATCCTTTGGTGGCCAAAGAAAAACACCACCCGTCAGAAAAAGACACCCTTCCATTCCATCCCGCACATGTTCGGGAAAAAACCATTTCGGTTATCCAGCATCATCGATTCGGCACCCTGATGGATAGCAAATGTCCGTTTGTACGAACAATGAGTTCATCGGAGTGGAACTGTGCGGCTTACTGGGTGGACACTGGGTGGAGTCTTTTTCTTTTCGTTCCTCCCTATCCCTGCTGTTCTGTCATCCTTCCCTCTAATTGCCCATAAATTCCGACCGATTGCACAAATTCCCTTTTGATGAGCTGATTGATGGAAGAAGCGGTGGTCGCTCCGGCTCGAGTCGTGGCCCGTTGGGTGCGTCAGCCGGATAAGGATGGTCCTGCTCGGACTCGGTGGTCGAACGGGATCCCGAAAGCAAAAGCACTTTAATCTAATTATTTACACACTTATGTACGGAAACCTAGGGACGAGCATATGAGTGTACGATTGCGTCATGGAGCGATAAGTTTGTGGAACGTTTCGGGATAAAGAATGAAATGTATGGTTATAACTTTGGAACTTGCAAGGGAATAATCTTTTGATTCAAACGGTAATAAACGTATGTTTTTTTAACCCCAAGAAAACTATTTCAAGATGCCGACACAAATTAATCATATTTGAATACGCCATAAAGAAACAATTGCAAATAAAAAGTCTTATAATTTTCTCTTATAGATTGAACGTTGAGAATTATCTTGCAAATTTTCTTAATAACCTATTTGAACACCAACCAAAAGACACGTATTACCAAAGTGTTAAAGCAAGTTTCTGAAATTTGTCAACATGGCATAATTCCCATCATTCTCATTCAAGTGAACTTATTTCATGTTGGGTAGACTTTATGGATAAGTGTAACCCAAAAACTATGGCCAGGATGGATGCCAAGGCCACAAACCCATACACACACTCTCACACACACAGCACATAGAGTTGCAAAAAAAACGAAAAGCAACACGCAACCAAACACTCGATTGCGATGATGATCTCGCCGTCGCTGGAAAATACGAGCAAAAAGTAAAGTGAAAATCAGCAATCAGTTTTTTTTTCTCCTTTTCATTCCCCATTTTTTCCGTCCATTTCTCATTTTCTCTCTTTTTCTTTTTCCATCTTCTCTAACGCTCCAAATTCGATTCGGAAAATGGCACAGTTCATATTAGAAAAAAAAGGTTCGACCATGTAGAATCCGCAAAACGGGGGAAAAAAGCAGAACCCATCGAAACAGGAAGACCGATTCTGCCTCCAGGGCCAGCAAACAGAGAAGGTTGTGGGTGGATGCAATTTAGCCACCCACCGCCAACTCCGCTCATCCCGGCTCTAGATATTTTTTTTTTCAATTTCAATTCTCTCTCCAGGCCGTGTTCGGTTTTATTTCCTTCCATTCCATTTCACTGCCAGCGACTTGCCAAACGCGCGCACGTATAGCTTCCGTACGTACGCACACGATGCCAGGGACTGGTCCTTTCCGGTGTCCGCCCGATTGCCGATGTGTTTATATCCTTATGTGCGACCGAGCGCGTCTCACGCTCGTTACGTTTATCTGCACACATTTTTGCCTTCTGTCTTCTCATTCTCGTTCTTTCTCTCCCCCCACCGCAGCCAACAACCTGCTGCAGGACCTGCGAAAACAGCAGCGGATGGCCGAGCGGATGAGCGCGTTCAACGCCAAGTACCAGCGGACGCTCGACAGCAATGACATCAACGCAGACAACCTCATTCCATCGGAAAAGGTAAGGGGGGGGCAGGAGGGCGAAGGGCGGACGTAAGGTTGATGGATTGGCGGTCCCCTCCGAGGCCGAGATGCAGCGGGTAGTGAAGCGTATGTGGAGCGTACTGCTGTGCGCAAGATGATATTGATTTTTCCACCCAACGCCCGGACGCTTTCCTTCCACTTCGTCGCTCGCTTCGGGCGCTAACACTTCGAAGCCACCGTCCCGAGGTGCTTCCTTCCTTCCCGTGCGTGGTGTTTTTATTTGCTTTTGTGCCTCCACGCGCCTCCAGCTTTAAACCGAGAAACGGTATCGGACCAAGCACACCGCCGTAACGCCATCCATCAATGTATTTCAATTTTCCGCATTACGGCGCATCATTTGCTCGACGTTTGCTGACCATCGGCCGGAAATGGTACGCCATGGCATCGAACGAGCTGCGAAATGATTTAGTTTCCACTTCCAGCTTAATTTTTGTGATTTTTTTTTTTCATCCATATCCTTGCAGTCATTATCATGGTTTCGTTATCCATGAATTTAATTCCGAGTGCTTCATGTTGCAAGCTGCGCGTTATTGGGTCGTAAATTTCACTTACATTCTTCTGATTTCATCGTTATATTTTGCTTCCGTTTCTCGTATTCTCGCTATCACATCTTCCTCGTTTGTTTGAAACACTTTCGAACAAAACAAAAAACAAAACACACTTTGTTTTACGTTCGATACATTATCTGCTGCAGCTTTCACAAATTTACAATCCATTGCGGCTCCGCATCGCTTTCGATTCGGATCCGGTGGTAGCACGAAAGAATGCCAAAAATAAAACACTCGAATTTAAGCGAGCCCAACGTTATGGTCGAACAGATTAACCCCAGGGGGAAAATTGCCACACTGTACAGGGCGGAGAAAAAAATAAAACCCTTCCCACCAGTGGAAAACTGCACCGTTTCGTGGAATGCACGGATGGAAACGGAGTAAAAGCTGAACAAACGCCAACATGGAATCCCGCAGGAAGAAAGGCCGACGTAAACCGGCATGCAATGGCCACAAAAGCAACGGGAGAGGAGAGCGAAGGGGCTGCGAACACATCGGACGATCGGTAGTGACCATGCCCGGCAACCACAATCGGAGCTTAAAGCATCAGACACGCTTTCCGGGCATGAGGAAGCGGGGAGGGGGAGGGAATGTAAATAAATAAACCACCATACATCAATGGCAAGCGATTGAACCGTTCGCATTCGCACCAGTTTTCCCCGAGGGACGGACGCAACTGACAGGCAATCTGTTGGGATCTATAAACTAGCATAACTCGTGCCATTTGCCTGATCTCTCGTCGCCTACCCATTGCCAACGGATCGCTTTCCACCCGGTCGGCCGGCTCGAATCAAAACAAACCGATCCCGGGGGAAATGCAGGTCAAACATTCTGTTGAAAACGGAACCCTAACCCTATCGCATAGCATCGATTATTTAAAGTGCAAAAATCTACTTCAACTTCAAAGCTTCTTTTTCATTTGCGAGATCTGTAGGTTTTCCCGCATGTTGAGCAATTTTATGGTCCTTCTTAACAAAATATGTAAAGGCCGGTCCACACACTCCGTTTTGCACAACGTTTTACGTTTGCGCAGTTTTAAGACGGTATGAAAACGTTGCAATTGTGAGCGACCAGACGGTTCAGTCTTATTTGTGCTTTTACTCAGTTTTTGATGATATCGCAATGGAGGAGGTTCTCCTGTGGTCAACTTTTGCGTGTTGGTTTGTTTAAAAACAAAAAAGATTGGAATATCCCAAAAGAACCGGCGTGACTTTTCCCATACTAGATTATTGCGTGAATTACACTATGAACCTTATGACTGGTAAAACTACTTGAGAATGGACTTTTTCACATTTGTGTCTCTATTGGCAGTTGCATCAATTTCCTTGTATTTTTCCACTAATTTTTCGTAGGCTTCTCCCTTTTTCTCCCTGTTACTGTGATCTGTCGATATTACACGTCAAACACAAGGAGAGCTTTGTTAACGTGCAGTAAATTGCGTTAGAAATTCTCGAAAACATTGCCAAAGGTCAGCCATTGCCGCGTTATTAGCAAAAACTGTCAAAAATCGAACAAATTTCCTCCGAACAGGTTGAATAAAGCATCAAATTCCATCGACATGTTCGTACAGCCCGGTTGAGTCATGAAGTTTGCGCAGTTTTCAAAGCAATTTTGTTCATAATATCGTTGCAACTGTGCAGTTCTCCGGTCAAGCTAAAAACTGTGCAGTTTTCCTGTCCACACGCAACGTTTTACCTGCTACGTTTTGAACTGCTCAGGTAAAACGTTGTGAAAAACGGAGCGTGTGGACCGGCCTTTACTAAGCATTTACTTGTAAAATCCTTTAACACGGTGTGTACCACGTCAATCAAAAGTGGGTGACAGCAGCAACTAGTTCAAAAAAGTTTGTGACCCATAAATAAATGAAAATGCAACATAAAAGCTATACTAATACATGTACGTGTATTAAAAATAAGTTATTTAGGAGGCTAAGTCTTTGCTTGGGCTTCGAAAACCACCGGTTTAACAAATGCAACAAAATTTATTAAAGAAGATTAAACTAAAAAAGTGTGCTCAAAACACTTGGTGTACAATTACAACGTGTAAAGTATAATTTAATTAAATTTCGTTATAAAAAGATCTTATTTTCAAAGCATTAAATATTTCCTTCAACTTAATGTTGTTACAACCACTTCCGAACTGCTTGGTTTTGGATTACCTTTTAGTTTTTCTTAGACATTCTCAGACTTTCTTTTAGACCTTTCTCAATAAACCCTTTTATTATTAACGCTCTTCCATTTTTATGAACCACCATCAATTTACGTGCAAACATCTTAAAAGTATGTCAACAATTGTCATCTTGCGATATTACTGGAAACGTAATTTATTTTCTTTGCTTCCATCTTCCCGCTTCGAATTCCATGATTAACAAACTAGAGAAAAATGCGATTTCATTGAATTATATCCCTAAAAAAGCTTACTCTTTATGATAAGAATAAAACTGGCTGCAAAGTAAAGAATGGCAACTTGCAACGAAAGTTGGCTGGCGGACAAGTCTAAATCATTAACGGCCACTGAAGCAAGCCGCGGGTCGGCGACGTTCGCGCCCCATCAGTCAAGGCAAATAGCTGCACAAGTTGCAGTTTTCGTGCTGATTTGGATTTGTTGTTCTACTACATTTTTCGCTCCTTCTTTTGCTTCTTTTTACGCATCTGTGATAACTTCTCAAATGGAAGAAGTTTTGTGCACGGTAAGAAAAAAAAAACCCTCGGTTGCCCCGCCCAACAGCGTATTATCGGCGGTATTCTTCAGTTCCATTTGTCTTTTTTTTTCTTTTGTTATTTATTTCACTTCCACGAAGAAAAGTTCGCGGTCCGTTCGTTGTGTCCTACAGCGGTGTACGCGAGAAAAGTTTCAATTGCGAATTTCCAACCGCGTTTCATTTTATTCTTTTCTATTTTACTATCCCCCCCTTCCATCCTTTTTACTTTTCACCTGACTCACCGTGGCGCTTTCCTTCCTTGCCCACTTGCGTGCAGTTACGCGGCCATTGCTCGGGAGCAGTTTTAATATTATTTACAGCCAAAAGCAATTCAACTCTAATTAAGCTTTTCGCACAATAGAAAAAAAGGCTCGAGGGTCGGTGGTTCATGGTAGCGAAACCGTAGCAAAAGCACAACATTTTACACAACCCTCGGATGGACGCTGGCAATGGCAGGGATAAGCCGGATCCGGCGGATGTTCCGAGCACCGCACCGGAAACCTTCACCCTATAAGACGTCAATGGGCGTGATGAGCATGTCCTCCATGTGTGGGAGGCGAGAGACGTGTATGAATTGTAAGAAAAACAAAGCCCTCGAAAGAATTGCTCGGAGGTAGTCTTTATTCAGCTGCGTTCAAGGTAGCGTCCTTTTGTTGATGCCATTATTTGTGGTTGCTAAATGAAATGGTTTTTTTAGCAAAGCCAGTTTTTTTTTAATAACGTATTGTTAATTGGAAACGCAAACAAAATCTCAACTTTATAGGGTTTGCTCAACGCTGGCGCAGATGCATCTTCACAGCGGTTGTAACGCCAATCGATGGTCGTGATGAAAGCAACCGAAACTCAAACCAACATAGACATAGCGAGATAATCTCCAAAACAAAGTAAAGCGACCCGCCGTAAATTAACGATAAACCCCCGGGTTAATTAAGGGACAAAAAATTTGCGGGAATACTAAAACGGTTCCGATTCCTCCCGAACGGAAACCCCAGAGAATCCATATCGTCGGAATAAACGAACAAAGAACACAGAAGGCGAAAAAGATCAACACAACGTGCCATGAGCTTACGCTTCAAGACACTACAGTGTGGAGTGTGTTGAGGAAAAAAACCTTGCTGTAAACCTCGTTTCCCTTGCACGGGCCACATTTCCTTGGCTCGTAAAAAGAGATGATCCCATTGCGAGCAGGAAACCATACCGTTCGGCAAGACACGCGAGCGAGGGCTTTTCAAACTCCCAAACCCACTCCCGGCCCCGGATATCTGCTCCAAGATGGTGTTCACCAAAAAACATACCATTCCATAAATCATGCATTAGCCGAACTTGAGCAACCCCCGACACGCTTCGCCATGGCCCGATAAGCAGCGCCACCAGCGCCCTATCGGTTCCGATCTTGGCGTTCCCGTGCAGGATGTACTTGAAGAGGGTGGCCGCTTGGGCAAACATTTCTCGCTCCTTTCCCCGTTGATTAGATCGCCCGGGATAGCGCCCTCCGGGAAACACGTTTCGATACTCGAAAAACCTCGCGCCGTGATAAAGTCGTCATCGCGGTGCCGCTCGCCGATTGACAGGATGCATCCTTTTTTCTTCCTTTTCGTTCCCTGTTTTTCTATGTTCTAAATTTTTTTCTCCGAACAGCTCCATCGTTTGGTTAGGCGTTAAGCATGAAATGAAAAGCGATGGATATCAAAATCCTGGGATGGATAGTCTTAAAGGTCGCTGAAGTTTTCTGCCGACTGCTACAGGGTTGGCTCGTTGGAAATGGAAACCCTATAGGCTCACCACGACAAGTGCCTTCACGAGCCGCCCGGAAGTAAACGGCATTTAAAAATGGGAATTAAGGGGATGCGAAAAAAACGGCTTCGAATAAAGGCATTTCATTAGGTTGAGCAAACACATAATTCTCCGGGCGACTGATGAAAGATTGCGTGTTTTCGTTTTGATGACTACAAAAAATGGGTTGCCAGTTTACTTTTTACTATTTTTTTTAAATAAAGTTCTTCTAGTTTTTGATGGATAAAATCATTCTCCTTTTCTTCCGTCAAATATCTCTGTTGTTAAATTTGAGAGTATTCGTATTAAATGGTAGGAATTAAAGCTTCTTCAAAATCCGTAAACATCCTCCGTATTACGATACATTTCTTGACGTCGTTGCAAAAGAGGCACAGTTGTTTAGTGTGTTGCTCTTTCCTTCTCGTCGGCCTCTTAATTAAGAGCCGACCACGAACACACATGCACCAGCACTATCGACAGGCAAAATCACAACACTCGGATAGTAAAATCACAAAATGGACGATGGGCTGGCGAGTCGTTGGGACGTTTTCCAGGTTTGCTTATGCGGATTAAATATTCTTCTCGTTTTTCACAACAGCAGCAGCTGAAGGAGGAAAAGAACCGGCACTACAACCACATCAACTCGCAGTACACATTCACGCCGGAGGAGATCAAGTACGACAACAAGCACTACAAGTACATTAAGTACACGACGTACAAGGGCAAGGTAGGTCGGTATGAGTGAGTGTATGCGTGTGTGCACTGTAGGACAAGAATGTCCAATTCATCTATGGAAAGCTTTTCGTGAAGATTTATTATTTATGTTTGCTGAATTGATATGTTTTGTGATCATCTGATGTTCATTTGAGATTAATTCCTTGTTGTCAGATTTAGTTTTCGTATGACTTTTGACAAACTTTTGTGACCATACAATATTAAAAACTGCGTTTTCAAATTATCGTATATTTCGAAAAAAATAATTATTCAGGTTGAATTAAACTTGTCAGCTGATTTACTTATCTTTCAACCAAGAGATTGGCTCTTGGAAAACGAGTTCGACTGCCCTGACAACCGAAGAGGAACACAACCGTGCGCACCCGTAACACGCCTACTACGGTGGAGACGGTGCTTGTAGCACGGGAAAATATTCATTACCATAACATTACTCATTTCGGATTTTTGTTTCCCTGCGCGTTATCCGACACGCCTTGCCGTTGTGCCTTTTCTGTGCCCTCACGTTCACCATTTATCTTCCCATCGCGTAGCCTTCAGCGCAGACAGCTCGTCAGTCCGGTGGCGGCCAGTACGATGGCTACGGTGCCCCGAACGGGGGCTCGGCCCGTTCCGCCGGCGAGGACAAGCACAAAATCCGAGGCTACAACGAGGTCCTCGACAAGTCGTCCGGCAGCAGCGGAAGTAGCGGCAGCAGCAGTAGCATCACCAACATCAATAATGGGAACATCAAGCCATCTAAATTGTCCGGCAGCTCGGCACGTAAGTAGTACTTGCACAGAAGACGCCCGTCCTGAGGAAGCGGGGGGGGTGAGGAGGGAGTGATGAGGTCCATTTAGCGCCAGTCACCTTCACCGTGCACCTTCACCGGTGACGCAGCTAGCGGCACCCAAAGCCAGGCCGTTCCGATTACTGTCAGCCGAGCATTGGAGGAGTCTTAATTTGACTTTCGAAACACGAAACACACTCCGTCGACTCGGGGCTTCCGTTCGCATGCTGCCACGCGTCAAATCTTTGCACGGCGCCTGAGCGCTTCCCGGTTCCGGTTTACCCAACACTGGTACTGGATACGGTGGGGTCTGTTTTTGAAATGAACAATCATTGTGCCGTGCGCACTGGCGGATCAAAGACGGTTTTACTTACGCAGTGCCCCGCGCGGATTGATAAGTTTCCCGAAGGAGCCCGTGCAAAGATACAAACTAATCATTACAGAATACACCAAATCTCCGTAATCTATGTAAGCAGGGAACATTCCTATATCATTCACCGAAAGAACGATTTCATTCAGTTTGCGATCGAATCCGATACAACACAGTGGAGAACAATGTTGAAAAAACAACAATTTCTGAATTTGTTCGCACACTTTTTTCTTTTCAATATGAGTTCTAATACTCGAACCTTTCCTTCCTTTTTTATGGCATTTTGTCAACAAAATAAATGACCATTTAACTAACCATGTAATCGCTTGAGAGTAGATTTGTGTAAACATGCAACCTATTCAAAAAACAATACTATTTCCAATTTGCTGAATCAAAATCATCCAGACATGAAAACAAATGGCATTACATTGAAAGGCAATAGAAAACAAGCTATGCCAGAAAACGGATGTGAATTCGATTTTTAGATTCATTCCCCGAGTTATGAGTTTGACACCACTGCACTAAGCCATCGATCGATCTCAAACCTATAAACAGGTATTTGTTTTTGAGTATAAAAAACCCTGTTTACTTAAACCCAATGTAACCGATTTTAACTTCCATTTATTAGTAGTTGATTCAACTAAAACGCTTTTTAAATCTGAAACCAGCTGCTGTAAACGCCATTTGCTATAGCAACGTGAAACGTTTGAGTAATTGGCATCATGTTACATATATTTTGATTATATTCTAGTTGCTATCATTTATGTTTGGCTTTACACTTAGTTGTTAACAGCTCAAATATGATAAAGAAGGAAAAAACAGCTTGTTTTTAAAATAATTTATAAGAATTTACATATTTTGTTGGTAAGATACCATCAAGCGATACCACAAAAAATGTACCATCTCTAGCGTTTGCTGGCACTTATCAATCAACGCGTTCGAGCTAGCGATTGCACTTGTTCCTACTTCCGGGGCCAAAGCCCGACGCTACGCTGATCCGCACCGTTTATCTAATCGAGAAACAGTACACCCGCAGCATACTGATGATGCACCCGCGTCAACCGTTACTGGCCTGGCCTGCCACGGAAACGCCACGGTGTGCGAGCGCCTGAAAGCTATTTGAAAACCTTTCGACGCACACAGAACCCTTCAGACAGTGGAGGATATTAAAAATCGCACCCTCGGTGCTCCAGCGGAACTCCACCTTCATGTGGGCCACCCTATGCGCGTCTCTGCGTGTGTGTGTGTGTGTTTGTGTGTGTCAAGAAGATGAACATGAAATTATACCGCGTATAATCATGACAACTCCCATCAGTTTTCCATGTTTTTGCACCGTTCTAACGCGCACCTCCCCACGGTGCGTTGTCTCGTATCCTTCTTTTCCTTTTTTACTCTCCCCCCTCCCATCCTTAGATCCTTGCCGGAAAAGCTAACGGTGCCTGTTCGTACCGGTTCCTACCTGCCCAAAACCACCCACGCTCCACAACTCGTGAGTTCTCCACGAACGAAAGCATCGACCGAGACCGTTAGCATGGATGTCCCCCTCTCTATTTCCCCCCCCCCCCCCTCCCCCCACACCAGGTGCGGACGCAAACGGGCCCAAGATTTATGGCAATTAAGCATTGTTTAACCTTCTGTTCCACGAGGCAGATCTGGAACCCTTGGGGATGCCGGTTTCGGGGGCCGCCGGAGCAGCACCGCGGGCGAATGAGGCTCGAAATTCCCTTCTCGCTACATGACACTAACATGCCATCACTGTCTTGTAGCAAACGGGTGAGAGGTAGAGGAGGAGGAGGAGGAGGAGGAGGAGGAGGAGGAGGAGGAGGAGGAGGAGGAGGAGGAGGAGGAGGAGGGAGAGGAAGGGTTCTTTCAGGCGCGAGGAAAGAAAGTCGCACGCCAAAGGAGCACCATCTTCTAGCGATCGAAGTCGTGTCGCACGTTCCATGAAATCGATACGTTGTTAAAACGTACAGGATGTTTTTCTTTCACCTCACCTTACATGTGTGTGTGTGTGTGGATGTGTGCGTGAGATGATGTGATCCCTGGCTTACCTTGGCAATGGCTTCGAAGGGCCGCAGGGATTGTGAACCGGAGCAGAATATGTTTTCCATGGCGTTCGCTCTGTGCCTGACTTGACGTTGTTCTTATTGTGTGCTTCGAGGGGTCTGTCAGGTGACCCAAAACACAACACTGCACGTTAGTAGACTTTAATATCAAGTCGCCGTTTGGATAGTGAGGGGGAGAGGAGGGAGAGAATTGATCAATAGCAACGTTAAAGGTAAATGTGTTCAATCCACTTCACGCAACGATAATGTCAATCGAAACGTGCACAGTAAGGAGTTTTATATTGGAAAACATTCTTAACCTAAAGTTTATTGGATTAGGTTTAAGATTACAAGGAGATGTGTTTTCCAAGATTAGTTGATATTACAATTTAATGTTGAAATAATAATAAGCTAAATTGATCAATATGCTTAAAATCGAATACAACTGGCGTCGCATTGAGTTTATAGCTTTTCTTCAAAAACGTTTACAGTGTTTTATTTTATAAATAAGAATCTTAGAAACTGCAGAAACTACATAAAACTGAAAACAATTAATTTGCCACGAGCAGTTTTTAAAGAGTATCATTTTTCGTTAGGAATACTTTTTAAATTTAACATGCAATGAACTTTTGTGGGTTCAAAAGTAAGCAATTAAATCAAATAGCGCCACTTGCCATTTAAGACCGACAGCCATTGGTGTGCCGCATCCAAGTGCCCGCTGCCAATCAGCTTAATTGAAGATTTTGGATTCGTTTGTCCCGGACTATTTTCGGAAACGGTCATCAATTCATCGTCGATGCGCGAAAAGTAAAAGCGTGGCCCCAAGGCATACGCAGCTCATCCCTGATGCCACGCTGGACAAATTTATTCTGCCCAATCCAACATGGTTGGATTATTGCCAGCAGGGGTCCTTTCCGGCCCCAGTTTCCACGAAGAGCGTCAACTGTGGAAGGGAAATGTTCCCATCCGTTCGATTCATTGCGTACGCAATTTTTTGCATTTGAAAGTTTCCACCGGACTGGGGTGAGCTGCGTTAGCGTTGTGCTGTTCTGCCCTCCTTCCCGTCGATCTGGTGTTCGGTATGTTCCTCCCCTGCCTCTTCGGAAGCGGAACAATTCGAACGACATCGTCTAATTAACGATGGTGATTAGCAAATCAACGCAATAACTCTTCGCGTGCACGGTAAAGTTTAATCCCATCATCAACCTCATCTCAGACCGACCCCATCGGCCCCCGCAAAACCCCCCTCGGCCACAGTGATTGATTGAAACGCAAAGTTTAATCAACGCTTCCTTTCCGCTTCTCTGCACCCGCGGCGTCGCACAGGGTACGCGATGAAATCGAGCGAATGTAAACCGCAGCAGCTGACGGCCATCGGCAACCGGCTGCTCGACTGGTTCTCGGTCATCATGGCGGACAGCAAGAAGCGGCGCCAGCACCAGCAGCAGAAGAACAAGGTGCACTTCCCGGCCGCCTGCAAGCTGGAGGCGCGCTGGATGTTCGGCCACCTCGACCTGAACAACGACGGCGAGCTGTCGACGCAGGAGCTGTACGATCTCGAGCACGACCAGAACGAGCGCTGCATCAAACCGTTCATCGACACGTGCGACCTCGACCAGGACGGGACGATCGATCCGCGCGAGTGGTGCCGCTGCTTCGAGAAGACCGACCGTCCGTGTGCCGCGGTCCGGCGGCGTCTCGGCAACGATCTCAGTGGTAAGTTGTTGGAGTCCCCGGTTGGGTGGAAGGCGAACGGAGAGTGCAGCTGCTTTTTTTTTCCCCTCCGCTAGGTTCGTACGCGCCGGATTGTGACAGCCAAGGGTTCTACAAGCCAACCCAATGCCACCAGGCCGTCGGGGTGTGCTGGTGTGTGGATGAACACGGGGTGGAGTTTGCCAACACGCGCACCCGGGGCAAGCCAAACTGCGGTAGGTTAAAATCAAAATTACTTCCATTTTACCAGGCTTGTTCCAAAACTACGTTCATTGGAACGATTAGATTAATTTGAATGAAACCGCATTTGCCAACCGAATTTTCTACAAAACACCATGCGCCTCCATCATGGATGAGCTACCAGGCGTCTCCATTTTATGTAAATTGAATATTGACGAATCAGTTGAGTGTTTGTTTACGACTTTTTTAAGGTGTATTTTGAATAATTTTATCCATATACCATGCGCATAAAATATTTGAAAATGGAGATAGGGATCCAAAGTATCCACGAGTAAAACACAGAATATAAATTGTTTTGAATCGCATAAAATAATATTAATTTAACTTCAAATAAAATTGCTGTGGAACATAATAAAATAACTTTTGTGAATAGCCTAAACAGTTGTTAGTTCTGTATCACTAAAGAATAGAATTATTAAGGAAAAATATTAATTAATTATTTGTTCCATCCATCTCTCACACACAGAAGAAATCATCAACAACGCCACCACTCTGAACTCGGACGACGAGGACACGGAAGACTCGGACGACGATGACGACAGCCAGGAGGGAAGTGCCGACCGCTTGCTGGTGTTCTAAGGGAACGAAAGCGCACCAAGACACGAGCGTGGCCACGCCGTTACCCCGAGAGGTTCACCTTCCGTAGCTATTTCTTTTCACCCAAACCGTCATTCGGTGCGCCACTTCGGTGCGGGCGGCGATTTTCCAAAGCGTTCGGCGACGGAGCGATGAGCCGGAAAACGCCCACCACGCGTGGACCAGGTGACGCATCACGGTACGTCAACGTATGCATCTTCTTATGTTCATCGCGTTTAATGCAACCGATAAGCAACATGGATTAGACAAATCATCTTTCCTAACTTCCCGTCCCAGAAAAGTCCACCAAAGTGTGGTGGTGTTGGTGGTGAATCGAGATACATTTTCACGTTTGAATGAATGAACACATTGTTACCAGGTGGGCGCGATCCCTCTGTTAATCTCTCTTTCGCTCTCCGTCGGTCGTGCGTACGAAACACTTCTTGCACGTTTCTACAGCAATGCTGCTCCCGTCCTTTGCATAGCTCGTACGTTTTATGTAGAAATTGCAAAACCTTGCTGAAACACTTTAAAGGCACATCCGACTAATGCTAGAAATGGTCAGCGAGTAAGAACTGTTCCACAGACCACCACAACTCTTTTAAACAAGCGTCGAGAGAGAACCGAAACAAAGATCGGAAGAAAAACGCGGAAGGAGAAAGCAGAGGCAGAGGATAGAAAAATAAACTTAACTCTTAGATACTAAGAAAAGCTAAACAAAGTAATAATTTTCTTTAGTGCTATCCGTCTTTACTGCTGAAACGCAAAAAAAAACTGGTGAGTGAGTGTTACGATACGTGGCAGCAAAGCAGAGGAGAAAAACTTGAAGAAAAAACCGGCCAAGAACGACACAAGCGAGTGTCTGCGTGTGTGTGTATGCGTGTATTACTGTTAGTAACTCCATTTGAAGGAAAAAAGCAAAGGTTTGCTGACCGTCAGCACTGTAGCCGAATGCAATCTCTAGAACAAATTTCTCAGCGAACAAGAACCAAAGACAAACGGAAGTAATCAAAACGCTGAAGCTTTTTTCATCCAAGCCAGTGTGTGTATGTGTATATGTGTGCTGTTTATGGACCTGTACACCTACGATCAATGTTCCGTCACATGTTTCTTGTACATTTCATTTTGTAGCAATAAAAAATATTCACAAATTATTCGAAATGAAACAATCAAATTCAATTGTTTTAATGTAAGATTATTCGGTCACTATTTTGAGAAGAAAAGCAAATTTTCAAACACAAAGACACGTTATTCATACGACGAAAAATAACTGCATGGGTACATCACTGTTGGTTTAGTCAGTCGGCCATTAATTCTGTAAGCCCATTCGGATGACAGCGTCAGCTTACAACAAGTAGGCATCGATGGGGAAAAACATATGATAAAACAAACCAATCCTAGCATCCCTTGCGCACGTTCAACTCGCTGTCACCAATGTCAAACGTAGTACATACTGTGGGTTTGTAATTTGTTCTGTTCGAATGTGATGCTATGAGTAGAGCAATTTCTAGCAAATGAAAGCCGATTGAAAATTTAAAACTGACGATAAAATCAATGCACTGAGCTTTTATTGTTCCATAGAACGCAAGTGAAAGGACGCCTAGGCCCGGTTGCATGCAAACGAAAGCTACCAATTACTACTATTAACTACTACTACTAACACTACTACTACTACTATTACTACTACTTATACAACTACCTACCGCTACCCACAGCACTTACACACCAAAGCCACCAGCTAACGTACCGCTAGTAGCAAAAGAAACTGACTCCTAGAGGAAAAATCCATAGCATGCTGCAATTTCCGGCAAAAGCAAACGAGGTATGGAGAAAGGTGAAGGAATAAAATTACGAGCGTTTAGATGAAATTTCAGCATTAAAACTTCAAAAACGTTTGTCAGGCAAGGGATGTGTAATGTACCGCAAGTGGGGGACAAAACCAGGCTACAAATGAAAAATCAAACACTTAATACGAAACGAAATGGTCAATCAGGATAAAAAATATGCAAACAAACACATGATTATGATTTCGATGAAACGTAAACTAGGTAATAAAAAAAAAAAAAACAAAACGTAGAACTAGATCGCAAAACCAATGTGTGCTACAAGAATGTGCTGCAGAGTTGTTTAGAAGTGTACCACGGAGCGTGAAGAAAAGAAAAAACCTAGAGATGCAAAAGTGTATTCTAGCATCCACAGCAGTCGTAGTATAAACGTGAACTAAACTTAAAACAGAAGGTACAGAACGTAAAACACCGCAGATACTTATGGTGGTGCGATGTGAGTGTATGTGTGTATGGCACATGGCTTCATTGCAGCTGACACGTTCGATTGCAAGTGAACATTCCTTTTCATTTATCTGGTTTGGCTATTATCGTCCTACCGAAGCGACAACATGCATACGAAAAAAAGACCCATATGATCATTCCATACAGCATTTTTATTAAACGTAATTAAACTGAACATTCCAACACACATTCGACAAGATGATTGAGAAAGAAGAGAAGTGTTTAAACAGTGGATGACAGACACGAATGTTGTATTATTAGATTGAAGTAAAACAAAACCATAAAAACAACTAAAAACATCTTGATTTCCGGTAACAGAAAAGCAAACTTCTAGACCGTAAAACACACATACATAATACACACCAACCAGATGCAAGAAGGAAACCAGGAACTAAGGCGAACAGTCGGCATGTTTATAAGCCTCTTCTTGTGTGGTAAGCCCGTCGTTTGCCACCCGAGCAGCACTACACCACTGAAGATGGTCACTTTACGCTCGATGGGTCCTTCCTTACTCTAATATAGTGTAAGTGCGACGGCCATTACGCCGACCGTTTAATGGATAGAAAAGCGAAAACCTTTTATGAAGCATACCAGTGCGTTTTAGTGGAGAGATAAGAAAAAATAACACGAGAAACAAATAATGGCATTCTTCTATAACTAAACCTATTTGTTTGCACAGGAAGCTGTAAGAACGTAGACATGATCTGAATAATTAAATAAAAAAAAACGGAGAAACACAGACACACAAATAAAACCAGTACAGTATGACGGATCTTTGGAAAGAGAACATCCCCCGCGTGTTTATTTTATTCGTTCCATTCGTATTGGGGTTTGGGGGAAAGAAATAAAACATTTACAGCAAATACATTGCACAAAGACGACATTTATTGTTGGAAAAGAAACAGTACGTCAATTGCAGCCTTCATCGTTGCCTTTTTTTTCAGCAATATATTAGTTCTGTAAAGTAAATTGATTCATTTAGATAACCAACCAGGTGCTCTAAAGCAGGTGTGTTCACTCCTTCTCCACCGCAACTTCCTCCCGGAGACGTTGGGCGAGCATTTTGCGCAGCTGCAACGAACCTTCCGGTGGTTCGACCGGGACCACCTCACCGTCTCCGTCCATAATCTTCTGGGCCACCTGTGCCGACGTTGGCCGCTCGTTTTTGCGAATCGTTTCGTTGAGCTGGCGGGCTCGGGCCTTCTTCTTCAGGTGCAGTATCTTGTCCCGCTGTGCCCGAAGGTATTCCTGCCGTGCTTTCATATCCTCGGTGTTGATCTGAAACATGGAACCGTCGAGCAAACGTTTTCTTTCCCGAGTGTCTACCTAATGGCCTACCTTTTCCTGGTCGAAGAATAGATTCAATCGCTGAAACTTATCGCTTCCACCAGCGGCTGACTCTCCTTCCAGGGGATCGTCCACAATGGGACGACCTCCACTAAGCCGGACGCGCATCGCTGCCGTTTCCGGATCTTTCCGCAGTTCGTTCTCGACCGACTTTAGAATATCGCGCTCCAGTTCACCCTCCGAAGAGCTTGCTTCACCGCCAGCCTCATCCGCCTGCTCCGGTAATGTCACTCTCGGTGATTGCCGTTCCGCTTCCTCCTGACTCCCGTCGTCCCTTTCGGTCGACTTGGACAAGCTTTGCGAACGGCGCTCGATCAGGTCGAGTGCCTGCAGTTGCAGTTCCACATTCCGCTGTACCATCATGCGGATGAAGATGCGTATGTCGTTCGCGGCCCAGATCTGCTGGAACAGACCCTGATGGAACGAGAACGTGTTGCGGTCGTCACCCTCGGAGGTGGCGGCGGATGCGGACGAAGCGCGCGGTGCCCCACCCGCACCAAGGTTTGCCACATGCCGACCCTCGAGGCAGGCAAACTCGAACTGCTCGGGCGTTATCTGCATCTCCTCCATGAACGAACCGAGCATATAATCGACCAGATTCTTGTACTCATCGTGCACCTTCCGGAACTCGGGATTGCTTTCGTCCGGCTGCAGGTTTGGATCGAAGACTGCCGAGGAGGAAAGGAGCGAAAAATTACGCATCAACAACCATTTGCGGCTGCAGCACTTCCTATATTAACACCTACTTATCGATTTATCCTCGATGAACGTCTGCAGTGGAGCATTCCAGACAGGGCCGTGCAGAAAGCAAACCAGCGAATCGAAAACCCACGAGTTATCGTCCGCCATCGTCGTCAGTCAGTATCTGTTGTTAAGCTGATTTTTCGGAAAAAACACACAAGTGCACAACCGGATATCGTTCCTATGTTGCCTTTTTTGTGCCAACAAGTAAGTTTAAAAAATCTTTACTATACTCCCAATTTGGTAGCAAACCAATCACATCGACTTTTAAATCGGAAACAACATTGCTTTACGAAACGAACGCAGGCACTGCACATTCGGTTCCCTTTGAGTGTGATACAGAGTCGATTTGTTTTCTTTCCGAGCGTTGCCATAGGGATAAACGATTTTACGCGGACCCTGTTGCAGCATTGCAGTTGGCCACTACAAAGCTGTCATGTCGTTGTTTAAGGTTAAAGGTGAGCAGGTTTCTCAATTAGAATGAAAACAAAGTTGTAAAAATTCTTGTACCCCAAGGCGTTATTGATGGTTAGGTTAGTTTTCAGTCCCGTTTCAATTAAATAATAAATCACTCAACAGTTTTACAAATGTGTCAAGTGTTCAGGAACAGTTTCTTTCACACCGATTGATCGAGGGAAAGCACGAAATGTTTCACGGAAAAGGGACAAATGTACCTAGAGGAGAAGGTTTACATTAATAAATCAAAACTCAATTCGAATAATTTTTCATTTCCATGTGTTTGTATTGTTTTTCGGTGTTTTTGTTTGTTTGTTTTGTTGCTTCCTCTCTTCATTGTTTCTTTTCTTTTATCTTTAAACCTCCTGTATTGTTTATTCCGCTGCCGCGGGTTGTCGCCTATCTCGGACGCGCTACCTCCACGTGCATCCAAATACTACATTATATCATCATAGTTTTAATTTCATTTTTTTTTGTAATTTCCTTTTTGTTTGACATTTTTCATCCGCCACTTCACACGCGCACGCAACCTGTCTTGTGTTTTGACCGTAAGTTTTTTTTTTCTCTCTTTACAGCAAACTGATAGGTACACGCACACACTACACGACACGACACCTTATGTGGCCGTGGGGCATGGTTTCTGCCACCACCAGAATATTCACGGTCGTCGCCGATATCTCCATCGACAACACCACCAACATCATCACAATCATCATCATCGTAGTAATCGTCATTCAATCAGCGTTCGTTTTACATGATTCCATAATCGAGAGTATACGGGATAGGGAGGGGAAACCAAAGCCTACCACTCGCGGTCAGCGCAGTTTCCGGTCTCCAGCGTTACTTCCAATAGTTGAATCAAGTTCCCACCACAGTGACTTTTTGTCCAGAGTTGTTAAACTGCTTTTTACACATTATACATAAATATAATGTTTTTTTTTAGATTGTTTTATGTCGAATTTCATATCCCTCGCGTCTTAGTCCGATGTTTAGCGAGCAAAAAATTTTATTTTTTGTCGTGTTTTACTCAGTTCTCTCGTTCTCTGATTCTCATTCTCGACGCATTCATTTACTTAAATTATCCTCACGTCTGCTAATGTTTTTATTTTATTCTCTCCTTTTTTTTATTCACGTCACTCCCAGTTCTCTCACCTCACCCACTCTAGTTACAATCTCTAGTTGGGATGTATTATTCAATTTGTTCTTTATCATATGCCTACTACTATAATCCACCTTTCCTCTGCGTCACTCCTTTGTGTATCTGCCTTTAGCGTCGTGGATTCTTCGCATCGAAGTATGCCGTTGCGCTTGAAAGATCGTCGTGCGCTTGCTTTTATCATCAATCGCTTCTACCGACTAAAGATCACCGGAAAGAGCTGCTTTGCGTGCAGTTTATCATCTTAATGTTCGATAATTTCTACCCCCCCTGCTTGTGTCCCCTATATTATCTGCTTCTGCTACAAGGTTTTCGTAACTGAAAAACAGCAGTGGCGTTTCGCCCGAGCAATTTGCTGCTCTCCAGTTAGGAAACACCACAAAATTGATTCAGAGTTCGCAAACGGAACGGACTGCTGGAAACGTTTTGAAGCAAAACCTGCGGCCATACCGAGCAGATACCTGCACAGTTCTTTATAATCTATTTCTGTGCCACCCGGCCTATGTTTTTCAGCAAACTATTTTCAAAGCTTCGCCACCAAAACCACGGTTAATAGTTCCTTCGAACCAAAGCGCAATGTATTGATGTTTCGATCGGGAAGCTTTGTTGCCTTGTTGGTTACCTTTTTTTTGTATAAAATAAGTAAAGCAAATCTTTCCGGTAATGTATGTGTCAACTTCCATCATTAATCATGGAGGGTAGAGAGCGAGTGTTGTAAAATCGTGCAAACAGTGCAAATGTTTCAAACTCCTTTTCGTCAACGAATTGTATATCGACTAAAATTCTGCCCTATGGTCACATACTCCAATATTCTTCCAAATCGGTCAAAGTTTCCCTCTTCCGGATACGGAAACGATCATCAAAATTCCCTAACACCTAACACATCTAGCTCTAGGATCAAATGAAAGCTTAGAATATCTCGCTCCTCCCTGACCGATGGCGATGGTCCATGATGAATTGCTGTATCCATCTGTTACACCATTGCATTGAATGGAAGCATAACTGCTGACGTTGCGCGCGACACAACATCAATGTAGGTCCACTCACTGCTGTGCTCCATTGAAGCAGTTTGCTTCTAACGGATGTTCGAATATATGTATAATTCATATTAAAAAAAAATAAAAATATTTTATGTTTCGTAACGATATACACGTATGTACTAGGTCATAAGTGTTTCCCTCTCTTGTCACAAATCAAACACCGTACACGTGTTTTTTTTTTAAATTTATCGATAGCTAAACCATCGCCACCGATTGAAATGATAATTTAATGATGTCTCACGAAGGATATCGACTTGATTGAACAATTGCTGTACAAAAAAAAGCTTGAAAAGCAGAAGAAATTATGAGCAGTAACTAGCACAGGGCTAGCAGCGAACTTCCAACAGGACAACTTATACCGAAATGTTACTGCATTGTTTGCATACAGATAGTTTCGCCTTTAGTCTACTCATTCCGATAAAAGTATTTTATTCTGCGTACAAGACTAAAAACAGTATACGACGGAGGACCGAAAACACAAAGAACGTTCAAAACGTCGCGGTTACGTGCGCATCCCATTTAAAGGTGGTAGTGGTTGTTCTTTGTTTTGTTTTCTAACGGCATACAAACGTTGTTCATATTATGTATATGTAATGTATGAGATGAAAAATTAAATTTACAAACCAACCAACTGTTCGGCAGTACAAACCAACCCCCGTCGACTCAGTAGCTCTGAGATGGGCATCAAACGATGGAGTGGCAGTGGCCAGCAGAGCGACCTCACGCTGTCGATAATGGATTGGTAGAGTCAAGTTCCTTAACGCTTGAACAATCGGCCGACGGATCACTGATTGCGTCGTTACCGTCACTACCTTCTCGCATCGTCGTTATGTCCTGCTGCTGCTGCTGCTGCTGGTGCTCTTCCTCTGCTAATGGAGCCGAGGATGAAATAGAATCGATGGGAGCCACGGAACTTAGAACGGATGGAAGGAGGCCAACGGTGATGGTGGCGTTGGGCTTGCTGTCAGAGGCAGTCACGTTCCTCTCTACTTCCGCACCAGTAGTGGAAGTAGTAGTAGTAGTAGTAGTAGTTATAGTATTTGAAGTTGTAGTAAAATTAGTTATAGTAGTGTTGCAACCCGTCGCCGCCGCTGTTGATGTGGATGTTGTTGTTGATTGATGGCGTTGCTGATACGGACATTTGGCGGAGAACGGTGGTGCCGTAACGTGCTATGCTATTCTCGCCTTTTTCTGTGCCGGGCTGCTGTCTGTGTCATCGTCGTCGTCCTCGTCATCGGAATCACCCTCGTAGTCGACGAGCCCCTGACGGAATAGTAACCAATGGAATCAAAACGAAGGCACAGTTTAGGCGCACATGCACTTACAAAATAAACTAGACAAACTTGCCACTAAACGCAAACATCTTCGAAAGCAGAAGGTGTTGTCTCGAAGGTACCAAGTTTTGAAATAGCTGAATTTTTCTCTAATTCTTCCGACTCATCTGAGTCTTTTTGTTTGTGCATTTCTTAACTCACACAGAAGCGGTAAATTCAGGGATTCACTTATTTTCATTTTCCAATTTTGGTCAGTATTAAGCTTTAAATTTATTAACACGTTAACCGCCCAGCCTATTTTGTGACACTTTTCGTTTACACCACTCGGTCTTCAATTTCGTTCGATGTTAGTCACTGGCACGATAAGCACCGGTGAAACAAAACGAAGTGGAAAGAAAGAAACGAAGAGAGTGCATGAAAATGAAGCACATTGGCGGACTGACACGGACGGACCGGTACTGGCGGACTGACACTGATCGACCGACGCGACTCATGGATTCGTCAGTCCCAAGGGACCGACGTGACGTGAACGGAAACTTCACCGGCAGTCCCCAGGGACTGACAGGGCGTTTAACGTGTTAAAGAAGAAGACAAAATCAGATGACCAAAACAAAAAACATCAGATGAGACTAAAGCTGAGAGCATAAGTTGATGCGCTATTTCAATCATGGATGAGTAAGAAACACATGGACAGGTGGCATTGACTGTAATTCCAATTCACCTACCTTTTTCAGGCCACCCACAACGGAAGAAGTGGATGCACTTGTTGAACCCATTGAGGAGGAAGAAGTAGCCTGCGGTGTATCTTCCAAAGCCGACACGTTCGGTTCGTCGACGGCGGGAGCAGAGTCTAGCACGGGGGATACTACCAAGGACGTCGTAGAGGTGGTACTCACTTCATCGCCATTCTCGTTGCTGTCCAATGCTCGCTTTCGATTTTCTCGACTACCCTCACTATCGTCGGAAACGGTCGGTTTAGCATCGCCGGAGGTGCTGTTGCTGATACTGCTTCCTGCCGGGGCATCAGCGCTAATATCAGTATTCATCATCATCTCCGTGGACGTAACTACCGCTGACGCAGCATCTGACGTCGTGCCATGAACTCTTCCAGCAGCCGACGCTGACAACTGCGTGGAAGTTTCCACCTCTCCACCAAGAAGAGATTCATCAGCTGCGGGGTTCAGCGTTTTGATGGCGCTGACGGGGGGATCACTACTGACGCTGCAGCTCGCTCCATCGTCGATGTTTGTGGAAGCTACTGGTACTGCGCTACTATGCTCCGCAGGAACAACGACCGCCAACCCATTGAGACACGCATCACCGGTGGCCGGAATGGACGATGTAGAAGGAGCAACAGCAGTAACTTCATCACCGGAGCTGCTGCTACTGCTGGCGGGTGACTCGACAGTGGCAGGATATTTGTCAATTTTGGCAGTAGACGGTTGCAGCTGGTACACCGACGATAGGTCGCTCTCGCCGAGTGCACTCACGACAAGGCTGTTGGCGTCCTCCAGCGCCGACTCCTCCGCCGGGGTCAAACTAGCCGAACTGACGACCGGACCACCATGACCCAACACATGAGAATGATGCTGTTTTAGGTGGTGATTCACATCCAAGGAACTGCCGCTCTCCACTGCTACCGACGACGACTGAAGGCCATTGTTGCTCGCAATCGCGTGCGACAGACTACTGCTCGGCTCCAACGATGTGGACTGCAGATCGCCACCGCTGTGTTCGCCACCAGCGACAGAAGGGGTGGGCACGAGGCCACCGCCGCTACCGGTAACATCAGCACCATCGGTACCGTTGTTGATGGTCAGCATGTTCGCCGTTTCAGATTCGTCGGCGGATGTAGCTGTCGCAGTGACCGTCGTGTGGAGGAGCGGATGTGAAGGCCCACCGCCATACTTCGGCCCATTTAGGCTGCTTGTTGTGTCCATAGCTTTTTTGTCGAACATTTTACCTGAAATGTAAGTTCAAGGTAATCAAACCCCATTTCATTCAAGCCAAGCACCAATCTCAGCCAACAAAAAATAACTTTACAGATTTTAGAGGAAATTGACAGGAAAAGTCAAACATCGAAAGGATCTTTAATTTGATTTTACTGAACGGCTGACGGTCCAAAACATAGCACAATAGTTTATTTTCGCAGTCAATTGTAATACTCCGCAAAAAACAAAAAATGTTAGCTCATTCAACATTACCTGCGCCCTCAGGGTAATCCTCGTCCTCGTTGAACCATATTTCCTCCTCGGCCTCCATTTGTCGCTGATCCCTCCGGTAACGATTACTATTCCGCAAAATTGAGGGTACACTATGGGGGATGGTAATGACGAGTTCAGGTTGAGACAAAATTTTAAAAATAAAATAAATAAAATTGTACAGAGTTTACTACCACACCATACTGCCACTGAGGCATACACACTTACCTATCCAAGTTAACCTTCTCCTTCTCCTTCAACCGATCCTGCTGCTGATCGTACTTGCTTCGGAGTGTCTTGAACGTTTGCACATACTGCACGTCTTCGAAATTTTGTCCGAAATTTTCCACGAAGTACGTATACAGCGACTTTATGTCCTCCAGCTTGATGAACTCGAACAGCTCCAGTATCGCCGATTCGAGCAGATTGTACCTACTATTGTTACGGATGAACGCCTCCACGACGGGTTTGAACAGATTACCCTTTACAATGTGCCTGTGACGAAATGCGAAAGAAATGCAACGAAAAGGGTTCGTCAGTGACATGGGAAAAATGTCGTCAACGTGTTTCGTGACATTCAGCTGAAATGTTCAATTTCAACACCACCACACACTACTCGCCTGTTGTAAAATTCATCCTTCAGAGCCACTATTTTACGCAAAAATCGAAGTGCTCCCAGCACGAGGAAAGTGTGTCGGCTGCTCATCAGCACGAGAATACGCCGCAGTAGATCCTTATTGATGATACAATTCTTGATGTGGTAGGTGTGATGTTCCACGCAGAAAGCAAGCAGTTCCAAGACCAACCCCAACAGCTGCACCGAATGGTAGTCCTCCCTGACGGGTTTCTCGGTTTGTGTTTGCCGTAGAAGAGGGGCTGAATTGAAACATAAAGGAGAAACGAGGCCCACGGTACAATGAGACAAATGGCACCAGTCTAATGCAAACAATGTGTTTGCATATCTTCTCTTCACTACTCACCAATCAGTGTCTGTATGCTGTGTTTGTAGAAGAAGTTGAGAAAATCAGACTTCTCCGACTTGTTCGACGAACTCAGCATATTTTCCGGATCCAACAAGATTCGCAGCACACCCATCAGCTGAACAGCGCCACCAAGCTCTGGCTCGGAATCCGACAGCATTTGCTCGATGGAAATGTTGATCAGCGTCTGATCCTGCAGAAAAAAAGGTACGAAATAATGCCAACCGCCAATAATCTCCACAAAACGCTCATCGTTCCCCTGATCACATACCTCATCACTGTCCGAGTTGTTGAACTGCTGCAGCGTATAGTCACGCACGATCGAAGGCGAATACTCAACAATCGTGATCAGTATGTCGATGGACGCCTCCTTCGTTTTCTTGTCGTTGATTGCGAGTGTTATCTCCAGTGCCGGCAGCACACCGAGGCTGATCAGCGTCTTGTAAAAGGTTTCCTTGCCTTGCGGCTGCAGGAACTGGGCGAAGTTGCAGAACTCCTTCAGGAACAGTATACTGTCTCGACGCTTCGAGTCCGGCGTTTGCGGATCGGTCAGCATCGTAAACAGATCGTCCAGGAACTTTTCGTCCTCCTGGATGAGCGTTACAATCTCCACCTTGTTGAAGAAGATGAACGAGGACAGCGTGTTCAGCATGTTATCCTCGAACACGGACGGCGCCGGCAGCACAATGTCCTGTATGTACTGCACCCGGTACGTCTGGTGTATCTTCGCCAGCAGGTCCGTGTTCCGGATCGGTATCGCCTCCCGGAACTTGACCAGCTTCTTCAGATACTGGCGATGGTTCTTCGGCGGGTTGCCGGACGGATCGTACTCGAGGCAACCAACGACATCGAAGATCGTATCCTCGGCGAACATGATCTCGAACAAACCGTTTTTGTTCAACAGGAAGATGTTCTTAAAAATCTCGTACAAATAGTGCAGCCCTTCCTGATTGTCCAGGTCCTCGCAGATGTGAAACAGGCCCAGCAACTTTTTGATATAGTTTTCCGACTCGATAGCCATAGCCAGTTTATCTTTTCGGTTTGCTGTTGTTAGTCCACTGGCAATTACCTCCGAAATGTCCTCCAAGCGTGATAGCTCACACGGTGGCAGTTCGATCGGCGGCGCCGAATCGGACATGTCCTCGAAACGCTCATCTTCTGATTCTTCTACTACGTCCTGTGTTATTTCCACCGACGGATCTTTTCCTTGTACCTGTATTTTTTATAAGATTCAATATGAGTATACTAGCTAAATAAATATAAATTAACTAAATATTGTATTTTTTATACATAATCAATCCATGCATCACAATTATGCTTTATACCACCAAACAGAAAAAAATGTTTCTATTAAATAACAAGGAGAATGTGAAAAGTGATGTTGTACAATTGTAAAATAAAAAAATCGATGCAAATCGGAGCAAAAAGTTGTAAAGAGAACAATTGTTTATCTTATAGAAGACATTTCTATATCGTTCAAAATCAGGTAATCAAAACATCTTAGCACGGTTTGCTCTTCCCATTGTAGATCCAAAATAAGGCACGCTTGGCTTAACATTTGTATTTGTCCTTTCATAACCTCTTGGACATTCTATATCTAATGATTTACAAGTTGGATGAAATCTTTTTGATTTTATTTTTTATTTTATAACGGACCAACACACCTTAGTGAAGGTTCGTCTTAACTTACCTGGCAAATCTTTTCCCATATTTCATCGCAACCCGCCTTCTCCTGAAAGCTGAGCGCCAGATCAAAATTATCGCCCTCACTCCACACAATCAATGTGTCCTGTTGCTTGTGGTAGATTGTGTCGGAATGAATCTTGCTTTCCAGCAGCATCGAACCGTCGTTCTCTGCATGCACGAGAAGTGATACACCTAGAATCGTAATACGAACAGCGTTGATATATCGAAAACACAGACACAAATGGACAAGGACAAAAGAAGCGGAACATTACCTTTTACACGGTCTACATAGCTGGATGTGACGTGACCGGTTCCTCGATCGTCCCACTGGCGGTCTGCATTCAGGGCGTACAGCTTGACGCGTCGTCTAGTGTCGGTCGTCATGTTGCGTCGACTGCCGTTAGCACTGACGACGCCGGAACCGATACTATTGTTCCTGCTGTTTCCGCAGCAACTCGTTGTTGTCGCTCCTGAAACGGGCGCCTGCCGCTGGTTCCGGCCGCGTTTGCTGCTGTTGGTGCTGCAACCACTACTACCAGCACCACCAATTTGCTTCCGATCGTCGCTGTGGTACGCACCAACTCGTTCGACTGCCCGGTGCCGGCGTTGTAACTGTTCACGTGCGCGCAACTGCTTTTTCGAAGGATTGTGCTGCGGTGGTGGCCGGTAGCGTTGTTGGTGCTGTTGTAGCAGCGACGGTCTCTGCTGTTGCTGTACCTGTTCTTGGCCTATCGCTCGAAAACCAAGGATGGAGGAAGAAGAGTGTTTTTTCCTTCGTTTCTTCAGTATTTTGTAAGCAGATTTTTCCTCGCTGTACTCAATTGTCGCCGTTTCGGAGGCTGATTGATTCCGAGTGAGACTGCGAGTTCGCTCTTCACGTACCACAGCAACCGTGTAATGAGCAACGGCAACAGGATATCGTTGCGACGATCTAAAAAAGCTGGTGGATTTTCGGTTGTTTGTTGCACTCAAAAGTTCACTTTTCCGTAGGCCTCGCTTAGCACTGCGCCTCTAGCACAAACAGAACATAAACTAGTTTCCTACAGTTAGAAGCGACTTTTTGTGAAAACGGTGCGGAAACTAGCAATAGGGCTAATGAAGTCCTACTTTGATGGTTTTTTCTTAACACAAATCCAATACGAGATCCTTATTAAGCTGCACGTTTGGGAACTAACACAATTTAATATCCACTTGTAAGATGATTAAATAGTTGGAAATGTTCGTACTACACTATAATTCATCCCCAAAACACACTTTCGTTGGTTCTGTCACTAGTTTTCTTTGAGATATGAATGCACATCGACTTTAACGTTGAATATACAGATGATCGTCCTGTAAGAAAAATATTTGAAAATATTAGTCGCGTATGACCAATTTAACGTACTATATTGATTATTTATTCTATTTAGGCTTCATGAAAGGCAGTAGAAATTAAATGACATTCCCCGTGAATCTTTAAGCGCCTAAATTATTAAACATTGGACGTTGTTCCATGTTCTTCCTAACGAAATTTGTTTTGTGACCAATGTTTGTTTCTCACGTTTCGACAATCGCAATTCCTTCAAAGTGCCGTGACCTCTATGCGAAAGGCGCATGCCTCGGCGTGTGTTCGATGTAGAAATTGTAATGGGCTTCTCGCTTGCTTGCTTACTATACCGGATAGATTGTAAACAGATAGCGCACCACATGCCGACGTTTATCTCCGCTGATAACGTACCGGGAGTTCCCCCCTCATCCGATCTTTCAATGTTACGCTTTGAAGCAACACACGACATACGTCATCATGGAAATAATGGCAGTTCAAGGTAAGATTTGTAAGACTGGATACATTCATTACTTTTCAGGCATGGATGAATGATCCTATCCATGTAAAACATGTTCCAAGTGGACGTTGAACTGGACAAAATTATAGCTATACATTGCAAAATTACTATCGAAAGGATTATGTATCCGCTGGTTGGATCGCAGTCAAAGAATGGATGGGTGCTTCGAAGAACCAACCCTCACCAGATCATAATCTCCCCCGTAATCAGCCCAATCCAACCCACCGCGCCGACTGACCTTCAGCGCGATAAACAACGTCAAAACAAGATGGCAACACTTGCAGCAGCAATCCGGCAACTCTCACATCGCCTCATCAACATCAACTAAGCATCTCTTCTGCCTCAGCTCCCTTCTTACGAACAACCACCACCCGTTTCCAAGCCCCGATCCAGTCACACTTCGGCATCGCCGGTCACGCACACATTCAAACATTCTGCCGCTGTTACTCGAAACTCGCAGCACTCGTACTCCATCTCTTTCTCACCGTTTGGTCGGATGATTCATCAAGTCATCATCGCAGTAGGACGATGAGGTTTCGGCAAAGGAGCTGATGAAACTTCTGACGTACGGTACAGCAGCACCAGGAGCAGCAGCAACCCAGCAGACTTCATGACTTGCCGTGCAAGACGCAAGAATTCGGAAGACAAGACGCGTCTAGCTTTTTTAACGCCAAAATACCCACACTAATACCCATTGGCGACTGGTCAGTCAGCTTTCTTCTTCTGGCAAGGCAACCAAGTAGACATTAGTTATCCAACTCCTAGCAGGAAACGTTACATTTAGAACGTTCCACGGGTACGAAGGATCACCCGGAAGAAACTATGGAAGCTTTCGATTATTGTTTAGCCGCCCTGCAAAGTCTTGGGAAGTCAAAAATCCCATAACATTTTTTCCTGCTATCCGCAAGCGAATGTGTGTACGTGTGCGCGGGCGCGTACTTCGTTCGAAAACACCACAGTTTACTTTTCGAGTGGGTTTCGAGAAGTAAATTTAACCGTGTGAAGAACTGAAAGAACTGCGACTCAGGTGAATGTGACTGGAAAGGCAAACTGGAACCAAAAACGAAGAATAATCCACCGCCCAAACCACGTCACGGTAGGTCATTTGCGTAAAATTTACACATTCCAGCTTACGTAGAGCGCCGATGGTTTCTTTCGCCTCTAAGGTGGAATGTAGCAATAAAGTACCACCAGTGCACCGCCGCACGGTAGGACAAAGTGCAAAAATCGAGATCGCATGCATCGTCACTACCGCCGTTCCTCCAGGAACTTGGACAGTCTGGATTGCCTCACACACATTCACAAGCGTGAAGCATTTTTCTCACGTACACAATCATGCTTTAGAATTGATCACAATTTCACGGCTTCATTCGCCGCGAAAGTGTTGTTTCGGACGAAACAAGAAGTTGGTTTTCATAGCATAATATCGAAGCAATGCTCTTTTCACAATGAAGTATTAAAAACGCAAAAGAAACTCTCAATCAAGCATCCTTCCCGTTCTGCTGGAAACCGCGGTGATGCACACAGGGCTGCAATACTCGGACGCTCATTTCTATCTCGCTCTCACACTTCACGTATCGAGTCCCGTAGCGGCCTCAAACACACACACACATTCATATTCACAGGCACCACGGTCCGCGAGACGAGTTGTTCTTGTTCATCGCACGGTATTCTTCTTTCTCACGCACTGCTGGAGGAACGAGAATTGAAACGCGAAAAACCAAGCGAATTCTTCATTCGCCAAGCTAAGGGTTATTTAGCTTTCAACATCTGATCTGAAACATCTCAACCACCAAATCTTTGATTTTATCCAACACTAAACAATGCTAAAGCTTGAATAACGCATTGAAATGCATTGTCATAACTACACACGGGTTCATGCCATCGAGCAGAATGCTTCGATGCGATCGATCGAAGGAAACGGAACAATCGGACTGTAAAAAATATGACACCATTTTTCTTACCAACCTTCTATCCTGTGGACCACCAAACCAAAGGAAAGGAAATTCGGGAAAAGAAAATCAACTCACACTGTACCGTACTTCGGCCGCCGCAGACGGACGCTCCCGGACAAGCCCGGCCGCTGTCCTCAAACCGGCCGTTTCTCTTCAGGTGCACTCGTATCGTCCATCAACCAATTGGTCACTATCGGTTTGATTGCGTTTCACACGATGCGCTTTTAGCAGTTGACAAATACACGAATGAAAATTTTGTCCTACCACAGCTACGCCGAATCGTAACACATATGCAAAAAACCTCGTTTTGTCTGCTCCACAGTTTGGCTTTTGCTTACCGTAACCAGACTTGGCTAGGATCGGAAATGGTTCTACTTTTCCGGGCACAAAATGCGTTCCGTACGACTGTACTCGTATTTTATCGCTTTCCCCTATGCTTCTGCCGTTCAATGAATCGATTTTACGAAGCCAATTGGATGCCGTACCTTTCCTTTACGGGTTTTCGACGAGCACTCGCAAAACTGGCTATCACAACATTTACACCGCCATATTGGATTTTTTCCGTTTTCTCTTCGCTACAGTGTTGCCAGAATCGGGATTCGGAAGATTCGAAGATTCGATCCCCCCACTAGAATCTAAAGGATCCGATCCCGTTTGACGGATTTAAATCAGATTTGATTCATTTGAGATTCGAATTAGCTTTGATTTGTCTGGGATTTGATTGATTGTTTTACAACAAAGCCATTCAAACCTCCTCAATACTTATGATAAAATGTACGCATTAAACAGTTTCATACCGCATTCAACATTTTGAATAATGTTTTTATGGTAACGTATTTTTGTTGATTAACGTTCCACACAGCCCTGCTCTCTATCAAAACTTGAGGAAATGTCACGTCCCATCACATCTGTTCCGAAAACTATAAACAAATAGAAAATCGAAATTTAGGCCAAATCAAATGTTAAAAATTGTACAACAAGATGGGTTATCTCTGGACGAGCACAGGGAAACAAGTTCACGTTAAAATAGTTCATAAATCGGCGAATGTGTTACATCTCTGTATAGAAAATGTGGAAGCAAACGCGGCAAGACGCAGGCTTCTTGTCCTTCAGCTGGGATCACTGTTCTGTTTTGCTGTTAGTGCATTCATTTTTAAGCTGAATGTACTAAATACATGTTTTCTCTTACCAATCATCGTACTAGGGTATTTGTATAGCAATGTAGTAAAGTCTGAGAATTTAGTTTTGGTTAAAGATTTCGCCCTGCAGTGCTCGACAACGTTTGCGAATGGCACTGTACGTAATACTCTAATTCCGATCGAATACATACAGGATGTAGTTATTAACGAGGTATTTTACAACGTAAGTTTGGGGAAAAAACATTCGAGAGAATAGCATTTGATTTTATTCTTTATTATTACAGCTGAAAGTCATATACGTATTGCAAGTCCTAACCAAAGGAAATCTATTCCGGAGAAAGCCAGTTATAACATTGCTAAATGTAAATGCAACTTTAATATTTCCTGTTTGAACCCACAGTAATCGTGCATGTCGATTTGACTCTCTCTACAGCAACTTAAGCCTGGACTGACCTGTTTGAAAATCATCTACGAAGAATTACATTCTACATTAGAGCTAGGGGACTGCTGATTTGATCTGGCTTTTCAACGTCTGCTAATCGGGAACAGCTTATCTAAAACGTTCAACATTTGATGTACTTCTTGCACTTCCTGTGCAGCGCTTCGAAGCGGTAGTTCTTGTCGTTGAATTCGTTCCAGCTTGTTTAATTCGTGAATCGGTTGTTTCGGTACACAGATGTCTGTGTCAACCTGAAAGATCATTGAAAACCAAAGATTGATTAGTACAAATAAAGAAAAGGGGCATGTCCAGTCTTACATACAATTTTTTGATGTTCCAATTCACACTCCTTCAAAAGCAACTTCTTGTAGATGGCAGGAATATTCATTCGCAATGTTACTGTCGTATCCTGCAGTTTGCGAATATCATCCGGGGCTGGCGTTGTAGCATCTAAATTTGACTATGTTCATTAGAATGAAAGAAACTTTGAGTGCTAATCCAAATACCATTCTTACCCATGTTCTTCGCGTCGTAAAACAGACAAGAAAATGCAGCTTCCAATGATAAAATGCATCAAGCACAGGCGTTTCAAAACATAAACATTCTACCTCAAACGGCCAACTATGTCAATGGCACTGTATTTGTTTATAACTCATAGTTGAAGCACACTCACGATCGATTTCAAACTGAAATCCCGTTTTCTTTGTAAACAAAAGTCATTTCAAGAGTTCCGTTCAAGGTCCCTAGTGGAAGGTCTAGTCAGGAGCGTTTTTTATTTCGTTATGGTGGGTTGACTGTTGTTTAAGTAAATAGACCGGTTTTTCTGCAAATGTTTGTGATAAAGGTTAAATGTATACAATTTCGCTATTTTTTGTGTGTTAAGCTATCGATAGTCAAAGTTCTCTCGTTTACTACCTATTTTGCTGGTTATGTATCCTTGGGCGTGGTTACTCCCTCGGTGGAAGTTACTAGTTCTAGTAGTAAACAATCGTGAAAATCGATTGAAAGAATCAATAGTTTTTAGGGCCTATTCCGAACGAAGTCGTGAAAGGTAAACGATCGTTAAACCAAACATAAACGATCGTTTTGAGTGTTAACCTGTGGTCACAGCTTTCCGCAACCGCATGCGGTTGCGTTTTTGATCTGTCAAACGAGCACAGCTTTTTGCCAAAAATAATACTTTAATGTTTGAATATACCACTTATATGAGCATACAATCTCATTAAAGTCTACTAGGAACAAAATTTACTGTTGACATATAAAAACGCAAGAGTCTGCGGCAAGAATCAAACTCGTTTGATTTTTTAGTACAGCAACCGCAAGGTCTTGCGTCTGCGGTGACAGCCCATGACAGCTCCTATCTCTCCCATGGGAAAAAACGCAACCGCATGCGGTTGCGCAAAGCTGTGACCAGGGGTTTAACGGTTGCAAACCAATCCTATATACAGTCTGTTCCCGAGTTACGCGGATAATGGGGACCAGAGAAATCCGCGTATCTCGAATATTGCTTGACACATAGTTTATACTGGGAGTTAAGAGATCGAGCTCTTGTGTACATGTATCATAGAATATTCAAAAAATTTCTTTGTTCATTAAAATGAATGCAATGCAAGCGTATTCAAACAACATAAATTGCAACAAACGAAATAAAAAGCGTAAGTTATGCAAATGTGTAATTTACATATTTATTCGAGTGGTTGTACATCTCAGGAATTTAAATCGATGTAATAAACCCAATCTACTGTCAAATTTTGAAAACCGCGTATCTCCGAATCCGCGTAAGTCGAGAACCGCGTAACTCGAGAACAGACTGTACCTTCGTCCCATTCAATTGTTTATTTCGCAAACCTCGTTTTGAGGTTGAATCTTTATTGTATCAAATGGTTTGCCTTCATAAGACCTTTTATTTGAGGGGTCTGGTGATAAAATTGGTCAAGCCATTAAAAAGTTATTAACAAATTAGCTATTTCAGTCATTTCAAGCTGTGGCCAAGGTTTTGATGTCAGTTTGGCGCGCTGCCGTTTCGTTCTAGTGGTGGGTACATCGAATCCCCAAATCCGAATCCCAATCCATCAAACAGCCGTGAGACGAGGTAAACCAATTAATGCAGGTCTGGAAATCATTTATCCTAATCTGAATCCCCATCAAATCACAACTGATAACTCGCTTTTCTGTAATAAAAATATGCCACATATTTCCGAAATGTGTTTCGCCACTGTAAGTAGTTCTGTTGATGTTGAAAATCAACTAACCAGCACAGCAATTTTTGAATGCAACGCTGAATCATTGTCACTTCTGGGTATTCGTATTCGTTCTACTGTATTTCTAACCTGAGTTAAATCGTGCAAAAACCTTTATCACATTGTCTTTAGATCTACTAATTCAACTCACCTCGTGTCTAGATCGAGTCATATCAAATTCTAATAGATTGGGATCAATTCAGAACCAAATCAAGTCGAGTCCCAAACAAATCAAATCTGATTCGAGTCCCAAACAAATCAAATCTGATTCGAATCCCAATCGAATCAAATCTTCAGAATCCGTCAAATGGGATCTAAATCTTTAGAATCCATGAAATGGGATTCGAATCTTTTGAATCCGTCCACCACCAACCTGGTCCCGCGTGTTTTTAATGTCTGATCACCCACTATCAGCGCTGTCAGTCGAATTTTCGCTCCCGCACGAGGCTCGTGTGCATTTCCTCCGGCGTTTCGCGCACGGTGGCGAAGACTGCTTGGCGGTGTAGTTAAAATTTTTCGGTCGCGGACCTTCAACATCCGGTGGTAGGATCTCGTTGATCGTCGAGGAAGAAGGATTACCTTCTTTTCTCCCTCGAAAGCTACCGTTGCGTACGCTTTCATCGTTCCTGTTTCATCATCCATTTCCTCGTGGTCACGTTTTTTTTTTTCTTTCTGCCCTAAACTCTACGTGTGGGGCATCGTGTGGTGTACTAGCGTGTAGTGTATACGGCAACAATCTGGTCCAGTAACGCAGTGCGTGCGCTGCAAGTTTTGGCTTCTGTACCGGAAGTGGGTTGTGTAATCAAGTTTTTTGCCAAGTGTTTTGTAGTCGGCTGCCGAGCGGCTGCTGTTTCCTTATCCGGATTCTTCCGAACGACGTCGAAAGAACGCCCCACGCGAGCAACATCTGCGGAGTGTGATTCGCACAACACTGCAAAACACGTTAACCAAAAGCGAGGAACAACAGAAATTCATGGCCAGTATGTCAGCGGAACACCAAGTGGCTGTGAACGGCACCGAAAACCATCACAATAGCAGTGCCAATCACGCCACAGGGCAGAACACGCACGAACAGATGTGTCACCGCCGTCACAACCTTTACCGGACCAAGGTGATTGTAGTCCTTGGCGCTCAGTGGGGCGATGAGGGCAAGGGCAAGGTGGTCGATATGTTGGCCGCTGACGCGGACATTGTATGCCGTTGCCAGGTAAGTGTGGAGATATTCCTGTTGTGCAGAAAATCAACGCTTGCTATTTTTTTTATGTTGTGTGTTTGGTCATTTTCGTTTGATACATTCTCTTATTTCTTTAAGCAGTTACTAAACGTGTCATGTGCCATTAGGAAGTTTGGACAAGCGGATTTAGCTGTAATAGAAATTGCTCGTTATACAAAACCATTCCTAAACACACTGCTAAACATGCAATGCATCCGTCGTTTAGTTCCTGTTCCTATGGCATTAACATAACGCGATTGAAGACATTGCTTCATTTTCTGGTTCTTGGCGGCGACGTAAGCAATAAAACCATCGCAATTTTATTGCTGCAAATTTTATTTATTTTTATCTCCATCTACCCACCACTTTATGATGGATGCATTTTCAATCTAACGCCACTTCCTGCGTCAATGAAGCAATCGAATCAGCCGTGTCAATGCAGTTGCGGTTGCTGATTGAAATCATGTGACGAACGGTTTGTATCGATTGCTATTGGATGTTGGCAGTGTAGTCCCGTTTCTCACAGCTTCGTTTTGTAACGAGATGCTCCAGACAGCTTACTGCGTGTTCTTATCACAGTTGCTGCTGACCGTCAGTTTTGTATCGTTTACTCTGGATCTGGATATCGAACAACCGATAAGATAACTTTTTTGTTTGATCGTCGACGCTAAAAGCATTTTCCCGAAAAGGCACTCCTACTTCAAGACCCAACCCCATAACTCCGTAGAGTGTACGCCGATATGGTCGAAAGTGGCGCACTATGTTGGCTCGATCGATCATGTGGCGTATGATCACACGTCAGACGCGCGCACTGCCACTTCTCACGGTCAATGAAGCTGCTGGGCACGCGAGAAATACTGAGTAAATTTGATGGCGTATGGCGCGAACCTAATCGAACCTCATGCTCAGGTCATTGATAAGATTAATAAGTGTTTAATCATCCACCTTGAACTACGTCCAACTCACACGCACACAAACCCCCCGACTTCATCTCTTCCGGGATGTATGAACATTTGTTGTTATTTCCATTTTTTTCGTTGATTCGTCCTTCCTTGATGAGCTGAGGGCTCGTCCGTCGGTGACGTTCGAAAGACGTCGGTACTACGTCGTGCAATAACCGTCTGGGTGTATTATTGCTAATAAATGGAAATTGAAAAGTAAAACGCAGCTCTGTTACAGATAAGAAGTCATTAAGGTTGATGATACGAAATAAATTGTTTAAATGGGCATGTGCGGCGGTAGAACATGAAATTTAAATACAATACAATAACACCTCGTGACCCGCGATGATGTAATTAACATTTTTCATATGGTGAACAATATATTGGTCGGTGTATAAGGTTCAGTTCTAGTGTCCTACTGACCACTGCCTGTCACTAGTTGAATAATTTATTGTATTTTAAGGCTGACGAAACAAAACACTGCCCGTCAAGGCTGCAAAAAATGTAACGTTATGGGAGAATAATGTGCTAAAAGGATCTCAGCTACGACAAATTTGACCATCATTCGTGGAAAGCACCCGCACAGGGCACGTCCGAGCGGAGAATGACTGTTGGGCGACGTTTAACAACACCACCAGGTCCACCTGACCCCCACAGCGCGCGCTACACACTTGACGTTGCAGGCGACCACCACAATCACATGGCCGCATGTTAACACATTCGATAAGAATAGCTCTGAACAGACGGAATAGCTCTGAAGATAGATGAAAGGAGAGGCGCGGGTGTACTGGCGACGAAAGGGGGGAAAACAGGGATGAGCCAAGGTGGCCATCAGCAGCTTTCGCGGTAGGCGGGTGGGATTTAGGAGTTCGCTCATGTCGGTCGGTTTTACTCGCGTTTGTTCACGCTGCTGCCCCGGTCCACCCCGCGAACTGACCGCAGAGCGCAGACGCGTGACGCTATCTTCGGCGGTGTGCACTTGAAATCCCCGGCCCAAGCTGGTTTATCTTTCTACCGCCTGGCCATCGTAGGGGTTCACAGTTTTCGCTGCCACAGAGCTGGGGCTTGGTTTTGCTCAATGACTGAACAATGTTTTTATCACTAACATAAGGGGAGTTATTTACATCTGTTCGTTGGCAAACCTTCCCTACCAGCTTTACCAGGCCCCCAAAAATAAAAAAAAGGTGATAATTATTGAAATGTATTAACTTTTTATCTGATGGAGCAAGAGTTTTATAATATTTTTTAAATAAGAGATTTAAAAATATTCTCTATTCGTCCACTTCTCCCTGAAAATTTGTCGTTACATATTGAAAAGCATTTGTCATAAAATTAATTTAAATTATGTAGCTTTCTTGTTGGTGACATTATTGGATGATCATGGACATAGATTGTTACATGCATTATCTTGAAAGCGTAAATATTACATTGTATATTACAAATAATATGGAGAACGTTTTTTTAACATACACTTGCAAGTTCTGAGTTTTTTTTCGGAGGATTATTTGCATAGCCATCAGATTTTTTGAATGTATCAACGATTCAATGCTTCGGAAAACTACTGGCTCCATTCTCTTAATTTGTCAGTGTAGTACAAGGGTCGGCAAAGTCCGGCCCGCCAACTGATTTTATCCGGCCCGTAATAAAATTTAGGTGTTTAATACAAAAAAACCTACCCAATTTTTATAAGATTTGTCTACAGGTTCAGTCAGGTTTGTTTTCTTCCCAAAAATGAAGATTAATATTGATCAACGAGATGTTCCTGTTATATGTTAAAAAACCATCAAAATACAACGAAAATAGAACGAAAATATTGAAAAACAAGTTTAATGATAAAACTTCAAATATTTTATCTTACCACTTGTTATGTAACTTTACTATTTAAAAAGATGATACTCCATTAAAAAGGGTACTACTTAGAAAAAAATAAGTCATTGTTTAAGGTATCCGGCCCGTGGTTTCGGTTTTCTATTAATCATCTGGCCCTTTTTTTAAGAAATGTATGCCGATCCCTGGTGTAGTATCATTAAGTGTAGTTCCATTAAGTTGTTGTTAAATAAATGTACTGCACCGGTAGACATAATCATTTTAAAAGCTGGCTAGGTTATCTTTTTTCGCGTAAATATTGATGCGTAAGCAAGGATGGCGTTTCCAATATAGTAAATATTAATGTTATTAAATTAAATTAAATTAAATAACTGAGGATGAAATTTTCGTCAAAGTCAAAGTAATTTTGAAAACGGCGAAATATGGTAATGGATTTATAAAAAATAGCCATCATCTGTTGCGGAATTCAAGTGCAGATGAAATTAACCCGTTGTTCTGCAACCATTCAAAAACTTGAAAGTCAACAATCAGTATTAAAGAACGTCTCTTGCTGTTGAGCCACCCGCGCACGAGCATCGGACGGCCAACCGCAACGAGAGTTTGTACAGGCTGGTCAAGAATGAAACTAAGATGCTTTTAGCAGTCGCGGAACGACGTCAACCATCGGCCCGGGTGGGAGAGGCCGTAGAAGGTAGAGTGCTGCACTGCAGCCATCACCCGGTGTGTGCTTGGGTAACAACGCGCTGCGATCGTTCGGAGCTGGCTGTTGGCCAAAAATATCGCTGCCAAAAACTCATGACCGAACATCCAAGTGAACCCCCGGTTACCAACGAGGTGGAAAGGATGGGATGATGGTGGTCGGGGAGGTTGTGGACAGTCACGCTGATGCGCATTGTGGCCATCTGATGCTCTACGTCGGGGGTTTTTTTAATGTTTATTTTTACTGCTTTTCCTCACCTTAGGGTTCGGTGCAGCATGGTTGTTTACTAATAAAAGCAGAACAAGAAAATAACCAAATCCAACCAGAAAAGCGAGTGTATTCGATGGTGATCGGATTATCTCGCGGATGACGCATCTAATGTTGATGTTAATTATTATTGATGTGGTTTGAGTTTATGGCAAAGTGTTATACAAACAGCTTCTAACGGATTCCTATTTTCCATCATTTCATTCCCCTGTTTTTAGTCTTAGTTTTACGATCATCCGATATTTAGGTTGTTTATTGCCGTATAAAATGGCTGTAAATTAATATCTTTGAATCTTGCGCGAGTTCGCGTTTTTCGTTCCAAATATAACTGAATGTATGAAAATGTGAACCAACGTAAACTAACCAAATGATATAATAATTGAATAATCAATTCTCATGCAATGTTTGATCATGTCGTTCCCAATTTTTTTTCTTTCTTCTCAGGGTGGCAACAATGCTGGCCATACGGTGGTGGTCGAAGGGAAGGATTTCGATTTCCATCTCCTACCCAGCGGCATCATTCACGAGAAGTGTGTCTCTGTGATCGGTAAGTTAGGGAGTGATTTTTTTTCATTTTATTTTTAGCTAGAATTAAAAAACCGGGTTCTCCTATCACCACCTGTTAGCCAAGATGCCAGGGAGTCAATCCGGGAGCGATGTTCATGCCAACTGAAATGAATGAATGAAATGATTGCCTTAAACATACGTCCCTCCATTTTCCTGACGTACAGGGAACGTATCTTAGAACGCGATCGTTTGGGAAATGGCCTGACAAACTTTCGGTGCATATTCGTTTTCATCTCCAAACCGGTTGCGTGTGCTCCGCTGACGCAACAACAGATAAATGGCGTTATCAGCTGTGGTAGCTTACAGAACGAACGGGGCACGTTCGTACCTTAATGATGGGATGTGCGAATTGATGCGCGAAACGGGTTTTCACAGAACAACATTATATTCGGTTTTATCACCATCCTTGAGCGCAAGTCATTTATACCCATTTGCCATCGTAAAACGATTATTTTGATCGTTGCTATTTCATTATCTCTGGTATAATGATCAACAACGCGAAACGCCCCCAAGGACTTTGTTTAATGGGTTGAAATAAAAAAATAATTTAAATGAAAATAAATGCTAACAAACATCAATATATAAACTGCCAACATTGATCAGCATACCGCTTCAGGGAGACGCATCCTCCCCCCCGCACGGACGGACACAAAGTTTCAAGGCGTAAGGTCAGGCCACCGTCGAACGAAGGGCATGTTAGTTTCTGAGCTGGCCGAAATTCAAGTGCAAAATGCGACCCACTGCCCTTGAAAGCCCTAGCGAATGCGTTTTTCCTAACTCATTTTGCCACGAGGATACCGAAGGTGGGTACCGGTGCTTGTCTGCACTCTCGGTCTTGTTCTCGCCCTCTCGCTCTCTTGCGGTTTATTTCGTGACAGCCTCCAAAGATGTGTGATGGGAGACGGGGAGACTCGTGGTGATGGGTTGTGGGGTTGTCTTATCTTGTTGACACCAGTTCGTTGTTGGCATGACAAACGTGTGTGGTGGCGGTGCTGAACTCATCCCTCGTCACCCACCGTCACATGGTCATGTGTAGTGTTCGTGATTTGGTCCCTCGTTCGGGGGAGCAATTGGTGGGCGGTAAGACAAGCAACCAGAGGCCATTATTTGGCAACGTTCTAAGCAGTGCTTCACAGTGCGCTGTTCGTCTACTTTAGAGCCGGCTAATGATCCAGTTAATGATATTTTTCATCGATGATGACATCGTTTGAAATATTATACAATAAGTTCATTCCGAGCTCTTGCAGTTTTTGGGGGAATGATGTATGATCAAAGAATTCGAAGGTGAGGGTTTTAAATGTTTCTGAAAGTTAGAGAGACACATTATTTCACTAGCCAGAACAGTGTCACGTGTTGCTAAAATGGCTCACAAATTCGAACGACAATGTTGTATCCAATTACCGACGACAGGGTTTATTTTAATTTAAACAAACAGTCGCCCTTCGTGCTGCAAAACCATAGCCTCGTACAAACTGTCACATAATCGGCTGTTTCAGCATCGTTTACCATTATGGCTTTCGATCGTGCGTGGAACTAATAATGCTTTTCTGTGTTTCGTTCGTTCGGCTAAACATGTCCCCAACTTTGTACGCGCGGCCGGCAGAGTTTATGACCAAACGCCACGGTTACAAACTTCGGCTGTCAAACGGATTCTCAAACCGTTTTGTCGAAAAATATAACTACCCGTCGCTAGAGTTGGTTCTGGTGGCCCTTGTTAGCCCAAGCGACCGGCGGTGGTCCGAAGTGCGGGTTTACAAAACAATTAATCACCCATTTCCCGTGCGCCATCATCGACGGTAAAACTTTGTCATTGTAGTATGATTTTTCGTCCGCACCATAAAAATCGCAACCAAGCAAAGGGAAGTGATCGGGGCGACGGATATGCTTCCTTGCAGTGCAACACGAACGCCGAGTGGAAACCTTGGGTTAGTTCTTGGCTCGAGTCAAGGCCAGCGAAACTCTAAACGACGACGATAGTTTGTTTATCAACGTTTTGGTGGATATCCCGATTTTGGGGCTTTGGTTTGGTTTGGTCCGCTTCCACTGGCCGGTGACGATAGGTTGGGGACGATAGCAAGCCATCTTTGGCTTGGGGGATTTTCAGAACCAGAAACAAAGTATAAAGGAAAGGGCTGCACGGAAATCATGTTTATCGATCAAATGTTTGGTTTGATGGTGGATAAGTTTGATAAAGTACCTGGAGCTGTAATGACATAACAGCAACATCAAGTTTTCTGAAACAATATTTATTTGTTATCTTTTGTTAATCTAGGCTTCTTAATGTAGATTGGCTCCATTAGGCAGCTTTTGATTATAACTTCCTTCAGTGACTCCAGAGTTTATATTTGAATAAAAACACATGTTTGAGAAAACGAAGAAACTAAAGCATGTTAAAATAACTCTCAACTCCGGTGGTAGACCTCACATGTACTCCAGCCATCAGCAAATTTTTCAACACTACCGCTAGAGTTTGAGGACAGGAAGGAGATCTTATTTCTGTGCAGATGGAAGCTCACCCTCAAGCAATCCGATATAAACGATCGTTCAACGGAAACGTCGTACAGAATTGTGTCGCCGTAAAGAAAGTTAAGATAAGCAGTAGGCGGGGGATCTTATGGTGTCCGATTTTTTGCTTCGAATTTTTACCCAGTCTACTATGAGTGAATGTTATGTTTGTTTTATTTTCCATTTTGAAATATTTGCCAACACAAAGTGTATCTCATGTGGCATAACGGAAATACGTACTCACTGGAGCAATAATAGTTCAAGATCTATTAGCTGTTCCGGGCCATCGGAGCACTTGTTAAAACAAGGAAATACTGCCTCCTGAAGCCAGCCAATCTCGTCACGTGGAAAAACGGCTCCCTTATCGAACAACATGCTGATGACATTCGACTGTGTGAGGAATCCAAGCGCCACACGTGTTGCCCAACTGCTGCTTGCCGGTACATTTCTCCACCTACAATGTTTTAATTCGGATCCATTGTAACTAACTAGATGAAGCAGTTCCTTCTTTTGCTAGGAAACATTTCAATTACGATGGATTATACCATTCCGATCGTGTCTCTGGTAAAAGAAGTTAAAAAAAATCTGGTGTCACCGTTGGAAAGTGCATATTCACGATAGGGTTCTTTTTTAAAAATACCCTTTTCATGCGTCTCGTATCGCTTAGTTTCAAAAGTCGCTGCCAGAATCGTTGTCATGTCGTTGCATCAAGGTTAACACAACGGAATCGATAATAACAAATGAAATAAAAGTGGAAAAATCATAGCCATAAAGTGAAATACATGTTTGTGCAGCTATCTGATAAAGGACTGGGTGGTTGATGCTTGAAACACAATCCAGTGAAGCACGCTATAATCGATTGCTTGCCTATTAGTTTCGTCACGGCATGGTCCTGCGGCCCGTGTGTGTGTGGTCTAAGGGTGGTTTGTTTTCCTTTTTTCTCTTTTACCATTGGTGCCCGGAAGGTGGATCCTCAATTATGGATATGAAGGTTCATTATTCCATGTATCCTGTTTCAACTTGAATCGTGATTCAGTACCAGGAGTATGCCATGTAATTGTCCAATCGTCATAATTAAAATAAAGTTCAAAGAGAGAGAGGAGAAAAAGAGGAAAAAAGTAAATGAATATCGTGAGCCAATTTGCCTTCGTTATATGTATGTAAAATACAGTGTTCTGCTCGAATCACGTTCAAGATCACGTGCTATAGTGATTCACAAACAACACACTACGTCACGTGTAGAAGTATAGTTAAAATATATACAACTATGATTCTGACCAGCAGTCTTTTGGTTTTTAAAACAAAATAAAAGTATTTATTTCAACATATTTCAGACTTAGAACTTATTGTAATACTGACCGGAGATTTATCAGATCGGATCGTAAGATTCAGAAGACACACATTTTTTACTGCATATGTAGGGCATGCTCGCTACCGATCCAATAATCGAGATGTCTTTGGATAGCTTCCACTTGGGTTCTTTCTTGGGGGCTTCTGAAACCTTCAGGCTATCAGACGGTTGTTGTGTCTTTCCTCTTTCCGTGAGGTTATTCGATGCGTCTCCGATGTCTTTTCTAGACGAAAGATTGTATGTCTAATCGTCATGGCTCATGTTGTGTCTACGGTGCATCCGCTGGGTTGATCGGAATGTTCCTGATACGGCGCTAACACTCTGAAAGATCTGGTAGATCTAAAAGAATCCTCTGAGGCAAGAAACGTTTGTTTTTAATAATTGAAAATAATAAAGTAGTTTAGCCTCACGGTGTACAAAGCTTTATTTCTAATGTGTAAAATTTTTTAATCAACTCTCTTGCAGGAAACGGTGTCGTCGTTCATTTACCGGGCCTGTTCGATGAGCTCGCCAAGAACGAGGCCAAAGGCCTGAAGCACTGGGAAAAGCGGCTGATCATCTCGAACCGTGCCCACTTGGTGCTGGATCTGCACCAGCAGGTGGATGGCCTGCAGGAGGCGGAGAAGGGCGGCAAATCGCTCGGCACCACGAAGAAGGGCATCGGTCCGTGCTACTCCAGCAAGGCGACCCGCAACGGTATTCGCGTGTCCGATCTACTCGGTGACTTCAAAGTGTTCAGCGAGAAGTAAGATTCGAGATTCACAAGAAACGGAGAAGCTCTAGCTTTGAGAGCGCCGTCTGTTTATGCCTCTGGACAAAGACACTAACGTACGCTTCGTGCGTTTCCTTTCTTTCTCGGGAATCCGCGTCCCCGCTCGGTACGCTTTCTTCCGTACGTGTTCGGCACATCGGGACATTTCGGCAGGTTTGAAGCCCTGGTTGCGATGTACAAACGGCTCTATCCCGACTTCTCGGTGGACGTGAACGCGGAGCTTGCACGGTAAGTACCGCCGGTGGCCAAACGCACGTCCGTCTTCCTCCCACTGCCTCTTGCGATCGTCAACGGCGGCAAGGGCATCGTGTTGACGACGGTGTGAGACGGTCGGATGACGGAGGCGGCGGCATCTGTTGGACTTGTGTTGGACCTTTGCTTCTTACCACGTTACTAGATATCGCGAGTATGCCGAACGGTTGCGGCCGTTGGTGCGCGACTCGGTGTCGTTCTTGCACGCGGCGCTCAAGGAGGGCAAGAGCGTACTGGTCGAGGGAGCGAACGCTGCCATGCTGGACATTGACTTTGGTAGGTATCGGCCGGCGGTCGATTGGCGGGGGAATTCGGTTTTGATCCTGGGACTGACTGACCGTGGGTGGTGTTATCCACTGTTTACTTCCAGGCACCTACCCGTACGTAACGAGCAGTAACTGCAGTATCGGTGGCGTCCTGACGGGGTTGGGCCTACCACCGCAAGCGATCGGCGAAGTGATTGGTGTCGTGAAAGCCTACACTACCCGCGTCGGTGACGGTCCGTTCCCGAGCGAACTGCACGATGTAAGTATCGATGGGAAGCATTTTCTTTCCCTTTTAAAGAAGATCAGCTTGACATGTGTTGTTCGATATCCTTCCACCCATTAGGAAATTGGATCATTTTTGCAAAAGCGTGGCGGTGAGGTCGGTGTCACAACGCTACGAATCCGCCGATGCGGATGGCTCGATCTCGCCCTGCTCCGCTATACCTCCATGGTCAACGGCTACACTGCACTCTGTTTGACCAAGTTGGATATTTTGGATACGCTGAAGGAGATCAAGGTTGCCGTCAGGTACGTCCCACGCTCGTAATCAAAATTGGGGAAATATAATTGGTATAATATGTAATTTTATTGATTACCTTTTGCAGCTACAATCTGAACGGTAAAAAGATTGACTACTTCCCTGGTTCCATCACCGATCTGGGCCAGGTGGAGGTGAACTACATCACCGTACCCGGCTGGCTGCAGTCGACGGAGAACGTGCGCGACTTTGGTGAACTGCCGCCGCAGGCCCAGGACTACATTCGGCTAATCGAGAACGAGCTGGATGTACCGGTTAAGTGGATCGGTGTCGGCAAGGGTCGAGAGTCGATCATCTGCGTGAAGGATTAAGTTCCAGACAGCCTGAGGAACTTCGAATGGCGCGGGCGCACTACCAACACCTTTTCCGAGAGCCTTCGAGCGCAGCCGCGCCCTCCTTGTTCATCGTCAATTTGGATCCATTCTCTCCCAACCCGCGCGCTCACTACGGAAGCGAGAAGCTGCTAGGGCACAGTACAGTCATGCATACATACATACAAAACGCCAATGGAAGGAAACTTTTACGGGAAACTATTTCCTGTACCATTCCGAAGAAAGCCTACGCACAATGTGAACCTCTTCTGGTGGGAAGTCTGTCCTGTAAACTGCCGAGGCTGACCGGATGTTGGGGCGAGAATGAGTGAAAGCTATTGATGGTCGTAACAAAATCAATGCCCTAAATATTTTGCAATGAAGTGTGAAATATGTTTTACCAACAGAGAATTACCGATCGCAAAACTATCCCTATTAAATGTCCTAAAACTTAAGCAAGGATGAGCTAAGTAAATTAGCCTCTCTCTCATGCATAAAAAACACATACACAAACAAACAAACCCATAAAGGCTTTTACGACGCTTCCTAACACACACATACACACCACGTTGAACTTATGACCGAAAGGTGAGTGTATGATCGAGGGTGAAAGTTATCGAAAAAGAGAACAAGATAGATGAAAAACAAAAGATGAGATAGAGGTAGACAGAGTTAAAAGATGGTGAAAGTGGTGTCTATTTAAAACATAAGAAAAATTAAATGCACATACTGCAGCTAAAAGAGAGGACAATGGTGTATCGTAACCGGTACAAACATTCAAACACCCAGCTCAGTAGGCTAGGCATGTTTGTGCTATCCGATTGATGTCCGATAGGTGTTGTTCGAGCTATTAGAGCCGCAGAGCGCCCAGGCGCATAGTTAGGATAGAATCACAATGATGGTGCTGCAATGAGGGAAACTATTGTTTTTGGAAAGGCTAAAAGGCTATAAACAAAACTTTGACACGCTTGGTGTGGGATTTGAATTGAAGTTCGGAGTTCAATGTCGCGAACCATGCTTAGTATTCGCACGTCCGAACTCGCTGTTTCTTTTTGGGCCGCTGCGTAGCCCTGGGCTGCAGGAGCAGTGCGGAGGGCGTTTGTAATGAAGTAACTGAAATCTATTATAAATGCTAGCATCAATGGATGAACGTGGCTTCGCCCGAGCAAAGATGTAGAGTAGGTCATTACTTAAAGTAATATAAAGTAGGAGCGAGACGTGAAAGACGGTTTTGCCTAGGTGTAATTTAGTTAAGCAAGCGTTTTTAAAAATTAATTTTGCTATTTCTACATTTTTTAGATTTCTTTCAATCTTCCTCGCTTGCGCAGAGGTTATAATTAGTCGCCATATACATTTTTTTAAATCCCTTGCCTCATGCCTCTCCTTTTAGTTTTCACTCAATTGTTGTACAAAATATGTTGCCAGAACGTCCCCCACAGTCCCACAAAGGGACCGTTAGTGGTTCCTTTTCACAAACTTTAGGTTTTTCGTTTTATTACAGATATATTCAATCCCCTTTTTTACATTGTAATAAAGCTTTGATGAATGGATTCCAAAATACAGAATGAGCAATAAGAATTAAATTCATTTTGATTTGTCTTTTTTCTATGATGACACTAGGCGTGCTACACATTTTCATCTTTTTCTTTGCTCCTTATACCTTACACGACGCATCGGATAAGATAAGCTGGGACTTTTTTTATTTAAGTTTCAAGCTTATGTTTCTCGGAAATGGAATAAAAAGGGAAAAGGATGTCCTGTGGGCAGCAGGTCACACAGATTTCAGACCCCAAATTTTAATAAATTTTGAAATTTGTTTACCTACTGTCCACAGAAACTGGTAAACTTAAATCGCCGATAACACCCGAAATAACAAAGATTTTTGAAATATTTTACCACGACCCGCGTTCAAAAACACATCGCCAATCGGTTCCAGGTGTGATGGTCAAGGAAATAGATTGCTTTTTACAGTTGCGTTCTTTGCTTTATAATATTAATCTTCGATTTTATACAAAACACTTTGCACATACAGTGTTTCAGTTTTTTGTATTTATGAATATTGAATAAATCATATCGTTACTCGTTGTTTGAGGCATGTAAATGTGTAAATATTTATTCGTCGTTTACGTCGGGTCATATTAGCGCCGTTACTGGTGTTTTTCTCACTTACTTTTCTTGATTAATTCATCACTTACATTCTGACGGTTACGCACTTTGGGAATGGAAACGAGTATCCTTAATTATTTCTAAATGTTCGTCGATGATTTACGCTATATGTACAAATATGAAATTATTTTACAAGTAAAATACACTATCAAACTCCATATCACAAGACCTTTCGCAACGATTGATTGCCCTTTTCCGCTCACAGCTCACAACACGGCGGTTCCCTTTTTTCCCCCCGGACCTCGGTTTAATAGTTTCGATCCGTGGTAGGACTCCTGCTTTGCCGACTTCCACCCCCTTCCGTGCTGGACGGCGACGAAGGATGACTGCGGAGACGAGACGCGATCGGCACTCCCGTCGAATTTCCACCGGTGTAGAGCGGAATCGGTCCGAGTGGATCCGCACCAGCGCCGATCAGTTGAGCCTCACGCTTTTCTCTTCGATCCCGCGCCCGTCGGTTCTGGAACCAAATTTTAACGCGCGTGTTCGTGAGATCTAGACTGTAGGCGAGCTGGTTGGCTTCTTCCGAGCTGAGATAGGTGGACACTTTGTACGCGTCCTCGAGTGCACTGAGCTGGGCTGGCGTAAATGGGACGCGCGGTAACCGGCCGGGAGTACGTTTCACAGGCCCGGCCTTGGCAGGTCCTGGAAGAGCAGACCGAAGGTAGATCGTTAGGACACGAAGCCCGAAGCGATCATGGAGGGGATATGATTTTTACTTACTCGGAAGTTTCGGCGGATGGTAGCGTGTGTAGTAAAGCCAATCGAACGCCGGTGCACCACATCCCGAACCCGTCGGAACAAATCGTCGTTCCACCGTCGCGTGCTTTGCCGGATGTCCCACATCCAGCCCGTCGTCAAGCTCGATTCGTGCCACCGATCTGGACCGTTCGGCGTCTTCCACCTCCAGATCACTGTTCGCCTCACTTCCGGGGCTACTGGTGTAGCAACTTCGACACTGTTCCTCCTCGGATCGACGTCGCCTCTCGAACCGTTCACCCGCCCGCGTAAGGATATGTTCGATGCTAAAATCACTCTGCCGCAACGGGGCCACACTTTTACAGCTCGACGCCGCCATAATGAACGCACAAGAACACTCTCCGGCAAGGCACCTCGTCAACAACCACGACCGCGTTCTGGCCGGTCCAACAGCACACTGAGCGCCGGTAAACACCGATCGTATCCTTTTTATTTTCTTCCTTCCCTACTGCGTCCGTGTCTCTCGGAAAAGCATCCCATTGTTTTCCCGAAATTGAATCCCTGTCCAAATATTGACTTGTTCTTCTCATTTTCTCTTCCAGTGCTGCCGGGCAAGGATCGTCAGAACTCCAGACTCCTCCCACTTTGCTGAACACGTCCTTGCCGATTCCCCTTTTCACCCTCCTAGGGAAGGTGCGCCGTGAACGAGGAAAATGAAGGATGCTTCAAAACGAGGAGGGATAAGAATCAACATCATGCCAGAGGCACATGAGAACTAGCCTAGACGGACACGATTTTTTTTTATTTTTCATTTGGGAAAACCGGAATTCCCGATGCCGAGATCACTCGAGAAAATTTCGGGTGCGGTTTCACATCACTTGGTAGTTGGTAATTAAATTACAATTGCGCCAAGGACGGTTGTCACCGCAGCGGCGAGGACAATTAAGATGGATTAGCAAGGAGCGGAAAGATTCTAGCTGACGATTGAACAATCCTTGGCCTATTACGTACGATGCGATTGCGCCGATAAATGGATTGTAAACGATCTTCGCCCGAAACCACCGGTGAAGGACAGGAAATATCAGTGAGGTTTGTGTTTTTTGTCCCTGTTGAGAAAATATTTCTAATAACGATGTGTAGCAAAATGGATAATAAAGGTATCGCGTTATTAGATTATAGTGTTGACACATTTTTTTCGAATTATGGTTGTTACACTATTAAGAATGATGGAGATTGCTACTGTTTAATAATGGTTTCCGCAATGAAATGTTCATTAACGAGCATAACCTTCCTTATTCCTGGTGTTAAAGTTCCTCATTTCAAGAAGTTCCAATTTTATCTTGTTTCATTTTAAGCGGTGGAATATTTCAATGCTTTTTTGCATCAAACTTTTTTTTTAAATAATTTGTGTAAGTTTTTGTTGGTACAAGTATAATATTTTATATAAATTGCATTTTGAAAGTTCATGCTAATCCTGGTTGACTGCTTTCTCTACTAAATTCCTCTGGTTAAAAGAATCCCGTTTAAAAGAATTTGTTCAAAAAGCCAACGTAAATGTAAAATAATAATTCAAATATTCTTATTTAAAGTAACTATATTATGTGATTTTATCCTTATGCAAATTTTTAATTTGTTTGTGAATCATGACATAACATTTTTTATTTGATTAGGTACATGGCTACGTATGTAATTCCTTTCACAAGCCCTTAATGAATGAGTTCTTTTTTTTTTGTAATAGCTAACGGCTTATACTTCGACTATTTTGAACAAAACTTACCAAAAAGTCAATGCATTAAAATGAAATTATTTGACATTGATGATTATTTTTCTTTACATTATTTATCACCTTCTTTACATTATTCATATTATTTATCTTGCAAAATTTTCATAATCGATTCCGATAAAGAATATAATCAGCAGATTTATTGTCTTCAATTTTATTTAATTAATTCAAGTAAATTAAAGACTATTTTATTTAAGTAAATTCAAGACAAATGTTCTTATTTGAATGTAATGAGGTGCTTGAAAAAGAAACATCCAATGTTCATTATTATTTCTCAATCTAGAAAAAGTGCATATTTTTGCAAAGATGCAAAGATCAAAAAGATGCCGCCCATGAGATAGAAAACTATCCTACTCAGGTGGTTTGGCCAATTCGTACAAACTTCATCATCAAAAAGTCTCCCGCAGAAGGATACTAATTCTAATCTTTATTACATAATGCGCCGCTGTTCAAGCGATCCAGACAAGCTTTTCTATAAGAAAATCCAAAAGAGAGAAAAAGCAGTAGCTTGCAGGACGTGCAACTGGCCACCCGAAGTACCCGTGTGGGTATCAGATGGTCAGCAAATGCGGCGCATGGCGAAAAACGAATCTTAACCGTGGCTCGTTTCAATCGCGGCAAAGCCGGTTGCTGTTTTTCTTGGCTCAGGATTATCTCCACGGGATGTTGCTGGCCTCTTGAAAGCTTACACACGCACTCCATTACACGCACGAACTCGGTGATCCGTGCGTGCCTCCCGGTGTGCTAGCGAATTGAGATCTCCTTTTGGGCTCGGAACGGACACGTCCCGATGGGAAAAACAAATTGGAATAATTCCTCTTCGGCTTTGCGAGGCGCACACTTGAAAAGACTAATGAATTGCATACGCTCGGGATCGCCCTGTGCGGGTTTCCTTCTCCAGCACTCCAGGGCTTTGCTTCTCACCGATCCCACTTACGCCCGACCTCGGGATAATCTGCTCCCGGAAACCCCGGGATGGTTCTGTTTGCGGTGCTTAGTGTGGTTTGTTTTGCAAGTGATCCTTGTAATCGTTAGAAACATTGCCACCCGTCTGGCCAGTCGGACCACAACAGGGTCTGCCGAGGATAGGCTAAGCTAAAGCTGGACGATGGATTTGGCAGAGGTTTACTTACCATCGCTCAAAACCGCCACGATCCTCGGGTATGCACGAGTCTGCAAGCTGAGGCCTACTCAAGAAAAGGGTAAACTACACACCCAGCACCTTGTTTACGATTGTTTTGATTTACTTTTGCTGGCTTTAGCGAATTCTGCTCCACTTTCGAGGTAAACAGTGTCCTGGCCTATCGGGAAATGATACGGTGAAAGCAGCGGGCAAGGATAGCCCGATACCGCCATACCTTACAAGAAAGATCTTACAGTAGCATCTTCTTCTAGGCCTGCAATGTCTCCAGTAAAAGAAAGGATGAATGGCAGATTAAACTGTTACCCGGGGCCGATGGACAATGGCAAACTCCTTCGTGCGTTATTTTGTGTAGCATTTATTTGTCCTTTTCTTCGGTTCCTTTACGCTTCGCCCGAAGGCTTCACAATCACGTCTCAAGACGATCGTAGCGCACTCAAGCGTAGGATTGTCTTTTGTTCGCTGAAGTGGCAAAGCGGATGTGTACGGTGTTTGGGCTTTATTTCCAGCGTGCATCGTTCGCTAGGCAGCGCTTTTCCGATCACTTCCTTTCACTTCCAAAAGCAGTCCATTGATCTTCGCTTCTAACGATCGTCGGCGCTGGCGTTTTACTCAATGGGCCATTTTTGTTGGCTTTCTTAAGCGTGGTTTGTGTTTTCCAATCGCTTATCCGGTTTTGGGCAAGCGGGTTGATGAAAAGTACAACTAGTTCTCTACACTCATTAGATTTGCCTCATATTCCACTATTTAAAGTACTTTTGAAGTACATTTTTAATAGGTTGGCAGACAAGAAAATTATGAAGAAAATCATTCAAATCAATCGATAAATCAATCCCTCAGCATTACGTTCAAATCACTTCTTTTCAATTTAGCTTGAAGTTTTAATCATCTTTATCAGTAACCAGAAATAGTACATAGCAGCCTCAACATACCCAAAAAAATAATAAAGATAACACAACATGTTTTAAGCAACTATTCCCCCAAATCCGGCACAAAAACGCAATCTCTGCGCCACAAGGGGATGTAGCTCAGTGGTAGAGCGCTCGCTTCGCATGTGAGAAGTCCCGGGTTCAATCCCCGGCATCTCCAATAGTACCTTTTTATAATGTAATTGAATGGTAGAAAAATACAAAAATTCAATAAGCATAGTTTTATGGAGTTGAAGTTAATAGTTTAATGAATACACCCTAATAAAAATCATTGGTACAACTTTTAACCAACATGGTCATCCTTTGTAATATGCCACAAATTTGGCCATTTGATTTGTTTGCACGTTTGTTTCAACAAATTTTAATAATTTTATAATATCGGTAGACCAACGTTGGATTTAACAAAAAGGCCTAAGAACTTTACCGCAATATCCCACAAAGTATTGGGATCATTATCTTATTGTTTGCTTGGAATACTTTTAAAGTGCTCTTTTAGTTCCACGAGTGCGTTCAAGGCAAGTGATCGATTATCATCAGCACCGTTGCTTATCGGGTGTTCGGAGAAGAGGATGTAATGAATATCTTTCGTGTGCTTGTTTTTGCCAAAACCGAGTTGTCCCCGTAAATCCTGCAGTATCGGTGCATGGTCGGTGCAGGGATATTACCTTTAAAATAAAGGTGAAACTTTTGACAGACTCGTTGCCAAATACGTTGTCGGTAAAACATCTCACAACCCGGGTCATCCCCCGGAGGCATCTCTCCTTCCGTCCATTACGGGCAGATGCGGAAGGATTATCGTTGCAGATGCCACCAAGGGCACCTCAGGTATAGACAATTACACCTCAATAGAGACAAACTGACTGTCCATAGTCGTCGAGATTGCCGTAATGGGAGAGCTGTGGCGACCGGAAGAGCGTGGTACCAGGCAGGAAGCTCTACAGGCGGGAACCCGTTGGGATTGGTTTATGATCATCAACGAAACGAAAATTTAATTAAACTCCCAACAAACCGGCAAAGGTTAGCGAGGCAGTTTATTATTTAAACCATTTATTGCCCTCGCGCAATGCATGCCTCAGAAGTTTTCCATCATGCCAAACGCAGCCAACCGTCGTTGTGCTCGGGGAAAGGAAAAACGGAAAACAAGTCCTACCCCTCGCTACGGATAGGTATTACATTAAAGTTTGATTAAAACGTCTCGTATTACGCACAGATCGGCGGCCATTTGTATTGGCTCGGTTGGTCGTAGGGAAATTACGGTTCACGGCTGGTGAAAATGGATGATACCAGAATAGAACGCCGCCCTCTTTGGAAACCCCAAGCGAAATAACGATTGTCGAGGGTTAGGGAAATGTATGTCGGCCATGTTCTGAAGGTTAGTACTGGCTCCCTTTATTCTTCCCCTTCGTTCACAGGGGATGATGACGATGATCGTGACAGTTGATACTGTTTGCCAGGATTGCTGACGGTTTGTTCATCTTCCACCCTGTTTGTGATGGGTTGCTTTGATTGTTTGCTGATGTTTATTTCAATTTATCAAATAGAGGACTATTCGGTTAGTATGGTGGCTTTCCGGTTTTGATTCTCCAGGACCAGCTGCTGCACAATACTCTCTCTTTGATGTGTCTCTCCCCTAGTAGTACACGGTACAAAAAAAGTTGGCGATAAGTGTGGTTTTTCGAGGGATAAATAGCAATTACATCGTTTCTTCAATGCACTGTTTAGGCAATGTTTCAGTAATAAAAGTATTTGCCTTGAAAAAACTAATTACGCTTTCACATTCGACAATTCTGTAATTGAACGTGTGCAAAAATCACTATACTTTTTAATACCGAAATATTGATTGTAAGTGCATTTGAAAAATATTCCATCATCATGAGGGTTATGTTAAAAAAAGCCTCTAAAATGAAAAAAGGACTTAGTTAATTTCATGAAAACGGCGATTTAATACCCATTTAAAGTACTACTTCTATATTTTGCAAAAAAAAATATTTTCTTTATACATATATTTACTTAGCCTAAGCGTGGTTTAGCGAGCGTAAAAATCAATAAAAAAAATTTCGTTTATGAACATTTGTATTTTTATACACATTTGCGCTAGATTACATAAGTGGTCAAAATGATTTTATAAGGCTCCAAGTAGTAACTTATTTGTGAGGTTGAGTGTGTTACTTCCAGTAGCTTAAATCAGTTCAAAAGTATAATAACAAAATACGCGAAAACTTTTATGCTTATTCAGTTTGAGCACTTAGTGCAAAAGAACATTATCCTTCGAAGAGCAAAATGTTTTTTGAACCATACCATAAGCTAATAACTTCACAGTCGCTTTTATCATCTTGCATGATCTCCTTTCGTTCGGTCGTTACAGCTTCCTTGCATTTTCATGTCGGAAGCGTACTGTAAATACACATTTGCCGACAGTGCTATCTAGGGAGAAAATGCATTACATAGCGAGTCACGCAAACATGGTCTTGTACACAGACAAAGTGCTTTTATAGAAGCAGTGCGGTCATATTTGTACTTGGTGCATCTTGGTATTCTATTGGCAAAGTTTTGCTCTGTAAGAACCGTATTCTGAACATTTCGCTGGGGAGAGGAAGAAGCTTTATAAAAATAAGCTATTGAAGTTTAATATCTACCACATTCGTTTTGTTTCAACATTGGTTTATTATTGAATAATTTAATGAAAGTAAATTATCAATATTTTTAAACTTATTGATGTCCGAGCATAATTTGATTTTTCCCATTTATGTTATTGTTTGATTTTAAAAATATTTCAATGAAATCTGTGTGTCATATATGCAAAACGTACTGGAAAGAATGTGCATACAGCTCTTAACCATCGCGCAATTGCAAATGCTCCCGGACAATCTAGATAGCAATGAAGTGAAACAGTCCTATGCGAAGGGCCGGCGAGCCGGATGAAACAAGTGACCCACGGATTGCACTTTCACGATCACTCGAACCGATCGCGACCGGTTTTACTGCGGTTCGCCTTTGCGGAGCGAGGCGGTATTTGTTTGGGGACGGCGTGTGGGGAACAGTGTGCGATCGTCGTGGGACAAAAACGGCACCCGATCGCATCCAGGCACGCAGTCGACGGACAACCACGCTACGGTGAGGTTTTGGTGTAATCTTTTGTGCGCTTTTAAATTGTTCGTCATTAAAACCCACGGCGATGGCGGCTTGCAAGATTGATCTGACGCTCGAGAACGGCTACAAGATGCCGGCGCTGGGATTTGGAACTTGGCGGGTAAGTGAGTGTTGGGGGGTTTAGATAACCGAACGGTTAGGAGGAGAGGAACGGGTGTACATGGAGATCCGTACATTCCGAACGTGAATAGTGTCAAGTACTTAATAGATTGTTCGTTCGTTTTACATCTCCTGTTTTGTGTCCCGAAAACAGGCTCCGGACGATGAAGTGGAGAAAGCGCTAAATGAAGCCCTCGAAGCAGGATACCGACACATCGATTGTGCACCGGTGTACCTAAATGAGCCCACGATCGGACGAGTGCTGCGCCAGTGGCTCGACAGCGGCCGGGTAACGCGCGACGAGCTGTTCATCGTTACCAAGCTGCCCCCACACGGTACGGTACTTAAAAGGTTTTTGTTGGTGTCAGCCATTTCTTGCGACGTTTCGGCACCGAGCAATTTGTTGATTATACATAAACATATATTTAATGACGTTCTTCAACAGGCACTCGAGCGGCGACGGTTGAAAAGTTTCTCAAACGATCGTTGACCGATCTTCAGCTCGATTACGTCGATCTCTACCTGGTGCATGTGCCGTTCACCGTGCCCGAAGTGGACGGACCCTTCCTGACCGACGCCAACGGGGAGCTGGTGCTCGAAACAACGACGGACCATGTTGCCCTGTGGAAGGTACGTACCAACCGCGCCGCTTATTAACATCACATTCGAACCCGTTCGGTCGGTTCGGCGTTTCACCCAAATTCGTTATTCAAATTTTTACTTCCTCTCGCTGGTTTTTGGAAGATGATTTCGTACCCTTGGGTACGAATGGGTACGATTTCCGCCTGTCTCGAACTAATTAAAACGGTGCTTTCACTGATTATTATAAAAATGAAAAGGAATTCATATTGGACATCTATAAAAGAAAAAGTGCAATGAACCCATTTTGGGTTTGCTAGCCGTTTCGGTTGAATGGAACTGATATAACATTCGGTCAAACTTTCTATTAGCAAATCATTTTAGACAAGACCGTCATCGGTAAATTAAATTGTGACCCCAGGATTAGAGATAACCTTGAGGGATGAATGTCACCCTGACGATGCAAACACCCTTCAAAATTAAAGAAAAAGGAAGTCAAACGTGATTATCGGTTCTAAAACGACCCACCAGAGCTGTTGTACAGTGCCGGCATTTGGACAATCTTTGTGCTCACAGATCATAATTGTGACAACATATTTAATGTTAGCAAATCATTAAAATTACTATATATTATAACCGAATTGCAACAAATATGATACACAATATGTTTTTCATTTGAATTGGGAAACACTGCAAACGTAGGATAAAGGCGTTAATAATTAATTTTACAACAGACAATCAAAACATATCAATTGTACCGTCTTACACCAACCCAAAAGACGTCGGTCCCTTCCGGTCGTTCTCGAGGGATACACGTTACAAACCCAACGCACCTCCTTCAATCAACGCAACTATTAACAAATCCCATCGGTTTCGGCTTACACAAGCTGCAACGGGAACGCCCTAGGGTTTGGCAAACGGTCCGGTACACGGTTCTCATCCCTAGCTGCCCTAGCAAGAAGCAGCGTGCTCGTTTCAGTCTCGTTTGATCTCGTTTACTTCCGGAACAATTTGACTCGCCCGGTAAATGATACCTCCGCCGGTGCACTTTGGGAATCTCCCCTTGAGTTTGCCAATCCGTGCATCGTGCAGGAACTGGAAAGCGTTCCTACATCAAAAAAGTCAATCTGAGTCGGGATGAGTCCCGACCGGCGAACAAATACCAAACCGACAACAAACAGACAACACAACCGCCCTGCGTACCCGGAACGTGCGTCTTAAGAAGGGTGCGTTACCGCAAACAATAAACAATCATCATTGTAGCAGCCACTTTGGCGTGTCCCTGTTTTTCCATTTTCCTATTTTCGCCATTTTGTCCCCTGTTTCGCTCTCGAAAACCTTCTCCACATATCTTCCTAACATCTACCGCATCTTCTTTCGCCAGAGCATGGAAGCGGTCGCCGATGCCGGTCTCGCACGCAGCATAGGCGTATCGAATTTCAACCAGCGGCAACTACAGAGAGTGCTGGATAATTGCCGAATTAAGCCGGCCAACTTGCAGGTAAGACAGGGAGCTCCAGCGGTGATCAGCAGTTCGCTACTGTTAAATCCGAGCGGATGAGCTTTTTGAGCCACAGCTCTTGGCCATGTGGTCGATGCGGGAAAATTTTACGAGTGGATGGACAATTCTTTGCCTCTCTTTTCGCAGATCGAAAACCACATCTATCTGCAGCAGAACGAGCTGGTGAAGTTTTGCAAGGCGAACGGAGTTACTGTGACCGCGTACTCACCGCTCGGTTCGAAGGGAATTGAAAAGCTGCTAAAGTGAGTATTTACCAGCAAAGTTTGCATGAGCCTAGAAACGCTTACTTTCTTTTCTTTTGCTGTAGCCGCGAGGTACCGGACTTGCTGGACAATCCGGCGGTCAAGGAAATCGCCCAGCGAACAGGGAAAACTGCTGCTCAAGTGCTGCTGCGTCATTTGCTTCAGCGCGGCATAGCGACGATCCCGAAGAGTACCAACGCGGACCGGTTGCGCCAGAACATTGCGCTGTTTGATTTTGAGCTGTCTAGCGACGACATGGTGAAGTTGAACGGGCTTGATCAGAACATACGCATCTGCGATTTTGGATTCTTCCCGGGGTAAGACACGGAAGAGAGGAGAGAGGGAGGGGCTTCCATCGTGCGGCACATTATGATCGATGCTTTTTCTTTTCTTTCCAACAGCATCACCAAGCATCCCGAGTTCCCGTTCATAGTTGCATCTTGAAGCCAACGAGGCGTATCTTTTTTTTATTATTATCCGCTAATCATACACTAATGTTAGTAGTAACAATATAAATTCGCTTTGGATAAGAAAACTTAATACCACCTAAGCCTGCTTATCGCGCCAGACGCGAATCAACTTGCGAGCGTGCAAAAATTTGCCGCACAGCTCCTGACAAGAGGAATATGACATAAATACATTTCGTTCTGTGAGTAGTTCAACTTTTATCACACCGAGTTATCTTTTTTAGTAGCTTGCCCTATCATATTTTGCTTTCTATCACCACATATCTGAGAGTTAATAGTTGAAAATAAATATAATAAGCAAAAGGGGGGGATTGTATCGCCGAGTTATACTTCATTCGAGTGAAGTGGTTCCTCCTCGACGGACCGAGACACGGCAGCAAACCGTCCAAGGCGGCCGAATGTACTCAGGGAGCTGCTCCGATGGCACCCGCCGTCGGTACTGTTGCTCCTGGCCCGCTCGATCCGTCCACACTCATTTGCTCTTGAAAGGCCGCGTACCGGAAGTTGTTGCTGTTCCGATCGTGATCGTGATGGCGCGGGTTGGAAGTTGCGTAAACGAGGAAGGGGAAAACATAGAAACACGGTAGATGATATGGCTACTACTACTAGCTTCTGGGTGGTTTTGGTTAGAGACAAGAGATAAAACAGGATCGAAGAACAGGGTTAAAAAGAGATTTTTTCCAACATCAAGGGTACCAATGTTTTAGTTTAAAAAAATAATGAAGATGGTATAGTATTGTTTGCTATATTTACAATCTGAAATGATATGCTCTAAGTTAATGAAAAATAAAAACCACAGGATGCGGAGAAACTCGTTTCACAGCAGATGCTTGCGCAGCGACAAGCGCAGGTTAGAGTTAGACAAGCGGTGTGCCACGGAGAGTCATGCACGTGGGTGATGCGGTGCAGTTCATGGCCAGCGGAGAGTTTAGAAACTTGCCATCTTTCGTTCGAATCAAATAGCCAGCAGACGGTCCGATAGTTTTCTTGCTATGAATGACAATGATGAGAATCGATGATGATGAACACATGATATGCTTTATGATCCGTAGGAGCACAAGAATGCCAGCTACAATTTCCCGGCACTAAGAATAATTCGCACAACAGCAAGATACGAACAGTACAAACCAGACGGGGGGAGAACATGTGATGAGTAAGGGCTACTCGCTCACTACTATATCGAAAAAAAGGAAACTACCTACAACTCCCGCCAACCGACAACGGATAGGTGTCTACGTATACGCTTTGAAATGGGAAGGTAGGAGGAAAGGTAGAGCAACTAATCTAGCCTACGCGGCTACTTACTTCCCCGTTGCGAAGGAACTGTTGCCATTCGCGACACAAACTGCCCAAATATTTTGTGGTAACGATTTCGGGTTCGTTGCCGATGTTAGAGATCAATTTGGTGGTATTTGATTGTAAGATCGGTTTAGTATGGTGACGAGTTTTGACGGGTTTTTTTTGTTTGTTTTACCATTTAAGAGCAAGCAAACGAAATGACACAAAACAAATCGGAAAAAGAAAGAAAGAAAATTGCTAAAATTGAAATAATTGACTGATTCATCAAGTTACAGTACAAGCTAATCTTTGCAAACCAATTGACAACGATATAACTAAAATCACTAACATCCTGATCCATTGTTACCTGTGACCTAACCAGGACTAATTTGAAATAAAATTTTTCTAACGGACCTTTAGGTCATACCCTTTTCGCAATGTTACCGATAATAACTTTACAATCATGTAATCTGCAGAATGAATAATTCAAGTTCTATTCTCTATATTCTTTTTGAAAAAAAAGGTTACCAAAATAAAAAAACGGTTCCAATATAAATCAAAAAGATCAATAAATTGAAAACGTGAAATAATTTGGAATCCTTGAATTGCACCAATCAGGAAATGTCTACGCAACAAACAAACCTCCTGGAGGACTTTTAATATAAATTATCACACTACAAACAATTACACTATATCTACGTTGATGCCCAAGACAGTGTTCCTTTTACTTACGTCGTAGCGGGTGAATAAATATCGTTGTTCGTATCTAGGCTGGATTTTCTGAGGTCAAGAAAATCATTCGTTATTGTTTTAGTCCATTTAGAAGCAATTGTAAGTTTCGATGTTAGTTGATGGAAATGGAATGAGAACTGATGTTAAACTAACATAAAATTAAATGTTTGCTTAATCGCTTACCTGGTCTGTGGTGTGGTTGGGCTATCTCGGATAGCACTGATGGTCACTTCAAAAAGCACCACCAACAGGCACAGTAGCAAAGGTCCAAGCAAAGCTCCCTCTAGGCCGAACAAATACATGCCCCCAGCAATCGACAGACCAGTCAGGTACGGATGGCCTCCACTGTAACGACAATTCACTGTTAATCACACGTATCGCGACCAATCAAAATTAACCTACCCCTTGATCTCCGAATGAATGATCGGATTAAAATTGGACGGAACGATAAAGTGTATCATCACCAGTATGACACCGAGCCAGAAGCGATCCTGTGAGAGCCACAGGTCCAGAAAAGCGGGCACACTGCACCAGTACGTCTCGAGGAACGGCGCCGCCGCTAGGATGGATGCAAGCACGGCCGGCAGGTACACGATATGTGCTCCGAAGACGGTGTGCGTTAGCCAGGTAAAAAGCCCATGGAACAGGGCCAGCTTTAGGGTCGCTACCACCACACTCGAGATGGAATCCTCCAAGGCTTGAATGATACGCGGGCCCCAGGAGTTGTTGATGGTGACGGCTGTCGGCGAGTAGCGATCCTGGCTGCTTTGCAGCAAATAAAATAATGTCGTGAAGAAAATAATCTATGGGGAAAAAGTAAAAGATTGTAACGGTTAAATGATCGGAATTCCGAGGTCAGAGTATTCCCGACTCACCGTGTGGAATAAAAATTTCAAAACTGCATGACCACCGCCAAGGATTGCCGATACCAATGTACCGACGGCGGATAGCAGCAGGGTCAGATTTGTACGTAGCAGCATCCACAAGGAATCAGCGACCTCCCAGAGCATGCCAAAATTACTTTTTATAAAACCAATAAGTCCAGCTTTAGTTACTAGAAATAGTTAAAAAAACATGATGAATACACTAATCTCTCGCTTACTTTCAGTTATAGATTTCTCGCATACTTGGATTTATAAAAATCTCATCTATCGTCATACGGATAGCTTGGGCAGGCACTCTTGGACCGACCATTCCTTCGGCATTGTTTCGATCCATCCAGCTTTGTATCAAACGGTCCCAAACGCTAAGTATTTGCATTTTCAGCTTGATTGCCTGCGTGGGATCTGTGTCGTTGAAAATACCATCTACATATTGCTCAATATGCGATCGTCCATATTTGTACGCGTTGTCGATAATGTTATCCATCGATTGCATATCTGGAAAGTGTGAGGAAAAAAGGTAAATTTTTAAAGTGTCCCTAATCATGGAAGAAGGCTCTTGAAAATTATTCTTACCGATGGGTAGCATTTCAATCAATTCCGGTCGATGGATGAGCGTTCGATTGACCAGATTAGAGCCAAGCTGGGCCACCGCGATCGCTTCGGAATAGATTTGCGTGAAGGCGAACACACTGATCAGCATGACGAGCACGATCAGAAAGCCGATCATCACGATCGAGCAAATGTCGTCGATATAGGAGCGCAGTTTGGCACATGCGTAGCGATGGATGTTCGTGTTTAGCCGCAGAATCCCCGGCAAACAGAGTGGCAAGAGTGCGGAGTGACGCGGAAAAAGCCATGCTTTCAGCGTATGCCAGTAGTGCTGAATCTTCTGCGATACGTACGACACAATGCCCAGAAATTCGGCCGCCCGCCGCACGATGTGCGCGCAAATGGGGATGAAGCCCAGAAACAGAAGCCACGTGTGCGTCCAAACGAGCGTGGCACCGCACGCGTAAAACAACAAACGGAAGTACAGGTCGCTTTCAAGTGCTTCCGCGTTGTTTAGCATGCTTGCCGGGTAGGTGGTGCTGACACCAGACGCATCATTCATCGTGCTGGAAAGCTGCGGCGTTGCGGTGACGTCGAGCTGTAGCTTCGATTTTATCTCTTCGATCCGCGACGTTTCACCGGTCGTTGTTACGTTTGGTGCAGCCATGGAATCCTCTAGCCGGTAGCTTGTGACGTCGAGTAGGCTATGCCATTTATCAATAAAGCGAATGTTGCGTTCATCTTTCTGTAAATTATACACCAAACCGATGGCGCCGTACGTAAGCAGTGCTAAAAAAACGGGAACCTGCAGAGCACCGAGGAAGCTGCTCCCGTAGCCAACGATCACCATCCACAGGACCTGCCCGATCACCAGGAACGGCGTAGAATGGTCTGGCGTCCAGAGAAAGTATACGCTTACGACGTAAACGATCAATATGACGACGACCATTTGAAGGGAAAGCGAACTGAGCAGCGACCGGAACAGCGAGTGGTTCCACACGATAAAGTTCCATATCGAGAAAAATACCTCCGTCGGTGTAAGCCACAATATGAACCGCAGCAACATGAGGCCCCCAAGAGTCACGGCAATAATCTTCAGATGTTTCCGCAGCCAGCTGGTAAGAAATTCCCCTAGCGAATCCACCCAGCAAACCGGTGCACTAAGCACACCGAGCAACAGGTACTTATCATCCTTCTCAATCCGTCCAATCCATCGGTTCAGCGACTCGGAGAGACGTTTCTTCGCTGGAAACAGGACGGCCCCGAACAGGAACGCCCACAGGAGCGGTTTGAAAAAAGGTGCCAGCACCAAAATCACGCCGATCACCACCGCTATTACACCGACGACGAGCACATTGTACAGGGCATTTCGCAGCGGTTTCTCGTGGCCTTGGTTCCGAAGATTGAGCCAAACGTTGAACAATCCGTCAATCGAACGCTTGAACGGAGCAGGGCTTGGCCGGGTACTCATTTTTCACTCGGTCGCAGCAAACGTTGAACTAATGCTATCGTGTTTTCCGCTCGGCATCACCTCAAATAACACCGATCGGGTGTAAATGATATTTTTTGTTTTTGCTTCCACCAGAGCGTGCCTTATTTGATTATTTCATGGTTGGCTACTACGCTCATAAGGAAAACGGTACGACTAAAACCTGCACAAATTCGTCATACTGCGCCTTCGAGCTAGAGACCGCTAGACTGCATATTTTTAGCGATGAAATCATAAACAAACCAATGTCAAACTGGTTAGGGTTACCAGACCACCCTATTGCTGTTTCCAAAAGAATGCATTTATAGAATTATCGGTTCAATTTGAGTGTTTTGTGAGTTTATTAAATGTCGAAAACATTTTCAAATTTTATTTTAGCAAAAACTTGCATCGTACTCAATGAGATTACCATTTTTACTATTCACATTTGCTGCATCGGTTCATCATTCAATGCTGGCAGTATTCTGTCAGTTTACGGTTTAATGTCAAATACAAAACAGACGCAGTTTGGGCTTCACTTTTAGTTCGTAAACAAACTTTCTGGTCTGGAAAATGCTTCCCAAAAGAAGAATGCTGTTGAATTCCGACGAAAAGCGTATGTAACTAAGAGAAACACTTTTGAATGTAGTTCTTGTCTAACAAATTTGTTTCCATCTGACCACTAGGCAAAACGCTTCAAAATGTTGCAATGGCGAGAGGCCGTTTGAAAGGCGCTTTGAAGCACAAAAACGTATCGTCTGGCGACAACTCCGAGTCGGATGAGAGCATCGAAGAGAAGCTGACGAAAAAACAAAAATATGAAGCATCCCCAAGCCATCAGCCGTACATCATGAAACTGTTTGATCGCAATATCGATCTGGCTCGATTCAGGGAGAACTCACCCCTGTACCCGTTGTGTCGCGCATGGTTAAAGAACCAACCCCGATCGAAGGAGGGCACCGAGGCTGAACCTAAAATAACACGGTCCGCTGTCAAACGTGAATACAACCCCGATATCGTCGAACAGTTCATGAATGGTGATCTTAGTGAAATAACTGAAATGCCGCGTCCGGAACCTGCAGGTGACATGCAGCCCTACCTGTTAGAAAAGCCGGAACCCGTGGAAGACATCGATCTTAATGAATCATCGTTGGATAAAGACGAATTACTTAATGAGCATCGTGAAAGATGGAAAAAGATACGTGAAAATTGGATATCCCACCGTAAAAACTACGAAACGAAGCGGTACGCGACAAGCTTCAAACTGCTCGAAGCTCTTCACAGGGAAGATTAACCATTGGTTGCTTTAGAACTAGGAGATATTCACCCTTTATTAATAAACGAGTATAAACTACCTTAAGACAGCTTTAATCATTCTTCAAATTGCAGTCAAACCTAAACAAGACTGACTAAAGCCGAAAATAATTTTGTTTCTATCATACAAAAATCTATCGTAATAAAGGTACTGACCCAAAAACACAAATTTTGAATCGAGAATTGCTATACGTTCTATCCGAATTATCTTCCATAGGAGCCAATCTAGGCTATAAATACAAGGCCAAGCGCCCTCCACGTGCCGGCTCGTTTGTAGATATCATGCCAAAAAATAACTGTTTCTATAGCGTTAACAAACTAACATCCAGTTTTTTTACCGCTACGAAACAAGGTTTGCAAACTGCTGGTTTGTTACTGAGCTCAGAATTAACTTCGCCGAGTTCAGGACGTGTGTCCGTTGTACTATTTAGGAGAGGATTTGCTGTCTTCAAGCATGGCTCAGCCGATGTATCGGGGTTTACTTCCGAACTAATTTTAACAGCGGCAGTTACTGTCTGCAAGCATGCTTCGGGGGATGTTTCGGCGTTCACTTCCGATCCAAGATTAACAGCTGCATTTCCTGTCTGCAAGCATGTTTCGGGGGATGTTTCGACGGTCACTTCCGATCTAAGATTAACAGCTGCAGTTGCTGTCTGCAAGCATGCCTCCGGGGATATTTCGCCGTTTACTTCCGACCTAAGAATTACAGCTGCAGGTGCTGCTGGCAAGCATGCTTCGGGGTATGTTTCGACGTTTACTTCCGATCCAAGATTTTCAGCTGCAGGTACTGCTGGCAAGCATGCTTCGGGGGATGTTTCAACATTTACTTCCGATCCAAGATTTTCAGCTACATCCACGCATGCAGCGGGCGATGTCTCAGTGTTTGCTTCTGGCCTACTCTTAACACTCGCCCTTCGCATGAGGACTCGGATATGATTTCCTTTTCCTTGAAGGCGTTCTTCGGTGTGTTTCATCTTCTTGGATTGTTGAACATGAGAACCGATGCCTGATGATTCTGGTTGGCGACGTTTTTGTCTGGGGCTGACAAGATCAAGGAACGGATTGTTAAAAAATCACAAATAATTTTGCGCTAAGAATATGTTACCATTCAACTGTTGGTGTGGAAGGTATGTCTGCAGTGACGGGTGATGGAACGCATTGTTCAAAAGTGGCATCTTCTGAAGTAATGATAGGTGCTTGATGGTTTATAGTCGTTGTTTCTAATGCGACTGCTGTAGAAACATCTTCTAACACTGATTCTTGTAAAAAGGAGTGCAAATGTTCCATCACTCGATGGAAATGTCTCGATTCTCGCACTGCTTCATGGTGTTTCCGGCAGCACTCTCGAAACGCGATACAGAATGCTATCGCATCGATGCAGCTCCTACACAGCGTGAAGTTAGTATCATTTTCGGATGAAAGTTGAACGCCGATGAAAGTATCGATGAAGCTCGTCATATCGGGACGAATGTATTGCTCGAATGGAAACAAGAGCAACAGATTTTCAGACGAGAAACAAAAATGACAATATTCATTTTCATTCGCAGAAGGTCTGGAAGAAACGAAATTTAATAATATGAAGCAACATTTACACTACACTGTTTCAGAAACTTACACTTTTAAGCCACTATCGCCCGGCGTATTTAGCATAGTTTACTAATTCTCAATGTCGGCTAGTTCTTTAACAAAAGAAGTAGGACATAAAGTAAACATACGTACTCAAACTGGCGTCCCTGTTTGGATTTCCGCTCAAACCAAGCACAGCGTTTCTCTAACGACAAACGTCAAATGAATGTCAAAAAGGCATTCAGGATCTTCATCAGTTTGGAATTACAAGCAGAAGGTCCAGTTCCAAATTGATCCTGTTACATTAGCGTAATTTAACCGCTTAATAGGTTTTTTCATCTACCCACACTTCCCATTCTGTATGTGAACACAATTTCTAACTTGTTAACTAATGACTTTACAAGTTTTTAATATTTCGCTTGGAACGTGCTCTGTTCAGAGCTATCAAAACTATGTTCGGATATCTATTTACAATGATCATATCTTTAGTAGAGCATTCAATTCTTATATTTTACTTCCACAAGCATAATGGTTTTGCTGGATACATTCATTTTTTCCTGCCCATCAATCCCTTGCCAATGGTTGTCGTATGCAACATTTCACCAGCGTACACGGGTAGAAAACATAACCTAGAAAAAGAGATAACATTGGTTAGGCCGCTAATTTCGAACACACCGGCACTAAACGATTGAAAAGCTCGAACCTACCTGATGGGGGTGTGAATGTCCTTTTCGTGGAAGCAAAACCAAGGCCCTATTAGATTTACCGCAGTCTTCTTGCCTCACGTTCAGACTCCAGCAGGGTCAGGATATCTCCCTCGCGGACGGGGCCCTTTACGTTGCGGATGATCTGTCGGTTTTGCTCGTTCAGGAACTCAACCTTCACCTGGGTACACTGTCCCTGGGAACCGGTACGACCCAGGACCTTCGTAACGCGTGCGAGCACAAACGACTTGTCCATGATTAGTTTTGTTGAACAATTTTCGGTATTTTCGGACCGATTATCTGAACTAGCGAGCGACCTGCGTGAGGCAAAACACGAGAAAGAAAGAAGCCTGTCATAATATGAAACGTCGTCTGTCAACAGTTTGCTTTTGACATTGCAGGGGAAGTGACCCAGTGCAAATGCTACGCATTATTGTTGTGAGTCAGACAACACGCCGAGTTCAACATTTCCACAAAATTTATCATAGAATTAAGAAAATTGGATAAAATCGTTTTTGTTTTATGATCGTTTGTGTTTTTTTATACTTTTAATAAATAGAAGACAGGTGCAAGAAAAATCAACGTTTATTTAAATTGTCCATCATGTGACACCGAAAAGGCTGAATTTCGGTACCAGGAGATTTGACATAACAATAAATCTTTTTTTAGTTCCATTCTAGTCCTCACTGCAGAATAAAACTGTTTGTGGAATACCGATAAAATATGGTTTTCAAATGCCAGGAGGATAGTTTCCTCAAAGAATTTAAAACAAAAGTTGTATCATGCGAAAAAATCAAGGGAGGTTTCAACGTGGTTCTTGAAGATACCGTACTGTTTCCGGAAGGAGGCGGCCAACCATCGGACCACGGAAGAGTAAATGATCGGCTGGTAAAATCGGTTATCCGAAAGGGAGCTCAAGCGGTTCACTTCATTGAGGATGAAACTGAATCGCCCCCGTTTACCGTTGGCGAAGAGGTCAGCCAGTCTGTTGACTGGGACCGAAGATTTGATCATATGCAACAACACTCCGGTCAACACTTGATAACGGCTATATTTGATCGCGAGTTTCAACTCAATACCAAATCCTGGTGGCTGGGCACCGACAGTTCTTACATAGTTCTCGATGCAAAAGACGTTACCCGGGAGCAGGTGGAAAGAGTGGAAAAAATCTGCAACCAACTGATCATCGATTGTACACCGGTTGGAGTCAAGGTTTATGAACCCAATGACCCGGCACTTCAATCAGATGTTACACGGGCAACCCGTGGTCTTCCCGAAGATGTCACCGGGCCGCTGAGGGTTGTGACCATTGAGGGCGTCGAAAGCAATATGTGCTGTGGAACACACGTGCGTAACCTGGGCCAGCTACAGGCGGTAAAACTTCTTAGCGTCGAGAAAGCGAAAAACAAATGCCTTGTCCATTTCCTCGTTGGAGGCAGGGTGTTGCGGAAACTATCCGAGTGCTACGAGAGAGAAGTTCAATTTAATTCCCTGCTGAACGGAGGCCCCCTCGCACACGTGGATTTGATCAAGAAGCTTCAAGCTACCGTTCGTGGTACGCAACGTGTCGCTAAAAAGCTTAGTACTGAGCTGGCCGCTGCCGAAGCAGAGCGATTGAATAAACTACAAGAAAATCCTCCAAAATATGTATTCTTACATCGTTGCGATGGGCCGGATTCCGATTTCGTTAACACCTTCCTACGTTTGTCGAAACTTCCAGAGAGCTTCATTTTTCTGACGAACGGTGATACGGATAGTAATGGCAAGGGGCAAATGGTACTGTTAGGAAAACAGGAAGATATTGCTAAGCTTGGACCGGAAATGTGCTCCCTTCTGGAGGGCAAGGGGAATGGAAAAGGTACTCGGTTTAATGCGAAGGTTAATAAGCTTAAGAATGTGGGACTATGTGAAAAATTAGTTCAAAGCCATTTTTCCGAAGAAGGTCTAGCTGAAAAGTAAGCGAAATCAAGTACGGTACACTGAAATTGAAATAAAAAGGACATGCACTATGCAATATATAGGAAATTTATTTTGATTTTCTCGTCATGCATTGAAAATGCCCTGAGAAAAGGAATCGTTTAACGATTTTTAACATGTATCCCACCGAGGTACTAAATAAATGCATCCGTTATGACCCATCGGAGTTTACATCTTCCACAGGGGTAGAGTTTATGGCATCATTCGAAGAGCGCCGTCCAGGCGAATTACTTCTCCGTTCAGAAGCGGATTATCGACGATGCTTTGAACAAGCTGGGCGTATTCAGCTGGCTCACCCAAACGCTGCGGAAATGGTATGGTCTTGGCCAAGAAGGCACGAACCTTCTCTGGCAATGCTTGCAGCATCGGGGTATTGAACAGTCCCGGGGCAATAGTCACAATCCGTATACCTTGCGTGCTGAGGTCTCTAGCAATGGGGAGCGTCATTCCGACGACAGCCGCTTTCGATGCCGAGTAGGCTGCTTGTCCAATCTGCCCGTCATACGCCGCCACCGATGCCGTATTAACAATCACACCACGCTGACCATCGGCGTTCGGTTCATTCTCGCCCATCAATCCAGCCGACAGACGGATGACGTTAAACGTACCGGCCGTGTTCACCAGGAGAACGCGTTGAAAATCCTCCAGTTTGTGTGCGACCTTCTTGTTGAAATTGTACGTCTTTACGGCCACCGCAATGCCGGCACAGTTGACCGACACGTCTAGGCGCCCAAATTTACTCTTGGCCACCTCCAGCGCACCGGTTACGTCTTTCTCCGATAGCACATCGACGGGAACGTACACCACTTTGTCCCCAATTTCCTTGGCAACTTCGTTGCCTTTCGAGGTTGGTAAATCACAAAGTAGAACATTGTAGCCGGCACGGGCAAAGCGCTCCACCGTAGCACGTCCAAGTCCCGAGGCTCCACCGGTCACCAAAGCAACAGCGTTCTTCAGCATTTTGATGGTGGAATGTAGTCTTTCCAGTGGATCCGATGTTGCTTTGCCGATCACTGATAAACGATCTCTATTATGTAATCAAGATAACACGGAGATGAGACAGTGACCTTGTAACAACACATAATCCGTGAAAAATTACCGTTCAAATAACTCTTTCTATTGCACTAAAGTTATAAAAGCATAAACTAATAACTAAATTGCTGGAAAAAGACGATCAACAAAAAAGCGTACAAATACAGAATAAAAAATAAACAAGTGGGATCAATTGACAGTTAAAGATTCGGCAAAATGAGATATCCTGCCGGAAATCGACAATCTTCGACGGGAGAAAATAATATGATTTAGAAATTAATGAATGATTATAAAATTTCCAATGGTTATCGACAATGAGTCACAACAAATGCTCAAATTTTATTATCGTTTGGAATACTTTTCAGCGACAAAACATTTTTTGAGCAATTATTTGATTCTACAATAGTGTATAATATTTCCACCGGGTGAAACTGATTTGAAGGCAGGACCGCTGCAGCAGTGACAGCTGCCGGATTTCGAGACCGCAATCACCTTTCCGACCGAGCGAAGCAGTTGTTGGAAGATTACCGCTGTACAGAGATCATCCGGGCTGACTAAGATGGTTATCACGAAAGTTTCTACAGAAGAACAGTACAAGCAGCTTATTGGGTAAGGCTGTTTAGTGCATTAATTTTCGTATGCTGATAACCATTTTTTCCCATTCATCAGCGCTGCCGGTGTATCGTTGGTGCTTTTTTCCGCGGAATGGGCAGAACAGTGTAAACAAATTACCGATGTGATGAATGAGCTCGCTAAACAACCCGAATTTAAGGCGATCCAGTTTCTCGACGTTCCTGCGGAGGACTTGTCGCAAGTATCGCTGCATCATCAGATAGACTCGGTCCCGACTGTTCTGTTTTTCCGTGCCGGTACCGCTCTCGATCGTATCGACGGCGTTGATGTTGGTTCGCTGACGCAAAAAGTGAAGAAATATGCCTCCGCCCCAGCGTCTCCATTAAGTTCGAGCGCCAGTTCAAACCTCGAAGAGAGGTTGAAGGCACTCATCAATCGCTCGAAAGTGATGATCTTCATGAAAGGGGACCGCAATACACCTCGTTGTGGCTTCTCAAAGCAACTGATAGCGATCGTCAATGATACAGGGTATGCTAGAAGACACACACCGCCGCCACATTGTGATTCTAATGAGCATCCATTCAATTGTTACTATGCTTTCAGAGTCGAGTACGATACGTTCGATATACTAACCGACGAGGCAGTCCGGCAAGGGTTAAAAACGTTCTCCAACTGGCCCACTTATCCCCAGGTGTATGTAAATGGTGAACTTATCGGTGGACTGGACATCATCAAAGAGCTGCTAGAGGGTGGCGAACTGAAGGAAACCTTGAACGCTTAGGGCGTAACACACTTCAATAGTAGTTTTACGCCTGTTTTGTGCGGTTTTTTTTTCGTTTGGTTAATTTATTTTTGCGTAAATGCAGTGTCAGACTCCGACATTCACTACAGCAGAATGAAGAATGTTATTTGGGTGTAATTAATGATCCGACGAAGATACGAACCGGCTTTCCGGGGAGAAACGATCAGCCTTTGGTTGCCTCTGTTATGAATAGACGATTGGTGACGTGGTTTTACTATTTTTTCTGAGGTATAATAAACCGTTTTCCATAAAGCGGAGCTAACAAACGAGTTTTATCTATGATTCTGCCTCACGCTTCTTTTGCATTTCTTTACTGAATAAAGCCAGCTTCATCTCCATAACCTCACGGATCGCTTCGCGAATTTTGGATTTCTCAATCCCGATGGATTCAATTTTTTCCAACTGTTCCTGCACGTACTCAACGCGCCGTTTGAAGAAGGCCTTCGCACTCTCGAGATCCTGGAAATGTGAGATTCACTTTTATCGTTGGCAAAAGAAATGTATCTAGATTGTGCGCCTTACATTTTCTACGTAATATCCAGTTCCAACTTCAATGATGACATTGTTAGCATCCTTTATCGTACCCGGGACGTACATGCTTCTGCAATTAAGTAAAAATTTGGCTTAATGAAACGAATCGGAAGGCACTACCGCTTTGTAAATACACTACGCAACTTACCCTGTCAGGGGCACCAGTATTTGTTTATCGTTCCAATCGGCTTTAAACTTTTCCAGTGCTTCTTTCGATGCCGAGTATTTCGATCTAGCCATTTTGATACTATTGAGAGAATCTTGAAACAGATTCAGTTCCTGCAAAGGTGGAAGAGCATTATAGAGTCGATCGTAGGCGTACTGCCGATTCATCGTACCTGATCTAGTTGATTTTTCAGCTGAGTCAATTGTTGCAAATTGAGGGTGTTGAGATCGATCTGCTGCATCTGCGGCTTTTCGCTGGCTGAAATTTGCGCCATCTTTACAATTGATCTCGATGGGTTTGTTCTAAGGAATCTAGCGGAGGTGAAATAGATGAACAACAATCCTAATTGAATTGATAATTTCCCGTTAAGGGAAAATTCTTTCTTCTTTTGTTGCTGCTGCGATCCTGCACGACACAGTTAGCGACTAGAAACCATCGAATAGCCATTTATGTCAAAATTTCCTGCATGCGCTTCGAATATAGCAGTGCAACCAGTAGATACGTTAATGTTGGACCGGAAAGATCCGTAAAGTAAAGACCAGGTAATGTACATACGAGTTAGCAGTACAAATAAATTTCAACATGTTTGTGCAAAACTCTGAACCAACTCTTAACCATAGATAACTATAAAAATTATAAATCACATAATCATATTCGTGCACAAAATGGAATTGATTGCCAACACTGGTTTCTCTTCGTCGACAGCCGTGTCAAAGCTGTCATCCGTGACAGTGACCCAAAATGCCGCTAAAATAGCGCGTTTGCCAATACATTTGTGTTGTAGAAACTGTTTGATTCGTTTGGATTGATCAACAGCTTTAATTTTCTGTAATAATGGCACATCAGGCTAATGTTAAAAGAGCTCGGGGGAAGCGGTCGGTAGAATGTGAACCCGTTCCAGTGGCATCTTTACCAAAAACACGATACAACCTTAGAAGCCAAGGTAGAAATCCCCAGGCGGACACTCGGATATAATAAAATCAACCCGTTTGCTCTTCAATTGCAGGTCCACCGAACTACGCACAGTTTGCAGACCAGGAATGCCCGATATGCCTTGAAGAGTATTCATCACCGATAACTATAGTTAATTGTGGACATTCTTTCTGTAGCGAATGCATTAAGAAGTGTATCGAAAAAGGAAGTTCCAAAACATGTCCAGTTTGTAAGAAACGCCTCGTAAATTCACTGTTCATCAGCTGTGAAGATTTCACAAAGCGAGTAGCAAAAAAATACTCAACCTCAAATAGACACAGTACAGTCAGTAGAGGAAAAAAATTCGAAGCATACCAGGCACAGCAAAGAAAAACCATCATTTAGCAACGTGTCTTTAAATTTGGGTAAAGAAGTTAGTTTAGGGTGAAGTAACGATTTCCGATATTTGTGATGAGAAGGAATTAGGACCTGATTAGGGTTAGTGAACTACAGATGCTCGATTATAAACCTGTGTTCTTTACCATTACATTGTAAATGGAAAATGGAAATTATGCTGAGGTAATAGAAAACTAAGAAACATTCATTATTACACTCAGTACAATTATCTTTCACCGTCATTCAAATCATTCAACAAGTGCCAAAATGATGTGATAGCATTTGTTGTCGTTTCTTGAATGTTATACTTACCTTTGTTTTTTAGTCTTAAGCAAATATATGCTCAATTGTGCAAACGATTGTACAGTAGTGACAAGAAGGTAACGAAATGAGGACCAACGTGGAATTCTACCTGCCAGTACCTCACTTGCTCACGTCCAATATAGCAGAACCGTGCAGTGACACAAACATAACAACGAAAAATATATAATTGAACTTCCCAAAATGAATTGCCATATGTGGCTGCTAGTAGCTTTGGTGTTCGTGTTATTCTTGCAAACGGAAGGATGCATTGATAATATCGTCTGCGTGGTGAGATGTGCAGTGCTCAAAGGCCGACGTGGAGCTTGCGTAGATGGCATTTGCGCTTGTGGTGTTACAAACGGCTAAATACATTCTTCAAAAATTGTTCGAAGTAACACCTTTCACTACTTTCTTGTTGTAGTTTTTTTTCTATGTTAAATCCGAAATGATTTAAACCGTATACACTTTCGAGAAAATTAATTAAAAAAATCATAAATGATCGCAATTCTTTTCTGTCCCATATGCAGATTAAATGATAAAAAGAAAACTGTTCAAAATAGCGTAATTCAAATAAAGTGTTACTACATTGTTGCCGTATTTGTTTGGTCTCCAAATTTATTTTTCGCATCTCAAACCCTGATTCTTCTCATTTACGATTTGGCCACCTTCACAATCTGCAGTCCCCGCTTTCTTAATTTAAGCCTACAAGAACGATTTACTAAATTTACCATTTTGCACTTTTGAACTACAAAGCCAGGCAAAGGGACTATGAATTTACAGCTTGTCAGCGTACTCACTTGCTGCGTACAACGAACCACAGATTGCATTGCATTGATAAAAATAACAACGAAAAATCTTAAATAAACGAAAAATGGTTGCCACGTGTTTGGAGTAGGATGACTCAGAAATTGTTGCCACATATTTCTGGTTTGTCCCCATGGCATTTGTGTCGTTTGCACGTTGTATAATCAGTTGTGTAAACGACTGGACAAATTTCTAAAAATCCAATTGGTAGGTATCAGATCAGTGAAAACGTAGAATTCTGTCCGCCAGTGCCTCACTTCCTGCGTACAACGAACCACAGAACCGTGCATTGATTTAAAAAATAACAACGAAAATTCTTATACAATGGAATTTTCCAGAAGAAAGATCCATTTGTGGCTGCTCGTCACTTTTGTACTCATTTTGGCGACAATACGATGCAAAATAAATTCAGAATGTAAGAATACTTGTGGAGGCCTAGGTGTTTGCACCAGAGGTGTTTGTTCATGCCCATTTTGAATAAAGAATTCTTAACAATTGTTAACAGCCAGTTGACTGTCTGAGCCAACAGTCAGAATTATTTTCACTACCGATTACGTGTGTGTGTTTTTTAATACTGGATCCGAATAAACTATGCATAATGAGCGCATAAGAGATTATTGGGATTAACCCAAGTTTACTATCAAATAGAACATTAGTAGGACATTTTAAGCAATGTATGCACGATGTTTGAATTATGTTTAAAAAACGGTTTGGACACGTGTTAGGAGCACGATGCCTCAGAAACTGATGCCACGTGTTTCTGATGCGTCTGCTTTGCATTTGTGTCGTCTGCACAATGTATAATCAGTTGTGTAAACGCCTGATCTGAAGGTGTATTTTGGATCGAGTCTCGCTCTCTTATTTATCACTTCAACCTACAAGGACGCTTTATTTTACGCGTTGGAAAACATAAAATGATGAAAAATGAATGTTTCGTGGCATGGTGCTTCTAATATTATTATTGCTTGAGTTTTTTTTAAATTACATAGTTTAGTTACATAGGGTTTGGTTTTTAAACACGTTTTACGCTGTGCTTTAAATGGACTTTGATAGATAGCTGAAATATGCTTTCGTAATCAGCGGCCCATGAGCGCCGAGGCTTACCACCTCGACGGCGTGGGTTTGAATCCCATCCGAAACTGGATGCTCCCCTGTACGAAAGGACTCCACGTGACCAGGCATTGGAGCAGGCATGACCAACGGCTTTCGTAATGGTGGAACTTGCTTTCGACGTCTTCAATAAATATATGAAATAGGATTTATTTGCGATTTAGCTGCTGAGAAAATCTCACTCCGTTGATCCAAACTATCTTTATCTTTTGGTTGCAACATTGTTTCTCTCCCTTAAATCTCCACAATTGTCTATGGATGATGACTTTATTTTATGTTCATTCAATTCTGTTTTTTTTTTATTTATGTTAAACGACTTCAACGTGGCCTTCATTCCACGATCTATAAATTGCGTCTTTTTAAAAAGCTAAATTTATTTTCTGTAGATCGTGTATTTTTGTCAATTTTGATTGGCTATGTCTTGTTTTTGATGAAACGAATCAACATTGCTAGACAGCTGGAGCACATTCGACATCATACGTATCAACTGAGCAAATAATTGATATAGAATGGATCATTTTCCGTAAGACGCCATTCGTACTTTACGACCAAACGGAAACGGTTGGAGGACGTTTTGTGCAATGGGCCTATTTGGAAGAGACATTCGTTTGAGCTTGATGGTAGTTTGCTTATTGATGCTGTTCATCCAGGTGGAAGGTCAATGTGATTGGATACAATGTTTCGTAAATTGTGCTTTCTTTAGAAAAGTACGAGGTACTTGCGTCAATGATTCTTGTATTTGCAAAGGATCACTCAATTCCTGACTAAAAAAAGATCGACCCAGAATGTTTGGAACAACCATGTTGGTGAGCTAGTGGTTTGGTTCTGACTGTTTTCCATGCACCATGTGCACAGGCTTCGAGCATTGATGTAAAATTTTGGCGTAATAAAAAAATGAATATCGAAATAAACGAGCGTTTTTCATTGTTTTAACCATAAACAATCTCTATCCAAATGCATTTATTTATCGTAATAATATTAGCATGCGGATACTTGACATTAAACTTGCGGGGTAAGGCGTGATAAAAGCATACGAAAAAATGTATCCGCATAAAACTATTCACTTGTTCAGCTTTTGAGATCCGTCATTCCAAGCATTCGTCGTGACCGAGTGGGTTCGCATTGGGCAGATCCTTGTCATCGAAACGGCGGTGAGGGTTGGAGAAATCTTTCGAAAACACGTTCATTTCCACCTCTTTCCGGTTGGCAAGCTTCTTCGTCGCAATTCTACTGTACCGATCTTCGGGGATTTCGTACTGCGCGAACGGTTGCGAGGCACTGTTCCTCCGACAGTCCAGATCGTAGTTGTACGATCGGGATAAGTTTAAACTGTTCGGTGGTGTTTGCGTTCGCTGCGCGTTGCTGTGCTGTTCCATCCGACCGGGAATGGTCCGTGGTTGCGATGGATGCTGCTGGGATTGCGCATGCTTTGCTGCTTTTTGCGGCTCCTCGTTTGCTTCCGTTGCGGCATCGATTGGTGCCGGTACGCGAAAAACCGTATCGTAGCGTGGTTTAAGAAGCGAACAGATCTCTTCGATTCCTTCGAGGGACTGTTGCACTTCCCCGTGTGGATTGGTTGGACGAATGTTGCGCCGAAGGATGGACAAATACTGTAGAAGTTTGGTGCGACCCACCGACATTATGTTGTATGTGTTTTGCAGTTCAATGCGAAGCAACTCGGGGTCCTTTGGATGAAACAGTTGTGGATAAGTAAGTTGGTTGAATTTTACACAAAAATTATATTAAAATAAAATGATCTTCAAAAATGAAATGATATTTAACGAGAACGAGCAAATTGCAAGTAATGTTCTGTTCGAATGAGTACACTCACATCTTCGCGATAACCATCGCTTACAGCTGGATCACGCACATCTGATTGACCTGAGTCTGCAATGGCTTTTTTGGTGGCCATACATGCAGCCTGACGTAGCTCGACTGCCGTAGCCTTTCGTAGCGTACCATTGTCGCGTGGCAATGAGCTGGTACGCTGCCGATCGTCGTAGGTGGTGACTACCGAAGACGATCGACTTTGCAGGGGATGATGATCGTCTACCGCAAGCTGTGCACGACGCTGATGTATCGCAGGAAGTGTGGAGTACTTGAGCTGACCCGACTCAACGGCCTTTGAGCGTGTCGCGGGTGGCTGCTGTTGATTCGGTTGGTGTTTCGGTGACGATAGGAAGATCATTGCGCCCGCCGGGCGTTCGTATACTTTGGGGGATTTCATGTGCAGCGCATGACGTATCACTAGCGCGATGTCAATGTTCGTAGGATATCGCATCAGGTAAGATAGGCAGGTGGTGTAGTCACTGTAAATTACTGTCAATGAAGGAAATCACAAATGCTTCGCATCAGTACGGCATCATCCCTGATTTGTCTTCTGCTTCTCTGGACTTACATTTGTCTCTTATTCGTATCAGCATCGCAACGACGATGTAGTTGATGAGACCAAGGTCATTGCCTTCACCAAATATTGCATCCCAGAGCAAGAGCAGATCCTGCAGCGCAAACTCACGGCCGAAAAGTAACCGAAGCCATCGGCTGGAAAAAATACGCATATGAACAAATCATTCGTATGTCAGCCACATCGCTCCTTTAACTTACATGCCAAAAATGGCCAGTGGAATGTCCAGCTTGAGTAGATGGTTGTGCAGATGGAGATCTTCTTTGATAAGAATTTTATCCTTTATATAGTTTAGCTGTTCGACAACTTCCACCTCGGGCTTCCGTTTGCTAGAACCGACTGCATCTGGACTAGCAGTGGCATTTGACGGACTACCGGAGGTTTGCACAGGGAAGTAACCAGTCGCCGAAGGAACCATATCGTTGATCCGGTAGAATGATTCAATCTGAGACATTATTTTTGCAAATATTGCGCTGCAAGGAAAGCCGGTAACTGTAACAACATTTCGATTGACAGCAATAACAGCTTGAGATGCTTACTAGGAATCTTCTTCCAGATACTCCGGGTTCAAAATCTCTAGGAGTTGCCGGCTGCAAAAAAAAGCCAAAGAACATACGGTTATACTTATGGCTACGTGCTAAGATTGGCAGTATGTGGCGTACTCAATGTCTGGATTTAGTTCATGTATGTGCGCCAGGGCCTGTTGGTCGCTGTGGATCACAAATATAAGTGGAGCCAATATTTCGTGCATACCCTGCCGGTAGCACATGGCAGGAAACTGGCGAGCGTAGCAAAAGAGAATGTTTGTCATCAGTTCCTGTATTGCGGGTTTGCGGAAAAAATCAACACCCGGGAAGGTGCGGACCACGTCCTGTTTTATCACAGCGCATAGTTCTTGATCACAGAAGTGTTGGTTCCAGAGGCTCTGCTTCGATTGCGATAGCGGATCGTCCCTGGTGTCCGTGGTCTGTTGGTGCGGATTCTGTACGAATTGATCCTTAAGGCGTTGATAGTGATGTCGCGCGGCCGTACGCTGCTGTTGCCAAGTTTCCGAGCCAGGAGTTTTCAGTACATCCAGAAAAACCGCCCAGCACACGCTTCGGAATGGGGATGCCCGAAGGTCCCCTCGCACAGCCTGCTGTCGTAAATCCATCAGGTTCTCCTCGTTTGCAATCGCCATTATATTCTTCCATTCTAATCTGCAAAACGAGAAGTGACGATTACACATTTGTCACCTTATGGGGAATAATCTACACAACAAAGAACAATCACGGTAATGCACTGGTTTCTTATCAAAGCAAACTGGAGTGGAACCGACACGATCATCATGATCAAATATTGGCTCGATACTTTACTCGTACTTAACTACCCCGGATCGACTGTGGACAGCTGTCACCGCCGCCGACGGTTCCGCTTCCTGCACATCGAGGTCAACACCCATTGTGGGCGATAGAGGACAGTTTGATCAGGGTGCTTCGAAGAAAGATCACTTGCAATCCGATTCGATTGACCGAAATCGAACCAGCTTACGTACGAGGTTAATTGCACTTTTTGAGATTCACTTCAACACTTTCAACAAACCGTGATCCTAGCAAAACACACGGGGCGTTTACTTGTTCTGTACTTCTGAAAGCACATTTAGGAAATATCCGATGACCTCATTCTCGGTTGATAATATTCTTTAGCCCTTTACTTAGGACGATAAAACACTACAATATACTGGAGGAGTTAAAATCCGACAGTCACCCTTATCAAAGGAGAAGGGAAGGGATCGACAACAGATTTGTTGGCGGCTGTGAAAATAACAAAAACATTATCCGCCACTTCAAAGTGCAGAAACGTCAGAAAATTTTATACGTTTATAATCTCAAGCTCGAATCTTCCCGTTCACCATTGTGGTGGAACTTTTAGTACTGGAGTAAGATTTTAGTACATTTTAAAATGACGGTTGAAAGAACATGCTTTCAATTTGGAAAGGTTTTTTTGAAATGGAAACAAAAAATAGATTTAAATGAGGATACATCGAACATTAAACTGACACACGGGAATGTTCAGAGTTCTTTTTAAACTTTTCGATTTGTGTCTAGTTTATTGAGAGGAAGAGAATGCAACACACGACAGGCAACACGTGCTTAATTTTAAGTCCTACCAACTGATTGAATGTTACATTACAAATGTTTCGTACAAACTTTTTCTTACTTTAATGTTGGTATAAGATAGAAACTCTCATTGGTAGTAACAGTTAGGAATTTGATTTTTTTACTAAAACAAAAGTTTTTTATTTGGTTATGTTTTTCTTTTGGTCAACATTTTGCACAAATTGATCAATTTTTGCAGTCACACATGGCATGAATGGATGAATACATAATGAAAACTAGTAATACTAGTCAACTGAACTGAGCTGCAGGCTACAACGAAATGATGGAATACTTATCCACTAATTAAAAGTACGAAGTTTATGAAAAACAATGCATATTCAATTTTGCGACTAGTGGTAGTGATTTGTTTGAATAAAAGTTCATCATTTTAGCTAATTCAGCACTCACAGCAAACTAGAATGGATTTTTGGCAAGACCAACTGCGTTTCCTGTCTTATTCATATCCAGATCCAATCCAGATTTGTCCACTCATCACATCGTCGTCGAACATGATCAGAATGGCCGAACTGTAATCTGCTGCAATTCGCTCAGCTGCTATGAACCGTTCAACTACTAATATTGCCGCCGCATGACGACGCGATAGTAAACAGCACTTTTTGCCATACTGGATCTCTACAAACATCTACCCAAGCGTACTCCGTGTGACAATCGAGCAACCGGAGGTCGCCGCGAATTGCGTTTGACGAACGCAAGATGTTCTTAACTCTCCGCTCGATTAGGTGGAAATAATATCCATGTCCAAGTGCTCACGAGCGAGCCTACAACCTTCACTTATGCCACGAAAGCTTCAAGGGTAGAATGTGCACATTCAATCAAAACCACTAAAAACGATCTCTCCTACTTCAACCTCTCAATGTGTAGACCCATATTTTCCGACTGGAAGTCAGCCTCGTAGAAAATTGTTAATAACTAGAGTAATCTTTGCATCAACTACAAAAGTCACTCCGTGTTTATACGTAAGCCACCTCGTGGGAAACAGTCATAGCTGAATAACATCCGATGTTACCACTGGTAACAATTTAGGAGAGTAGAAAAAACGTTTTTGAAACATCCCGCTTAGTCACATTGTCTGTGGGTAAGTGCATTGGGGCTGGATGAGACTGTAAGTATATCCAGACAAAGAGGGTGAAAGAGTGTGTTGACTCCAAAAATAGGTGTCTTACAATATAAGGCGAAACATTTTGCTGCGCTAATGTCCGCGCGTCCCTCTAGGTCAGGGATCGGCACACGTTTCTTAAAAGGGGCCAGATGATTACAAACTAGCCCGCAACCGCGGCCCCATCACCTAAAACGATATATTAATTTTTCGAAAATTTCATTAAACACTTTTTGAATGTAGTACACATTTTCTAATGCGGAAAGTAATATACACACAAGAAATAATGTATTAAAGTTTTACATTTACCAATTAATGTTGATAACTACTTTTGTTGAATTTGTGTACTTTTTCAACATCCTGTTCGTTTGTTATTTAATTTCAACATGTATTTGTATTGTTCATATGTTATTTATAATTGAATTAATCACAGGGAAATTAATTAAGGAAATCAAACTTAGATTATTTTGTTGAATGTAGTTATTTTACAACCAATAGTAAAACTGCAATTGTAAAAATCTTAATCTCTCTTAAAATCTATATAAAAGTATATGTGGAAGGCTTCTGGTGTTGGACACTTTGTTCAATGTTATCAAAGTATCTATGGTTAAACAAGAGTGATATCGTGACCAATTCCTACAAAAATTGAGATGAGACTTTATTAAGGGTGGGGAAAATAGCTGGCGGACGGGACTTTGGCGACCCCAGCTCTAGATCGTCCCCGCAGCGCGTGTGCAAAGGTAATTAAGCTCGAGTGGACTCTCAGCAGAGGAAGGACCAGCAGGCACAGGTCGCTGTTGATACTGATCCACGTCAAGGCGTAGACTGACGTCAAGCAACTTTTTCCCCCGATGGCATTTCGCTGGGAAGAACTGGGAAAAAGTTTATCGCCAGACCTTCCTGGCAGGCAGCGATCGTGCCCTTCTTCACGCAAGCGCGTGAGTTTGTTTGCAACGAAAGGTCCAGCTAACACACCGCTTTGTTCGTTGCATACAACTCGGATGGGATGCACCGTATGCACGGCTGGAATACGTACTCAGTAAGGGTCACAATATTAAATTCTGTTTTTCTGGCGTTCCGACGAAGGTGTGAAATTTCACACAGGAACGAATGCCTTCGACCGCGCGCTCATCGAAAGGGAAAATCCGCGCCAGCGAATTATGCGAGAATTTCGATACGCTGGTACCAAGCGGAGTGATATCCGAGCACGTTAGGTGGAAGCTTGTAGCTTAGTGGGGTCAACAAAGTGTTAAATGCCAACAAATCGATCTATTCTCAGAACTTCATCTAATGTTAAGCTAAAATTTACTATGACTGTGTACCTATTAACCCGATGTGGTTACCGATCAAAGTATTAATGGGCTGTTATGACAGAAACTATCATTAATTATTTAATGAGTAATTTGGAAAAGTTGCAAAAACGTCTAAGTTGTTTGAGGAGTCTCAATTAAACGATCAAACCATGAAAGTTGTCAACTATATTCTTAAAAAAATGTTTTGCTCATAAACATAATAGTAAAACGACTGTAGTGGAAAATGTTTGTGAAGTAAAACGACTGTGGATCTGGAAATATATTCGCCGAGAAAACGATAACAATCATATATATCCAGCAAAGCCGAAATACAATTGTCAAGGTATTTTCTGATAGTGTATAACATCAATCAAAATAACAAATTTGATATACAAGTTCAAGCTAATTTTAAAGAAACAAAAGGTATTTTTAAAGATTTAGATCAAAAATTGAAAAACAGTTCTACTGAACTGAACTGAACTGAATTACAAAAGATACAGTTCTAAAACTAGCTAGGCGTTGGATATCGATCGATTGCTATACTTCGAAAATTTTCCTGAATTGCCACAAGATAGTGAAGGACACAAAATACACAATTTTCGGGTATATTTCAAACCATAAAAGCAAACTAAATTACAAACAGTTTTACTGACAGATTTACTAAAATAGAAACTAGGAAAGTTAAATGGGAAAAAATAACCTAAATGCATCTTTAAAACGTGCTTAACGATGCACAAAATATACAAAACCATACTAACCATGCCAAATATTCATTATAATGGACAAAAAAAATCGCAATCAATCGTTGGTCCCCCGTCACACATCTCCATCTCACTATTGCGCAGGAGGTTAAGTAGGGTTAGTACGAACCAAGGAATCAATCATGCAAAAAATCGTTATTGCCTTCAATGTCGAAATTGGAAAAAGTATCCTTTTTTGCGATAGATCTAAGGTTCGATCTTCCTTTCTGACTGTGACTCGTCTGCGTAAATGATCCCCCTGTTGCAGTATTAGTGGTTGTGCTTTATGTCGCACTTCCGATGCATGTCTTGTACGTACTGGCGACAGCAAACCTTACCAGTTGCGGAACACCGAAACTGAGGTCAGAGTTAGGACTTTAAGATGCTTTGCTCGAATCCAGCTGATAAGGAAGAGGGCAGTCCAATGCGTCACCTGTCCCCTCGGGTGGGAAACGATGGGTGGTACGTGCCGGTCCGATCGTCCAGAATGGTGACATCCAGCCGATCGCGGGCGCGCTTTGTGACACCGTTTTCTTGCTGGTTTTAGGGGATGTGCAATAGTGAGGGCGAGACGCACGGTAGGACGCAAGGCATCGCGAAGAACAAGTGCAGACCCTCAAAGTACGCGCCGGAGCAATTGCAAGAAAGAGAGACAGCGAGTACGACGAAACGGCGAGAGCGAGCGATGGACGATCGGACGGAAGAAGTGTTCGCTGAGGCGCTATTAAAGGTTGCCCGGGTCCGGCTGGAGGGGGTGGGTGGTGGTCTCCGGTTTGCGACGCGGTGAAAATTTGCCACGGCCCGACACCGAAGGGCCCACACGTCGGTGGTGATGGTGGTGGTGGCGACGAGCGGTCGGTACCGATTTGGCCGGGTCAGACGCGCGACGGCTCCGGACCCTGGGTTAAAGGGAAATTTTTATAAAAGAGCCTCGCCAGCACCGATCGTCGTTTACTTCGCTGACTGATCGCATACCGAGCGGTTCGTAGCGGTACAACATCTGAACATCAGCTCCTGCTCGCCCGTTTTGCACCGGCAGTTTTTGGCCTCCACCGAATTGTCCTGCTACCGAGTTACATTGTGCGTGTTCCGGTGTGGTGCGCGTACTTAATTTTGAGAGTGTGTGTGTTTGTGTGCAAATTAACTGTTCAGTGAAAACTATCTGACCAACGCGACCGTGGAAAATTTCCCCGTGCCGACCCGGCTTTCCCGAAGCATCGCTTCCGCCCAGTGTCCGGAAGGAGTTTGCGTTCGTTTGGGGGAAAAAAGAAAGGAACAGCAGTTTGCGTCCTGGTGAGTGGCTAACTTATGTAGTGTAATATTACCGGATGGTGATGAAGTTTAGACAAACTCCAAGAAACAAGGATCGATATCAAGTAAAATGTGTCAACGCACATGTACTGAAAGCTTGAAGGGCAAAGGATCCGTTCGGAACAGTGATCGTTACAAGTGGCCAATCACACTTTCCCCAAAAGTACAGCACAGTAGGTAAACGCAGTGACTAACCCGGGGCGCAATGTAGCCATACCGGGCATACGGCGACCCAAAACGGCACCAAATCGATCGAACGTCGCATCGGTGGCGTAGAAATTTATGCCCACTATGGCACTTTTGGGTTCCAATCATGGTTTTTTTTTATCCTTCGCTCAGCAAAATGTTGTATCGCTAGCTCTATTCGCCCCGGTCCAACTGCAACCGCCTTTTATGTGTTTATATCTTTTTTCCGTCGGTTCTGCACTGCTCGGTTACTCCCGGGGAAGGCTTGGCTTGATTACGAATTTTGAGTGAGCACGCGGATGTGGAAGTGTTGCTGTTACACTTTGTTATTGGTACCGGTAGCAATAACTGACCGGAATTGGCCACCCATCCGTGTCATCGCAGATGGGCAGCAAGTTGGGAAGGGTACCTACCGAGCCATTGCATCCTGCTGGTCTGTTCCTTCATTAGAAATAAATAGCTGATCACTGTTTTGACCTTCCATTACTACAAAAACAGGCTGTCAATGTATGTGATAAATTAATTTGGGGAAAACATTGGCTTGCGCAAGGATATATCTGAACGCGAGTACGTGACACAAGGACTACCACATGGTTCGATTCTGGATTCACAAAAGACGCTTCGAAGCATTGTTTATAGCCATTTGGTATCATCAACTACCATCCAGGCTAGTGTTACAGAATCACCCATTGCTCAACTTTTGGGGGGACAATAAGTGAACCATTTATCTGCCCTCCGACATAACGCCGAAAAGACACGTCTATCGCCGTCAATCACGTCCAGCGGGCGAAAATGTTTTGCGTCCGTCTGAGTGTGTTTGGTAAACGCGCTCGGTACGGTGCACCGAAAAGACGAACTTTATGGCGAGTACATACTTATAACCCTGGCCGGTGCTGGCTGGTTATCACACCCAGCGGGCACATTGACATTGAACTTCGCGCGATTGCGCTTCGGCTTTCGCTACGCGACACTGTGGATAAGCGGTGTCCAGCCAGCCCCCGGTTGAAGCCAACCAACGGGAGGGTTATGAAATTGCTATTTATATAATGTCTACACACACGTGGACACACCGTTCGGGATAAATGGTAGATTATGCCGCATGATGTGATCTGTGCACCTTCAGCGAGTTCCAGGAGGAGCCGGTGAATTCTCAACTCAACGGACATGAAAACGTCCACCTCGTGGGACGTGGCAACAGCAGAAGGAGGGGGAGGGGATAAAAAGGGCACAAGAATAAGCAGGGTCAGTTGCCAAGGTCTACCAGTTCATCTGCCATGCTGGTTGCGGGTCACCGTGTAAGGATCCTGGCATGATCCCAACCACAAACGGGCGCGGGTCCTTGGGTGCCCTGTGACCCGAAACCTGTTTGACCGTCTTTGCCGGGTGTCCTTGTGCGTCGCGCACCAGAATGGTGGACGGATGAATGGGCCAGTCTGTACTTTGGGTTTGCTCCAGCCAACGCTCCAGCGTGGCATTTTCCTAACCACCTGCATCCTCCAACGGGCTCCACTTAACGCCTTTACTGTGTCAAGTTAAACGGGCGTCTTTAGACGGTGACGCAGGACCAACGCCTGGGTCTGACCTTCTGGTGTTGCGGTGGAAGCATGTATTTTGCTTCACCCACCCGTCCAACTAGCCTAAACCTCGGGTGATGCTTGAGGGTAATTTTAATTTTATTACTTATTTTATTACGGTTATGTGGCCCAAAACTGACACATCTCGGTGAGTCACCGTTAGATGTCTTGTTTGTTTGAACAACGCGTGTCTTTAGGAGCATTTATGCTCCCGCTGTTTGTCGCCCTTCACCATTTGTTTGTCGCGTACCGTGACCATTTGTTTTAAGTTTGTTGGAAATTACGTTCATAAATCACTGTAGTGTCGTGTATTAATGGTTTCACCCATTTGCACCGTTTGAATAAAATGTCTTTCAACTAATTGAAGGGGGTGTACAAAATGTGGTGTTTTACATCGACGATTCGCTTTGATCTTCGAGTAAAACCCAAGCTAAGGTCGTCAAAGCGGGTGTTCCCTGTCGTAGGGGTGTTCCCCGCCAGAGTTTATTAAAATTTCAATTAATTTACCCAAGCGCCTTGCCGCCGTCGAGGTGCAATAGAACCAATGCAAAGCGGCGATGCTTTCTTTTTCTTTACCAAGCCGTTTTCAAAAAGCCAAGCCAATGCGTCGCCAAACGTTTTTAGCATTGCTGATGAGCCACCAGCGGGGAAAAAGTAGCTTTCGGTGGGGCCATTAAAATGAAATCAACCTGCCGCGCACGGTCGCACACAGTCGTTCTTTGCGTACGAGAGCACTAATTAGCAGGCCAATTGCAGACTCGACCCGGGGTTGGTGTGTCGGTGTAGTCTTGGCGCACACTGAACCTTGGCCACACGGTGGACCGCAAAAGGGAACATACTGTGCATCCTTGAACTTCAGGTAAAGCGCGGTACGCCGCCGCACGTGCTGAAGAAAGGCACGTTAGGGAAAGGCTTCCGGGGAAAGTGAGTCCGTCCACAGGCAGAGGCGCGAATTCTAGTTCTTCCGCGGCGGATGGATAACTTCAAAATACACAGACAACTGGGCAGTGACGCATCGATCAAGCGTTTGATGTAAAAATAAACCTACGATCGTTAACGTCCCGATCGCTTGGTCAGCTCCCGAAGTGTGGCTCCACGGCCGTGCCGGTGGTCACGTATCAAAATTAGCCGGTGACCGGTTCTGTCTGGATTCGAGGTGACCTTTCCTGTGCGCACCCTGTTGAGGCAGGTTAGCCCCGTCCCTTCCCAAACAGGTCGCATACTCCGCACCGGCAACGATGTGGGCTAACCGGTTGGGGGAATTTCCGACAGACTTTCTTCCGTTTCGGAAGAGGAAGAGTCTGCCGAGCGAGGGAAAGAACTTGACGCATGCGCACACCCGCCTAGAATTCCACCAGCGAGTGAAAGTGCATACCGAGGCGTTACATATGCGGCGGCACCGTATGTTATGCTAATCGCCGATACACACTGTCGAAGGGTGTAACCTTCCGGTGCCGTGCGAAAGGCCATCATGCATCGTGTGCCGTTCGCTGAATCAAAACGTTCGCGGGCAGGAAAGGAGAGCAACACAAACTCTTAACCGGTCGATGCGCCGACTGTTACCGCATGTTTGTCGTCTAGGCTAGTGTGGTCAAGCCGTCGTGGGAGCATACCTATGTCTTGCTGCACGTGCCTCATTGCCTTTTTTTATCCAGCTGCCCCCAATACATTGCAATAGGATGGATGATGGTCAAGATCAAGTCTACCCGCTGGCAATGGTTAACTTGAGCGCGGTTTGAGCGCGAGCTTGGAACGCTTGGTGACCGGTGAAACAGGCCACAAACATTGAATCTAAGTACAACCGTATTTTTTGTACCCACTGCTACATAAATCACAATTGCTACTGAAAGGTGGTTTTTATACGCGTCGTAAAATGGGTTGAGACCTCGCACATTTGATCTGGGAGGTACAATCTCCGGCAAACGGCGAAACGAAGGAAGAAAAAAAAAGACACCCACAAGCTCGCACTGAATGCCATCGAGGTTGTAACGGGCGCTTTATAACGCTTGGTCGTATTTGGTGGGCCACAGTAAACGTTTTCCTGTACGGGGGTCTAAGCAATGTTATGCAATAAGAAGAACCTTTTTCGACCTTAACAAAAGTGAAAATAACAGCCGGTTTGTAGACCTTCCTCAATTACTAATAAAACAATTTATAAAAAAAAACCGGTACAGAAAGATGAGCAATTAAACTAAAAACAACAGAAATAAATAAATCGAATCGGTGACCGGCTTCAAGTGACCTCAAAATTACATGACAATTTGCGTGAGGGATTGCGTAGTGCAAACAAAAGGCTCCGGGACCCTTAAAACAAAAAGAAAGACGTTCTGCAATCGCCCAAATTGATCGCCACTTGAGACGGACAGGTAAATCTAACGAACGTGGACAAATTATACCGAGTGAAAAGCAATACCGGCTGGCTGCGCTGTCAAGAGTGTAGATAAGAAACTCAACAGCATCACCGGTGTGGGGACGCTGTTTCTGCCCTCCCCCAGGGGTGGTCGAGAGGCGTTGTGTTCTGAACTAGCGGGTTCGTGGCTTGTGTTGAAGTTGTTTGTTTCTTCGGATGGGTAGCAAACGTGTACCTTCTACATCGCAGTGCGTACTTGGGATTATTGGGCAGGGAGAGAGAGAGTGAAAAAAAGGTATAGTTGACACACCAAAGCCATTTAAATCGGGTGGTCAAAAGTACACAATACACACAAATTCAGGTGGGAGATCCTTGGAAAATGGTGTGGCAAACATTTTACGCAAAAACAAATACTCGATAATATTACACTGGGGATGATGCGGTTACGTATGAGTGACAGCAAACGTTTTATCATTGTCATTAAAAATTAAAAGTAATTGTTTTTGTTTACCAGTACCGAGTATTATTTGTGGGGTTTAACGTTTTTTTTTGTTCTTTTTTTGTTCACTTCATTCTATTACCGTGCACAAAATGCCACGTTCAACGTTTTCCGTCGTGTTTGCTCAGCACTCGCTGGCCGCGCGACAAAAAGGCTTTATTTTCCGTAAGAAGTACTCGCTACCAAGCAATCAAAGCTCTGATCTGTGCGACCCCGTGAATCGGGCGTGATTGGTGATTAATTTTTTTTTGTATGTCACTTATCGGAGGGGTACGGGAACTTGCACATTTTAGAGGACACAGCAAGAGTGATTCATTGTTCGCATCCCTTAGAGCTGCCGGAGTTACACGGGGCCGAGCACCGAATATCTATTCTTGCACGGTGCTCATCGTTAAACTCCAAAGCGCCAAATGTAACGGATAAGTCGTAAAAAGTAATCCCCCGGTCAGGTCCCGGGGTGCCTATAAGGAGACATTCGGAGACAAAATGTGGTCAACTCACACCGACGTTCGTCCAAAAGTGTAACCAGCGGCCAACACTAAGGGGACTGGCCGCTGTGGCAAGACAAGGCGACGGGGGACGGATTGAGCGAACTGGGGGAAGGAATCACCGGCACCGACCGAATTCGCATATATTAATCCTAATTATCGCGCCCAAGAATACCAATGAATTATGCCCTAAAGTATCGGCAGCTAGAGAAGTAGTGGACACTTCCAGTCGGATCGGTCGGGCAATCGCGAAGCGTACTGGAAATACCCCACGACATAAATAAAGCGCTAGAGGCTAAAGTTTTCGATAGTGCCCAGCATAAAGAAACGGATCGTTACACGGCAAAAATAGAACTGCCTATACGTACCGAACCCCACGGATACGTTCTTGCGAAGGGACGTGATTATAATGGATAACTGGGGGGCGCGAATGAACCTAACAGACACGTTGGAGTTTGGATACCTTGTACGAATTTGTTCCGCATTGCATTGGGAACCCTTTTTCGTAACAAGCGTTGAAGCTAGCGAAGAACTGACGCACGCCCGGGAAGTGAACCAGCAAAAAGAACTGACGCACTAACTGGACGTGATGCCAATTATGCTTCCAAATCGTTACACTCCATTAGGGCCTTGTAATATTTTTTTTTCTGCCCTCGGTTTGTGAACCAATCCATCCTCCCAGTGTAATTATTCGCCGTGAGTATAAACACAACACGAGCAATACGCGAAACATATAACCGGTTCAGAGGTTACGTGTCACAGGGTTGGTAATACTTTCTCCGCTTCGGCAACTCCTCAACTGGAGACGCGGATCAGTCCGGCTTTCGATTCCTTTTGCTCCGTTTTCATCCGCATCCTTGCGTTTTTGGGCGTGGAAAGCGAAATTTCTCCTCGAGACTGCAGAGGATGCGGAGATTCAATTTCACCGAAAAACGGACCGTTAAGATATGATGACGGGTTGCAGTAAATGAGTTTCTCTTTCGATCCCCGTCGGCAGGTACGTGACAGAGGAAGGACAGTTGCATACCCTGCGCCACAATGGCACCGAACGTGCTCGGTAATACGATATTGCTCGCGGAAGCGTGCATCGAGCAGGAGGACCGCAACAACAACAACGCTCCGGTCGGCACTCCGTACAAGAGCAAATCCATCCTGAACGTACCCATCACCATCACCACCAGTGCGTCGACGACGATTTTGGAGGAGTCCAAGGTAGGTGCCGGTTGTGTGGTTGTTCTTTACCGTGTAACATTTGCTAATTGCATACGTTCCATCCCAACAATCGCTTGCAGAAGAAAGATATCATCCACCAGGCTGAGGCTGTCCGACCAGCGGCGACTCCCAAACGACAGTACCACCACGTGTACGTGTGGCGAAACATTATAGCGTTCGTCTATCTCCATCTTGGCTTTCTGTACGGCAGCTACCTGCTGGTGACATCGGCGAAATGGAGCACATTTTTCTTAGGTAAGTGGGAGGGTGCAAAACATGGGAAACAATTTGCCAATCCAGTTTGGGATGGAAAGTCTGAATCCATTTAAATAGTTCGTAAGAACGGGCCAAACGGGGTGTGCAGTACCTTTGAATGCTTCGCGACTTTTTTGGGCCACAAATATGTTGATCATGTGATAGGTCCGGGTAGAAAACGTTGCAGAATCAATCAACGAAACATGATGCCAAAAATATTCGAAACAGAGAGGTTCAAAGTGACGGTTTGCATGCGAAAAATAGTATTAAATATATCTTTCTTGTAAAAGATCAGTAATAAATACAATCAATAGGGAAAAAAGCTCAAACTAACACACTAAGTATTACAGTCGAAGGAAAATTTCCCATTTACAATTCAGCGATTCCTGCTGGGTAGGGTTTCGAACACACATAAATATCGTTTTATTGCAACAATTTACGTGCCGTGCCGGTAAACCATTCGAAATGCAACTGTTTCATGATAACGTTAAATTAAGTGTCGCGCAGTTTGTGCTTTGTTTGTCAGGTGGCTCTTGCGTGATTTATCATCCGCACACACCAATGGTACGCCATTTGGTAAGCCGGTCTGGCATTTGTTTGATGGCCCGATAATGAGCTCGATCGGAAGCGTTGCGTTACGTTGTTTACGACCATTTCCTGATACGCATTCTTGGCCCGTTCCCTCGGTTTGAATGCAAAAAATTCAAGAATATAAGTAACCGTGGAAAGGAAATCCACCAAATACACCCACGTATGGGGCTGCAAAAGAAGAGAGATGTTTGTGGTCCTTTCAATCGCGATCGGGCGATCTGCCGAGTTCGGTCCCGTGACGGACGAGCTTTGATTTATTCCACCAGCGTCATCGTAGGCAGAGACTTCGATCGGAGAGACAATGTCCAGCGACGTGACGGAAATATCCGATCGATTCATATGGCACCCGCCGTTCCCCGGGTTCCCGACATTCCTCCCGCGGTCCCTGGCTGTGGCATCGTTTGCGTGGTCATTGTTCCAAGCACCTAACAAACCGAACGCAAGCTGATGACCGGACCGAAAGCGAGTTTCGCAACCGGCTACAAAGGGTTTTACGGAGGGCGACAACTCGCGTCAAGACATTGACGCTGGCGTTCTTTATTTGCTCGTTTCATTTTCCTTCATTTTCCCCACCCCGAAAACCGGAACTGCAACGGACGCGTTATGCAAAGGCAAAAGGGCATCGGTGGGAACGATTTCAATACGCGAAAGAGAAAGTTTGCGCTATGTTTTGCGTTTTCCTTTTCCGGATGCCACAGGACCGGCCAGCATGTCCCAGGTCACGGTCCCTTCCGAAGCGCCGCTCAGCTGAGCTGTACTCGATCGGTAGACTGAGTGGGGTGGCTCAAAAGGGGGAGGGTATGCATATAGCGAAAGTCCAAATAAAAAGGGCTCCTGGTGTCAAGTGCATCTCACTTGTGCAGTTGCATTACGCTTTGGCTTTGTCGCCTTCGATGATTGATCTACCGAGCGGCATCCAGGGTGAGGTGTTGCGGCGTTGAGGCTGAAGTGGGGCTGCAAATAGAATGAATGGGAAGAAAGTGCAAGCTTTAGAGGCGCTTTTGATTTGCACTCTCCACCCGGGCGCGAAAATGCGACGATGCAACCCCCGGTGGAGTTGTGCAGCTGCGATAATTGTCGATCGGTCAACAATAAGCGAGAAAGTACCCTTTTGGATGAGGCTGAAGAAAGGGATGAAAGGAAAACTCATTATCGTTTTCACCGGCGATTGGGGCAGGACATAAAACGTTGAGCACAAAAACGTACTTATGCAATTCGTCAAAGTCGTTGATTGTGATTAGCTTTCCCGTTGGACAAAATGGCACCCGTTGTCGTTGCCGGTTGGTGGATGCAGCAAAGTCTGAATGCATGCACATTTTCCTCCCGATTCTTTACCGTTCCAGACGGTGGTGTACACGTCACGCAACAGCCGTGAGCTTGAAATCTTGACTTCGAACGGCTAATCGAACAAGCTGGCGTGCACAATTTCGCATGCAAAGCATGCCGGCCATTGCGCGATTAGCGTCATACGTCGGGGTTTGGTTTTTCGACCCGACCATTCGCCGCTGCAACGGCGAGCGATGGCACGCCGGTTGGGAATGTAGAAGCCAATGGCTCGAACCAGCACACCGGGCAAGTAGAACGAATGCTAATGACGTGTTTCGAGGCGGGTTTGGGAGTCGCAAAATTCGGCCAGTTGATCGCCAGTTTGCAGCGGCCTGTTGCCATGTGCGTCACGGGTTCGATTTGCCCGACGCGGTTATGCACGGCACGGATAACGACCCCATCCTGACATCCGTCCACCGCCTTCGCCTGCTTGTCCGCATGGCCGCGTGCTAACGATGCTCGATGCGTGGACATGCGATCATGTGCGATCGGCCGAGGCATTTGATAAAAAGTCCCGTGGTCGTTGATTGATTGGGCCGAAGGCACGTCGTTTTCTCAGGCCAGTGGTGCACGTGACTCACCCCTCCCCATGGCCAAGGTGACCCAAGTGGTGCCGTGCGTAAATGGCTTCCGGAAGTTGGTGGTGGTAGTATGTAAAATTGGAGGTTGTTTACACGATTAGGCGTGTTTTTTTTCTCTTCTTTCTCCAAGATAAGCCACGACAGCACGCCTTATTAGATGCGTTAAACAGCTCGCATTACCACCGCACGAGCCTCAAAGTAATAAATCGACATTACAAGCGTATTTAGGAGCAATACATTTGAGGGGGAAAAAATCCACTCACCTAAAAGTAATTATTGACGTAGAAGACAACGAAATGGTCGCCCTAAAATTGTCCAAAGCGTGCTGCGATACTTCGGTATCGATCGGACTACAAGATTAGCCTCGCGATCACGGATGCAAAAGTGGTGGTTTCTTTCCGATGGCGGGGCTTCTTTTTTTATCACTTGCGGCCACTCGTTCGATTTCGTGATAAATAGAGTTTCCCCCATTTCACGCGTTTTCAGCAGCGGGCGTTAAGAGTACGAGATCGAGCACCGAAAATTCAATCCCAACTCCGTTCCGTGCCGTTCGGTGGGGATTTTAATTGCAAAAATTGAACGATCATGCTAGTAAACGATACGATATCATGCTTCCGACGTGTGATGGGGTAAGGGTTCTTTTTACACGATTAGGCTGATCATTGTCCGTAATTCGCAATTGGGGATCGTAACTCGGTTCGTGCAGGTTTTTATTTTCTTGCTTTTTTCGCGCGATAATCACGCGTCAAGTGGGACCGTGGACACGTGGAATGTTTTTGGGGGTTGAGGGATAAACCATATGTTCAGGGTTTATTTATAGCGGGATTATAAGTCATGCATCCAATCGCCCTTGAGCAATGGAAAAGACGGTCACTTGAATTACATGCCAATATTGTACATACTAGCTCAGCTAGTTTTTCTTTAAGAGTAATTAGACATGTTTGTCCATAAGGGTTAGATAAATAATTCATTTGTTTTTTGTTTAACTCATGACATTCTATAAGTTTGTAAATGCTAGCATTGATTGCATTTGACATTTGATGTTTGTTAGTTTAATGGGTTTTTTTGTTTATGTTTTCTTTAACTTTTCCCCATTGCCTTATTTCAATGAAAATCAGATTCATCTGATTACCAATATTTCTAAATACTGATTCAGAAAGAGTCCGTAAAACCAGCAAGCTATCTCGGAAGTTAATTATAATAAGTAAGTGCGATAATCAGCTTTAAAAACATTCATAATTTGCACCTTTTGTGCTTAATTTTTTGTGAAAAAATATACGGGTGCTTGTTAGTAGTAGCTCAATATTAAATAGGTTCTGCTAGCCTTTTCTGTCTAAGCACATACTGAATGCCAAAGTTTGGGTTTATAAGTTCATAGAGCAACGGAAATTTCAAACTTGGTTGATTGTGGTTTCTTTTTGTACAACACTATTTTAAAAAGAAGGATTTAGCTTGTGCTTTCAATTTCTTATTCGTTGATTAATATTTTTTTTATATTCTTGATCATTGCAAATTTCTAGCTTTAGCGTTGGGCTCCTGCGGAGCACTGGGCATCACGGCCGGAGCGCACCGGCTCTGGTCGCACCGGGCGTACAAGGCCAAGTGGCCGCTGCGCCTATTCCTGATGCTAGCGCAGACGCTAGCGTTCCAGAACAGCGTCTACGAGTGGGTGCGCGACCACCGGGTGCACCACAAGTTCACCGACACCGACGCCGACCCGCACAACGCGACGCGCGGCTTCTTCTTCTCGCACATCGGCTGGCTGATGGTGAAGAAGCATCCGGACGTGAAGGCGCGCGGCCGGGCCGTGGACATGAGCGACCTGGAGCAGGACGGAATCATCATGTTCCAGCGGCGCTACTACGCGCTGCTGATGCCACTGTGCTGCTTCGTCATACCGACCTTCCTGGCGTACTACTTCCTGGACGAGACGTTCTCCAACTCCTGGTACGTGGTGGCCATCTTCCGCTACGTGCTGTCGCTCAACGCGACCTGGCTGGTGAACAGTGCCGCCCACATCTGGGGCACGAAGCCGTACGACCGGTAAGAACCGACCGTTTGTTTGTCCTAACCTCTGCAAACGATTCCTAAACCTTCCTTTCGCTTCGATTTCCGTCCTGTCACCCTTCTTCCAGTAACATCTCCCCGACGAACAACACGTTCGTGGCGATCGCCGCGTACGGCGAAGGCTGGCACAACTACCACCACGTGTTCCCGTGGGACTACAAGACGTCCGAGCTCGGCACGTACAGCACCAACTTCACGACGGCGGCCATCGACTTCTTCGCCCGCATCGGCTGGGCGTACGATCTGAAGTCGGTATCGGACGATCTGATCCGCAAGCGCGTCCTGCGCACCGGCGACGGCTCGCACCAGTACAGCGAGAGCGAACTGCACGCCAAGATGGTGGACTACGTCAACACGCTCGACCACGAGTCCGAGCAGGCCGTCTGGGGCTGGGACGACAAGGACATGAACGAGCAGGACCGCAAGGACGCCACCGTGAAGAACAAGTGCGACTAGGCTGCTGCCGTAGGACCGTAAGAGGGATGGAGGTGTTCCGGTGGGACTGGGGCGGGACTCCGGCGGGGGAACGTGGGATAGTATGCGCTCGATGAACGCATGGCCACTTAAAGGACGAACAAAGCGAGGGGGTGTCCACAAGGGGGGGGATAAAACAAAACAATATTCTAGGGAGGTGTTACGTTTGTTATCATATTTTCTGTCTTTCGCGCTCTCTCTCTCTCTCACTCTCTCTTATATCTCTGTAAGAATTTCCACACATCTGAGCTGATGCACAACTACTTTTGGCTTAAAACTTTGGCCTCTGCAAAGCGTAGCATTAAGTCATTTCAAGTCCATGCCAAGTAAACACACAAGGGTAGTAAAAGTAATAGCACGACTCGGCGGCCAGTGTTTTGGCAATTGTTGGTCAGGAGTAATCAATCGACGAGTGGCCAGCTGCATAAATCATCTGCCACTCGAGCAACATAACGACAACCAATGAGAAACAAAAAACGAAAAAGCGCACACAGTATGAAGTGGGAGAAGGTTGGAGCTTAAACGGACCGAGAAGATCGATTCTAGCACAAAAACGAGGAAAGACAACGCACCAAGAAAGTGTCGTGTTTATTTATTTTTCTATCTCTATCTTAGTACTAGCTTAAGTTGGATTTAAATAAAAGACCACAAACAGAGGAGAGACGTGTTGTATTCGGGTTTTGTTTGGGCGCACCTCGGGTTCAGGTTTGGAAAGTGGGAAGGTTTATTTGGTTCAGGCAGTACAGTCCGGTCAACTAGCGGTTCCTTCCGAGAGCCGGGTCAGTTGTAGCCGGCGTTAAAGTAGACCGTCTGCTTGCTCTCCTGTTCGGCCGCGTGCTGCTTTGCCAAGTACATGATGGCCGCTGCCAAGGCCGCGTGGTTCACGATGCTGGAAAAGATGGTGGCAAACTTGAGCACGGGCAGGATCATCGGTAGCACGCCAGCAAGCAGCATCGAGGGAAGTAGAATCAACGGCACGCTAAACTGAAGCACCGTCTTGAGTCCCTTCTTTGCCTTGTCGCGCCCAACTTCGCCATCCGCAACGGCCACATCCTTGCGGACGGAAAATTCGAGCTGGTTGGAGTCGCTCGGCGTCAGTCGCACGGACACACCCGGCACCAGCGTCAAATCGACGATGCGCTGGTGGAGCATCAGGCGCAGGCCACGACCAAGCCGCTGGTTCACGTCGGTTCCGTTCAGTGCCAACAGCTTGTCGCTGAAGAGTTTATTGTCCGCGGCTCGATAGCCGGGCAGTAGCAGCTGCTGGATGTCGTGCGTGAGGTTGCCGGTGTTGGCGAAACGGTAACTTTTCGCTTCCATATTCTGCAGCAGGTACAGCTTGCCACAGTCCAGCAGCGAAGCGTGCTCCAGGCAGTCCAGGACGCGCAACGGGATCGATTTCATGTAGGCTTCGCGGGACACCACGTCGGTTACCACCCGGTGACTCGCACTGATCGAGAAGCGGCTGTGGAACTGCTTCTTGCGTGTTTCAAGCGGGACGAAGCTTTTACCTCGCTTTAAGTTTCCGCCGGCGGCTGCTGTTTTGTTCGTAGGCGATGGTTCGCCGGTTTCACACCTAGATGGCGCTAGCATCGCGATGACGACAAGTAACAACACAACGGACAGCGACGATCCTTTACAGTCAAACATTTTTCCGTACATTCCTAATTATCACACACTTTTGAGAAGAATGTTTTTCAACACAACCCTAAGGGTTCACGATGTCACGAAAATATGTATCTGAAGGTTTAAGAGCTCCAAAAGCTCCGCAAAATGTACTTCCAGCGTAACCGTTCGGATGCTAACAGAGGCGCGCGGTCTTTACTCGATCGATGCTGAGCGGCAACTGAGCGCCAGCGGCATCTGCCAGCCGAGCCTTGTTCTCGGCGATCGGCGAAAGAAAGTGGAAAAACTACTCCCCGCGCGAGATGTACCGCAAGTTTTCCCTGCGACCCAGTAGTGCCTTCGCGTTTTCCGGTGCTGCCTCCTCCGTTTTTCCCGCTACAAACATTAATCCCTCGCTCGTCGCTTGTAGATCCCAGCCGGTGCTGGGGGGACAATGCTGCTGATCAGATAGAGAAATCAATCGCTTCAGCACCACCGGGACAGACTATTCGCCGACTGGTTAGAATATGGATCACTTTCCTTTGCTACACTCGTTGCTACTCTACTTCCTGGCACCCCACCTGCTACACCGACTGGCCGACTGCGGAATCGGGTTTGAGCCGTCCTGCTTCCGGTGCGGTTCCGAATCTAGGTCTTGGCAGTCGGTCATCAATTTCGCGGGCACGATGCCAGTGCGCGCAGCATTGCGTTCCATTTCCGTCCGTCGAAGGCTGTTCCAAAACAAGTTCCCCGCTGGCTTCTGTCGGTGGGTTCCCGAACATTCCCGCTCGGCGACGACAGGTGAAACGAAGAAAACATGCCCAGCGCGGTTACGGTTAACTCGAGTGGAGCGCTTTATGAGCTAGCCATTTTCAAGGGGCTTAAGAGAGACGATAATTTTAAGATTTATCGACACCGGTTGAGGCACAATCTGATCTTCGAGAATAAGGGAAGTACTCAGGAGTCAGGTACCGCATGTGGGAAGGGATCTAGCGCGCGGGGATCGGCAAAAACTAGAAACGATGTCTGCCAGGTGACGCTCGACGTGGCTGACGGTATTTTTTCTTCCCTACCATACAACCATTTAACTGCGGTGGAAATACCCGGTTGGATATGAAAGAGTGACAGCGCCTAATCGAATCAGATTATAGCGGGAACAACGCGGCAATCGGAGGCAGGGGGGACGAGCGGGGGCATCGTTTATTAACGGTAAGTAATCTGTTACACAGCAATTTACTTTCTTCACACATCGTCACAACGCTTCTCGACTACATGCGCTGATGGAAAGGAAACTTGAGCGCAAGAACTATTTCTCACGCAAGAACTATTATTTTCAGCATAATAGATATTTTTCTCATGATTCTTCTTTGCAGTCATTAGGTATTTGTTTAATGATATCAGGCTGAAGTTTTGGACAGTTTGTTTAATCATTATTAATTACTGTTTATTCATTTCGATACGTTGGATTCCGTGTGCTATATTCTTTTCATCATTGAGTACTGTACATATTTAAGAAGCTTACGCTCTGCAGAACTTGTTGCCTCATACATAGCTGTATAATATTGTTTGGGGTTTTGTTCTAAATGAATTTTCTTTTTTTCTGATTCTAAAGTAATTTACGCTGATCTTGAAACCTCGGACTGAGCTAATACAAGGAACCCGAATTTTATGCTAATTCGGTGTAATAAAATACATATAACTTTAGCAACTTAATTAGCATATAAAATAAAATAAAATTCGTAAGTGTAAAAAATAGTGCATTAAATTCAACGCTGAAATTTGGAACAAATGAAGTGAATCTACAATACCACTTATTATCATTGATCAGTCAAGACGAGAAAAAGTTTGAACGAAGTTAGTCAAAACCACATGGTTGATTTCTTCATTAAAATGTGAATAATCTTTAAAGCGAGCTATAGCTTCTATTTCTTATAAGTTGATAGTACAATGTTGCAAAATGACCTTATTTTATTTGTTTCTGTGCAATTAATGCAACGATTTGTTGTCCACTGGGAAGATGGAACATGCTCCGATTCGAAATGCATCGATGCGCGTCCAGGCAAGTTTGATAAAACCGCCATAAACGACCGTCCGAGGGAGACAATTATCAATTTTCCCTTCTCTTAGGCGAAACGTAAAAATTGATATCGACTGAACAAGTTAATGAAATAAAATTACCCCACACCGTAGGGGGGGTGCTGAAATGGTCGGAAAAGTCGATTGAAAAGTGAAACTATACGTAGCAGAACATAATAACTGACGACAGGTTGTGCGGTGCTGTGAGTTTTCCAGAAGGAAATCTCAACCCTCCTCCCAATGGGGGCTTCTGTACGGTCTGCACAGCACCATGAGGAAAGTGCCCTTGAAAGTGGTCCCATATCCCGTTCAGTCCAGGGGGTCACTAGCAGCACGATGGAAAACTCACCCAGGTAATTACACCGGCTGCGCGTCCAGCCTGCAATTAACCGCTTAGTCCGGGGCTCCGTGTCCGCAATGCGGATGCATCGAGATGGAAAAGGCTGTCCGGTCCGCACGATCCAGATCCGTTCATTCCGGTTGATGGAATCCTTTACTGTGTCACGGTTTCACCGACGTCCAGCGGAGAAATGATAGCGTGCGGCTGAACCGGAACGACCCGGGCGTCGCACTGACTATGTTGACTCACTGTCGCTGCCGTTCTTATCAGCCGAGCACGGTGAAGACATAATCGTCTGCCTAATGGCGGTCAACGGCTGCTGATAAGGCGATTTGCATCCGGTAGCGCTCGGCGGAAGCTTTTCCCTTTTACGGGCGCCGAAGGAAAGTGATCGAAAGGGAGAGTTTTCCCGCACGCGGTTATGGTGGCGGGTGAAATCGATCGCCATTTTTATTTATACTTCGATACTAAGCTGCAAACTGTCCACCCGGCAATGGAATAGCATTCCACCAGCTGATCCGGCAATGGTTTAGCCGTTAGGTGGTGATGGTTCCTCCCAAAATGGGACAATATGGCCGCCCCGAAAACGTTTGCCCTAGTGCGTCACAGGCCCATCAGCTTCTGGGTGTGAACTTTTGCGGCATACGGGAGCGGAAGAAGTGTCTTTCATGGCCGGACCCCACTCCGGGAGAGTGATCCGTCGTCGTGGTATCGAAGGGGTCGAGGAAAGTTCCTTCCCGTATTGCCCCGTGCGTACAATGGAGTCGTGCAGTTGTTGTCGTTTTGGTTTTTTGGACGTTGGAATGTAGCACCGCCAAAGGTGCGTGCCTTTATTCCTTCCCATTTTTACCCCCGTCCGATCGTCACGAGTTTAGCGGGTGCATGGTGTGGGTGTACGTGGTCAATTATTTAAATACGATACTACCGGAATTTCGGGAGTACAGTCCGTTGCCGATCGTTCGCCTAAGTGCAGTGTAGTGTCCGCTGGGTGCGTGTTGTAAACGATTTAGCTAAAAGAACCCCAAAGCCACCTTACCTTCGGCGTCGAACCAAGTTCTAATCACAGAATCTCACTAAAAATGGCTGCCTTCGATCGTGCGATTGTCATCGGTGTCGTGGTACTCTGTTCTGTACTGTGCATGGCCTACGCTGCCGAAACGGCGAGCGATGTGAACAACAACTTTGACGGTGACCTGACAGGTTAGTGCAATTAGCGAAGTAAAAACTCGACCGATCGCTGATCGGTTATTAGAAAGATCAGCCGACGATTCCGAGATGAACTTCAATACGCAATCAGGCGTGCAGCCACTGAAATGGGGTCAATGCTTCTTCTAGTTGAGCCCTTTGGAGCAGAACAAATTTATCACTTCATTGTGTGGTCGCCGTCGCATTGTCAACAATCGCTAGCTCGAACGAGTTACGGCAATGCATGAATCATTCGGAAACCAATTGCGGTTCGAAATCTGCTACGACATGCGTTTGCTCTAGTTGCTTTTTTGTCTTGTTGATTGTGGTGCAAATTATGGTCCTTGTTGTCGGCTGGCTTACGGAGGTTTCTGGTCCAGTGACATCCACGATACAAGTAGGGAGAGGAGGAAAAGAAACGATTGATCCGATGTCAGACCTCGAAAGTACATGGAAATTATCATTAATTAGTCGAGTGAAAGTGATATTTACATCGTTTAACTCCTAAACCGTGCTGTCTTAGTACAACAGTGTAAGCATTAATGCACATAAACTGTATCGAGCGCATAAAATGATTCAGGATGTGACTGAAAGCTAAATCGTAGTAAATGATTTTTAAAGTCATTTGAGGATAGTAGTGGGTCAAATCGATTCGTGTAAAAAAATCTTGGCGATAAACAATAAGTTGGTCATCGACATGTCTTGGAGATATCCCTTGGATTTTTTATAAAGAGAACAGTTGCTCATTTAGAACTTTAGTATTTCAATAACAGAAGATGTTATAACAATTATTAAAACCACGGGTTTTAAAAAAAACAAGGAAAAACCGAAAGGATTTATCTTTGCACTTACTAAAGATATTGTGTATGTGAGTGTCATTCATGTTTCCATAATATCATTTTGAAACAAAAATTCCAAACGAAAATGATAGACGATAACCATGGCAGCTATCGAGTTAAGGGATGAAAATAACTCCAAAAAGATCCCCGTTTTACATCGCTACCGTACTTTTCCTTTCCAGAGGGACGCACTTTTGGGCATCACTTCCTGAAGCGCATCAGTTTTGCCATGATTCCGGCTGCGTTCGTCGTCGGCGTTATCACCACCCTGCTGTCCGCCCTGACCGTCGTCTCGATGAAGGGCCTGGGAGTAGGAGTAAGTAGACTTTCTAGTCCTTCGTGTTTCCCTCAGAACTGCTTTGGGAACGGTTGAACCGGAAGCTCACCTTCGCTTTTTTACTACACAGGTTATCCTGCTGGTGCTCACGATCTCGCAAGTGATCGCCCGTAGCTTCCCAGCACCTCTGCCCCCTCCGGTCCCGGTGGCTTACAGCGCACCGGCACCCGCCCCCATTCCGCTGGTCTACAAGGACTGGTGAACGGTTTGGCGCCACGGCACCCACCTACCCCATTAAACGATAGTAATTTATTTATTTTATAATAATTTATTTTCCAATTTGCGAACGTGCGCCCCAATCCATGTGGCTTACACAAACCAAAGAACGCACCAAGGTGGGCCAGGTTTCGCACGATCGAAGGGGGGCCAAAGGGAGAGGCAAACGATGCCACCCCCTATAGCGCCGCATCCGACAGGCGAACAGAGTTTTCGAGAGTTTGTGACAATAAATTTCACCGAAATTATAAATTCTGGTCTCGCTTCTTAATTGAGTTTTCAGTTTATGATGACCCATCGAACGAACGGTGTGTTGATGTGCATGGCGTCGCATCAACATTCGCAAGCAACGCGCGTGCCCCTTCTTTTAATTGTCCATCCAACCCAAACCGATCACCAGCGTCACGCGGAAACATAGTCACGATGGTCACGACGCGTCGCAATGGTTGCACGCGGGGCCAACTCGAGGAAGCCCGGATGGGGAGAACGGTCGGCGACACAGCCAGAAAAGGGAACCTGATCTAGATCTGGAGCGTACGTACCCGGTACCGGGTGTCCTCATTCGAATCCGAATCCGCTCGCGCAATGTGTCACTCTTTGCGGAAGACATACACGCGCGCTGTGCCACATGCCCATCGTCCATGGGAGGCGTGTTAGGGTTCGCCTTTCCGGCCATCGTCGGTACGGAGACTTTTCGCGGATTTTCCCGCGGTACCTCGGCTGTGTTCCCGCCAGTGCAACGCACTTTTCAAAACGCTCCGCTTGCGAACCCGCCGCTGACGCTGGAATTTGGCGACGCATTTCACTTTCGTCGGGCGCTAATTCACGCACACCGGTGGCAAATTATCATAAAACGGTAACAACACCTGCACCGTGTGATTGCGTCGCAAGCGCGGTGGGTGTGATTTGTAAGATAAAGCAGCAAACGCATAATTATCATCTGGGATTGTCGGTGGCTTACGCCGTTCGCCGGGAGGTTTTGGTCTGGAGTGCTCGGAGTGCTGAGCTGCTTGCGTGAGGCCCGCGATGCGACACACATCTGGCGGGGATAGGAAAATGGGAAAAGACTCGTCGAAAAACTGGCTCGGAGGTAAAACCGGCCTTCTACATCGAAAGTGCGGCTGGGAGGATGCGAGACGAAACGAGTTGATCGTACAGACGCGACCGTTGGATGTGGAAACGAAGAAATTGCATCAAAGCTCTTGCCAGTGCGTGCAAGGGGGCAAGCATTATACCGCCGACAAAGGGGGAAAGAAAGGAAAAGCGCAGAAGAAAGCACCGAGCAAGAACAAGAAAGGAAAACTGCGGCGCTGCTTTTCAATAAAATATAATCTTGGGGCAGGCAACGGTTTTCGCCATTCCGTCGAGAGGCGTCCGATCGTTGAGACGAGCCGCTTTTCACGTTTCCGTTCCGCGCTTTCCGGCGAAGAGTGTTGTGTGCATAAAGTTCATCTTTTGTACGGCATTCGTCTCGTGAACCAGGCATTGTTGTGCGTGTTGTTCGCTAGTATTGTTGTGTTTTATCTGCTACCGCGATGAACTTGTACCGAAAATATCGACCTTCCGTGTCCTGTTTGGCATTGATACTAGTTTTCCTCCTGGCGATCGTCCCGATGTCCCGCGGGGAGATGCGTAAATCTTGGCAGGCGAAGAGTGCCAACGTACAGATACAGCTTCTGAAGGCTGCCCGGCTCGACGAGCCACCAAGTGAACCGAAACCGCCAGAAACGGTGCCGATCGTCGACGAGGAGGAACGTACCATACCTCAACCGTCGGTCACCGAAGAGTTGTCAACAACGGAAGCTCAGACGCCTAAAACGGCGGCCGAGGTGCCCGGTATTAAGTCGGCTCAGTTTAGTAGTCGAGTGCGGACCAAGTATGGTGGGGTGGTGAAACCGGTGAAACCGATCGAAGCGGACGCAGCACCAACTCCGGAAGTACGCGATCGGGCTGAACCGCTTTGGAGTTTGGAACCAAACCCGAACGAGATCCAGATCGACGACGCCACGGTTCAGGATGACGACGACGAAGAGGAGGACGATGAGGATGACGATCTGCTCGGATGGAGTGCGCAAGCCGGGAAGCATGGCAAAGAGTTTGACCTAATCGAGAATATCCTGGAGGAGGTGGAAGGAAGGGTGAAGCAGGAAAAGCGGCCGAAGGGGCAATCGCAGAGTGCCCTACCGAGTGAGACTAAGGAACAAACTGTTGAGAAAATCAAGGAGTACACGTTCCCTCCCGTCCTCAATATGACGATAGACGAGCCGAACAACATTGTGCGGGTCAAGCTGAACCAGGATGCCGTCCGTGACATGCTGAGCACTGGTGAGTCACATCGTACCATATAACGTAAAAAATTAAGGAGATTCATGATTCTCATAATCCACACCCTCACTCTATATTTTTCTCGTACAAAGGTCGCGATGGTGGTGGCGGTATCGGCGGCAAGAAAATGCTACGCTACATCCTGCCCCTGTTCATACTGCCCTTCCTGATCCAGTCCGCCGTCATACCGTTCATGCTGACGGCCGTGAAGCTGTTCCTGCTTAAGTCACTGATGGCGGGCAAGGTGGCGATCTTCCTGCTGTTGCTGGGTGCCTTTAAGAACTTTACCAAAAAGGAGTCCCGGGACGTGTACGTGAAGGACGTCCCGGACCGGCGGTACGAACCGTCCAGCGAAGGCTTCGCCTATCTGGCCGAGGGCCGTCCGAGCAATTGGGTCAACTAGGCGAGGGCGCACGCAAACAGCTAATGAAGGGGCTATTTATTTATTTCACTGTAGATGAGGCGTAGATGAGCGTTCGTGTAGCTTTAGGAGAGAATATAGACGAAGGCTCCAACATGGGCCGGTACAAACAAATAAACAAGAATTCAAATCGTTGGTTTGTGTGTGTGTGTGTGTGTGTTTTTGTGTCTGTGGGTACTTGTAAAACAAATAGGAAATGGACGAAAACAACGGCAACCGAAGCCGTTAGAAGCACGCTATAGGCGCCACAGGCTCGCTTTCGAGTTAAGTGGGTTTGCCGATTTGGGTCGACCGCGGGGGAACCACTGGAAGCAGAACCAGTCTAATGTAATTGAGTAATAGTGAAGCCTATTTTTTCTCCCTATTTCACACATCATTCATTGTGACTATGAGCAACCGCTGGGTTGATTGTTACGGATTGGAAAGATTGAATTTCAATGCCATGTTTTAGTCGTGTAAAATTTCCATTATCAGATTTATCAGGTAAACGGTGTTTTGAACTAGAGATGTAGTTTTTTATAATTAATTATGGAATATTTTTAAGTTAAAAAGAAGAACGTTCAAATCATAGGTCCTAAGTGTTCTATTAGAAATCAGATTCATACATCATTTTAATTTCATGAGCAAACTTTGCGCCTGAGTTTCGTTCTCTAAAGACGACATTATTCAGTGATCTGTTTATAAAGAATATTGCTGTGTACCTTTCTTCATCCCCTAATTTGAAAACTCACGAAAATGGTTATCCATCATCTCTGATGAGTTTAGAAAACGGTTACTCACATCCCATGACGCTTTGAGTAACACTTTATTACGCTGTACTTCAATCACTCCTTTCGACAAATCTTCCTGTGATAGGCTACATCTAACGATTTCCCATGATATCGTAATGCAGAATGATTGGTGGCTTGATGCTGGTTGTATGAATACCTTGCTTTACACATCATCCAGTATATCGCAATAAACCCAATATAAGTACAAGGTTTATGCTCGTTCTATGTTCAGGCACGCTCTATGTTCCGGCGTGCTGCAACCAGGTGTCATAAAAAAGGGGATGTACTGGTTTGTTTGCACAAAGGGTAAGTCACATGGGGCAGGAATGTTATCAAGCTGTTTTGTAGGAAACTGTTTTTTCACCCACAAAACCCTACACCACTACCAATGGAATGTGGGTCGAGTGAGTCAGAAACCTCTCAACCTCGGCACGCTCTTGAACGCTGCTGGGCAGGTGGACCTGATAGCAGTGATAGCTATTGGTGTGAAATATGTTTCATCTTATTCCCCTCCCCGCACAGAAACGGTTTCCATAGAAATGGGAATAAATCTGGCACTGGGCGTGATATCGGTGCCGCCGTGGAGCTATTGGAACTGCCACGGCAAACCCAAAAATGCTTGCTACACAAATAAGACAAGGTCTAAAGTAAGCACATTTTCTCTAAATCTGCTCGCGTATCTAGCAGAGCGACTATGGATCGATCGGTGTAGTTCTTATCTGCAAGGGTGATATGATGTCTTATCAGCGGGTGTATTACGGCGATAGTACGCCATACCCGACGAAAAGAGCACCTGTAGCTCGTGGATACCGGATAGGCCGTGGTATTCGTAACCGTGCCACTTTGCTGAAAAGGTTAAACAACGCCCAACGGAGTAAAATAATTTCACTTCTTGTAAAAACTGCTTTGATTTGAGAGTTTTAACGGTGGAGCGAGCGCTATTGAAAGTCACAAATATTCTACTAAGCAAAAGCTTGTAAACGATCATTCAAGATGGGTTGTAGTGAAATCATGAGCAATATTGGTGGTAAGTTTGGCAGAGTCTTTCCGTGCTGGGTCGGAATTAATCGTGGGAAGCGATAGGGAAATTCACCTTCTTTCTACACGCTTTCAGGACTCATCATGGACAACAAACTACTCACCTTCCTGAGTGTGGCTTTGTTCGCGTTCGTGATCACCGTGATAGCGCTGGCAGTGTCGAACAATAATAATGCGAGCGATCTGGAGGAATGCCAGGCGCGAGTCAGTTTCTTGCTAAGTCAAACATCAACGACGCTAGCCACTACGCTCGACCCAGTGACGGTTTCACCCACGACGGAAGTTCCAGCGCAACCGGGAAAATGATTGGCTATTTTATGAGATCAATAGAAATCTCAATGTTAATCCAAGGAGCAAGTTTTTCTTAAAAGTATACGGTAATAAATTAACCATAAGACACCCGGTCACAAACCTCTACCACTAGTGCACCAATTACCTGGATCTGTCTGCGCAACTTCATAGTCGAGTGATACCAAATACTGGCCACCAGCGTGTACCGAGACTTTAACGGTGTTGCACATGTTCAAAACGATTCGAACACTATCAGCATGATCGAAAAACTGCATCCTGCTCGCGCCCACGGTGGACTGGCGCAATTAATCTTGATACCCCAAAGCATCATCGACGTGCCTGAACACGCATTCACTCACAAATAGCCAGAGATAATAGATTGGAGCTTATCATGAAATTCGCATGATTAATTGTTTCTACCGGAGGGTCCAATATGTTATTCCTTTTGTCCCGGTAGGATTTACCTTGTTTGCCATCGATATGTACATGTGAGTTGGTAGGAACCCCATTGATGTATCCGGTAAGAAGGAGTGGTGTCTGAAAAATAAATAAAAATAATTAAAATAAACTGACTGTTTAGAAATAAAGCAGCAGCATCTCAAGGTTTCATACTGCAGCTATATATGAGAAAACAACACATTAGTTTTTTTTATTAAATCCTGGTTAATAGGTGCAATAACTAATCTAGTGTTTAAGTATCCGTTGGAATCTTGTATACAATAAAAAGCTCACGAAACTTTTCCAAAGATGAAGCTTTTACTGCTTCAAAGAGCAGAGATTCCAAATGGTAATTTAATTTTGCAGAATCTGGATAGTTTATTTAATTTTGCAGAATCTTGTCATGATAGTAATTAGTTTCACCATCATGTAAGTGATGGATGTGGACATTCAACAAGAATTAATCATGCAGTAAAGAAGGAATTACAAAGTTAAGTCTACCATCATTTCAAATGTAGTAGAATTTAAATCACAAATGTACGATCAAGAAGAAAAAAAAGTAAAAACTGAGTTAAATTGTTGAATTAAGTATACAATAAATCCTTTTACACGTGTAAATGGCGGAGTAAAAAATATTATTTTTTCCAAACACAATTTACACTAAGGTAACCTACTGTTGAAAACCTGTTGCATTGCCTAGAACGCAAACATCACGATCCGAACCGGTTCCTCCGTTTAATTCTATTCTGGTTCCCAGTACTAACACAACAGCAGTGACTCTGTGATGATTCTGTTTGAGCTGTTTGCGTCCCATATTACGCTCCGGCTCGTCTCGATGCCTATAAGATTATTCAGCATCGGGCGGCCGAGGCGAAAGGTACAGATACTGCGCATACAATGCGATTAATTGTGGTCAAGTTGAAGAAACGCGTTGATTAGGCAATAAACAAGAAATGATATGGCCACAGTGCAGTCGACCCAACGGTAGAGGTAAAGTGTTGAGGTGTCTGATAACGGGGCAGTACAACTGATAGCGCCTTCCCGAATAATCGTACATCAAATTTATCTCGAGTGGCTTCAGATGAGACGTACCCGGTTTTGGACCGCGGCTATCTTCCTCCGTCCGTTCGGTCTGGACTCAGTTTAAGCCGCTGCACGACGCTGTAAAGATCGGCAGTATGGCTGGTGGTGACGAAACTCAGTCGAAAGCGAAGGTAAAACCAGTGGAAACTTTCCCGACGGTCCCCCCGGCAAAGGATGCTACAGTCGACGGTAACCTTCACCAGCTGGAAGCACAGCACGGAATACTCGGAATAGTACTGCTGCTCTTCTGCGGCACGGTGTCCAGCTACCTTTGCACATACCTTCCGGATGCACTGACGGTGGCGGATTTGGCTAGCCATCCGACAGCGTTTATAGCCGAACGGGCGTGGGACAATCTGCAGGTGTTGAACGATTTCGGTCCCAAACCGACCGGTTCGCGAGCGAATGAACTTGACGCAGCTGATTTTCTTCGTCGCGAAATAGAAAAGGTAAAGGCGACGAAGCATGCAGCTCAGCGAGTGGAAACGGAGCATCAGATCGTTTCGGGCGCGTACCCGATCGTGTTTATGGGCAATCCGCTGACGAGTGTGTACCGGAATGCGCAGAACATCGTCGTAAAACTGGCCGGTAGCGACGATGTCGGCAATGCGCTCATGCTCAACTGCCACTACGACACGGTGGCAAGCAGTCCGGGGGCGAGTGACGATGGCGGCAGCTGTGTGGTGATGCTGGAAATACTACGCGTCCTATCGCGTGCTCCCGAACGCACCAAACACTCGATTGTGTTCCTATTCAATGGTGCTGAGGAAACGCCACTGCAGGCGGCTCACGGATTTGTCAGTCAGCATCGGTGGGCGAAGGAAGTTCGCGCTTTTCTCAACCTCGAATCGGCTGGGTCCGGTGGAAAGGAGCAGCTGTTCCAAAGTGGTCCCCAGCATCCGTGGTTGGTGGCAGCATATGGACGTGCAGTACGCCACCCGGCCGCACAGACCGCTTCGGAAGAGATCTTCCAGTCCGGGCTCATTCCGTCCGATACGGATTTTCGCATCTTCCGCGACTTTGGCCACGTTCCCGGGATGGACTTTGCTCACACGATCAACGGGTATCGGTATCATACGCGCTATGATAATATTGACTATCTCACGCTACCGGTTCTACAGCGAACGGGGGATAATATTCTTGCACTCACTCGGGAGCTGGCCAACAGTGAGGAACTGGCCCGGGTGGGCGTTGACCCGACTCTTTCACAAGGCTACAGTGTGTACTTCGATTTCTTGGGATTTTTCTTCTTCCATTACTCCGCTGCAACCGGAAAAGCTCTTAATTTGGCAGTGGCGATTCTTTCGTTAGTCGTGCCATTCGTAGAGCTTCGCAGCACGGTTAAGCGAATAGGCGAACGAAGCATCGTACGCGAGACATTGGTCGGTCTGCTTGGGACCGCCTGTGGAACGGTGGGAAGTCTTGGAACGGTGCTGCTGATCGCGAATCGTTTGGATGCGTCCGGACGGGCGATGTCATGGTTTTCGACCCCGTACCTTATTCTGGGACTTTACGGTTGCCCTGTACTCCTAGTGCACTGTTTCAGTCATCGCTTATGCAACCATTTGCTGGAGGTTAAAAAGGTAACACAAATATTTATTCGGATACTCCATTAGTAATGATAGATACTAGCGGAGAACACCATTTAAAAATACGCAAAGTTATTACTATTTCAAATCCATTCCTTTCTCTGCAGACTCCACTCAATCTGACCCAAACTATACGTTCACGTCTGATCGGAGTAAACTTGTTCTGGGCGTTACTGATCGTCGCTCTTACGCTAACTAACATTCGGAGCGCATACATCTTCACGGTGATTCTACTGTTTTCGCTTCTCTCCACCATTCTGACCTCGGTGCTTGGTTATCAGCGAAAAATGCTTCGCTGGCTCGCCGTACACCTGGCCTTCCAGGTGCTGGCCATGCTATGGGCGACAAAGTTTTACCACCTTCTGCTGAAACTGTTCGTCCCCATCACTGGCCGCATGGGTGCAGGCACGAATCCTGATTACCTTATTGGGCTGCTTGTCGCATGCCTTGGCATTCTATGTACCAGCTATCTTTTCCCGCTCGTTGGCCTACTGAAACAGGCTTCGGAACTTACGGCACGCTTGATCGTTTTTGCATTGATCGCCTTTCTGCTCGCTTGCTGCACGCAGGTTGGTTTCCCTTACAGGGACGAAAGCAACGGAGATCCATCTGTACAAAGGCACTACGTAACGGTAGGTTGAAGGCGTTAGAAAAATGCAGCTTTGAGAAGCCAAAAATTATAAATCCAATTCTTTCACTCTCTTCCAGCACACACTTCAAGTGGCACATGGTGGCACTGGGAATCAGGTTGAAAAGTCAGGATTTCTACTAAGAGAAATGGATCGCAATGCTCTGCGCGTAATACGAGGTGTTGCTAAGCCGGAAGAAGTTACCCCAATGCGCCAAATGGACACCTGCCGCACTATGCTGTTCTGCGGTGTACCGTTCTACTCAATCTGGCATCAAATTCGATTCAAGTAAGTGAAGCTTCAAATGGCAGCTGAATATTGCGATATGTTAACCACTTGTTTCGCATTGATATGTTAGCAACTACTGGTTAGACGGACCTCCACCTGCCCTGGAAAAGTCCTCCTTGCCAACATTTGAGCTCCAAAGAGTGACTCAACTAACCAGCTCATCCCGCCAGTATACATTTAGTATCAGACATCGTCATCAAATATCGGTCCAGTCAGCGCTTATAATCGCTCCCAAAGCCGGAGTACGTCTTATAAAGTGGAGCGTGATGGCAACCGTACCGGATATGGTAGAATTCAACGGACAGCGTGCTCATTTTGTATTGATCACGTACGGGCTTGCGAACCAGCCGGATTGGGAAGTTACGTTAGATTTTGGATATGATCTCGATAACGTTCAGGAAGCGGACAACTTGTTCGACGTCAACTGGATTAATACATACTGGGAGTATAAGGATCATCATACGGAACAGTTCGATGAGCTTATCGAAAAGTTCCCTGAGTGGGCGCACGTTATCCCATCGGTTGCCGTTGTCAATATGACTTCCTACTGATGTTGTAGGCGGATGGAAAGGACAAAAGAGACTTGGGAAGGGAAACTAAGAGATAAACAGAGCAGACAGCAAAATACCATCCTCGTGGAAAACGATAGTTTCTACTTTATCTTAGTTTCTGGGAGTGAAAAATTACACAAACTTTGAAAAAGTGCCAAAAGACAAATTTGCGTAACAAATAGGAATCGTACATTCTTGTTAATTGTTAATAAAATATTGAAATTTTTAATTTTGACCTGTTTCAGGCGGTATAAAATGTACACTGTCGAGAGCTTACCAAACTGGATTCCTCGATTATTTTTTTCCATGACCAATTTTCAGCATCAATCGTCACATTGTGGCTTCGGGAAACAACAAACCTTACCTGAAAGAATAGATAAAATAAACACGTTGTTACTTTGTTTTGCAAGTTATTACAAAATATTTAATCAATTCAAAAACATACAAACCTGAACAACATAATTAATTTTTGTACATTCACTTTGTGATCGTACGATCACCACACAAAAGACAGAAATGACTAAATATGTGAATCACTGACCGACAACTTTACACTAAAGACAACTTTAATGAACTGTTTGTGTTTGTTATTTTGCATGTTGTGTTGAATGTTCTTAACTGATCATGTTGTAAAAATCACATCCTTTTCGCGATGGGGAAAAAACGATGCTGAGTGCAATAAAAGTGCAACATAAACTGCCGGCAGTTTACGTTTTGCTTTGACAGCAACTGTCATTCGTCGACTGCAGCAGGGGTTTGTTTATGTTTCAGCGAAGGGCAACACTCCCACTTTTGGTGATTGTGTTTTCCTACGAAAATCAACGAAGGGCCAAATTTAACGGCGAAAGAGTAGTCCTTTTTGTGTCAATAAGGAAGGTTTTACTAATCGTGTTAAACAATGGTGAAAAGTCCCGCCGTTACAGGCATATCGCCGAAGGAAGGTCCTCCGGGAACCCGTGTTACGATACGTGGCGAATTTCTTGGCAACAAAGCTACAGATCTCGTCGGTATGTCGAAACAGGTCGCACTTCGTTGCAATTTATTAAGCACCTTTGTCCCGTTTGTGTCTAGGTCTAACAATTTGCGGATGCGATTGTCTACTGTCGGCCGAATGGAAGTCGGATAAAAAAATCATAGCCCGTACCGGGGCGGCTAAAGGGAAGGGTGATATAATTGTCACCACTCGCGCGGGTGGCACGGGCACCTGCACGGTGCAATTTCGTGCGTACTATGAAACGATTGGTCCGATGAAAGAATCCGCAGTATGGATCGAAGAATCGCCGATGCAGTCGTTAGCCTGGGGACGTCGCACACTGGCACCGACCGGTTACACTCAAGAAGACCCGCTTGGACTTTCCAATGAGGGCAATGAGAAAAAGTTTCCCGATGATTTACGTGACCTATTTCCGGATGGATCGGGTGATTTGTCGCAGGAGAATTTCATGCCTGGTTGGTTCCTGTTGGAAAACCATCACGCTACCTCCTTCGAGGATCTGAAAGCGGGTCTATCGTATCTGCGCCGGCGGGTGGAAAGTCAGAAGGAGGGCCAGCTTTCCTTTCTCAAGTCTAACGCCGGATCGGTGATCGATCAGCTCGATACGCTGATGACGCTGCGCGATCGTATCACGCAAGACAATAAAATGCACGGGAAGGAACCGGTTCGCCACCTGGATGTAGCTATACGTAGCTCGATCGATGCTTCGCATGAGTTGTTCAAGGATGTGCTGGTGCGAAAGGAAAAAGCCGATGCAACGCGAGCTGCTCTTTCTGCTATATCGCGTTATAAGTTCCTTTTCTGCTTACCGAATACGGTTGAAAAAGCGGCACTGAAGAACGAGTTTGATATAGTTGTAAATGATTACGCACGTGTGAAAAATTTGTTTGGAAAAACTGAAGTTCCGGTAAGAAAAAAAATGGTGATGGAGTAGAATTATATTCTTAAAATATTTTATGGTGCTGCTTTTACAGATCTTTCGAAAAGTGCTCGAGGAAGTGGACATCAAAATTCTTGCCATTCGGCAGCAGTTGCATGGGAAAATCAAAGTAATGCCCCAGGGAGTGGAGCAGCAGAAAAAGATGATTAAAGCTCTGATCAGCTTGGAAGCCCAACAAGCCGGCACGAGTGTAGCGGGAAAGTTGAAAATAGAGGATCCCGCCTGGGACGCGATCGAAGCCCGCGCCAAGCACCTCGAAGAAACGTTCCTCAAGGCCTACGAACAGCACACAGGAAAGGAGTCGACGCACGGCAGTGACTCGAAGTCACGCACCGATCCTTCAGTCACGCCGGTGCGGGTGCAATTTTGCGAAGAAATGACCGAGATAGCCGCCAGTCAATTCCCAGATTTATGGCGCCTCGGGCAGGCTTATTTTACTGGTGAACTGCGTGGTGCATCCCAACCCAAACCGGGCAACTTTAAACGAATCATTCTGACGGCTATTGAGCAGTTTTGTTGTTATTTGCGATCAGCATTGCTCGCTTCGAGTAGTTCCCATCGGTCGTTAGCTGCGTCGGTGACTGCGGTGAAGGGTCTACCAGCTTGGCCCTCTGCAAGCCCTTCGTTGAACTTCCTCATAACATGGCTTCCGCACTGCTTGCGATATGTACGCGTGTCGTACGCCACTCTGATCCGTTTGGATCTACCGAACGAAGCGCTGGACATAGTTCTGAAGTTCATCGATGAACTGCGGCTCTATTGTATGTCAACGATCCTGAAGAAGGCAAACGAACGAGTGAAGAAATTGCACGAGAAGGAAATGTGGGAACTAACGGTGGCGGAGTTTGCCGGTGCAACCAGTTTACCTGCAAAGCTGGAGGAAATTTTGATCGAAGTAATCGACGATGCACAGGTCGCTTGCTTGACACCTGAAGTGAGAGAATCGACCCTGCTCGAGCCACAATCGGATGGCCAACGCGAACTTTCCAAACGCTTTCAGGAAATTCTAAGCTCCTTCTGCACCGTTATCGAAACACTGGCCTTGCAACGGTCTGACGAAGATCCGCAGCAGGCACCGATGCTGTCACAACTGATCGGATTTCCCGCCGCACTACTCCAGCAACAGATGAGCACCGGGGACAAACGCGAATGGGGCAGCCCTTCGATTACGTGGGAGCAACGGTTGCTATGCTGTCTGTCTAACTGCATCTATTGCAACCGTATTTTCTTCCCCAAGTTGGGTGATCTTTTCACACGCCACAGTTTTCCCGTGCCAACGCTGGCCATCGAGAACTCTCGTTCGACTGTTAACGCGCTGTTCGGAAGTCTACTCGATATGTACGTAGAGCACAAGAGTGACCCACTGGTTGGTACGATCGAGCCGTCGATGTATCTCGGCCGGTTCCAGTGGGATCTGGTGGGACCATCGGAGAAGCTTAGCCCGTACGCACACGAATGCCTCGACAATCTGGTGTCGGTGTACTCGGAGATTTTTGCTATTTCACCATTTCTACTAAGGCCGATCCTCGAACCGATCGTGCAAACGGTGGCAGAGGAACTGGCTCGCCTGATGACTTGTGTACAGAAATTTAACATCCATGGAGCAATGCAAGCAACGGTGGATATTCACGTCATACGGGATGCTGTGCGTGTTTACAGCAACGAGACGGCCAAGTAATATTTTTACGACCGACCCACCTAGAAAACGTGGTGATATTAAAAGATTTCTTCTCTTTTTTAGATCATTCTTTGTAGAAGCATTGGATGCTATACCACCAGTGTCTGAAAGCGAGAAGAAGTATGTAAAGAAGATTACACCCTTCAAAGTAATTATTTACTTACTATCATCGTTCTGTATCATTGCAGGATCTCAGAAACGGTCAAGACGATCAAAAACAACATCCGTTTGCAGATCATGTGCCTGCAGGTGGTGGATCCTTGATTGGATGCCTTCATATGGATTTCATATCGTACGAAAAAGAAATCCATAGCGAGAAAAACGGAACCAGCCAAGATTAAGAACACCCAGTAAAATATCATAAGCTATTGCCTTCGTTACCGGCGTATCAACATCTATTGCACTGTAGAAATGTATAATCTAAAAGGAACTATACTTTATGGTTAGACATTCTAAATATCTGATCGTTTTTATAATATGGCCAGTGACGCTTTTAGCTGTTTAATTATAAAAATAACATATTAATGTATACTGCTGTTTCAAAAATATATAAAAGAAAAGATAATATTCCAATGAAGTTTGTTTTGCCGGTTTTTGTATTTGAACTTAAAAAGCTATTGTCAATCTTGTATTTGATTTCGACCTTTATTTCTAATCGTTTGAGGGGTTTTTATTATTTTTGGCCGGATTGAGATAAAAAAATGAACCGTAGTGAATTGCGCGATTTGAAAATTTTCAAAATCCAACCTGATGAATAAACTCCCCTTGATTTTTACAGCTGACAGCTGTCAACCATTTAAAAAAAATGAGCTTCATCAGATTGTAAACAACCAGAACAAGAAAAGTTTTCTTGGTTCGTTGTAGATAGAAGTGTTCCTGAGAAATTTTAGTAGAGAAATTTCTTTCGAAAATCGGTGGAAAGGGTTTTAAGACGATCATCCCAACATGTCTTCTGCAAGACGATGGATTGGCGTAGTAAAATGGTATTACTGTGGATTTATCGCAGTTTTCCTATTAGTTCAGCTGGGCGGCGGTGAGTCAGCAGAGCAGTCATACTATGGCGGAAGCTTATCAATTTTTCGCATTTTACTTTTCTTCGAATGATCATGTAGCGCACGGTCAGCGAATGAAGGATAATATGTACACATCGGTTAGCGGTGCTCATTGCTTTCGCCGTTTAAACGGAACACACGTAACGGGTTGTAGCTGTAAGTGTACAAGTGGCATAAAGAATTTGGTGCAGTAGAGTAATGATACGTGTTTAATATATTTCAGCAAATAATGGCGGTTCGGTTGGTGTGTTGCACGTTATAAACAGCCAGGAAGACATTGACTTTATCGTCCATAAACATCCATCACCACCGTACGCACCGATATTACCGCCGGCACTCTACACCCGAGAAAATGTTCTCAGGCTGAGGGACGAAGCCGGTCCGTATGTGTCAGTACTCGTGCTGATGAATAACGCAAGCGGACTTGAACAGTTCAGTCAAGAATCACGCTGCCCTAATCAGTACAGTGGGCTAGCCTCGGTGATGAGCCCGGATAGTGATACCAACGATCAGCAAAGCTGTAGTGTTGATCGTGCCGAGGACAGCTGGAACCCTTGGGGGAGCGGTTTGCTGCAACAAGACTTCCCGTTTCCCATATACTATGTGGCGGATGTTTCCGAGATGGATAAGCTTGTAGAATGTTACGAAAAGTTTAATGGATATGACCTCGATCGACAGCACCAACGCAGTTTGTGCAGCATTGAGGTGAAAGCGTTCATGGCGGCGGCAGTCAGTACGGCGATGTGCATCCGACGGTCGAATTCCCACAGTTCGCTGTTTCCCGCCACCAAATACTGCGATCCGCTGCAGGGCAAAAATGTATACGCGACACTATTTCCACGACCAGCGGTACCAGAAGAGCAACGGAATGCAAAACCGGAACGTATAGTGCTCGTTTCGACACGCACCGATACGACTACTATGTTCGATGGAGTAGGAATCGGTGCGATGGATTCCGTCGTCCCCTTTACCGTGCTCGTCTCCGTAGCGCATTTTCTGTCGAAAGCGTTGCCTAGCAATGACCGAAATGTGTTGTTTGTTTTCTTCAACGGGGAGTCCTACGACTACATCGGTTCGCAGCGATTCGTTTATGATCTCCAGACGGGAGCATTCCCATCGAGGGGCACCCAAACGAAGCCAATCTCGTTAGAAAACATTGAACTGATGATCGACATCGGCACGTTGGATAATTTAACCGATTTACACGTTTACCACGCGGCGCCTCAACCGATGGCGATAAAGGTATCTGAGTTGCTGCGTAAAATAAACCTCTCTCATAACTTCGGTATCCAGTCTGGGCTGCCGGTTCTAACCACCAATCTTCCCCCGGTATCAGCCCAATCGTTTTTACGGGAAAACATTTCCTTCCCGGCCGTAATCATTACGTCCAAGCCGGGTAATCGATTCTACCACTCAATCTACGACGATCAGGAAAACCTACGATACAAATACGGCAATCATTCGAAGAAGTACGATTTCACTGAACTGGAGGACCTCACGCTTGGCGATCGTCGGGAGATGTATGGGCCGGATTCGCTCCAGATGCGCATACGTAACGCGTCCACCCTGATTGGTATGAGCATCTATGAGCTGCTGGTTGGCCGGGCCTATGATAAACAAAATGGTACGAACAGTGTGCTGATCGACGAGTTCCTGCATTGCTTCCTAGAATCAGCCGATTGCCCACTGTTTCGAGCGACGGTAAAACCGGAAACACCGCGCGTTTATCCTGCACCACCGTCTCGGTACATCAGTGTTCATTCGACGCTTACCGCCGATTCCACCGGGTGGACGTACCGGGTGCTGGGACTGCTTCTGGGGCAGAAGATAGAAAATGTCACAAAAGTTGAATGCTTGGCCATGCATTTACCGTTCCAGTGGATGGCCGGGTATGGTGGGACTGGTGAATGTCGCCGAACCACGCAGAACATGAGTCTCGCCCTTTCTCCTGCGTTCCTTAACGAGACATATGACTTCACATCCTATCGCTACTCGACCTGGACCGAGTCAACATGGTCGGAGATGTCGGCACGCATTTTCCTGCGACCATCGCCATCGCACGAAACGCTGACGCTCTCTATCGGGATAGTGGTGATGGTGATTTCTTTCGTGCTGGTGTTTCTGGTCAACAGTAGATCGGATGTGCTTTTCAATCAGGGATCAACATCTTCGATACCGTAAGTTTTGAACAATTATTTACTTCATGCATGGAGTTCTAGTTTTTTTGTTTGCAATAAGCAATAAAAACATCTTTTCCCCCTACTCATTATGTGGTCATACTGTTCTTGTACTTAACCTTCTTTGATATGAACAAATGAATACCTTTGCTTACTTCCCTCGCCAAAAATGTGTTTACGTTTCCATGGAAACCTTGTGTTGTGAATTTAAATTTTTTCTTTTGTAATTACAGCATCGCTACCCAGCCGACACAGTGTTAAAGACCCGGACGCAGTTCCATCCGATCAAATCCATCCGACATCACGATGATGTCTCGCTAAAGATAACTCGTGTGACCATTCTGGTACGTCTACAATGGGTGAACTCGTATCCCCGTGGCAGTCCTACTATTCCATCAAATTTTAGATTACTTAAACAAATGAAACTAATTATAGTACTACCTATGATAATGTCCATAATACAACTCATATTTATAACAACTTGTTTGTGATAAGGAATTTGTGATTGTGAAAAATATTAACCCATCGGAAGTTTATTTCACACCATTCATTTGATTTGTTACATTGCAAAAATAGTTCACACATTATTTTGAAAAATTCTTATAAAAATACGGAAGTGGCCTCTCATCTAAAAGGCAGAGCAACGCAAATTAGCGGGAGCAAGTGTTGAATTGGTCAAAGTATGCTTGCGTGGGTCTATTCTGATACACAACTTTGTCCAAGTGATCGAGCTTTCGCTGCTGGTCCATCGAAAGCTGTAGATTTTCTTGGCGTATCTGTTCGGACAGTGCATGCCGTCTACGCATTAGCTCTTTCTCTTTCATTGTCACGGCCCGGTCGAAATCGATGGCTAGACGGTCCCAGGCTTCTCGCTTGTTGGCCTCTTCCTGCCGCTTACACCTCAGCTCCTCCAGCTGTAGCCCCTGAGTTCGCCGTATCTGTTCGATTTCCTCCGGAGACATTCCTTTGTACTGCGCGGTTATGACCCGGTTTGGTCCAAAGCTGCTTTTCGCCACATCCGGGTTCTCGGTCAATATGTCACTGGTGAGGTTGTTATAGATTTCGGCCAGGTTGTCTTCCTGTTCCTCACGCTCCCGGCGCGTACGTTGCTGCTCCTGTTCGTTCATCAGCCGGTGATTAAACTCGTTGACCGCTTGTTGAATTTTACCTCTAGCGTACTGCTCCTGAGAGGCAAGCTGGTGAAGGCGTCTTTCCCGGGACATTAACGCATCCTCGAGGAATGTTTCCGCCGCCCGTCGATCAATCTCTGCCTGGCGCTTCTCGCGTATCTGCTGCTCCAACCAGGAACGCTGTTGTTCTTTCTGCACCTTCCGGCGATGGCGCTCTTCAAGATCTTCACCGTCAAACACCTGTGCACCAGACACGCTCAAGCGTGGATCGTCATCACCGACCCGAGCGGGAAGGGATTTTTTCAGTCCGTTCGGATCGAATAGATCAAAATCGCGCGATTGTTCGGGCCGTTGGTTGGAAGCCCGGAACCGGTTGAGCTCGTTCTCGAGACGTATACGCTCCTGGCGTTGTTCCCGTTGCTTTAGCAGCAACACATGTTCCTGGCGCCGAATTTCTTCCGAAAGCTTTCGCCGCTGTTCAGCTTCCGACTGCTCAATCTCCTTCTTTTCCTGCACTTGATACCCGAGGGCGTCGGTATCGACCTATACGGAGGCAGTAAAAAATAAAAGGAGTGTTTTAAATCCACCGAGCCTGGAGGAAACTAACATTCGTGTCTTTAGATACTATTTTTGTTTAATTTCATACCCCAATAACACGACGTCTAGCGTTGAAGATGCGTTGCTTTCTTGCTTCTTCGAACCGTCTCCTTCGTTCGATAGCAAGGGCCTCTTTCTGATCCTGATGGTTGATAAAAAGAGAATTTAACATCTTGACTTGTCCGGAAACACCACACCACTAACGAAGCAAATGGCAACTGATACATGGTATCTACGATTCGAATTGGTTCTTCAAACAAACTTAACGCCTTGCCATGGCAACGTCCCACGGAGCTGTGAGTTTGTGAGAATGTAGCATAAAAATGTCAGAAATTACTTGAGTTCAGTTCGGCTTATTTTCTGCATTTTTTTATTGAAAGCATAGTGAAATAGGTACAGAAGACGCGAAGTTGTGTAAGTTTGTTTTTATTTTAGCATTACAAATTGATTAACTATGGCATACGAGCATATCATTGAGTGTACATACACATACGTCTGATTAAAATAGATCTTGACATTTTAACACTAAGGAGCACCTTTGAATTGGAACATTTTTAAGTACATATAGCATCACATATAGGTTTTTTTTCTCGAAAGCGATTTGAAGCCCGGGTTCCGGTAAGTATTATTGCACCGTTGGGAGCAAAGCTTTATCGCGTAAATTGATGATAGAATTTGCAATGACACGTGCCGAGCTACGTAAATAACCACCACTCAGCAGCATTACCAAAGGGATGGACCGCTCCATAGCCGCCCGGAAAACAATCTCATCTCGTTCTATCACACCTTCCGGCGTAATGTCCAGCAGCCCTAGGGGATCACCTTTCAGCACGTCGGTGCCCGCATTGTAGATGATAAAGTTTGGCTCAAATTCCGCAAGCGATTGCTGCAAACATCTGTAATAGCATTCAAAAACAGTGAAGGTTCATTGTAAGGTAATATTTTTGTATGAACCACTGGATGTGTAACCCACTTTCGCAACTTCCTTAGATACTCTTCATCGTCCGTGTGTGGTTTCAGCTCAACCGCACGTCGGATGGCCAGCTTGGCCGGGTGATCGCGCGGATAGATGTGATAGTTGTACATGTCCATAATAAACACACCCGCATCGTCCATTAGGTCTCGCTCGTAACCATTGCCCTGATGGGCATCCAGGTCTACTATCAGTATGCGCTCGACTCCTTTGCCGCTCCCCTGCAGCATCCGTACGGTTAGAGTGATGTCCGCGTATGGACAGAAGCCTCCTCCACGATCGGCGCTGCAGTGATGAAAACCGCCACCTAAATTTATTGCCCATCCAAGACCAGACTCGAGAGCGGCACGAGCTGCCAGTATTGACCCGGCGGTTTGGTAGCGCATAGGCCGAAGATAACTACGCTGCACGAAACAATTCGGTACAAATATCAACGGTGGGATTTCCGCTATTTTAGCCACATTTAGGCTCCACTAAAAAATTGAAAAAAAAAAAATATACGAAATATGAACAACAAATGACAAATTAAATATGAACAGAAAATAGCCCTTCACCTTCAAGCTTTCAATGTAACGTTTCGTGTGCACGTCCAGCAGTTCCTCAAGAGTAATTTCGTTCGGAGCGTAAATATCGTCATCGTTTTGGACGAGTCCATTCCCCTTCAGCAATCGATAAATGTTACCTCCTTTGGCTGCATCGAAGGGATGCAGCTTCTGTAACCCACAGAACCGCACCCCGTACTCTGGTCGATAGACGATAGGAATGCGCTCACGACTAATAGGAACCACGATCGAACGTCCACCTATGGCTATGACTGGTTGGGATGGAACCGAATCGTGTTCTATTTCCTCCTCACTGCTGCTATCCATCGAACATTCCGTAGCGCTAGGGCTGACTCTCAAACACATTTTTCAGTTAGTCCTTTACCCAGCTGATCCTTCCTGCGAACTCATATCAGCTGATACGCACTTTTCCATCGAAATCAACAAAACAAGCTTTTCAAGGTCACCAATTTGTTATGATAGGTATCTGAAGCCTAGTCCAGAGCTACGTGCCAAGGTTACTGTATCGTCTGGACAGGCAATTTTCACAGGTTGTCGATAGAAAAAATGGCACACAAATTAAAATGGTTTGTTCAAATTGCAATTATGTCGACGATAAATAGAGATAGGAATCCGTGTCGCAAATTTAAAATTTTTTGACGATTATGCTTTTTTCGGCTTACGTTTTGCCTTTTCTGTCGAATCTTTTGCGAAATGCAATTGTTCAGTTGGTAAGCGCCCTAAAATGTAATGAAAGGTGTTTAATATCTGATGAACATAGTGGAAGATGTACAGATGTAGATGTGTAGATGATACCGCAAAACGATCTCCTGCGTTCTGCTGACCGGCGTTATTTTGACGGACACATTGTAAACAACATAAGTATCCAGAATGGTTCTCAGCAGAATCGCTTTGTCGTGACCTGGTCAAGTGTATATTCGTCTTGACAAAACCAGCACGTGCGTTTGCATATTGTGACAACCGGCTTGAGGATAAAAGGCGCATTATCGATTCACTAGTTTTATCATCTATTATCCTTGCTACTGCAGTGTCCGTGCAACATAAATTAGACCGCATAAAGGAATTACCATGGCAAGGCAAAATGTGTTGAAACAACCCGTGGGACTTGAGTAAGAACCGTGTAACTTGTAATCGGAAAAGCAACAATCTAATAACATGGCGCCTTTTCCAGGGAACTGATCAATGGCGGTGCATCGTTCAGCGTGGACACAGAATTGATGGAGGATAATAAAGGCTCTGAAAACTTCATGGAGGACGAATACGGCAGTGCAACCGACGACGATGAAGATTATAAGCTAATGATCTCCCCGTGGGACGGTAGCTTTGACGAGTTGCGCGGACAAATGGATAAGATTTCGGAATATATTTATAAGCGTATTAAGTGTAAAGGTGTCGGCGAACCGTTTCCGGAAGACGGTAACTTTCGTGTGATGATCCAGTACAACGCTTTCCAGGAGAAGATAAGAAGACCGTTTGATTCCACCACTTTGCGGTCTTCTCCGTGCCAGTTCCTGCTGGGTGACGCCAATGTACTTCCTGGGTTGGATGCTGCGGTGCGGACGATGCGCGTTTCCGAAGAGTCCGAGTTTGTTATTTCCTATAAGCTGCTCTTCGGCGAGCTAGGATGCCTGGATCGCATTGGGCCGAAATCTGATTGCCTGTATGTAATCAGACTGATCAGAGCGGAGGATGTTGGCGACTGTGATGCGCTCACAAAGCTCGTTGACACGGACCGTCGGTCGTACTCGAAAGTAAAGGAGAGAGTGACACAGATTCGCACCTACGCGAAGGATTGCTTCAAGCGTAAGTTATTGTCGAATGCGATAGTCAAATACTTGGAAGCTGTAGAAGCCCTTCACTTGTGCCAATTGGACGATGCAGATGAAGAGAACGAGCTGAAGGATACTATGATCGCACTGTACACCAGTTTGGCTGTGTGTTACAACCAAAAAGATCAACCGAAGGACGCCCATCGAATGTTGAACGAATTACGTCGCTATTGCGACCTAACGCAGAACGCTAAAGCGCTCTACCAGGAAGGCAAGGCCTTGCACAAGCTGGGAGAGTTTTCGAACGCCAGAAACTCCCTGAATCGGGCACTTGTGCTTCAACCCAACGACAAGAATATCCAAGCGGCACTCAAAGAGCTAGAAGCCACTGTGGTGAAGAATCGACGCGATGAGAAAAATATGTGGTCCCGTGCATTTGGCATGCCCGGACCAGAACAACAAGAGAAGATCGCCGAGCAAAATAGTGATTTCCGGCAGGCTGCTAATACTTCGGTGCTAACATTCGTCGACGATGAGAATCTCGATACCTTTTATCTACCAAATACGCTGTCGGAAACGGAACTGTCAATATTGAAGGAGCTGTGTGAGCAGTATAAGCTGAAGCTATCATTCGACATGGATAATAACAAGAAACGTTATAAGTTACAAAAGAAGTCTGCACCGTAAGACCATAATATTTTTATTCATTCATCAAATCATTCTTGTTTTCATTTTGTTATTACCAGCTGTATTAATCAACATTCTATTCCTAGAACTTCCCAGACAGACATTCGTATCGTATCTCTAATCATTAACGAAACAGACACTCGTATCTTATCTTCAACATTAATATGTCTGCTGATCTGGAGGAGGGCAGCTCTGAATTTTCAAAACATCGTTTAATTGAATTGCAACTCGCTCACGAAATTGTTCTTACGCTCCGTTGAAATTATTGATTGAATTAAAATAAAACTTGACGATATTTGGTCGTTTCAGCCAGTAGCAGCGATATTCTAGTTTTGTTTTTAACCTTAACCATTAAACGTTAGTTCACTGAATAAGATGATGTAGTTTAGTGATGAAATGGCGAAATAAAATCGTTTTATGTGTATTTACAAAGAAAAAAATAAACGCTAGCATCGAGGCTACTTTTTATTAAAAATCCAAAATGCAACAATCATATAAGATAGCCTGGAAACATCGTCTCAGTAGATAGGAAAGTTGGGATCAACAGTTTTTGTCCAGGCGTGCAATCCTCCACTCAGGTCACGTGGTGGGGCCAGATTCCTGGTTCGAAACAATGGCTCAAGATGGCGCACAGCTAGCTGGGAATCGTTACCACGACGACACACAACGTAAACCGGAACGGGCGAGCGCTCCAGCTTGGATAGAATTTCGTCCGTGCGCTTACCGCTCAGTATGTCTTCGATGGGAATATTGATCGGTGTGCCCGGCAATTGACACATCTCGAATTGGTTTGCTCCGCGAACATCGATCAGCAGATGCGGTTGGCCGGTCGCGACCCACTGGTCGTGATATTCGCGTACCGAAATCCGCTCACTTGGTGCCAACAGGCTAAGGGCGGTATCTTTATCGGTCGCCTTCATCCGGCAGAACTGCTCGTAGTCGACCAGCTTTGTAACCGTAGGCGTGTCGGAGCAGACAGCACAGGTTGGCTTCTTCGGGCGCAACTTCAGATTGCGGAAGGCACTCTGCTGCCCGTCGAACAGCAGCAACCGTCCACTGAGGACACCCTCGTTCGACAGGACGATTTTGATTGTTTCCAGTGCCTGCAATGCTCCGATTACACCGGTGATGGCTCCGAGAACGCCTCCGTCCCCACAATTCGTCACGGATTCGGGTGGAGGTGGTGTAGGAAAAAGGCATCGATAGCACGGTCCGCCACGGTAGTTGTACACCGTCAGCTGGCCCTCGAGCTGCAGCGCGCTTCCCGACACGAGTGGCTTACCGAGCATCACACAAGCGTCGTTGAGCAGATAGCGAGTTGCCACATTATCCGTTGCATCGACAATCACATCGTACTGCTCGAGAATGACGATGGCGTTGTCGCTCGTCAGCTGGGTGTGATGGGTTTGAATTTCTATCTGAGAGTTCAATTGTTCCAGCTGGGCCTGTACCGAATCCACCTTCGTTAGGCCGATTGTGGCCTCCGTGTGGAGCAGCTGGCGATGGAGATTAGTTAGTTCCACCTCATCGTAATCCAGTACTCCGATGCGTCCTATCCCGGCTCCGGCCAGATAGAGCGCCGAAGGACATCCAAGCCCGCCGGCACCGACCACCAAAACCGATGCTTTCTTTAGCTTCAGCTGTCCTTGTACGCCAATATCCGATAGAATGATCTGACGACTATATCTTGCGATCTCGTCATTGTTCAACTTGGTGATACAATTCTGTAGAGAAAAGAGAAAAGGCCATTTTATTTCTACTAAGAGCATCGCAAGTTCATATGTTCTACCACGTAGGCAATAGTAAGTTTACCAAACTCATAGATACGCGAATCAGCTTCTCTAGGCCAGATGTCGCAAGACTCTTGGCCAAGAAGAGCCGCTGTTTTGCAACCGTGCCATAACGTCATAGTGGAGATCACAGCACACCCATACACCCATTCATCTAACATCAAGGGGACCGCGTGATGCCCGTGCGCTGTGGTTCTGTGGCAATCATGTTACTTACTTTCTGAAAATGTTTTTTCAAGGTCTTCAGCTGCTGAACCTTCTCGCGTAGCAGCTTTCGCAATGTTCGTATGTCATTCTCCAGCACCTCGATCTCCATTTCGCCATTCGATTCGCCCATGCTCTATCCGTTGTTTCGCTGCAACCAAGAACGAACTGCTAATGTTTTGAAATTAACACAATAATAAATTTAACTAAACTGAATTATACATACGATTTTACGGACAGTACCGCCACGGTCCTTTTGGAACCGTCGTTATTGTTTCTGTGTGTTTACAATGTTGACACAATGCTTTGGCAGCTGATTTCGTCCGCAGTTGTTTTTGGTGGGGAGCAGGGTATGTATAACGTGGAACATATGATATGATATGTGCACCTTGGGCCAATTTTGAATTTTGTTGTTAAATACCATGGATTGTTACATTAATTTTTCGTCTCTTCGAACCGGTTTAGCAGATTGGCAAATATCTATCTACATCATCGAAAAAGGATAATGAATTACAAGAACTGTCCACGCGGTTTGAAACCGATTTATTGTTTTTTATTGCGAAGGAAATTTGTTCAAAATGGCTTGACCTGCTCAGCGTAGAATGACGTTGGTTCGGCTACTACTTTCTTACGTCAAAACAAGAACGCCGGGAACAGCAAGTGCATGTTGTTTATGGTTATTCAATAATTCTTTCGTTTTTCGTGAGATTGCAAACATCCTACAAAATGCTATCAGTGACCAGTGTTGGTTTTATTCGATGGTCAACGTCCCCTCTTCTCATCGGCGGTGGCAGGTTACTTCATACGACATCGATGGATCTGGCCGCCCGTAAGGGTACACGAGAGAAGGCACGCAAGGCAAAAGTGAAAAAGGTCGTAGAAAAGGTGGGATTCATCCGACATGATCTAAGGAAAAAGGGAAAGTATGTGCTGCGTCGTTTTCGTTGGTGTTCCATAAGGGATTCAGTGCGTTAACCACTTCTGGTTTCTTTCGTTATCATTCCAGGCTAAATCTGAACGTAGCTAACAAACACATCGACGATAGCTGGAAGCAGGAATCAAAGGATGATTGTTGGGTAAGCAAGTACTACAAGTGGCGTGTGTATTCGGTCGAGGAAGCGGTACATTGCCATCGAGAAACGCACCATCCGACGGTGTATAACCTACCGAACGCCCCGCTGTTCGCCCATGTGGAACTGAACATGCAGGCGGAAAAGGCAACGCGGTTCGTTGACAACTTTCAGCGGATGGTGGCCGTACCGCATCGTTTCGAGCACGGTGAGAACCGCAACATTATCGTTTTCGCTAAGGGACAAGATCCGCTGAAGGAAGCCAAAGATGCAGGCGCTTCACTGGTCGGTGGGATGGAGCTGATAAAAGAAATCCAAAATGGAGATCTGCAGCTCTCGGAGTATCCGTTCGTGCTGGCACATCCAAATATACTGCCCGAGCTCGTGGTCATCCGTGGGTTGCTGAAGAAGAACAAATTTCCCAATCCACGTTCCGGCACGCTGGGTGTGAATTTGGCGGAGATGATAGAAAAGTATGCCCACGGCATTAACTATGCCGCCGCCAAGGACGAGCAGCAGAAAGATTTCGGGTCGATTGTCGCCTGCATCGGCACGGTAGGTCGATAAGAGCTCGGTCGGAATTGTTTGATGTGTTTTAATGGAATTGGCGGCGGCGTTTGTCTTTGTAGCTACAAATGGAAACGAAACACCTGGAAAGCAATCTAGCAGCGCTGCTGCAGGACGTAAACACGATGCGGCCAAAGCGCGAGGGAAAGTTCGTAACGCGGGTGCTGCTAAAGAGTCCACCGTCGGGCGAGAATTTAAAAATCGATCCGTTCATTTACATCCCGGAGGAGGGCACGTTGGGCAAAAAATCGTCGAAGGCCAACCAGTCGGATGCGGGCATTGAGGAAGACGATGAGCAGGAGGAAGAACCAAAAGCTGCGGCGGCTGTAGGTGGTGCATCGTGATCGGACGTAGGGTTTTAGCTGGCAGTATCCAACACTGTTGTAAAATCGTTTAGAGATTAATAAAGATGAAAATCACACACCTACACATGCGCACTCGAAATGGCAAAGAATCGTGGAAGGCAGCCGTTTTTCCGGCCAGACAGGCCCGCCAACATTGTATGGGTGAAAATTTTCACAAATTTTCCTTACCGCAGTGCAGAGCGCTGGGTGGTTTTCACACCCATGCTCGGTCGGTCAGTCGATCGAGAACGTTTGCGATGTGAAGTCGCACCGCGTGAGCTGCGTCCCTGCGCCGAAAGGGGACTACCGTGGTGGCCTGTTTTAAGTGGAAAGATTCAATATTATTTATCTCCCAAACGCACTTCCGGGTCAGCTTTTTGAAGAGGTTTCGTCCCCGTTCGTTCGCTTCAAATTTCGATCCGAAAAATGACCCACAGGTGAACCCGCGTTCACTTTTCACCCAAAGCAAAGCAAAGCAGAGCAAAAAAAACGGAAAACCTTTCGCGATCGTGACACTACCATCAGCATTCTCACCTTCGATCGCCGGCACGATCACCATAGAGAAGTGCAGACGAGAGCGCGTCGTGGCGCGTGCGCGGTCACATTTCACGCAGCGCGGTCAATTGTCGACATCGTCGGCGGAACGTCCGCTGCGCTGCTGTTCGGTTCAAGCACTCGCGCTGCAAACACGGGCGTCCGCCATCGAGCACCTCGAGACGATATCTGCTGGTGCTACGGTTCCGATCAATTCCAATGCTGACACCTCCGGCGCACGAGATGTGTTCCGGCAGCGATCCGACCACGCAGTTCGCAGCGCAACTCCAGTGCGGAAAACGTCAACGCGCGATCGATACGTAACGTCCGGTCGAAAATGGTGCAGTGATTTTTTTTTCGGTTCTATCATTTCGTGCAATATTCTCCTAGAAATAAATCTCCAGTGTGCTACGATTGAAAACAAAGAAAAGGAAAAATAAAATTCAAAAATTCAAGGTGAGAAAGTGAGCTGATTTGCAGGACCTTCCCGCACACGTGTGGTCCCTCTTTAAGTTCTCCCAAAAGTTCACTTACCATTTCAAGCAGTGTGCCGCTAATTTGTCGTTCAACATACGAAGGTGGTCGTACTTTCCCTCCTCCTGTCGTTTTCGATACGTCGCAGCAACTTGTAGCAACAAATGATCGTTCTCGCGATCAAGTGGTTCCGTGTGCAGGCGTCTGGCCGTGGCCAGAGAGAAAAACGGCATGTTTACAGAGACAGTTTGGCGAGCTGCCGCCAACCGACCGAGTGTGGGCCGTGCAGGTATATGTGAGTGAGTGTGTGTGTACGTATGTGTGTGTGTGTGTGTGAGTGTCTGTGTGTGTGTCAGCGGTCGATAAAAGTCGCCATGGTTTCAGACAACTGTTCGCAAGAAACATGCTCAAGGAGGCAGCAGCAAAACGAAAAAAGGAAACCTCATCTATGACGATCTCGTCGACCTTAATGCTGGCTTCCGTTGTGGGTAGCGGCGGAAAACTGTGCGGAAACGGCCACCGAATGATCATTCAGCAATCTCTGGTCGAAGGGATGACCGAAGCTTCCGAAATGTTCAATGTGGGAAAATGGCCAATGGCCGGGAAATATCATATGGTGATTCGGGCTTCGGACACGTTCCTTCAAAGGTCATGGAGAAGCCTGGTGTTTTGATGGTTTGCCAGGCTTGGTTGAGAGATTAAAAAAATAATAAGCAAATATTCTACAACATCGAAAGCGGATTTAATGAGATTCATTACACGGATCATCCGGTTGCATGGCAGGATATGGTTTTCCCCTCATGGTGGAGTTTAATTTTTTTTGGACGTTAGAAGACCCGGTGCGTGTGGTTATATTGAAGCGCACAGACATTAGTTTCCTTCTGGTATGGTATACTTGGCACAGAATGTGAGTAATTTGCATTCTTCAGAAGCGTTGATTCAGTACCGCCTTGGAAACCCAGACGGTAATTGTAACCAACTGGCTAGCGGCAGACGACTTCCGTTGTTGTTTTCTTTTAGAGAGTTCGATACGAACGATGCGGTTGGTATGTTGCGGTGTGTCACAGTAGTTAGCTGACAGTGAACGACCGTAATTCATTCGATCGAGCAACGAACCATCCATGACTTACACTCTATCGGAACGGTCTTGGAATGTAAACTTAGTGGAGAGGGGAGAGGGTTTGTCTGGGGACTTCATACACAAGCATACATAAGTACCAGATTTAGAACAGCACGTCCGAGGTAAGCGAAGTACCGGGATGGCCATCCGAATCCAAAACAAACGAGGGATTTGCTGACATTGAGTTTCGTCAGCTACTCGCCAGCGGTTTTGTTCTATCTTCATGTCCGTTTAAAAAAAAGGGGGGAACGATAAGATTCTTATTTGTGGTGAAACCCACGTTGAGTTCAAGAGGATTCGTTTCGTATTTTATTTCATCTTTGCCATGTTGGTGATTGCACTCCGTTACCTGGTGTTGTGCTTAAGTCATCTCCGTCGGTTGGAGAAACTGTTTGTTTCCATCCAGAATGGATGCATTTCTTTCGAGACCGGTGTTGCGTTCCATCGAGCCATATGGAGTCGTTTTACGAATTAACGATGACTGTGAATTTCCCATCTTCCGTCCAGCGTAGTCCCGCCTGAGAGAATTGAAAGGAAGTGAAGTTGAGTGATACAGATTGTGGTGTGGAAAGCAGTGCAAACGCAGTGTGATAAGTTGTGTTCTTTTCTCTATGGAGAGAAAGGAGGAACGGGAGAAGGAAAAGGTGAAAGCACATCGCAAACGTTCCGGGGAGCATCCCCAGCATTCGGTACGGCGCGACCTCCCGACGCCACCGCCGGATCCCACGATCGACAGACATGCGCCGGGCACGGTGCCGCCGGGTGCGGAGGTAGTCCCGGACACTGCTGAGGACGTCTTCCGCACCGGCAGCTACCAGGAGACGGACCCATTTAAGCGGCTGTTTACGTATAAGGAGCGTGAGGCACAGTTCCTACGGTTGCTCTGCGAAGGTGGTGGTGACAGCGGAGGTCCGAGCGGTGGGAATCGGAAGTCCACCACGGCATCCACCATAGGCCCTCTCCAGTCCGCCACGGTTGGTGATCCATCGTCAAAGGATGCGGTGGGTGCAACGGGAGGTGGCAGCTCACGCACCGTTCCGGCCGAGCCGGGGTTTGAGTCGGCCAACGAGTTCCTGATGCTGCTGAACCGTGCTGGACCATCGGTGGCCGCGGCTCTCTCGACGAAGGACGCGATCGATCAGCTGGATCGGTTGCATGAGCTGATCGAGCAATTTCTGACGCTGCAGGAGCAGAACATGCGAATGCACTGGCAGCTGCGTAATGTGGAAACACTGCGAAAGCTAAAGCTGATGCAAATAGCGGTAAGTCTTGTTGGGTAATCCAAAATTCAGCAGATGGACTTCTCCTCACAATACTTTATCTCCCATCTGCTTCCCTGTGTCAGATTGCCAAAGATCCCGAAGGGTTCGTGGCAAGTGCCATTCCGGAAGACACGTCGGACAACGATCTGCTGGACAACGAGATCGAACAGAATCTGGCACTGCTTGAAACGATCCTCGCCGCTGGCAACACTGCCAGCAGTAAACGAAGCAGCTCGAAACGGTAAGAACTTCCGCTGTGAACTCGATAACGCATTCCGGAGTTTAATCGGATCGCGTTGTTATGTCCCTTCCCCCCATTTCGTGCAGGGAACGTAGCAAGTCGGTGATCAACGATGAAATCGGAAACTTCCAGCTGCTCCGGAAGGAGAGCAGCGGCCGCAACTACCCACTCCGTCGCCAGAGTGCCATCTCCGACTTCAAGCCGAAGGTGTCCAAATGGACAAAGGTGAAGGCGGCGTTCAAGTGGGAGAAGACCAGTGCGCTCCCATCGAACGAGATCAAGAGCTCGGAAGCGATGATGATTCCCGTGAACAACGAAGTTGCCAGGTAGGTTGGTTGGTTGGTTGCTTGCCCGCGATATGTCTGTGCGGATGGCTGATCCCCAGGCGTCTATGTTTATCCCACAGATACCTTCGAGTGCCATCGATACCCTGCGTGGGGAGCTCGGGAGATTCCGTGTTCAGCTCGTCCTCTGGGATCGTCGTCAGCGGAGGGTCGGCACCGGGGACACCGGGCGAGAACAGTTTGGCCAGCTCGGCAGAAAACCTAACCGACATGAACGAACCGGATCCCAGCACCGGGGGCCGCGAGAGACGTAAGTGGAATAGACAAAAGAAACAAAGTTTACGATAAGTTCTTCCATCCAGCCTCCGGCTGTGCGGAATGCCATGCACGAGAGGCGTAAGAGGGATATTTTTGCTTACATTTCTCGCACACTTGGGTTCGGGTATTCGGTTTCCGATGAAAGCCAACTTTGCAAACAATCGCCTGCTCCCGCATTCCGTTTCCGAGGAGCGATGCAGGCTGGAAGATGGCAAACCGAATACCCTCTGCTGGAGCATATTTTTAGAAAGACATAACTGCATTCGCACGTAATATTGCGAGCGTCTCGAAAGCAAGCGTTTCACGAATTTCAAATTCCTGGATTCTAGAACACAGGCTGTTAACTATTTTTGTTTTCTCGTTACATCATTTGTTGATGAAAACAATATCGTGGTGCTACACGCTGAGTAGGCCATTGCAAAAACGTGAGATCCTGTTTATTTTTCAACGATCATATCAGATTCTTATACTTCTCGATTCTTATGACATCTACAAGGGCAAGGGGTAAATATTTTAAATATCCCAGCGACAAACCTCCGTTTTTGCTTTAAATAAAATATAGCAGATTTTATGGAGACACTACGCAACCCTTTGCGATGGTTTATGTAGACAATCCAGTCGTTAGCTTACGCTTGTAGGTACTTTTGAAACTGTTTCCTTGCAAAATAAGTGTACGTTTTGACGGACTGACAAGATTTGCGTACTGAGTAGTGGTATAAAAATCCTGCCTCTAATCTGCACTTTGAGCGAGCCCATCCCACTCCGCAATCGCAAAATCTGGAGCGCTTCATTCGTTCTGCGTCGATTTGTTTAGAGCGTAACTGGCGGGATGGGATGATGATGGTTACCTGGCGCCAGCCAGCACGCGCCAATCCACCGCACTGGACACCCCGCGAGCTTTAACCGTGCACTTTCGGGGTGTGATTTGCGTCAAAAGCGAATGATGATACTATAAACATGGCGCCGCCCCACGGAAGACTGGGTACGCGCAATGAACACTAGAAAGTATCACTCCTTGCTGCGAAGAGGTTGATAGTGTGAGAGGGGGAAGTGAACTCGAATTGCTTCCCTCACGCTACTTCCTGCCAGCAGCAAGCGGAAGATTAAACCGTCATGGAGCTAAACTTAGTACTCGGGAGCTCGGTTTCGGCTGTGCCGATTTGCTCGCGATGAGATTATGACTTCATGGGGGCAGGAAAAACAAACAGATCTGAGGAAAAACCAAATGTTCGATGTACTTACGGTCATTGCACAACTTATCCGGAACTTAAATAACTCAAGTACCTTCCGGGCAGGGCCACCCGAGCGCCAGTTAACCGACGGCGTTCCGAATCCTTCCACCATACTACTTAGCCGATGCACTTGAGTGCTTCACTTTCTTATCCTTTCGAAGCTGCGACCGACTGCTGTGGTTTGTGTCTGCCAGCGTGTTTGGGTGCTAACGCCTCTCCCTGCTCCGGGACCGACCCCGCATGTCGTGTGAAGTAACCGCTACCCCGCACAAAACGCGACAAGATTCCGCTCAAATACCGGCCCCGACCCGTACGAAAATACCAGCCCTGAATGGAGCGTGGAAGGAATTTGGGGTTATTTTTAAAACTCTTTCTCCCGGCGTGCTGAACACCACACCTGTAGAGCGGTTATGGACCGGCCGCGGACAGCACCGTACCGTGCTATTCCCTTTGCTCTTTTTGTCTGTGTGTCTCTATTACACTCTCCCCGGTGAATTCTAATCCAATCCATGTACCGACGCGGCGGGAAAATGGGGGCACGGTTGATGGTTTTTCGGCCCGTTTGTGACCCCAAAAAGGGGGTAGATTTTTTTTCATTGAGTTACAGTTTACGTGTGGGACAGGGATACTGCACTGTGACATGGTGGAATTTTTCCCCTTTTTGGACCACGATGTCGCATTTGGATGGCGTTCATACGGTTGGTTGAGAGGAATATATTTTCCAATTGTATTTGAACTTTTTTTTTACGAATGGATGGCAACCAGGAAAATGATTCGTTTAAGGTTTCTTGGTATTATTTTCGCATTAAAACAAATCACGATCGTTCAATAGCACGATCTATTTTTCGCTGCATCGAAAAAGCACAGCCTCAGTATTGGAAAATGCCATGTCCATTCGGCAGAGTGTTGGTAACACGTGCTCCAAAACACCGGAGCAGGCGTTTGTTATCTAAACGTGGCAAACAAGGGTAACACAATCGTCGCAACATGAAGCTTATCTATTTGGCACAGCGGAACAGGTTTTCAGACTAGCCGTATCTTAAACAAACAGTGCGCAAAAGAGAAATGTGGCATAAGAACCACAAACATGTTAAGAAATTGTGTTGACTAAACAGCATTTGAAACGGTTCTACATCGGTTGTTATGTTACGTTGTCAACTTGCGCGAAAATAATATCAATTGGGGTTTGTTTTGTCGTTTGTTTCGGTTCGTAAATGGGTAGGATCTGTGCCACCAAATCGTCTTTTTTCCCCTCCCCGCGGCGGACGGCATTGACCGGGCACTCCGGGGATGCTGATGACGCTCGAGATACCCGAATGCAACATTTGCCATCCCCCCTCCTAAGCGTTTCTCCTGCGAAAGGGTTTGTGGAGTTGCGGTTTAAAAATAATTACCCGTCGGTCGGTGCACGGTGGGGACGCATGGTGCCGCATGGCTTTACCGTATCTTTGCACTGAGCAAAGGAGGGTGAAGGGGGGGGGGGGGGGGGGCTGAATTCTGTGGTGCATCGGAGCGAAGGAGATGGTTGAAGAAAATCACGAAAAGCGGTAGACACTTTGCATTCCCGTGGTACGCCCGTGGGTTCCGGGTTCAAATGAGATCGCACGGGATGTGTTCGGAACGCCAGGGATGAGGAAAGCGCCACCGCCACTGGCGTGCATGTGTGCGTGTGTGTGTGTGTATGAGGAGGATAAAGAAAAACACCCGATGCAGTACGTATTCGGCGGTTTCGGTTCAACGCAAGCTGCACGCAACCAACGGCTCCGGCAGCCGCTTTGGAAGCCGCTTCTCCCGTCGAAACCCGAGAGCTTAAAGATATGCTATGACATAATCGTTCTATTTTGGGTTCGACGCTGCGCTGCGCGATTCGCACCCGATTCACCGCTCGTCGGTCCGTTTCCTAGCGGCGTTGGGCTGTCGGCACTAGCGCGCCCCGTTTCGCATACTTTCACCGTACCTCCTGCTCATCCTGTCCCGAGAGCGGCGGGAGAAATCCCGTTTCAGCTTTCCCACCACCCTGCGTTCACCCTTCCAGCTGACAGTTTTTCCGATGAGCACGAGCGGACTATGTTCGGCCTGCAGGAGGGCAAATAGGGGGACACATGAACATATTTGAGGCGGAGATCCAAGCCCTACGACACCATACGGGCCGCAAGCAGAAGGATCGTATCTGTGTGCTTGTTTGTACGGTTGTGTGCATGTGTGAGGGGGGAAATTGATGAGATTTGTAGCGCGGAAAAGGAGTAGGTAGGCCTCGTCTTCGCGTGGGAAACAGGTGATTTTACTTTCAATTGACACACCCGAGACGGCTGGCCGATCATTAGTGTAAAGTAGGTCAAACGCGTCGCCGTCGGTGGTTTCCTCCCAAAAGAAAAATAAAAACTAAACGATACCGGTACCGGTTCAAAATTCATTGGCCATTGGTGCGTTTGTATTGGGGGGGTGGGTGGACTATGTTTCGAACGCCCAGGATCCGCTCCACGAGATCGAGTGATCGTAATCGTCGAACCGTTTGGAGGTCTTCCATCTTGCGTTCGATCGTGTCGATAGGGATTTCCAGACGTTCCCTTTCGCTTTCGCGCTACCTCACCCCGCACACGGGCCCGCCTTTCCCTGGAGCCGACAACAATAAACAAACTTAAAATAATCTCGAGCCAAAAGCGCTATCATCGGCTCGCACCCGCGGTTCGAACGGTTTCGGGTGCTCTGGTTTGTGTCAGCTCGCACCCGCGCGCAACCACCGGACTTTTCGGCCCAGTTCCCGAGTTCCCGAGTGCGCCTGTCGGCATATAAGTTTTCCCTGGATGGACTGGAATGTTTACACAAATAAAAAAAAAAAAAAACAAAGAGAAAAAAGGAATTTGATATCCACAAAAAAGTGACTGCCAGCATAAGAACAATAGACCAAATTAGTGCGATTTTATATGGTTGCATTTGGAAGTGTTTGGTAAATTTTAACACCGAATTTGATTTTCGAACTTATTCGAAGCAGAATTTAGTTTGAAAGTTTTCAACCGAGTCAACATTTTAACGCTTTTATTTCCGCTTTTCCAAACTAACCCAGCGAAACAAAGGCCTCCGGGCCCGAAACGCAAAACGAACGGTTGGCGGAGAGGCGTTGAAGTGTTTGCCGATCGTTATTATTTATGATCCCGCGGGACGCGGGTGCTTTCCTTTTATTTATTTCTTCATTTCGGCGAGTGAAGCAACACACGCACACACATACATACAGATTTCGCGTCCTCGCAGCGGTGTCGATGAAAAGGCTTTTCCGGTAGCAGTGTATTCGCGGCGAGGCATCTTTCCCGTGCGGTGACGGAAACCAACTGTTTCTCGGGTCGCGATGGGATTTAAATTTGTTTGCTTGATCCAACAGGCAGTAAGTGGAAAAACTCCATTGCAAAAGCCGACCGGTATATTTATGTTTGCAGCAAAAACTCACGTTCATCATAGATTATGACATCAGCAGCATTTGACAAAAGATGAAAAGAAATCACATAAAAATTGTCGAAACTTGTTTGCTTGATGGAGTTGTGGAAACATTCCGAGGAAGCTGGCCTCATGTTTTGTTCAGACATTACTTTATTAGGCAAACAATATACCACCCCAAAACAGTTTCCACTGCCTGTTCCAAGGCCTTACGGATCCCAACCTTGGTCGCGATCGTTACGTTTTGCCAAAATAGTAAATCAACACGGGCAGCAGCGTGTTCCAGGTCCTTCCTTAGTTTACTTCCTTCACCCTTTCGGCACCCGCCAGATACGCCACCCAGTGGTGCGCGGAAAAAACTTCGGTGCGAGCCGAAACGTGCGAAAAATTAAACGCCAAAAGGCGGGAAAGAAATGGGGAAAAGCAAGTGGCATAAATGATGATCGTTTCCCCTGATCCCGCACCGTTTTCTTCCGCTCCCTGCGTTCCGTTCGCAAAGACTGCACCCAAACAGTCCTTCCGAGCGAGTCCTCCCAGTGGAGCTCGTAAATCAAAACGCTGAATGGGTCCTCCGCTCCGGGAGGAAATATTTTCCCTCCGGACCTGGGATGGGGAGGGAGGGGGAGGTGGCGATAAATAATGGCTCCACGGCCGGACACCACGGGCGGTCGGAAAATCGCAAAACTGCAACACCAATGCGTGCGTATTTTCACGGATCGTGCCCTTGTGCACGCGTGCGCACATGTAGTTGTGTGTGTGTGTGTATGTGTGTTTTTGTGTTGTGATTTTCTTCTGTAAACACGCCCAAACATGCCCCTGGGTTCTGCTGCGCATTCGATGAAGTGGGCAGCTCGGCTCGCAGTGGGACTTCTCAAGTGGTGTTTTTATTCGTATTTGCATTTAGCTTCTTTAGTCATTTTTCCACTCTGCCCCTTCACTCCCCTACCCCTCTAAAAAGTCCCGTAAATGTCTTGGGCGAGGGTGGAATACTTCTGGTAAAGGTTCCGTGTTGCAAACGCAGTTTAGTGTTGTTGATTGTTTAGGATTCCGTTAAAAAAAAGATAAAGTTTCAATTTCAACCGCTATAACGCATATTCGAGGTGAACTTCTTTCGGGGGATGCAAACGTGACATATTCTCTCCTCTGATCCTGTTTGATGTGATACGCAAATGATGACTAATTCGTTCTATCAAATAACTTGCACCACGATGGCCTTGTTTGCGGGCAAATAACATCAATTCTTCCGACCGGAAAAGACCAGCTACGCACGTTCCACATCAACCCGCGCGGACTCGACGCCATCGACGACGGCGGCCAACCGTTGGACACTTTTTCGACAGACAGTGAGTCGAGACATGTTTATGTTTATTTATTTTTCACACCACACCGTAGTTCCGCCATCGCGCATTTTTTCTTTCTTTTCCACCGGTTGGGTTTTGTTCTTTCGTCGATCTCGGCCGGCCCCAAGTGTGTGTTCCCCGGTTGGCGTGGACAACATCATCACGTTTGTTTCGCTTTGGAGCCGCGCGCGTAGGCGGTTGGCTATTGGGTTTGTCGCGGAAAACTCACCCGCCGTGTCTACCCGGTGTGGGACGGTTGCGAAATTTCTTTCGGCGTGTCGCGTTTTGGAACCGGGAAGAAGGGTGCGAACCTTGGCGGAAACTGGTTGTGATTGCGTTTGGTTTTTTTTTTTGTGAATCCCCTGATTTTCCTGGTTTTCCCCGTTGACCTTCAGTCGGGATTGCGTTTGGGGCACGGGTCGTTGGAGCTGGGTCGTTTACCTTGCGCTCGTTTTATGCTCTAAATTTGGTCCAATTTATTTTTCCTTTCCGATCCCAGGTTTTGTTTTCCGCTGTTTCTTTTGACATCACGCAAATGAGAATGATCGTGCTTAGACTGTTTTGTAGAAAAATTTCAATTTCAAATTTCAATCTCTGAAAGATGGAGACGCCATTATGCTTGAAACATATTTGTTAATTTGAAAATCTAGATTTTGCGAATAACTAAATAGATTAATTTATACATTTTTATGCTTTCTTATTCATTTTCATCCATCAAACCAAAGCGTCCTGTTTGCATCCACATACTTACTGTTGATCACTGGATTGCACGAGCCAGAGAAAAAGGAACAATATTTGGCACGGTCAAAACGCCAAGAACCGCGCCCTTCCGAGCCAAATCCGTCCAACGTACGCCATTCGTGCGGCCCCCAGCTAAACGCACGCGAAACAATTAATATAATTGTTTTTGCTGATTTGTTGATTCGCGACTGTTTATTTAATGTTCCTTGCCCCTGCGATCGATGCATCCATTTGCGTCCGGCTTGGTTCGTGTCAAACGCTTAACGTACGATCGAAGAAACGATGGTGGGGGGATGGGTTCGATCAATAAATAAATTGAGGAAAAGCTCACTTTGAAAGACCGTTTGATCGATGCCCTACAATCGATGGGCTTGGAAAGGGGAGGGTAAGGGAAGTGCGATGGTAAGGGAAAGGGTTCTAATGTGGTAAGGCCTGTTCCGTCCATCTTTTGTGGGGTCTATGTTTTTTTTGTGTTTTCTACTGGGTGGTCGCACGTCACAACGCACTAATTTGCTCTAGATGTCATGTAAAAATAGTAGCGTCTTTAAGACGCAAAACGAAACGTTGCAATAAGCACGCGATGTTTCACGCACGCAGGCGAAAGTGCAAGGACCGGCCATAGGATAAAAGTAACGGGGGGCATGTTAGTGGCCCACGTTCGGAAAAAACGTACTGCTGGTAGGTAAATCAAAAGCAGCGTGCCCACATCTGACGAATCGACCCTTGGATTGCGCCTTGGCCCGGGCACAATGCCACCGAGAGTTGAACGAAACTATTCGTAACTGCATTGCTTACGCACATGCAGCATGCATCGTACCGTTGATCACGTTTTTCACAATCTGCACTCGGCTTGCTAAAGGAAATCCGTCGAAGCTGCACTTGGTTCACTTTGGAAATGAATTGTTAACTGAACCAGAAACACGATCCCATTCCGAAGAGTATTAGCTGGGTGTGAAAACAGTGTTGTCCGTTTCCTCATAGCCCTTCGGAATGTGCCCTCCATGGGATAGGCATTCGGTTTAAAGAGTGCGGCGGGTATTCCTCGAAGAAATAAAAACCCCTTCCCTCTATGGATTTACTTCCAGCGTACGCGCTCCGTGCGCGAGGACGGGAAAATAAATATGACGATCGGTTGTACGCAATTGGCAGTGGTCGAAAGTAGCGCGCACCGACGGACCGTAGTGGACTTCAAAGAGCTCCGGTTTGGGCGGAAATTGATGAAAATCTTCACTTTTCCAACGGCAATCGAAGGACTGGCGAACGGAGTCAGTTTTACGATTTCAGTCGAGAAATGTACAAATATTGATCAAGGGTATGTTTTTTGGGAAGGAGCGAAATCTTGAGGATTGTTTTTTCAGTCATGGGTCAGGGTTGGAGCATAGCTGCCCTTATAGATTATCCCAGTTTTCGGTCTAGGTCGTTTCCTAGTATTTATTTAAATCGTACCATTTTAGAGTTATTGACTTGTCAAAAAGTGTTCTAATAGTATAGTTCTAATACACAGGGAGTCATTTTTACTTGTTTCGTATAAGATTTATATCATATAAATGGATCGGATTAAAAGCGAGTTTAAATTATTTAACCGCGCATATTGAATCCGAGTAAGTTTTAAACTACTGAATTTTGCAGACAGAAATCTATTCAAACTACCAACATTTTAAACTAGCTGATAACAATTTGAGGCCTGGTAAGGCCTCAAAACAGATCAAATTTATTGACTTCTCTAATAAAATTCAGATCTTCTTAGACAAAACGTAGAACCATCAAATTATTGTGTTCATTCTGATTAAAACAAAGTTGAAATGATGGTTTTAAAAATTTACTCTGATTGTTCTGTTTTGTTTTTCGGGATCGATCAACAGGACATTTCTAGACGAAAAAAAATTGGTAGTGCATACGGATTGAAAAGATAAATTTTTAAAATGTTAAAGTTTGCTGCATGAAGTTCGAAAATTTGAAAACACACTGAAATACTGAAAAAAGGGCGTTAAAAGATAAGAAGCCAAGGTTTGTGCCGTAAAATCCGGCATCCAGCGAGAATGATCATTTAATCACACTAAAATCGGACACATACGGGCGCACCCGGGGCACATAAACACCAACACATTAAAACAGTTTAAGCGCAAAGTAAACAAGTCGTAAAATGTGGCGAGGGATGAAAGGGGGAGAGGGGGTGAGGGGGGAATGGAGAATCAAACCGTGAAACACATCCTCTCATTTTTCACCCCTTTTTCGCGTGGTAGTATTTTTTTTTTTCTTATGTGGGGTGGAATTTTCGCGCTCGCCGTTCGCGCGGTTTTTTGGGGGAAAGGAAGTCCATCGGTGTGGCGCGCAAGCTGCCGCAAAGATGCCGCAAACATTGACCAGGCAAAAGAAAAAAAAACACCCGTCGGTGGGAACGGCCAGAGGGCAGGAGGGTGATCGTGAGTCGTGGCAGTCGCAGTCGATTTCGAAAGTGAAAACATATGGTCCCGAGGGGAGGGGGAGAGGAATGGATGACGCCGTTCGCCGACGATGCGCCACTCCGCCAGGCCGAAGAAGTTCTTGGAATTCGGAGATACCGTTCGATTGAAGGGTGGTGGTACTTCGGCTGCGGGCGAAGATTGAAGCGCAACCAGTCCCATTTCCACTGCCAGTTCCCGTTTGGAGTTCATCGGAGCCAGCTTTTGGGAGACGTTTCTGTTGTTTCTGTTGCCTGTTCCGGTTGGAGTTACGCCACCCGTAGACTCGGGGGTAGCTTAGGCCGGGGTGGGAGGTGCCTGGAGCGGGAGTGAGCGAAGATGCGTTGGATTCGATAAAAATATGTCGATCCGGCTAAATATAGCGCGGGCGGTCTGTAACACCCGCACGTTTTCACGATCAGCGAAGACAGAACGTCGCATTTGGTGTCGGCGGACGGGGGAGTTCCGTTGGCATGGGGTGTCATTGGGACACTGGCCGATGCGAGGTCGAACCGACATCACCACTACCAACTAAGCAATCAACCAACCGACCAACCGGTGCCGATGATCGTCAATTTAGTTAATTGTTTACGGAGACGAATCGATTCGTCAGCGTGGCCCGGAGATGGCCGGACGCTGCGATGCCGTGTTCGCAGACAAACTGGTGTCATGCTGTCTCCGCTCGTTCTGCTCTTTCAGATGGCAAACGGGACTCGGTGAAGAGCACGGACCGGGGCAGCCAGGAGGAGGATGCACGCCGTTCCCGGTCGCTCGATGGTGAGGCAATTCTCGAACCAATCCGCCAGATGGATAAGGTAAGTGTAGCGCAGGAGCGGAGTAGGCCAATGTGTGGGTGTGTGTGTCACATCTCAACCCATGGTCGTGGATCATTAGATTACTGTTCGTCTTTGGAGAGGCTGCTCGCATAACATACTCTTTTCGTTTTTTTTTCAAGCAGAATAAAAACAAATCGGCCTGGAGCAAAGTGAAGGGCATCGTGAAGAACCATCGTGGCTCGTTGAAGTCGAACGAGTCGCGCCGAAATGCGACCAAACCATCGAACAGCGTGGGCTGCAGCCGGGAGGCAAGTCCCTGCGAGTCGATGGACGCGTGCGAGATGGCACAACATCAACACCGGGAGCGCTCGGATTCGTTCTCCTCCAGCCAAACATCGCCCGGGCATCGGTCGGCGGCGGTTACACCGACCTTTTTGCTTCTGCCGGCATCGACGGGGGCCACCACCGCGGGGGATAGCAGTGGTGGGGCGCAGAGTGGTCCCAACTCACCGTGCGGATCGGTACCGACGACGCAGGGCACATTTTCCAGCGGCGACGATGCTGACTGGCGACCATCTAGTGTGACCGAGTACCGAACGGTGCGAAGTGGCAGTGGTGATAAGGGAGTCGCGGCCGGAGGATTGTTGGTGGCAGCGCAATCGAGTGTTGGAACAGCCACCAACGTCACTACGGTCACTAGTAGCACCAGTAGCAGTGCGACTACCAGAAGTTCCCGCAAGAGCAAACACATACCTGATATTGAATCCGTACCTGAGGGAGTCCCGATCGAAACGAGACCACACGGCGGTGGTGGTGGTGGTGTCACACAGTTGGTGCCAGCGGCCAGTAGCAATGCCAGTAGCAGTAGCAGCAGTATTAGTAAGCTAAGAAAATCTCCCCCAAAGCCACTCAGCCTTAGCCGGCAGCAGGAGTCGATCGATGTGTCCGTGTCGGACCAGGGGGACAGTGCCGGGATGTCGCTGTCCTCCTCGCCCGGTCCCAAGCACTCTCCGAAGCGCAAAAGCTACGCAGGCCTTTCGGTTGAACCGGACTCGGGTTCGCTGCCCGCCAGTCCGTCCGGCAAGCAGTTCACTTTCTTCGGTGGCAGCGCGGGTCCGTCGGAACGTGTGGCCGAAATCGTCGAGGCGGACTACTCGAGCGGGGACGTGTCGGATCAGAACACTCCGAAGCGGAGACCATCGCCCAAACATCGCACCCTGCAGCGCCAACGGGAAGAGATCGAGCGGCGTTATCAGGAGCTGCAACTGAAGTTACAGCGCGAGTTCGACGCCAAGCAGCAGGAATGGGAGCGGATGCGACCGGCGGCCTTGCTGATGAACAATAGCCCCCGTAAGTATCGCCTAGCGTCGAGCGAACGATGGTGGCTCTGGAACCACTGAAATTGTAGCGGTTGGTATATTCCAAAGTATTGCTTCTAGTAAACCAGCTGTTGAAGGAAGACTCGAGCAGTCCATCCAGTAAGGCTCAACCGCCGCCAATCGTAGAGGATAACCTGACGCCGGACTTTAAGAAGAAGCTGACCGAATGGCGCTCGAAGGTAACCCGGGGGTCTCTCTAGTTCTCAAAGCAGAGTTTTTGAAAGTGCACTGGAAACTAATCGTTTCAACTAATCTTGCTTCAATGTCCACAGCAACATCAACCGCACTCGTCGAAAGATGTGGCAGACTCGAAGAAGAAACCCATCACCGACTGGCAGCTGTGGAAGACGGGACAGATCAAGCTGGAGGGTCAGGGATTGAAGCAGTTACCGGATGCCAAAGATCTGCCGGAAGATTTCCAGAAAAAGTTATGTGAGTACAACTTTTTAGTTGCCATTTTGATGCAATGTAATCAATGTTTGTATTTACGCCTCAACCAGCGGAATGGAAACAGATGAAGGCAGCGAACAAAGTCCCTCCCTACTCGAGCCAAACGTCCCAGGTAGGTGGCGGTGAGGCGAGTACGTCAATGAAACGCCAGCAGCCCCCGAAAGGCTCCGCCGGTGCGGTCAAGAAGTCCAAGACATCCGACGAACTCGAGAAGCACAAGACGGAAGGGTTGTCCAAGCTGAAGGCGCTGGTGGGAAGCGAAGCACCCAAAAAGGAACTGGTGGTGCAGACAACGAAGGGTTTCATCAAGTTCGAAGGCATCTCGCGAAAGTTTACCCGCAAGCTGTTCGAGTGGGAAAAGGCAAAGGGCATTGGACCGGAGGCGTCCACCATTGCGCTGTTACATCCGGGATACGCACCGGTTGTGGTCGAAAACCGTGGTGTCGTGGTGGAAACAAAACGTACGTTGGCTTATAGAAGTTGTCGGAAACATTCCAGTGAACCAGGGGTTCTTAATCTTTTGTTTTTTGCAGGAGAAAAGTCACCAGGACTTGCCCGATCGCTGTCTATGGATAGTATTGCGCCAAACCCTTCCGCTTCGTCCATTTCCCATCAGCCATCAAGCCTGTCACTCAATGATGCAGATGAGTTGAAGGACGTCGATAAGGATAGTGGCTCGAACCGAAGAGTTTCCTCAAACCCGGAGCTCGAGCTAGCGCCGGAAAGGGAAGAACCAGGTGCCGTTTTGGTGGAGGTCGAGGATGAGGTGTTGGAGGTGGTGGATCCACTGCTACCGGTACTTCCCGGGGACGAACGGAGACAATCGACAACGCTCAGTGTAAACCAGAAAGCTAAAGAGTAAGAAATTGTTTATCGGGTTCCCGCTTTGACGAGTGATTTGATAAATTTCGTTTCTTTTGTAGCCCTGGCTATACGTCGAGACCTTCGAGTAATAGCAGCACGATTCTTAAAGACTCCACCAAGCTACTCATACGGCTGAGCGAACAGGATTCGGTCGATCGGGACGAGGTGCGCCGGTTGAAGATAGTACTGCGCGCACTCATCGCAACCCTGCCGGAGTTTGTGGAAACCGGCTCGCGCAACAGTATTGCATTTTTCGTCTACATGAAGGACCTCGCCCTGGACGTGCTTCGCCATTTGCACCGCTTTGACGATGGTTCACTCGCTGGGGATGCGGGCACCGTGCTGGCCAACGTACAGACCATCAATGGGCTGGTTGCGGAGCTGAAGAAGTCGCTCCATTCGTACATGAAGTACGCCACCGGAAACGCCAACGGTCGAACGAAGGACGAGGACATCCCACAGATCAGTATTACGCCCGCACTCGGGGCACAGGCGACGAGCTCGATCCAGCGCACGGAAGACTCGTTGCGCAGTATGGCAACCATCAACGTGACACCGACGTTCGTGTGCAACGCCGTACGGGTCAATACGGTCGAACTGGTGCAACCGACCCCCTCTTCCCGTCGGTTTCCCGTGAGCTCGGAATCTGAGCCAGCCCCACTAACCTCACAATCGCCCGATTCGTCCGCTCACACGCCCGACCCGGCGGCAGTGGAAGTACCTTCCGCCACGACACGTAAGGATTCCCCCGAGAAGGACGGGGGAGCGGGCAAAAAGTTACAGCGGAATCTAAGCAACGGAAGCCGGCGGAAGACACGCATCAAACGGATGGGTTCGCGGCAAAGTAGCAAGACCGAAAGCGACAGCGACGACAATCCGCAAAACTACGTGCTTGATGTGCCTCGAAAGACAAAACGCAAGACAAGCCGAGCGAAGAAACCGTCCTCAGATTCGCTGGAAAAGCTGACCCCCGGCCCAGAGCGTGTCGTGGACGACGTGGTGTACGTGCTGAAGATACGACCCGGGCAGAAGATTGAGCAGGTGGAGCGTCCACAGCCTCAGAACGCTTCGCTCAGCTGTGTGTCACAGGGTGCTGGAGATGACGTGCTCATATCACCGCAGGAAACGTGCGTGGAACTACTAGAGGCACCTCCCAATCCGACAGTTACCACAAGCGTGCTGGTAAAAACGAAGCGTAAACTCTTCACGGCGGTTGACAGTGAGGGAGCAGCGGCGTTGGGTAGTTCCGGGAGCATCAATCAAACGGTCGCCATCAGCCATGAGCTCGAGTCAAGTTCCGGTAACGACCCGGAGACGGTGGTGAACGTCGTCCTTGCACCCAGTCCCCAGGAACAGCAGAAGCTGGTGACGAACCTTCCCCCACTGCCACAGTCTCCAGGTATGCAGCGAAGGGTGGACCACTCGAAGGCACCGGCGAAGGAGCTTTCACCCAACATTCGACTCATGATCGCCAAGTACAATCAGCGGCTCACGACGGAGAAAGCCGGAGGCACTTCACCACACAGCTCGGGGTCCTGCTCGCCCGTTGCCTGGCGATCGCCGGTGCTCGATCGACGAGTCAGAAAGCAGACGGAGAAGTATCAGGAGACCATCCAGCTATCTAAGTCGGCAAGTGCCGGCAGTTTGCGCAAATCGCTCCGACAACTAGAGGCGGCACAGCAATCGTTCGACATGGCGGGAAAGGCTGGAACTGGAGACAGCTTGGTGGTTATGAAATCGTCCAGTACCAGCAAGATTGAAGGTGCCCGGCAAGCGGAACTGCCGATGCCAAGGGAACAGTGTTTGGAGCCCGATGGGGCGAGGGAACAAGAATCTTCAGAGCTGGGCACCTTCCCGGCGTACGATAGTCTACGGCGGCGTGACACACTGTCCAGGCTGGAGAGGAGCAGGGCACTAGCAGGCAGAGACCAGCAGCCTACAGACACGGGGAACGAGTCCTCCACAAGTACAACGAAGGGATCGACGACGAGTACGGGAACGATCAAGAAGGAACGGCTGTACAAGAAACGTACCGAATCTCCTATCGCCAGCGGGACAACTAGTGCGACAGTTGGTGGCAGCGGTGGAAAGAAGGTAGCGACACGCGGTGACAAATATGCCCGGTGCCGATCCGTTCCGAATGAGGAGTGCACGGTGGAGGTTTCGATTTCCTCGAAAGCTCTAAAGCCGCCCAGCCCTCGATTGATCGCTCGTCGGCGGCTCAACCTCGAGCAGCAGCACCGGGTAGAATGCTCTCGATCGGCTCCGACGACACCACTCGACGAAAACCGGACCATTCTGACGGTGCCGATGAGTCAGCGGGCTCTCAAGCTGAAGAAAGCTAAGGAAGAGTTTCTGCGCGCTCCTAGTCATTTGGATCGAACAGGACCTCGAACCTCCCCCGCCGAGGATCAACTCGCCTGGAGCAATCGCATCAGCCAGATCAGTGCCACCAGTACGGCGTCCTCCAGTCTACTGGAGAGTGATCTGATGCTGATGAAGAGTGCCAGTGCCGGCGTGATCGGCACGATGGGATCGTCGATCGCCGATGAGTCGGAGTTGCTGGCGGCACAATTGCGTCGCAACGAGTCCGGTTCCTCGTGCACCGGGGCAACATCACGCCACAGTATCAGCACAATCGGTGAGCAGAGAGGTTCGACTACCACGGCCAGTACCTCCGGAGCGGGTCGTTTCGGCGGGCTTTCGAATCTTGCGTCGAAGCTGCGCAAGGTGAAGCTACGGCGCAGCAGCAAGGATCTCAGCCGGATGCACGCCATCTCGACCCTCTGCCGGCAGAGTCTCATGGTGGATATTAGTGGCGAGGCGGCGCGCAAAATGGGAAGCGCCCAGAGCCTCGGGCAGGGACAGGCCGATGCCGGCAGCCGGCGTGACGGGGACAGTGAGCCGCTGAAGAAATCTGGCAGCGTGCAGGCAATTTGCAATCGTTTCCGTCGTAGCGGTGAGCGCAACGAGGAGCTAAAGAAAAGCCGCAGCCTGGGCTTCCTCGAGCCCGACCGGAAGGGATCGGGATGATGATGATGATGATGGGTCACGTGCAAAACTGCACTTGTGTATTTCGCTTCGCTTTAGTAAGTGTGACCGCCGGTGTCCGTAGTTGGTTGTAAAACTTTCCGTTCGGTAAAAAACCAGTAAACAGATGCAGTGCAAAAATGGCCGTACGTTGTGTTGTGAAAAATTCTTACCCAAACTCGGGACTTGGGCGCGGTTGTTATTCGTCCGGAGAATTCGGTAGTAAGGCCACTCGTATTATGTTAGTCTAGTCCAGCTCGTTCTTCCGCCCCCTTCCGTCGGTAGGATACGCACGCTATGTAAGCTTTAGCAGAAATTGGAGATTTTCCTTCCCCAAGGCAGGACGCAACGTCAGGTATGATCAAGTCAGTCAGTATGTTCCGTCGTTAATTGTGTCACCATCCTTCCACCCCACCCCTTCGTTCTACGCCTCATACTGTTCATGTTTTTTTCATGCTCTTCCGAAGAGCAGAGTATTGATGTCTTTTTTCCTTCGAATGGAAAATGAAATAAATATGAAATGATGAATCACAATGGATGTTTTATTTTTCCTACAGCAAAATGGAATGGCGGTCCGTGCAGCTATATGGGTATATATCATCAACTGACCGCGTATCAGCCCATTGTAATCTGTTGATGGATGAACGTGCAGTTTCCTAAGGAGAAGTTGTGTGCCGTCGATTCACGTTGTTTCTAGCGCTTATCAACTGTTGTCATAGTCCAAACTCGATAGGTCATGCGTCTTATCTATTGAAGTACATCTGAGGTGTACATCTTCTGAGCGTGGCCCTCGAGTTCGTGGGGGAATTTTTCAATCGTGGCCGGATCTGTGCAATAATTTATTTGTTTCAACCATCCCATTTGGAAGGTTGGCTGGAGGAGAAATGGATGGGTAAGTTTCGCCGAGCGAAGTAATCGTTATGGCAAGCGATGGCAGGTGAGATCCACCGGTTCGTCGGCGAAAAGCGACGTTGCGCCAGAGCAGTGTCGGGCATATGTCTGGATGCGTTATGCTCGCATTGCAACACGTTTTCCGGATACAGTGTGTTGTCACGCGGGGTTTGAAAGCTTATCAGTTGGCATGCGGCCGGTACCAGCGATGGGTTACATTCTCACGGCGAATCCCTTCCGGCCGAAGCCATACACAGAACATTTACCATTTCGTCATGCGTGGTTAGATGTGGAAACCTGTGCTGAGTCAGAATGTGATGGCTGTACCTGTAATTGCAATAGGAGTTTTGTTTTGCTCTAGTTTTGGCATTGTATTGGGTATATTTCTCAAAGGCTAATACATTTGAATGGCCGTATGTTCACTTTAAATTACGTTTGTTTTACAAGGATAACTGACTAGTAAAATATGTCACTTTGTCGCGAAATGGAACAAAGACACAATCTTTAGGATACAATTATGGAATTTCATAAGCTCGTTATCAAGTTTAGCTCATTTTGAAAACTTTTATTACGATTGACAAATATTAGACTCGTTTTATTTGGTCGAAAGTCTTCGCTAAACGTTTTCTAAGTAGATCAAGGCACAAGCAAACGCGTCCATTGATTTGTGATTAGCTATCTTATCAGCAGTGGTACCACAATTAATCCACTCATAAAACCACGCGGAGCACACGGTTTCGGATAGCGACTGGAGGGTATGTGAGTTGTGAAAAATAAAATTCCGTGTACTAAATATAACCATGTACCGAATGGGGTTTAGTACAACCCCCACCATAGTTGGATGGTTGGATTAAAGGGATGCTAGTAAATGAAGGATGATAAAATTAAATCTCAGTTCCTTTTGATGCAAGGATTAACGGAACCCTTAAGTGTACAAGGCGTGCAAATAGAGGCCGGCATTGAATCCTACGTCCGGAAGGCGCAAGAGCTGGAGTTTCCCTCGACGCCGTTCGACTGTATCTATGCTGTGCCCCTTCTGACGCCCCAGGCCGTTTCTTTCGGGCCGGTAAACCTGGCGGACGCTCTCGTCACGCGTTCGTTCGTCAGTCGCACGAAATAAAAACATGAAGAAACAAACCCCGGCCAGTGGCCTTATCTTATCAGGGTTTGAGCCTCAGGTACCTGGTCCTTGTTTACCTAAGGTGAAAGGCAACCGACGGTACCGAAGCGGCTGACCCGGTGAAGGGAAAGTCGCTGGGAGAGCCGGCTGCGCAATACAGACAAACGGAACAGTGGCCAACCCGGGCCGGTTGGATGAGGCAGAGGGCGGTAGACAAGGTGGTAGCACGCTGTGTATCAATCATTCTGTGGCTCGATAAGGAAATTCCATATTTGATACGAATGCGATCGAGAAGCTGCCGAGAAGAGCCAAGCACGGTGATCAAACAGCCTGCGATGGATTTTCCTTCATGAACTCGTCGAAAAGTGTGCAACAGAATGATGTAATGCTGAGAAATTAACTCACTCGAAGGTTAACATGCACGTTACATCTTTATTAACCAACAAAATTCTTCGATAATAACGCTTTTACTTTTTTCTGTTTGATTTTACATCGTTACAACGGTTCATGTCCATCAGGATCAAAAGAAAACATGTTTTGGTGTATTTGAATTTGTGTGCCGTGAAAGAATTGTTCTTTTCCCCTATTTTTCTTTCTATAGTCTTCAAGAAATGCACTAAACTATTATAATTGTTATCTTGGGTCTAAGAGTACTTCATAAAAATCAATTGAATACTACTGTAACCACTGAATAATGAGTGGAATTAATAAATGTTGTTCTATATTGACATGTTTGTGATGATATTATATAACTATTATGCAAGTTAATCACTAATTTAGTAATAGTTCTTGTGCAGCTGGTCCATCAAGAACACAATAATTACGTAACTTATTATTTGTAATAAATGTTTTAGGTGGTACTTTTACGATCTTAAACGATCTAGGTTAGATGATTGCAATTAGATTGAATGCACTTGTCATGCCAGCTTACTTCAAAAATTTTTCATGATTCCTACAGTATTTTTATGGATTAAAAATGGATGTTGCTCAATTTGTGCCAACTCACAACCTGTAACCAATTTTGTCATAGATTATAAATCTCCAAGAAGCGAGTGATAAGAAGTTACTTGGATTTCTCGGTCCAATTTCACACCTCGTCTTTTGAGTTGATTCCGAAAAACCACCTGAACGACAAAGCCTACGCCTCGGTAGAGATTAGCGTCCTTATCGAACCCAAACGTTAATGCCCAAGGGGATTCCGAAAAGACTGACCGGTCGGTGGTGACTTTCTTGACGCATTGAGTGAATTCTTATTAGCTGCCGTGGACCATCCCGTCTCTGTTCTTCTCGGTCGTTTCTAGGAAAGCAGAAAGAACCAATGCGCTGAAATCGTCAAAATCGATAAGTCTCCCCAGGCGTTTCCTGTCGCCCCAAATAAGCTACGAATTATCGTCAATCCTAGGGGGGAACCTGCCAACGTGGGTCCGACCGTGGAGTTGTGCAATGTCGTCATGGCATTGTGGCCGTTTTTCCAACCCCTCGATACCCTCGCTTAAGATACGCACTTTTCTTACTCGCGAATAAGAAGGATCTGAGTTTGTCGACTAATCTGCTGAAGTGTGTATCCTGATACCGATTCGGTACCGCATTTTCATAGTGCCACTGTATGAGGTTTGTATGTGTGTGTGGATGTAACCTTCTAAAGGTGCAACTCATGGGGCGCAACCGCGATCGACTCCAGGGCCCCCGATATTTTCGATCTCCCGATAAAACCGGTGCTTAATTTCGCAATGCCCGAATGCCGACGTGAGCTGGTTCTGGGGTAAGCGTCATTTTGGACGTTGGGTGTCTTACTGCCTCGGTTTAATCAGTGCCATAAAAAACCCACACAGTTGTGGCCGTTGTGGCCCGCGCTTATCATCGATAGTTCTCCCTTGATATGGTGAGGACACTGGTAAGGCGTTACCGGTGTGTTGGTAACGTGAGTTTGAGTCGGAAATCGTCACACGATCGAGGCACCAGGGGTTGAGGAAGTGTCAAATAAAAGATCAAAAAGAAAGAAAAACATATCGCACCAGGCGGGACGTGGGTCGGGTTGGGTGGAAACCGGGTAGGACGCGATTTTCCTTATCAGCGATTTCGGAACCGGATGGATCGGGGGACAGGTGAGCGCTTGCGTTGCGCTTGCGTGGCCAGGGTTGTGGTTGGCGAGGGCATATAAATACGAACGACACGGTCCCGTACGACCGTCGTGTGTGTCGTTTATCTATTGGCCGTGCAAGGCGCGAACCGAACACATACCCGCGAGACCCCAAAACGCTATCACCATCGCGGAGGTAACGTCGTGTTTGATTCCGAAGTCACGGGAAGTGGAATCGATAAGCGGATGGGGATCGGTCCCGTTCGCACACATCGATATCGATTCTCCTGGAGCCGATATTAGGGCTGTGTCGAGGCCCTCCGATGCCCACCAACACACACGTACACTTATACTTACGGGGACACATTTGGCCGTGTCGCACCAGTCCGGGGTTCGGTTATCGGTAACCGTGCTTATAAAAGCTGTGTAAAATTTAAAATTTCTCTTATAACAGTTCATCGCTCGGTGCGGAGTGGATCGGTATCGCAGGAAAGGCGTGTCTTTGCTTGCCAACGTGGCAGCCATTTTGGGCTGTCTAGCTTCACCTCAGTCCACACAGGATTCGCGTTAATCAGCTTCCGTTCAATAAAACGAACCGATTTATCCGTGCGTTACGCGTTACGCCAGGATGCGCGCAGGAACTCGCAAAAGTGTTTAAAGTGTGCGCAAGTGAGGTAACCTACGCCGTTTTGTGCTAGTGAATTAGTGAATTTACGGCTTTCCGTGGTCCATTCATCTGGTTCTACTGGTTTCGCCGGGCGTTTCGCGTTACGATCGTGGGTATTTTAGATCATGGACAGACACGTCTGCGCTGCGGGCGCTCGGTGGAGCAGCAGGGATGGGCCGCGCTGGCCGCTGCCGTCTCTGCTCCCACCGGCGCGCGATTCTTTTCCGATGCTGTCAGATCTACTTCATACCCATGAATGGTGGCGTGATGCAACGACAGAGCGACGGCATGATTCATTCGAGTGTCGAGTTTTCTGAGCGCAACCTCGCTTTTGCACCGGAAATCACGATGGTGGACGCACCCCTATCACGATATGGAATAAGTGGAGTAGTGGTCTCATCGCTTAGTTTCAGAAAAGTGAGATTCTACTTCTCCGACTTAATTCATATCTAGTTGAATCAACGGTCCATCGAAGCAATCAAGGAACGCCCCTGGATGTAGGCAACAAGCGTTGCACGTAATCGAGTCGAAATTCCGTAGTGAAGAACGTTTGAATTTCGGGTCCGGTTTTCAATCATTTTCTTTGTGCTTCGTGTGTTTTCGCTTGTTTTCAGCTCTTTTTTTCCACATACTGTAGGCCGAACGCATTTTTGGACTATTTTCCTCCAATACCTCCAGAATAAAGAAGAAAGAAACTGCATGCTTAAATTAAAAAATGCCATTGGAAACGGAATTGGTGCGCGTCAGAACATACCACGACGTGGTTGGAAGCAACATCTTGACGTTGATGATGCCAATTGATAGGTACACGTGCCTAAGTGACACCTTGGGGAATTGCCGATGGCCTTACGTCGAACTTGTAGCCCTTGTTACTTTATCCTTAGCCTAACAAGACCCTCCGGGGGGTTGGGTTAGAATAAGTTTGTTTGTTTGTTTGCTCAATTAAAAGATGGGCACGAAGTTAGAGAGCTGTGCAAATGATTTTCGCATCGCCGGAGGTTCGCCAGCGTGGGGTAATATTTTAACGATCGTCGCAAGATTTCGAACCTGAACGCGTTGCGTTGCAGCACGTGGAGCGTCCTTTCGTGTGGGCCTGTAAAGGACACGTCAGACGGCGCTGCCATATGCAGGAGAGATGGCAAACATAGGGACACTGATAATTACAGGGTTTGTACCGCGACGCGCCGCATAGTGCGATAAAAGCTGGCGCGTTGCGTGGCGCAGTAATCGTTTCGGGACCCGCCGACGATGGTTTTGTTAATATTTCTTTTGGAAAATAAAAATAAACATTCCAGCCACCGCCGGTTCCCGCAGCACAACCGGGCGCATCGCTCATCTCCGCCGGCTTTGAGATGTTTGAGTTGCGTAAGATTAATAACTCAGCGTTTACGATCGACCGAAGGATCCCGAAGGAAGACGGCCGAAAAGGGGTGAGGCAACTAGGACCTCAAGGCAGGGACCAAAAACAAAAAAGGATACCGTGCTGCGATCCCGTGCATTTGATCGCCGTCCGATGCTGTCGGTGGGTGTGTTTCGACAAATTAAGGGAAGCCGATAAAAATAAAATTTCAATACCTTCGATTCTATTGCATACACATAATCACCGCATGAACTGCAGGACCTTCGATGGCGCAAATGCAAAGGGATTTAAGGGAAGGATTTAGGAGAAAGTTTTAGAGTGTGTTTAAAGTAAGTTCGTGACCGGTTCGATCAAACCCGGTGGTCCGGGAAAAAGTCCTTTGGTATGACCGGCGCTTGGGGAAAATCAAACGAAGGACGCGTTGCGGCCGCCGTTTAAATTAGAAAGCATCGACGTCCTGTAATGGTCGTGTGAAATTGTTAATAGTTTCGGCTTCGGCTCTGAGGGCGAGCTTTTTTTTAAACCTTGGAGCGCCATTGATCCTTGGGAGGATGGTGAATGGACACGGGTCGATCGAGTTGGTCGTTAGATTGATTTATCAAAAAGCGTCCTTTCGGGTTGGGCCATGTTGGCAATGCAAAGAATCAATAAACAAGTCTATAAAACATTTTAAATGGGTGTCTTTTATTTGATGGTAATAAAAAAAAGGATATCTTTTTTATGAAGAAATCATGTAAGCGATATGTATGGAGATGAAATAAACATTAATAAATTATTGAAGAACAAGTGTATATACTTGTAAAGTTCTCATATTTAAAATATGTACTGCATTCATTTAACATTTTTAGAACGCCCCAATGATTTTAAAATGGAAAAGTTTTGCACACTCTCTTAACTGCATTAAAGTTTGATTGAATCCGAAATCGATCGACATTTCAAATGTTCAATCTATCTCCAATGTTTAACTCATTCTGAGGCTGCCCGTTAGCCATGAGAAAAAGGTGCACCAAATGCATCGACCCCACCCAAAATTTTTGCTGAGAGAACGCGGGACGAGGTGCCGCAGTGTCAAGTTACAGATAAACTGTGTGTGGTTTAGATCGTTAAGCTGCCAACCGGGACGTCACTAATTCAGTGATCAAACTGGTGGCTTAGCGCACAACGTAGACGGTGGCAGAAAGCGGTATCTTTTTGGGTTTGTTTCGTTTTTATGATGCCACAAATAAGAGGACTTCTTCGTTTTGGCTACTGCGTCGAAATCCCACTCGGGTTTTTGTTTTCCAGACCGTTGCTAACGTGTCTGAGGATGCTATCTTCACAAACGCGCATTGTCATCAATCATGCTGGCGAATCGGGTGGTTTAGCTGCGAGCGACTTGTAATCATGGCCACGTTAGGATTCGGTGGTGTGAAATTGTCGGATTTGTTGCGTTTAGGTGGCCGCTACAATGTTGCGCATTCGGTAATGGATCGCTGCCTACCAGGGACACTAATAATGCGTCAAAGTTGGCCACCACTAGCACGCGCCCCGTGACGGGGAAAACAGTGTCCCGCTGGGGGTCCGAACGTTGCATCGAGGCACAGGTGGTCGGTTGGCTGTTAGAAAATCCGTAATTGGAGTTTAATGTTTCGCGTGCGCTGGCTTGCAACGGGGCGGTTCGAACAGTGAGCGAAGTGCGCATGCAGTTAAAGGACAATTTTTTTTTTGCTCGCACGCCCTTAACGTCTTTCAAATAAGATAGCAAATTAAACAAACAAAAAATATCCATGCGCTCGGTCGTGTTTTACAGGAGCCGAGCCGAGTTCACGAACGACGAATGGAAGACAAAAAAGTCAACAGTAAATAAAGCAAACAAAAAAAATGAACAAGTCAAATTCAGATACAAGAGATAAAAAAAGTAGCGTGCTCACGTCTGGTAGAACGCGGGGTGAAGTTACGAAAAATCGATCAAATTTCAGCTACTCCAGTATGGCACACTAACACACCAACACCGCGATTGCTACGGCGTTTGAAAGGACCCCCGAACGAAGGCCCAGGGTGCAAGGGGCGGGACGTAGTCTTTTCCGCTTGAGTAGCAGCAAAACATAACAGGAAAAAATTGCGTATCCGAGTGAGTCTTCTTGTCCGGTTAAAACAACGTCATCGGTGCGGTTAGCGGGAGGGATCTGGTTCCTGGAGAGGTGCATTTCCAGGAAACCTCGTTGCCCACCGCCCACCTAGCACCTTTCGTTTCCTCCTTTCTGGCTGGTCAATTTTCATCCGAAGGAACTAACAACTCGTGCAACTCGGGAGTGGCAAAAAGGCATTCGAAAAAGGGCACGAAGGACACGACCTAGGATGTGGGATCTAGCAACCCTAGACGCGTCGCAACACCTCACGCAGTATCACAGAGCGACGGCAGGATCGCAGTAGTCACCGAGACGAAAAAGGGTGAAGTTCGGTTGTAGCCAAGTTTGACAGCTTCCCGAAACGGGCAGCACTTTCGCGCGAGGCCATGTCGGAGCAGAAGCTGAAAACCGATAAGGATGGAATACCGATCGATGATCCGTCGATACGCGGGTGGTCCCGATATTTTAACAACTGCACGATACGTGGACGGGCGAATGTAAGTATCGCATGGTGCGTTGCCAGTTTTGTGTTTACCGACTGACCATCCAACATTGCAGGTTGCCAAGGCAACGTTGGCGCTGATGGTGGTGGGAACCGTCTACTACCGGTACTTTCGCCCGAAGGGCCCGGATATCTCCGAAACTGACGCGTCGGTAGCTAAAGCGTGAGCTTGATCGGGATGAACCAAAGATGACCAGCGGCCATCTGGCATCGGTGCGACGTTTGGTATGAATTCTTCGGAGCATTGGATCTAATAAAAAAATCTCAAGTCCTCGTCGAGTGCAATCACGCACGATTCCGTCCAAGTTCTAGATCGAATGTAAGAAATAGCCAGAGGACGGTCAGACCTGGAAGGCTCATCAAAACCGGGTTTTGGCTTTGCTTCTGCTTCTATTCTTCGTACACGGCTGGCTGAAGAGGCCAACCGTACCGTAACGCTCGATTCGGGGCCGAAATCATGGTTTGTGGTTCGAGAGCCCTTCAGCTGCTGCTTGGGCCAGCGGCGGATACCTCCGACACTCTCGATCGGGCGTAGGCTCACGTTTGATTCGGACCGGTAACGCCCGGTCCGGGTGTATTTCGGAGCCGCGGGAACTTCGGCACGGCCGAACTGTCTGATTCACTTTCATTACGTATGCAAATCATCCAACGCAGTGCCTGGGAAAGGTGGCCTCCATTAAGGTTTGCGTGTGCGGTGCGAAACTGTGTCTATCGCCACGTTCGTGTGAGATGCTTCAAGGTGGAGTTCTGACCGAGGCACGCTGTGGAGTGTTTTAGAAATCCGCAAATTCTACCAGCTACAGCACGGGCTGTTCGCTCCTTGGCATCACGCACCTAAAAACCGGCTAAACAAACAGCCTCCGGATATCCTGACGATGTTCCGGGCGTCGAACGGAAGGATCTTCACTTCTTACTAAATTGCTAGCGTTGCGTCGCTTGCGGCGTAAATATGCAACGTACGAGGAACCGGAGATGACCGGGTGTCGGGGATAATGTTAAAATTGGAATCAATTTGCACACACCGCGCAAACCCCGCCAGCGTGTTGTGTTCCTGTGTTCTGAAAACAATGTTGAACCGCCCGCGGACGTCTACAGAGCGAGATCTTGTTCGCTCCTTGGATCTTCTTTTCCCTCTCCATCCATCGCCCTATCGACGAATTTTTCGGACAATTTTCAGAGTGGCCACGGCCTGGAACGCCGACCGGGCCATCAAGTATGTCGGATGCCGATGGTAAGAAGTGACGAAGAACGCTGACGTTAAACGCGCGACGAAGTCCCAGAATCGTCTAGGCGGGATGCGCAATCCAGGCAACAGGAGCGACGTGGATTCCATAGAGTTCAAGTAGCGAACGAGCGCGGCCAACGCCATGGGAGTGAAACTTCTACTTGGGTTTGGGTAAGGTTGGCGGTGGAGGCGACGGAGGAAGCGACGGTAACCCGGTAAGAGCGCTGCTCACGGTGAGTATGTAAACGAGCACCCACTAGAGCAGGATTTTGTTTGATTCGTACGTCGTTTCTCCCGATGGCCGAACGGCGGGTCCCAGAGTCCGGGCCAAGTGGATCGATGGAGATCTGCTCGATTGTGATGGGACTACTTCTCGAGGAAATTCTCGACTTCTTTCCCCCCCCCCCCCCCCCCCCCCCCCTCCTGCTTGCCGTTATGGTTAGAATAACAATAAAATAATCATAACAAAACGCCCCATACCCCGCCGGGAATGCGTCCTCCTGCGCCGCTTTCGTTGGACGCGGGAAGATGGACGTCGGGAAAGCGATTAATCATCTCCATCATCGCATCGTCATCACCACCGCACACCGAAGAGGCCTCGATAGATCGTCCTCCAGCTCTTCCCGCGCTCGCTGTGGACCCATTGAGATTATGTAAATTCATGCTGCCCAGCTCGGCCCGGTGAGCGTCGGGCTGTTTGGATAACACTTTTCGGGCGATTCCCGTTTTCGGGCAGGGCTTTCATCATCCAGCCTTCGATGGAGGCTCGATACTGACCACCGGTGAGATCGGTCACAATAGAATCCGGGAGACATGAGCTCGTGACGAGCGCTTCCAAACGGTTCGGGTGGATCGAAGGTGGGTTGTTTAGGAAGCTGTTTCGGGTTGGTTCGGGAGCTGAGAACGTGTCAGTCGTAATTGCTCCAATAAACTGATCCCATTGTGTGTGGCGTGAACATTGAATTGGGGGCATTTATCCACTCATTTGGGTAGCTTCTGAAGCGGTAGCTGAGATCGACATGATCCCTGGAGTGGCACTTGGGCCTGTTTGGAAAGAGCTCGTGCTCTACATGTTTAATCTTTTGATACCCTTTTGATACGCAATCCGAGATCTGAATTCAAAACGACCATTGGCTTCTTTTTCTTGTGCGTCCCGAGAACATCCAACACTTTCACTGCGATGCGAGTGTAAAATATGTATGCGCGTGTTTTTCTTTCCGCTATCATCGATCTTTCTTCAATTTGTTACAATCGATCGACTCGAGGAGCTTCCGGGAAGGTGCCTGCGACACTTGATCGCTTTCATCGGCCCCTCGGACGCCTCGATCGGTGCGAAAAGATAGCGTCAGGGAATCGAACGCCGAAAAACGGTTGGCGCTAGGGGTAGCCGGAACAAATGAGCTACCATTTGTCACTTTAATCTTTTTTTAATTCATACACCCCTACGCCCCCTTTGGGGAGAGCGGAAAGCGGGGCGGAAAGTACATACCGCACGTAACAAGGGTGTCGAGGGTAAAAGGGTTCCGGTGGATTGTCGTGCTTGTGTTCAGTTTTTTTTACGAAACTGTCCGTGAAATTATGTCTTCACTTTCACTCGCTGACAGCTTTCCCCTTGAGCGCATTGTTTTCGGACCTCTTTGGCACCCGTGGTTTGACAAATATTGTCGCACTGTCCGTAGGGTCCTGCGGTCTGCTTCCCCATGTTGCCTTTTCCAAGGTAGGGAAATAGGTTTTTTTTTATCCACGATAAACACCTTTGAAAGGAAATGCCCTTGCAAAGCCCTACAACAGGTAGAAGCCCCGATCGAGCGAGGATGGCAAAGGCAAGGTTTAACAAATTGTCAAGCGAATATCCTTTTTCCACCGGGGTTTCGCAGTAGCCGAATCAAGACCAGCCACGCAGTACCGTTTATGAGCGCTGATGTTCGTGCGGTAGTACCGGAAGCTTAATCTGTTTTTTTCTTCTATGCGCCATGTGCAAACAGCAAACGGAGGAAAAGAAAGAGAAACGTGGAGGAGACGTGATTAATAAGTGGAAAATTTGATTTCCGTTTTCCGTGTTGCCCTCGGTGCCCTGGAACCGTTCGAGGGCAGGATTAATTATGGTAAGGCAAATTAATATGGTACGGTTTTGCTTGCATACATCGAGGAAGCCTTCGCAAGTCTGGCGTGCATCCTCAAGACGCTAACGGATGAAATGATGGTCCTTTTCTTTAACAACATGGAATCGGAAGGCGCACTCCATAAATCGAATACCGTTAGTGGAAAGGAAAGAATCAGGCTTCCTTTGCAACCGTGAAATCAATTGGTAACATATCGCACCCTGTTATCCTACAGGAACTGTGGTCTATGGGCGAACGGTGCAGGAAGGTCCTGGTACCGGAAGTTTACCGGTTGCTTGAGTGGCTTGTTGCTGAAATGTGGATACAGTTAATTATGAGTCCTTAGGCACGGTTTGGGTTTGAAAAATCACGGTCGGTATAATTATTATCATTCTTATAAGCAGTACCGTTTTTAAAATTCAGAAAGGGGAAAGACTACCGTTTCTTATTTGTAGCAATTATTTTCAGTTGTTGAGGTTTTAAATATTCTTATTTATTGAAATTTTTTTCAATGTTCTTCTTTAGCCGGGATTCAAGCAAGCCTTTAACACTGATCAAGCGATCTTTCCACGGCTTCTGTTTTTAGGACGCCTCAAGCGTGAAGTAGAGCCTTTTTTCGGATCCTTGTTCGGTGTGTTTGTCTACTTCCTGGTTCCGAAAGTTTATTTTTTCTCCATATCTTCGGCATGTGCCAGCAGTCGAAGGACTCGTGGACGCGCTAGAAGGAAAGGCAGATGTTACGATCGGTTGGTGCAGACGCTGCACTGGATAGTTTTTTCGTTGTTTTAACATTCGGTAAAAAACATGGATTTGATCCTTTCAAAGTGGAATTAGGCTTACAACATAAGAGTCGCAAAAACTATGCTTTCAAATGAGTGTCGAATGAGAGAATATAAAAAAACCGTTTCACGTGAAGCCCCGCAAGAGTTCGGTGCTTCTTGTTACTAAAATTTCTTAGAATACAACGTGGACTCAACAGTCTTGTTTTTTTTTTTGGGTTGGAGCCAGTTCGCGATTGCTTGCTCGTGTGGCGTATTCGTTTATCTTTTCTTTTAAGGCCAAAAACAAAAAACCTAAACGCCACATTTAGAGTGAAAATGCACCGAAAGATAACCCGTTACCTTCAGGGAAGTGCTTCGGGCTGGAGCAGGGTCAAGATCCTTGGGCTCCAAATTAGAAGGCGTTAAACAAACAACTCATCGCGAAAATCGTGCCGGTTTTTGGAAACGCCGGTGCGACGCTTTGAGCTCGAAACGAAACGGGCCGCACACTGACGCGCTAATTAATGGGCACCGGCAGCCGCGTGAGTTATGAGTGATGCTGCGTTCGCACTGGTTTGGTTTCGCGGGTTGACGACGATCGTGGAAGAAGGCTTAAGATACTGGCTAGGTTTCCCTAAGGCTAGTCCTGTCTGTCCTATTAGCGCCCTTTGATGTCTTCATTTAGAAAGAATCCATTATTAAAGTGGATCGAAAAACAAGATCAACGAATATAACTTGATTGACCTGTCCGTTTCGAATAGTTTTAAATGTGTAGAGTTGATTTGTTTATACAAGTAAGCAAGCGAATATCGGTAATATTCTCTGCATCAATAATAGGATTCAAATTTCGAACCATTTAGTACGTGAGGATCCTTTTAAAATAACTCTTTTCTTCATAATTGAAGCTGCTATTTATTATTGATCCTGTGAGTGTCGAAAGGATTGAACCCAAGCGAAAGTGCACCCTTCCCTAAACTAATGCTCTTTTTGAGAAAAAATCAAGGCCCCAACAAGAACGTAGTTTAGCAAGATTTATCACTTCTGACCCATTGAAAGTGGTCGCACCTTTTATGCACCCGATTGGAGTTGCTTCACCAAATTTTCCACTGTTCCCGATCCCGATCATCAGCAAGGTTTGTGTTTCTTAAATTCGCATTTGGTGCAAAAAGGGAGCCAAAGATTTCGTGTTACTCTGGCAGACCGGTGCCCACTATCGAATTAATCAAATTAAATCGGTCCGGCTTTTCAATGGGCAAAATGGATGCGCCCCGCGGGAATGGGGCTTCTGGATCTTCTGAGAATCCCATTGATCGCGGGTTCTCACACAACCGATCGATCGAAGGGGAGGAGAAGGCAAAAAAAAACGAAAGAAATACATGGAAGCTGCGTTTACATTCAGGAGGAAAACGATCGCGCGATCGTGAAAACGGAAATGGTCGTGAAATAAAAATCGAAAAGCATGAATGAAACCCCCAGCCTTACCGCTGCTGCTGTCAGTAAAAGTGTTTTCTGAATGAATTGTTTTTCTACCGGACTGTAAAAGTAAAAGTCGCTCCTGAGCGATAGATTTACACTTTTATTGCACATTAAGTACAGCTGCTGCGGTTGATTTTTATCGAGTTCTCTAACTCGTTTGCGCCGCCGTGGGAAGAACACTGGTTTTGTCACTTGCTACATAACGACACGGGAAAAGGATAACACACAGCCATTGAGTGACATCCTCACGCCCTCGCCAAGTTATCACCGTTAAACATCGAGCACAAAGGAATCGAAAAGCCGGTGCGGGTTTTGTTTTCCCGTGTGATAAAACCAACCATTCTACAACACACCCTTCATGGGCGTTGCTGTCATTTGACTTTTCTGTTGCCGTCCTCACTTCGGGACGCTGTTGTATCTATCCCACCACGTTGTCGGACAAGTATCCTTTTGTTATCCTTTCGCTACCTGTCTACCAGTCCCTGGGGGCGTCTTTAATAGCGCCGAAAAACAGCAGACTCCGGAATTGGAAAGGGGTTCGTCGCTTGTTGGATCGGGCATGTCTTTCGTTCAATGAATCTCGCTTTGAATAAAACGCATTAGCAGAGTAATAATAGTGGGATGGTCTCAGTGTGAACGCCTCCGGGTGAAGAAAATACACTACTTCTAAAGAACCCACCCAAAAATACCGTTCTTTTGCCTCAAATATCAAACCAAATCTTTCGCGGCGCAAAACACCGCTTCAGCAAACAAGGATCCGTGAACTTGTTTGAGGTTTTCGATCATTTTTCTATCATGGTACCTTGTTGTGGGAAACAAAATCTCTATCCATGCCGTCAGAGAAATATTAAAAAAAAGCTCGTCAAAACGCATCGGAAAATTGGTAACAGTCCCACCGATTGCGGTGAATAGAACGAAAATTGGAAGTTCCGCCATCCTTCAAATGAAAATTCGAGCAGGTTCTATCACTTCGAAGCTAGTTGGCTTCTTCCCACTGTCCTTGCGAGAAGTGATTGCGTGCTGACGAGGGAACGCAACCCGGCAAACATCGACCTCTCCAAAAAGCGTTCCCTTGCCCGAGGAAGAGTCCTTTTGCCACCGAATGGTAACAAGTGTTGGGAAATGGAAACAAGGATAACGCCAGAAAAAATCTCATAGGTGATAGAAACAAAATAGAAAAAAAGGCTCAGGTAGAAGTTGTTGCCAAGGGGATAACGTTGGGATTTGTGTTCGAAGAGAGATTTTTTTCTGTTAAATGCACCTTCGTCCGGCAGGTACACCAACGTCTTCCCAAACAAAGCGCAACGCAAACGAAACATGCCCGAATTTATTTGAAAATAATTGTTTCAGCTATTGTGCTGTGAATTGGATTGAGGTTTTCCTGGCTCTGCTCGGAAGAAATCGTAGTCTGCGTCGGCTCCGGAGATTATTGCGAGGCGGAAGAAAAGCAGATCACTTGAGCACTTCAGGAAGTGGAAGATTGCTCTTTGGCAAACGGCACACCAGGGACCAGAAATCTACTCCCAAACAGGAGCTCCTTCAGAAATTCCTCTAGTAATGTAGGGAAAAAAGAAAAACTCCACCGAGCCCGGACGTAAACATTCAAGCACCGGACCAGAAATTGATTTATAATTACAGTCTCCGATCATGTCCTCGTCCTCGTAGCGAACTTCGAGGACTACGCCAGGCCAATCAAAACCAGTGTCTTCTGGCTGTTGTTTGGAGTTTGGGTGCATCGGCGCACGCACTTCCTCGGCCGGCGTAATTGGCGCTATTGTTTCGCTAATCATAGTTTATGCGTCGGAAAGTAGTCCATGTCAGCCCATCAAATTTCGGTCACGATGCCCACCCGGAAGTAGAGTTGGAGTGGAAAATTGATTTCGTCCAAATTTGTCCACACGGTGCGCGCCGTTCCTGGTGCTGAAGAAGCTACCGTCTGCAGAACCAATCGATCCCTCGAGGATGTCCTTATGGCTCAACAGAAGTCATCCTGCAGGAGACGTGAAAATGGTGCAACTTGAGCTGATAAAAAATAAGTCGTTTTTTCAACTGCGTCTGGCGATCACTCGTTGGCAGCATGCGTTATTTGTGTTGATTAAATAAAGTGCAAAAAATCTCTTCTTTAGAACACAAAAAAAGGCTTTGAACGCAACATCGTTTAATTATGGTCATAAATGTTTTAACCAGAAAAACCGCACACACGTTCTGTCGCTCACGTTTCAGGGAGGCGTTTGTGTAAGCCGCAAAGTTGCAGTCGGGCGGAAAAAGCCGTAAACCACCAGAATCACAAGCCACACATATTAGGCAAGAGCTGTTCGAGCCGGTCAGGACACAGCTCAGGCTCGTAGTGTGTGGGGTCTTGCTATGGAAAAAAGCTAACAGAATATTGCGAAACAAGTGTAACATGAGATGTCCTTTGCTCGGGGGCAATTTCTCGTCGGACCGAATGCACCCTTTTCCATGAAGGAGAAGAAGACGATGATCGAGGGAGGTAAGCACGAAGTGAGGGCGAAAGGCAAACTGTCACAAAATTCTGCCACTTCTCGGGTTCTTCCCTGCAAAGTCGCCCAAGAACTTGCTCTTGAAACGGGAAGCAAAACAAAAAAATCTTTCCCAAAACTGGGAGAAAAGTTGGTACCAAGGACCGGTCTTCGCAGTCGCGGGCCCAGGAAAGGCACCCGGAGACGGCACATCACCCCAATATCGGAAGATGGGACTTTAATGTTCCATCCACCCGGTGCGCATAGAGCTTGACTTCCTGTGCTTAACTTTTTCCCACCACCGGACGGAAGTTTCATCTGAGCGTAAATCCCCCCGGTTTCGGCTTGGCCATGGCCTAAGAAAGCCTTGAAGCGGTCGTCGATGAAACGCAAAAACGCCGCGCTTGACCCTGGGCGGGCCCAGTCCAAGGCGATCCTCCCGCAAAGAGGAACACGGTACGGTTTCGACCTCATTCTGAAGGTTCCTTTCTGGGAAGGCGCCGACGGTGCCAGGGTTCTACCGCCGCTAGAACCGTTAGCGAAAGGATTCGATTACCATGCGTCGGCAATGATTAGTTATTCTAGAGTAAGAAAAACAAACCAACACGCACACACACCACACAGTAAAAGAACTAGCTTTACGCACCGCCGACACGCACGAATGCGTATGGGTGCGTCGGGCGCTCACCGACAAGGCCTTGTATTTTGGTGCGGAATTTTACGCTTTGCTGAAAGTGTTGGAACGGATCAAAACAAAAGCTAATCAATTAGTTTGGCAGGCAAATGTGGTCGGGATGGAGATGGAAAGGATCGTCTCGGGGCTTCGGTTGGCAGATTATGTCAGAAGACGAACGGTAAAAAGGTTCCGCATGCACAGTGATGGGCAAACAAATACGTTTATCCTACTTGAATTATTGAGATAAGCGCCGAAAGAACGGAACTCGTTTCGGAAATAATTTTAGGTAGTTTGTAATGTTTATTACAATTCATATAATTTATTTTCTAGAAAGAATGTATAATCCAAAATTTACTTAAATGAAACTAAACTTAACTTTTTTAATGACTTAACGACTTTTTACTTACTATTTCTTATACTTTAACATATTTGGTTGAAGTAATCATGTCTTTTCAAAGTAATATAGCGATGGAAGTTAAATTGTTTGGACATTTAAAAATTAAAGGTAATTTTAAATTTTGATTTTCAGCATTATGAGGATCATAGTAAAAATAATTTAAACGTTCTTTCGATAAGCACGAAAGAAAATAATAATTTTCCCTCGCTTCGTTACTTGCATCCATCACTGTAGAGTGGGTTCTAAGCGCCTTACGTGGTTGCGCTTGGGTCAAGGGTATTGAATAACACAAAATCTGTCTCTAATCCTTTCCCGGAGCCGGCGCACTCGTGGGTGGCATTCGATGTCGGGTCCGGAGCTTCTGCTTTCCATCCAGGCGACTCTGCTTCTTGCAATAAATTCTGGGAAACGAGTTGTCCCACTTGTTTCGTGCGGGATGCTGTGCAAAGCAAGACAGTGGGACAAGGTTAGTTTCTGCTTTGTCTTGAGGGAGGATACCGAAACGGTGGCGCCACGGTAGTCGTTCCCTTGTGCTGTACACCACATTCGTCAAACCGCCAACGACCCGGGGTTGCGTTTGAGTTTTATTGGATTTTAATTTGACGCAAGCCGCCTCCGGCAATCGTCCCGGTGTCCTTTGCCGTTTGTCATTCGGCCCGTCGGCAGATCTCCGCCCCGGTAGGACAATCGCCAAACAAACACACCCCCTCTCGGTGTCTGCCGATCGGGGTTGGGCTCATAAATAAGGCAGCTACCTTTCTGTCACCCGGTTCGGTTCGAAGTACCCGATGTTCGGCGGTTGCTTCAAGGATTGGCAGGTTTTCGGAGTTTGCACGTCGGCGGTCGCATTCATTCATTCATTCATTCGCGAGACATGATTCACCTGCTCACCCGGTGTGGGAATTCCTGGAGCGCAATGAATTTCAGGCTTGTCTCGTCGCCCCCGATGACATGCAGATTGCAACCGCGGACAGAACAATGCCCCCCGGAGTCGATGGCCGTGGACCTGCTGCACGCCGTCAAAACCGATACTATAGAGACATAAAGCAAACGGCGAAAAATATGTACCCACCCGTATGTCCGAGCGAATGTATGATCGGGACCCTTTCGAAGCGAGTTCGATGCGCACGACCCGGAACGGGACAAATTGAAGGATATTTTGTCAAATCGATAACCATAAAATTATAATCCTCCCGAAGCGTATCGGTATCAAAGTATCGCCACCGGGACGGCTGCACGGACAAATGTTCTGGCGAAAGAGCACCGGGAAATGGGTGTGTGTCCTTTTAGGCGTTTCCTTTCTTTCTTTTGCAGTCCCTTGACGCCCGAAAGCCGCTTTGGAATGTCGATTTTCCGCACAAGATAGCGTTGGGGTGGTAATGCAGAATGACCCCTAGGAAAGCAAGCGAGTACGGCGATGGTGAAGATTTGCATTTTCCGTTAGCCTTAAAAACACCTGCCCTTGCGCCGGGTCGTTGGGTGATCTTCACCGGGAAAGATCAAACGCTCGGCAATTGGCAATTGTAGAAACGAAAGGTTGGGTCTCCGAGCGGACGGGAGGAACTTCTGGTTCCTAGAGCAGATATAGCCAAACATTCTCGAAAGGATTACACAAAGAAAGCTAAAATGGATGGCGTTCAGAAAAACGAAGGAACGAAGCTCGGGGTTAATCTCCCTGCGCCATCGACGAACGGGAAATTAGTGGCACCGGTTTAATTTCCGCCAGCGCCATCGGAAGGGTATTTATCGATTAGCGATCGAGGTAAACGCGGCAAGCGTAGCGGTACGGGTAGTGTTGTGTCAAGTAGCTCTTTTCATTGAGCAGAGCAGAGCCTGCTCGCTCAATTAGATGAGCAGAGCGAGCCACCTAGCTCAGCTGCTCAGCTTGCTACTGAGCTGAGCTGTTGTTACTGAGGTGGCTCACCTGCTGAGGTGGCTCACCAACTGAGCTTGCTCACCTACTGAGGTGGCTCACCTACTGAGGTGGCTCACCAACTGAGCTTGCTCACCTACTGAGGTGGCTCACCTACTGAGGTGGCTCACCTACTGAGGTGGCTCACCTACTGAGGTGGCTCACCTACTGGTGGCTCATCAAACTCAGTTGTGCGGTGGCTCAGTAAACTCAGTTGTGCTGGTGGCTCATCAAACTCAGTTGTGCGGTGGCTCAGTAAACTCAGTTGTGCTGGTGGCTCAGCAAACTCAATTGTACTGGTGGCTCTTCAAACTCATTTGTACCGGTGGCTCAGTAAACACAGTATGTTTTATGTCCATGAACCGACAGTTGAGTAACATTGTAAAACTGATAAGTTAGATGGTCAAACATGTTCGTTTAATGCGGTTGGTAACACGTTAACCGCCATGTCAGTCCCTGGGGACTGACCGTTTCCGTTGGGTGAAGTTTTCGTTCACGTCACGTCGGTCCCTTGGGACTGACAAATCTATGAGTCGTGTCGGTCCGCCAGTGTCGGTCCACCGGTGTCGGTCCGCCAGTGTCAGTCCGCCGGTGTCGGTCCACCGGTGTCGGTCCGCCAGTGTCGGTCCGCCAGTGTCGGTCCGCCGGTGTCAGTCCGCCGGCGTCGGTCCACCGGTGTCGGTCCGCCAGTGAAAGAGATAGCGACATACGGTCTTAGGCAAAGTGGAAGGGTACGATTTTCCCCTTCGTGCCCTACTTCTTGTCTCGTCCTTCGTTTTTGCAGGCTGTTTGCTCTGAGCGAGGTGCGGATATCGCGGCGCGTTTGGGTTATGTTCTTTCTTTTGCTTTTATTCTCTTTGTCGCACTTGCACGGATTGCATGCGCGTATGTGTGATTGTGCACGGGTCTATTGGACCCGTTATTTTTTGCAGGCCGTTTGCAGGCTTATCAGTTTTACAATGTTACTCAACTGTCGGTTCATGGACATAAAACATACTGTGTTTACTGAGCCACCGGTACAAATGAGTTTGAAGAGCCACCAGTACAATTGAGTTTGATGAGCCACCGCACAATTGAGTTTGCTGAGCCACCAGCACAACTGAGTTTACTGAGCCACCGCACAACTGAGTTTGATGAGCCACCAGTAGGTGAGCCACCTCAGTAGGTGAGCCACCTCAGTAGGTGAGCCACCTCAGTAGGTGAGCCACCTCAGTAGGTGAGCAAGCTCAGTTGGTGAGCCACCTCAGTTTTTGTTTCAGAGAGGTAGCTCTCTGCTCAGTGAGGTGAGCAGAGCGGCTCAGGTAGCTCATCTGCTCACTACACAACACTAGGTACGGGTCGGGTTTTCTTCGACGAAAAGTTATCCACAGGACCGCCTCCCTATTAAGTAGCTCGCACGAAATCAAATTTAATTTTCGGGAAGTGATCCAATACCGATCGGATGGATTCCCGAGAGTGGCTCGCGAAGTCAGGGTCAAAGGGAAAATGATCGAAACAAATGCGGGCGAGAAAGAAAGAGCTTCCTCAACCGGTGGTCGTGGGAATTTCTCCGGCAGAAGCAGCGAGTGACGGAAGGTTTTTGGGCGGATTGGCGTTTGCGCGCATTCCTTCATTTTCCTGCTCGACCCGGTGCAGTGGACGGTAGTAACCGCACGGAAGCCGATGAAATCTCGGGCTCACCTTCGCCGCTGAGTGGCCTTTCCGGTCCTTTGGCGTCTCGTGGGAAAGTGAATTAATTAAAAACGGTTGCGAAACACAACGCAAACGTAAACAGTGAACGGCGTCGGCTTCAACTCCACGAAACGGGGAGGGTAAACAAGGGTGAGATGGCCATCCATCCTTCGCTAGGGGTTTCGCCTTCCATGTAGCCGCCGGGTGCGAGGAACTCCACGGAAGGGGAACGCACTGCATGTCCTGCGCACTAGCTCGGATGCGGTTGCGAAGCTGATGATTGGTTCCCTGGCATGGCACGCGTGTCCTGAGGTGTTTATTTTTTATTCCTCTCCACCGTCGAGCGGGACGAAACGGCACGAAGTGATGTCAAAAGCGGAGAGAAGATTCAGCATCGAAGTAAAGGTCGAAAACAACGAACGAGAACATGTTTTTCTTCAGTTCTGTTTTCCACGCCGTTCCCGAGGGTGCTTTTGGTCGAAGACGAAGTGAAGTTGAACGAAGCCACCCGAAGTGATGGCCGGGGTTGGTAAGGTATAAAAAGGCGCTGCACCAGGAAGCGGACAGATCAGTTTGGAAGAAACCTCTTAACGGAGCAGAAACAGTTTGAAGCAGCTCGGTCAGAATGAGTGCGACGGAAGTTTTCTACTACCATCAACAAAGTTATCCGGCGTACTGCGGACATCAAGCGGATCCACAGCAACAGTTGCACAACTTTCCGAACTCCTTCGGCCATGGAAACGTGGATGGATACTTCACCGGAGCCGGGTGGTTCTATCCTCCGGTGGAAGCGAGCAGTGACGAGTACGACCCCTGTGCGAATGGGGACATTTTCCCGCCCAGCCCACAGTCGACCGGTGGCGAAAGTGTCGAAAGCATCGCCACGCCCGACAGCTACTCAACGGTCGAGGTCCGTTTGAATACGCCGGTCAGCACAACGTCGGACGGAGCTAGCACCTCCGACAGTGATATCCAGAGTCCTGCCGATCCGCTGCCGAAGGTGACGAAGGGGAAAGGCAAACGGGGTGGCGCCGTGCCGACGGTGGTGCGACGGAAGCGACGCCTGGCGGCCAACGCGCGCGAACGGAAGCGGATGCAGGGGCTGAACGAGGCGTTCGATCGGTTGCGCCAGTATCTGCCCTCGCTCGGCAACGATCGACAGTTTTCCAAGCACGAAACGCTGCAAATGGCTCAGTCGTACATCGGTGCGCTGGTGGAGCTGCTGGATTAATTGCGGAGAAGGTGCGGAGAACGGTGCCGGGAGCAATAGTTAATTTATTGATTGTTTTTACTTATGTACAGTTCGTTAGCATTTATAGTTATTAAGGATCTGTAAGACTTGTTAAAATAAATCAATATTTAAAGAATAATATAACAAACATGATTGTTTTCTTATTTGTTGATCGCAGTTGTTCGTTACTATGAAAAACATTAAGAATTTTTGGAGGGACGGTAGTGGACCCAAAGGAATCCTATTAAAATTCAAATGTATTCTTTTTAAAGTCTTTTTTACAGTAACCAATCAACTTTAAGTTATGGTTAGATAATGCGGTTCTTTCATATGAAATGAATCCGAAAACAAAAAAATTTTATTCTAACAATTTCAAAGGGATGCCTTTGTTTTATGATTTTCGAATACACAAATTAGTAAGGATGCAAATAGAACACAAAAAAAATAACAAAGGAAGTTTTATTTTTTTAAATTAATTTTGAGTAACGAAAATTTGTATTGGAAAAAGCGAAACATAAATTTATCTTAAAAACAACTTTTCTTAAACTCTCATTGAAATTGACATTGACCATTCTTCACGTAGAAAGATATAATATTCGTCTAAGCTGAGGGTTTCTACAAGGCTCGTGAACCGTTCTTGCATTTCGGTTGGTTTTGTCCCCTTATTTACAACTTTATTTAAAACTTGTTCATCAGTATCGTTAGTTACAAACAAACCTACAGTGTGTATATTCATGCTGGATAACAAAATTTCTTTGATATTCGAATTTACTTTATCCTTCTTAGCTTTGATGAATTTCTTTCGCAAGACGCGAGGACGCGTTGGCTGTTATGTTATGCTTTTAATATTTAGGTCCCTTTTGTAAATTAATTTATCAACAACTCATGAATTGAGATAAAAACAATGGAGTTCGTTAAAAAATCTGTTGTTTCTGTACGAATCATAATAAAATCCAATTATACTGCTTAATACCATTTGTGTTTACTCATTTGCCAATTTCTCCTTCCGCTAAAAGTGGAATATATGTGCATTTCACTTTATTTGATATCGTCGATTGCGAGTGAGTCCTTTCCGCAACCCATATGTAAGGTGCCAAAACGATAATTCATTCCGTCTCCCGTTTACCCTCCGTCAGCTCGCACTTTTTCCCTGGGCCAGCCGGCAAAATCCGGCCTGCGCACAAAGCGGTCGACCCGAAGCACGTGGGTGTGATGTGCGTTTGGGCAGATTTTAACAAAACAAACACACAACAACCGTAACGCTGGGACCCGTCTCCGCCATATGGCCATAGTAGTCCGGGGCAGCAAGTGAGATTGGAAGGAATAGTGTTTGTGGCTTTTCCGATCGAGAAGATCGCACAGGTTCAGGAAAAAAAGCCTGCGTTCTAGGTACCGGATAAGATAAGGAGCCATTAGGTAGCATCATGGGTTGCAGGAGAAGTTTGCCAAATGTTCCTTCTAGGCGAACTAACACGTGATGTTGGCGATTGAAAGGGAACGACGAAGGATACTGGAACTAATGTGACGTAACGCGCCGTATACGCAGATGTTAGACGTAGGATCGTGGGCAAGGAAAGCTAGCCGGTGCTGAAAATCACGTCAATCAAAATGGAAATGGAAATTGCAAGCAGAAGTGAATCCTGCGCACGCGTTAGAGTTGATCGGCGCGCAGGCACGAGCACGCTTAATTTGTGTCTGATCAGCCCCAAAACCGCAAACATTCAGGGCGCACGAGCAGAATCGCCGAAAATTAGTGCCATAATTTTCTGGCACGCAATATGAGCATCACGGAGACGATCGTGGGCCATATTCTCTCGCTTCCAAGCCAAGTCCAACCAATGTTAGGTTAGTCCTCGTAGGAACCAACCGTACCGCTCGCCCTCCGCGTTCCGGAAGTGGCCATTAAAGGAAGACGCTGAAAGGCACGAACCCTTGCATCCATTGTCAACTGGTGCTTCCTTCATCTTGAATTTTTTTCGTAGTTTCGTCCTTACTACCGGCCTGTCGACAGCATAAGGCGTCACTTGTTCGTTGGCCGTGATGTGTGTTTGTGTTTTTCCCCCATTCCAACCCGGCCTGCAACCGCCACGTCCGTACGCCAAGCCACATCCGAAATGGCAACATATGTTGCCTTTAACATCCTGATGAGTTTTCCTTTGCGCTACGGTCATGTTTTCGTACCTTCGTGTTCTTTCGAACCACACTCACCAACACACACACACGCGCACGCTGAGGAAAGGAAACTGAGAAACTGTAGGTTTGATCCCCTCCGCCACCTCGTTTCCCCACCGGACAGCCCGCAACGGTGTGGCGTGAATATCCTTTGTGTGGTTTCCTTCAACGTGACGCGCAACTCCAACTGACTCACTCCGGATCGGCAGAACAGTTTCCTCAACCGGAATAGGAAAAAAAACGACAACGTCAAGCTGAAGCACACATAGACGACATGAAAGCGAAGAAACAAGCTCAACCACAACACCGTGCACTCCCCGGAGGGGGATGAAAGAAGATCCTTTGGCACGTCCTGCGTGTGTGTGCGAGAAAGTAAGTTTCTGCGCATGTGGCTTACGATCGCCCATTTATTTGTGCCGGCCGATGTCCAGGAGGAGCGATGCTCACGCTTGGCTGCGTTTCGTGCAGTGAAGTTGTGGGTTGTGGTTTGCTTGTCGGTGGTAATTGTATTGTGTTACCGGCAGCGTGTGCCAGTCGCGTGGCATTCTCGTAAACAAAAAATGGAGGGTTGCTAGTAGATCTTAGCATAAGAAAGAAAATGTATATAAGATATGAACAAACTTGGAAAAGTTATACTAAGAATGAGTGTAGAATGTTCTGATTTTGAGTACTGATCTCTTAAGGAAGAACAGAACATATGAATTTTATGGTGAGTTGTCCTTGTTTTTTATTTTAAACAAGAAAACGTAATAAAAATCACTATATGAAGGTCTAATGAATTTATTCATCATAGTTGAAAAAAGGTTTTTCCAAAAATGCTACTTCAACTCTGTCAAGACATTAACATTATTAGTTAATTTTCATTAAAATAACTTGAAGTCCTTAATTAGTAACTGATTAGCCTAACTTAGTAAAACTAAGCCAATTTTATCTCTCCCACTGTTATTTTTATTTGTATGTAACGCAGGCATTTAAATGTTTCTCAGAATTACTAAGTCCGTAAATGTCTCCAACTTTCAGGTCATAACAGTACAGTATATTTTAATCAATAATGTATTACAGTATTTTAAAAATGAATAAGTTTTATTCTAATTTAAAAAGAGAAAGGATTTGCAAACTAACATCAGCGTACTTAATTTGAGATTTATTAATATTAATATAATTCTTTGAACAATCAGATTCAACAACTTAGACCAAGTGAAGAGAATAATAAAACTTTATTGTAAAAGAATTTCCTTCAGTTCAAACCTTTCTATTTCTATTTGGCCGTTAGGGAATCAGAAGATTATACAACAATGCGAAAAAGCCTGTGTTGAAATTGGTTTTTCAATTTAAATCAATCAACGAATAGAAAACTTCGTGCATTTCTAAAGATACATACCCATAATGATAAACTACATATACTCGCAGTCAATCTCTCTTCATCGGTCCGGATAAAGAGTCCGGTCGTCCATGTGTTTGTCGTTTGAACCGACCGGGCCAGAATGTCTGGTAGAGCACCGCGCTAGAACAAACAAAAAATTCGCGAATTTCCCACTGTTTGCCCAGCGCAAACACACCACATCAACTCGCCGGAGGAAAACGCCGTCCATGGACACCGTATTCTCGACCGGGGCCGCTTTTCTATCCGATCCCTCCGGATCGAATCTGCTCTCTAGAGACCGGTTCGGTTCTGGGTGGCGATGGACGACGGATTACGTGGCAGCGCGAAAACGGCTCGCCATGATTGACGCATTAATTGGATCAAATGCAATGGCCCGCCGTGACCGGGCGCTCGCTGGGTTTCGGTTTCACTTGACTTTCTGAACCCTTTCGGGTATCACCGTCGGCCCTATAAAATCCATCTCTCTCGCTTTGTGGGCCACTGTCGGTGTAACAATTAGTGACGATTACGCCACGGTTCAGGTTTGGCGAACGGAATTGCATCACTGCACGGCGTTGTGCTTCCAGTCGGCAAACATGGAAGCACATATTATTTATTTGAAAAGTTTTCCCACCCACCCTGGGGATGGGCTGGATGGATATCCTGTGAATGAGCTGAACCGAACCACCGGACAGGGTGGGGGGTGAGGATGCAATTTTTATTGTGATTTCAATTTGACGGAAATGATATTTATCTCATAAATGATGCGCACACGCGGAGAACGTACGGAGAAGCTGGACGGGAACAAAAGGCTGCCCGGGAGAACAAACGGGGAAAAAGGGAATATCAACACGCATGAAGAGCGGACTCCTGCTCGGCAAGAGGAAGTCAAGTGGATGGCATAATACTACCGGGCCCTCTTCGGTTGCATACGGACGATTAAGCATCGTTGAGCTGCGTCCGTCCACTTGAGGGTTGGGAAAATAGTAGGCCATCGCGTTGCTGTTAGAGTCTAGGTCTGGACCGAGGAAGTATCCCCGGGAAACTGGGAGAAAAAGAGAGGTTGTTTCGCTTTCTCCACATTGACCCCTTTTGTCCGGTTCGCTTCAAATCACTGTCAAATAACTGTCATAATAAACAGTGCAAATCGCTCGCGGGAAAAGGAAGCAAAAGGGTGATTTTGGGAACGAGATTCGAAACATTCTGCAAAGCTTAGGCCTTGGGGTTTTTGCGTGCGCGTCACATTAGAGGCTGGTCACCTATCGATCTTACTTCATCGGTTTAGAGGGAAGGCTCCAAAAACTGGTGGAAATTTAAACTGAAATGGACCGAGTTGGACGACCGGTGTTGGTTTGTACCGTGTTTCATACAGGACCTTTCCCCTTCGAGCTCGTGCTCGTGGTTTAGGAGCTGGACAAACCTATAATTATCCTTGGCGGCCACAACTTTGTAGCGCATTAAGGGGGAAAACAATAAAAAAAAAACATCGTTGGCGTAGTGCGTGCGCGCTCCGGTCCACGGACCATCCTTTCCGAGGATCGGGCGTTGGGTCGAAAAATATTTCCGAGGATCGGTTCTAAGAATTTTGAAAAAACACGACCGGTCCACCGAATACGATGTATAATTTTAATGTGAGGGATAGAAGTGGGGAAGTGGGACGAAATGAAGTCGCGACTTACCGATCCGCGGGTTGCGTGCGATGAAGACGTCCCGAACCGAAACGCAGAAAGGACACAAGAAATTCAAATGTGCCAAGAAAAAAAGGATAAGAATTTTGGATCGCGTCGGTGCGTATGATTATCGCAGCGTGCGTCCGACGATGAGGCTGGAAAGAGCGGTATGATGAAATTGATTGAACTGGACGCGTACGCACCGCCTCGAAGGGTAGCATTAGGGTTGCGGTTTGGTTCTGTTTGGACGCTGCAGACGATAAACACGCCCCGACGTCCGCGGTATGTAAACAAACCGGGCACCCGATCGAACCCCGGTTGCCTGGATTGTTTTATCGCGAGGGAAAATTAATTCATCTTAGCTGCCAAAGGATTCAAAGGGACTGAGCTTTGAGCAATGTTTTGCTTCAGGTAAAGCCCGCAATAGTCGGCAATCATCGGCTTTTGATTTTGTGTAACGAGCTAGGTACGTCACTCGGCGAAACGCGTTGGAGTGTGAAGAATGACGAGTGATTGAAGCGATGGGAAGCGTCTGGAAATTGAGTCCTCGCAGCTTTCGGCATGCCTGTCAAGACAGCATAATAGGGTGCACTGTGGGTCGGCTTCTCGATTTCGGCAGAAAACGTGTTCCGGAACGGCTTGGGATTGGACTGAGGACGTGACTTGGTGAAAATAGATTCATGCTAGGGACCGTCAAAGAAAGGATTAGATTGATGGGAAAGGATATAGAGCGATGTTATTTTAAAAAAATGAGTTCAAATTTAAGCTTTGCGGCATTTTTAAACTAAAGCACTTAATAAAGTAAACAAAAATACGGTAGTTTTATTTTGTCGTCCTGGTTTCTATACATTTGCTTTATTTCACACATACTTTCATCATTGTAATAAGAATTTATTTGTGATAACATTTTTATCTTTTGTATTTACTGATTTGTAACGTGTGTTTGAAGTGTTATTTAATAAAATGAAATCACGATATTTCAAATGATAGTATTATGAACGTAGTATTAATTGAAATAAACCTTTCTTTTCGTTGAAAACATTGATCGTGTCGTTTTTTCTTAAGCGAAGCAAAACAACGTTTCATATTTTTTCGTTTAATGTTCTTTTTTTGGGAAATATGATTATAAGACATCTGAAGAAATTTGTTTAATTGGTCTATTGGTAATTGGTATTTTAAATTGGTCACGCGCAAAAATTTCCTATAATTTAGTTACTAAAGAAAACTTACTTCAATTTAGTACCGCTTTTTATAAAATCTTTGACTTAAATTAGGTAGAAAGAAATGAGAAATAACAGTAAATGAAAACAACAGCTCGTGTGATGAAATAACTGCCATCATGGTCTTGTTATTATTACAGCAATCTTTCAGAAAAAATGTTGCTACATAAATATTTATTCTAATTGCTGGATTTCAAAATTACCCTTTCGAATGTGCCGTTTATCCACACCCACATCTCGACGATAATTGCGGAAACAGAAAAATACCCAAAAGGTGTATACGAGTACCTTTTCATATCAAAGGGATTGAAAAATCAAATCGCACCACTTTCAGCCATTTAATAAAAACAACAAACCGCTTCTAATTGTCTCCATCTAATTGGCACCTTTCGGCAGAATCCTTTTGGCGTTTGGCGACCGAACCGACTAGATTACCCGCGGGAAGGAGCGGTTCGTTTTTTAACGTACGCAGTTTCTTCTTACTTTTGTCTTGCTGATGATAGTCATTAAGTCACCCTGACGCGTCGATCAAACTGGGTCAAAAATCGATTTCCGGTTTCGGGTCAATTAGAAACTCTCCGGCAGAGGGAATGGTTTTGAAAGGAGTCGAAAATTGTTAGCTGACATCAGCCCGGCACTAGAGTGGCGTTGGCTCGAGTGGCGAAAACCATCGGCGAGGACTACGCAGTCCCATTCGGGCGAGCGACGCGTTACGCCTTCGATTGATACAATAAAGAAAAGGATTCACCGAAATAGGAAACATTAATTTGATTCATAGTTCCGAAAATGCATTCCCTCGCACCGAATCCTTTCTTTAGCCCGTCGTTTCGGGAGAAAAAGGAAAAAAAGAAACACAGCCTCTCGAGGACGCGATCCCAGCGTGATAACAGATGTTGGAGTGTTGCTCGGGTGTTACGAAGCTGACATCAAAGACGGGAAAATCGGAGATCAGTCGAAAAGGAGGACGCTCCTCGCCGGCGAAAGGATCTTTAGGCAGCGGGGAAATAAATGTTGCCCCGTCACGGCGTGACGATCCGGAGCGGCGATCGAGCCGAGAGCGGACGTCAGTTTCCACCGGCATCGGAGGATATGTTACGCCGGATTATATTCCGATTGGTATCCTTCACCCTTTTTATTTGCTGCCGAGTCTAGTGCAGCGATTATTTATTACTTCCGAGTTTTGTTTTTTGGGTTATCCCTGGGGAAGAGAAAGTACGACGCGGAAGTAGAGTCCACACGCGTGGCGCTGCACCGGAAATCGATTATGTAAATCTTGCCCCTTCCCATGGAGTGGGAATTGGTCGAAAATCTCTCCTCCGTAGCTCTATACTCAGATTAGCTGGACCCCTTGTGGTGCAATGGAAATGATCTGCAGGGCATTTTTTGGTTTGTTTTTGCAGAGGTCCATGTTTCTTGAAGAGGATTATTCTCCCTCAGCAGCTGGTTGTGAATCCGGCACTACTTCCGACAGCACGTTTCTGCTGATCCTCCAGACCGGAAGGAAACTCTTGCGAAAATTGCGAAAGCAGTCCGTTTTGGGCATGGTTTTCGGTAATGCAAGTGTAATGCTGGTCCAAAGAAGCAGTCGAGGGTAGTTTTGTCGGAGGAAATCGGCGGTACGTCAAGGTCCACCGTGGAATCCTTCATGCCAGCTGAGCGATTGACGGAGAAGGATTACTTTTCCCGACGTTGTTGCACTGACACCAACTGATGGTAAGGACTGCACCGAGAAGTGGATGAAAAAATCCGAGAGACAGGGCGAGAGAGAGAGAGAGTTGCAGAAGGCATGGAACAGCAGTGGCAACAATGTACCTTAAGACTGACGTGCGGACTCCGACTCAGTGTGGCCACGTGTGCACCTAAGGGTATCCGGGCACTGGTCATTAGATTGCTATCGGGCTGCGTGAAGCAGCACAAGACGCTGGCCTAGATCACTTTACCATCACTCTTCCTTTCCTCCCCCCTCCACCGTTCCGTCGCGCTTGGCGGTCATCCTTATGTTGCTCTTAATTTTTCTATTTTCTCTTGCGCACCCGCACGTGCTGCCATATGTTTGATGGTTTTTATTTGTTTTCACCCTCCAACCGCATCCATCGTCGTAATTAGTGCGCGGTACCAGAAACCGAAAAGCGGCCCGGTTCAGTTGTTGGAGTCCACCGGCGGATCATCGGACGATCGTACACCGATCGCATTTGCAGTCGCTCGAGGAAAAGGATCTGGCGTCGTCTCTAAAGTATCACTTACAAGTAACCGAACCGAGTATCGATTGTCCTTGGACGGTATCCGGTATGAAATCGTCCTCGAGAGGAAAACGTTCGCACGCACATGCTTGGGAGGGTAATTTAGTTTTTCAAACATACCGCCAGCCTTTGGCCTGTCAGTGAAGGCGCCTCGCAATTATTGGCGGCGGGTCGAAGGTGTGCTGATTGTGATTAAGTATGACAGGCGTTGAGTGGCGATCCCTCCAAACACTGACTGATTGTCGGCACATTTATTTTGATCTAGTTTCATCGTGAGTTTTATTTGACGCCGGCTCGGTGAGGTATCAAATCAGAAATTCAATTTGAGAGTAAAAAAATTATGTACCAGAATTGGTTAGGTACGATCCATATCGTACAAGGATAGAGGATTTTTTCCGGTTTTGTTAACTATCATAACAACGAACGGTGATACCTTCCTTTTATATCGTTTTGATAACTTAAAATTTTTTTAAAAATTAAAATATTGTTTGTTCTTTCACTTTTCTATCTGTTTTTTGCCTATTCTGTTGTTCTATTCCTCTAATTCATTTCTGTGTTTGACGTTCCTACGTAAATATCATTCGAATAGAACCTTTTAAAAGATTCCTTAAAACTAACAACTGTTAAAAAAGCATAAATGCTATTTGATCATGATATTAATCTAGAGAAAAGGAAAATTACTGTCCGCTCGTTTTATTTACTTTGCCCAGATTTAACCATTGATCCGAAGCTATCCTTCAACCGCCCACTCGAGCTGATTAGGTCGGCTCAATCCTGTGATCATTTTCCTCGGCGCACGTTAGCGTCAGCCTTGAAGATGACATCTTTGCGAGCCAAAACTGCAACGGCATCGCCTACTGCTCACTAATTAGACCTCAAAGCGACCGAAAAACCGACCCAACCGAAGCGCTCGACGGACGTACTTCAAACGAATGTCGCTCACTGGGGGAAAAATAAACTACTTAGAAGGCGGTCAGGTCTTCCCTTGCGGCCACTTCCGAATTCCGACGGAAACGCCCGCAACGGGCAGCGGAGTGTTGTTTTAACAAATTGCCTCCGTACCTGCCGCCATTCCCGAGGGTTGCGCAAAAATAATCCACCATCGCTACCGTAATGAGAGGGTGGAAAAGGACCGCTCTCGTCCTTCCGGTGCAGCACGGCGTAGGGTAAAGGGACTTTTCCGGCTGGTATCGTTGGTGTAAATCTTTCATCTTACCGTCGGCTGCTTTCTTGTACGGCGTTGTGCATTGGTAAACTAAGGCCAGGTAACGCGAGGAAGGAGCGTTGGATTTGCGGGCCACTTGCGGCAGATCGGAAGGTGTGAAAATATCCTCAACAACAATGGAAGCCACTTTTCCAGGGCCAGCGAAGGGTGAGCGTAGGTGAAAAGAAGCGTGTCATTCGAACGGATCGATGACTCCGTAACCGTCTTGGAACGAATTCATGAATGCTCGGACTCTTCGATCGGTAGACCACCGGGTTCGTTTTGGGATCTTCCGAAGCAACGGCAAAAACTCGATAAAATTTATCGATGGCCTCCATTCGAAAACAGACCACCTTTGGCCGATTTCTACCCAGACCGGGCTCGGAATCCTTGGGGTGGATCGATAGAGTTATAAATCACGGCAATAAGGATGCTTACTTTTGGGTTCGTCGGGTCAGTGTTTCGGTCCTGTCTATTCGACCGGTAAGAGGAACGCGGTTTTGACCCGTTGGGGGCGTTTTTTGGGTTGGATCTATTTTCTCTCGATTAATTTCGGATTAAAACTATTTTGGAACAGTTCCTTTTTGTTAAGAATCGAAACGGATGAACCGAATTCAATATACTCGATATTGAACAAACCGTTGGATTGGGTTCCTTTCAAATAACGGGATATGCTCAAGGATGTAATTGTGGTTGAGCTGAGTGCATTATTAAAATACATTCATGTTTTTTTTTCTCATTTTCAAGCTGTCCTGCATTCCCTATGAAATAAAAGATTCTTAAAGTTGTCGTCTAGAAGCTTATAATTTTCTTGTTGAAGTATTTAGAAGTAATTACATCAACAAGCATGAAATTTGTTCGGCATCGGTCAGTGATGTCATAAAATTTCAAATCAAAATAATCGGAAAGAAAATCAATTAAATTGATCCAATAATCGATACAAACTTTATAAAAAGTTCTGAAAATTAGACATGAAAGTAATATAAGTAAATCTTTGCAATGAATTAGTATAAGTATGACTGTTAAAAAACTATACTCTACAATGCAAGTGATTGTTTTTGATTTAAATGTTAATTCTCACTGAAAAGACCGGATAACCATAACATTTTAATGATTTCGGAAGAGGGCTGCTTTCGACAAAAACCCAGCGTCCTATCCCGGGCGCCATAAGACACGGCTCATCTCGACGGTGTATAATTTACCGTTTTGCTCAATCACCCCCTGGTGCCGGGTAGTTTATTAAGCTAATCATAATCCTCACATCCTGTCAATCGCGCCTCGGGACGCGCTGCTACATCCTCGGGGTCCAACAAATCCGCTCCGGGGTCGCTGCCGTATAAGCGTTTCTTTGGCGCGACCTGCCAATTTTCTGCCCAGAAGGCAACCATCAATGGGAAACCCCAATTCGGTTTGCACTCTGGTCTCGATCAGCACTCCGGAGCACCGTTCAACCGGATCGCTTATCTCGTGATCGTGGTTGTGTTGTTAATTTCTGTTTGCTTTACCCTTCATCAGGTGGTTTTGTTTGTTTAAAGCCAGCAAGGGTTTGGCGAAAAGAAAAAAAAATGGAAAAGGGAAAAACGACCAACAAACCCGCCGCGATAACCCTTTGGTTCCTTCAATTTGGACCCGTCGCCGCACGGCCATTTACGGGTGCGATATGTTCTCGCCGAATTCGGCACCAGAGCTGACGAAAGTGCCGCGAAGTTTCACGCCGAGATTCGGCCTGCGGAAGGTAATCGGCCGATGGGTGCGGGGCAGGACGCGAAGGTAACGTGTAAAGGGCTCGTTTAATCGATTACTCGAAAGGGGCGCCTTCGAGCGATCGGACGTCGTTGCACGACGCTGAAGATGATGGAAGCGATGGAAATCTAAGAAGCTTGATGAAAGGGTGATGAATTGGTGTTTTATGTGTTTTTTTCCTCTCCCCGATGGAAAAACAAACAAAATTGAGACATTATGAAGTAGGTCCACTTGAACCGTGGAGTGTTGTTTTCCTTCGTTGGATTTGGAGGTAGATTGATAGGAAGGAAACCGGATTAAAATGCAGCCGCACTGGAAATGAATTGTTGTTCTTGAGGTTAAGAATAAAATCAGAACCATTAAAAAGGTTCAAAATATGAACGAACACCAGCAATCCAGCAATAATATTGATGACGTGATAATGATCTGATTCGCAGTAACAAAACCCAAGACTTAAAGACTTTCGACTTGCAGTAAACTTCTACCGAAAGAACCCGATGCCCATCTTTGCGAGAAACCACTCTATAAAGCCTCATGCATTACTTTCTTCACCACCGCAAACACCATTGCTTTTACCAAGGAGTCGCATTTCGGCTGTCATCATTCACTTTTCCTCTAACGAGCGCCAGATGAAAGGTTCCGGCGGAAGATAAAATCTGTTCGGCAAGGATCCTCCCAACGCGCACCGACCACTGCTCGATCGCCGGCAATCAGGATCCGAACCCTCCGATACGCTTGCCAGAGATCGAATTCGATCACTTTTCGACGAGGTCACTCACTTGCCAAACGTTTGCTAACTGCCGGTTAATTGCTGGGTTGTGGTTGCAGCCCGGTTCGGTGTTCTGATTTGATGGACTGGATTCAGAGGTAAAAAACTGGTCAACAGTTCCTGGTACATGTGGCCCTGGCACGCACTATGCGTTGTTTTTTACCTGCCGCCTTAAACATGGCGACATGGCGTGCAGTAGCTCGTGTCCAGGCAGCACACAGTTCGTCAGGTTCGTCGTCGACTGTCTGCATATATTCTGCGTTATCGGTATGCGGCACAAAGTATGATTGATGGCTCTATATTTAGGAAGTGGAAACACACAATCGGCCAGCCTGTGCTATCACTGCATGCAATGTCGGCGTTTGCAAGAGCGGCTGGCCGAATGGTGAGACCCACCGGTTGCCGACTGTCGAATTGAACAAATTAAAAGATAATTTAACACCTTTCTTCCTCGGTATCACATGTTCGTATGTTAGCTTTGCCTGGGTGTTTCTTGCCGTTGCTCAAACTTAAAAAGCTCCCGGAGTGGGATGTCTTTTTTTTCTAATGACGATTTTGCACTTTTCGGTTACAAAATCTCTTCCAGAGACCCGACCCGACTGCATGCCCAGCCTCGGGAAATCGATCGATGGGCGGGGGAAGATCACTTAAGGGGGCGCATATCAACGCACGCCATCGCCGTACCTGCCAAAGACTTCAGAACTCTCGAGCGGCTAGGTGGGATTCTTCAGAAGAAAGAAATTTGAAGCAGCCGAACGTCTTCCGCGCCGCTTCTTTGACTTCGGTTTCGATTCGGGGTCAAAACGTCGAGCTGGTGCGGGAGGGTGGGGAGGTTCAGGGTTTGCTGCAAATGGAGGCTGGACACACATTTAGAAGCCATTATGCTAAACAGTGCACACGCACAATCACACGTTGGCTTGGAGCGGTTGATCCACCGCCAGACATTCCTGTCATTCCAGGCGTCTTGAAAGAAGCATCCAAACTATTTCGAGTGCGCACTCAGAGGTATTTGAAGTGGAGACGATTTGGAAAGGCTTCATTGTGACATTGTAGAGAAGGTAGGAGAGTATTCAATATTTCATTAGAACTAAATATAATGTGCATTCCCGTTTTTGGCAAAATTTATTCTGTTTAGTCATTTCACTCTTGTTTCATATTTAATTTTTATAAATTATAATCAAATCTGTTACATCATGTCATAAGAGTAAACAGTGTTAACACTCTGGCGACCAGCTAGGTTAGATTAGGGGACAAATTTGTTCCCGCGAAGTTTGCCTACAACAGAACTAACAAATCACCAGTCCAATTAATCTCCCATCAGCGTTTGCCAAATAAAACCGTCATTGGAAGAGGGTTTTGCAAACACCCTTGAGGTGTACAGTCTTCATCGTGACTTCCCCTTTCCCACCAGAAGGGGGACGTTTAGTCCCCTCGTCCTGTTTTTGGTACTACCTGCAGGCCTTCAAAAACAAGTGTATTGAGTAATTACCTCTGCAACACCCTCGGGAAGGAAAGAATGTTTAAAACACATGTAACTCCTTAGAAGCTGCATTCTCTTACATCGCCTTGGGCGTAGGAACGGGCACAAGTCCAACGACGCAGACCGCGCTCCGAGCTGTTTAACGCAATTTGGAAGGATTGGATTACGTTTTGCTTTATGCACCCCTTGCTTTTTGTTGCATCATCGCACCCTTTTTTCGACGGAATGAACACAATTATGCTTCCCCGCAGCGAATTTACCGAATATAGCCAAGGTTGTGCCTACCAAAAACCGACCGCTTTGTTCTAGCTAATATTTGGACGCACGTTCCTTCGAGCGTCTCGGTTTTTTTTTCGTTGTTTCGTGACCGGATCGCGTTATCATAGTGTGTGACCAGCGGGACGTTTCGCTGCCTTGTCGGGGGAAAAACGGGAAAAGTGTCCAACCGAGAAACAAGACCGCGAACCATTCCGTCCTGGCGGTGGTCCTTCTTTGAACCGGTATCGGAAGACGAGTGCGGCCCGTTCCAAAATGCTCCACGATGCGCCCACGGTGCGTCTAATAAAGCGATAAAATTTTCCACGGTTGCACGGTCGGGGAGACGATTAATAATTTTCCGTTTTTTCCGTTCGGCCCGGTCGTGGCGCATACCGTGCGCTCGATCGGCAAAAGAGGTCCTTGCAACAATGCCGCCGCGAACAATGCTGGGGTGGGCTTGGGAACAAAACACAAAAACGCTGCGTGACCGAGAGAAGGATGCGGCAGGTTCGGGAAGGTCCTCAGGCCGCCAGCGAAGAAATCGAGGGCTGGTCTTTGTTGTGATTTACGCATGGGGAGAAATTTTCTCACTTAATAAATTTGTTTGACACAAAGTGCCACCCGCCAACAAAACGGTAAAAGGGACCGCCAGGAAAACAATACCAAGGGCCGGTAACGATTAGCATGGAGGATCTGAAACCGAATGCGTTGTTGGATTCAGAGTGTAGGAATTTGAACAATTATTATCAGAACCAACCATTAGTATTTGGGAAATCCAGACTTACATTTGGAAAAGGTTAACAAGCCAATGCGTGATGAAGCTTCCGACAAACTTTGTGCAGATTACTTTGGCTTAATTCTGGGATGACCGTGTGAGACGATGTGAACCAAAATGGACAAGATCCGAACCCCTTTTTTCTGCGTACTCGAAGGTGTTGTTGACCTAAACGAGGTACGTAAACGATTTAACGCTCGTTGACCAGGCTCGTCTTCAACGGTGTCTTAAAACCGGTCGAACCCTTGTAAAATCTGCAGATCCTTCCCGAATCGACCCGATCAACCAACAACTACGACGCAAAAAGGGACGGTGAATGCCCGGTGAGGGTGCAATAAGTCAAATTGGGTGTAATTTAATCCTCCTCGGTGCTCCACTCGAGCAGGGCTCGTTTTTCTCCCACGGCTAACGGAACGCGTACTCGAGGGCGTACAGACAGGGATGGCTGAAGCCGAGGAGTGCATCAGCGAGCGATCGTCTTTTATCAGCTCGATGCTGGCTGATTTTCCTAGTGGTCCTTCGGTACCGTTTTGGGAACAGGGACCCGCTCGAAATCGATCACCCAACGATCCAAAGCAACGGTACGCCGTCTCGGATGAGCGAACGTCGAGCCGAGGGAATACGAGCTGCACGAAGTCGAGGTGCAAACTAAGGATTATGGAAGGAGACCTGCACGGGGGATCCTAACGATCCTAATCATCATCTCCAGAAGAGGACAAGATCGTCACATCGCCCACCAGGTTCAACACGAGCAGCTTCTTTCCGCACTCATCATCATTAGCAGCGAATCATCGGACGAACGGTAAGATGCGTTTAATTGCCGGTGCATCGGTGGCCTTAATTAATTTCGTCCTTTTGATGCGCGTCGGTGTTGCGGCGTTAAAAGACCACCGTCGTAGAGTAAACAGAGAGCGACACCTGAGGGCGGGAGTGGAAAATTGATGATCCTCGAGGGCGGAAAATCAGATCCGTTTCCGACCGGATCTGTTTTCGGCAGAATCATTAAAGAGCACGTAGAATCGAGTAGAATTCGGTCGAATTGTTCAGGGCTAGGGAAGGATATCATTAGACAGCTTTTCCCTAGTCCTTTATCATGCGAGGACCAGTTCTGCTCCAGTCCAACCAAGCGACGTTGTGGTCGCCAGCGACGATGTCCCGCTGGACAGTTGTTGTTCACGGATTCGTTTTGCTGTTAGTCTGATTAATACGTGCCCTACAACACCCTTTTTACGGCGATTTAGTGACGCCGCGGGGTTTGTGACGGTTTCGTACCCAGAGGACACGATTTCGACGCACCTTTAAGAGGATCCATGACTCTTGAAGACTTCCTACCGGGCGGCAGTGTCGTGTGAAGTCCCACCGCCCGCCGTCAGTACTTTATTCTAATTCCTTGGTGCCAACGAAAGCCACTAACAATGACCATCATTAGGCAGCCAGCATCCATGTCATGTCGGGCCTGGCACAAGCAAAATTGGACCTCCAAGTTTTTGTTTTCAGCCTCCCTTAGAGCTCCTTACGCCCTTTGGTCTGGGGTCGTAACTGCCGGCCTAATTTGCTCTATCGATTTGGGCACGCACGCCCAGACACGCTCGGCACACGCGACTCTACGATAATTTAGAGCGTTCAAATTACAAAGTAATATTCATGAGCGGATGCTCCCTAATCCAGGGGTCTCTGGCGGATGAATGCCGTTTATTGTAGGCTGCATTTAGAAGCGCCAACTTACAGTCCCCAGGAAGTTGTTTGCAAACGAATGCTTAGGTTCTTAACAAGGACCCAGGGGCTGCTTGGTACTAGGTGCGTTTTAGAGGATCGCTGTGCGAACTCCCATTACTCTTCCGTGAGACGGACAAGTGATCCCATTAAAGCTAATGCTGTCCCTAGGACGTCCCTCGGCGTCTTTAAAAATGCAACCGGCTCAAAATTGGAATCTCATTAGCCTAACAAGGTCCCGGTGACTTGGAGTGTGGACAAATCCTCCGGAACGTGTTTGTCTTTAAGCATCGCGTCTTCATTTAGAGACTTACGTTCAACATCCTCAAGGGTTCTTTGGGGAACCTTTCCGTGTTTTTACTGAACACGCTGTTCACTGAGTTTTGCGGACCCTTAGATCGCTTCAGAACATCTTAAAATGGATCGCGAATGAAGTTCTCACGCCGTCGATGTCGAATGTTTTTCCTTTTTTGTCTTTGAGACACTCCGTTCGCGAGCGGAGATTTAGCCGATCGGATCAAATTATCTCCTCCGAAGCGAGGCGTCGACCTTCGAATCCACCATCGGTACATTCCCACAGCTCCCGTTAACGGACCTCCCACCGTCCTTTCGCTCCCCACGTTTGGCTCGCTGTTGATCCTTTCGGGATGGGTTTTCTGATCCTGTCGCAATGTTTAATGCTAGCTATCGTGTCGTTAATTTTACCTGCTTTTCGACCCTCGGGAGAAAAGAAGGAAATGCGGTAAGCTAACGTGAAACGCAAGGTGCAGATCAGCCCAATCGGTTGCATTTAACTCTTTCACCGTGAAATAATACCACACGGCCCAAAGTGAACCTTCCGAAATCTACCGAAAATTCACACCGAAGCTCGGAATGAGCGAGTAAGACGCGCCACGCCAAGGGTAATTTTATTTCCGATACATCCGTGGTCCTACGCGTGAGCATTAAGATTTCCTTTGGGCCTTGCCCGTGGAAAGCCAACGGGTCGTAGATTACCCGTTCATCCCCGTTGCTTCTGCAGAAGGATGCCAGGCTACTCACTTCCTTCCCTTCCTGGGCAGGGAAACCTACGACGCAACGACGATTACCGATAATCGCTTGCCGAAAAAGTCAGAAATGTTCGGACAACGCTCGGCCCACGGCCTTCTTCAGAGCGTCGCGAGCGGAAGCGAGTTTGCTTCCTTCTCCGGTGCGTCCTGCGGAGATTGCCGGGAGGTTTGGGTGTCGAGGTCCTCTCGAGAGAGGAACCGCTTGGCCTGCGTCTGACAGGCAAATTAGGGCCTGCGGTGTTCTCGAGTTTTTGGCTGGAACCCCTCGGGGGCCATAATTGCTGGCCTGTGCCCCGAGAGTGCCATACCGAACGATCACACGGGATCGTCCGGGAGGATGCGTTTTCGGGACTACATTAGGGCACCGGCGGGGATCGCGTAACCGAACCTGGCGTGTGAGTGGATTTTAATTTTATTTCCTCATTCAGGAACAAGCAATTCGAATAATTCACCAGGAAACCGGGAAACAAGCTAGCCGAAACGCTCTTCCTTACTTGATTACCTACTTTACATAAATTATCGGACCATTCACTTCTTTCCTGCTTTGTTGTTTTAGTATAATGGATTCAACTTTTTGTTTTTAATTCGCCATGAAAGCACATTAATCAAATACGTAGTTTTTTTTTGACGAAGTTTTTCTTCTTTGAAGATTTAATATTTTCTATTTCTTTAAATTATAAGTAATGTAAGTTACAGTTGCACAAAATTAGCCAAAAGATTGGCCAACATACAGGTTATAAAACTAGAACGGTCAGAAGACATTTGTGAAATGAATCATTTTCAAGTTTAAATTTAAATTAATCTTGTCTCGATCGGCTTAGCAAAAAGCCCTTGAAAAATGGGTAAAACCTCATCTATTCAACCCTCGGCCGAGGTGTTCCTGCCGCCCGGGACAACATGTGGCATCCTAGGCACCCCGAACACGACGCACGTGTTGCGTAAAGGTTGAAGAGCTACAAAGTGTATCAACAACAACAACAGGGAGAACGAAAAAAGGAAGTAAACTGAAAATCTACAACCCTAAAAGCATAAAACTATTTAAAAAAAAGGTGTAGTGTGCCACCAAGTGTGCATATGGTGTAGAAAATCAGAAGTTTCATAACAGAAAAGAGGAATAACGCGGGATTCAATCGAATCGAAATGCAGCAGAAGAAAAAGGGTTAATTATCGATCAACATAATATCAATACTTATCGAAACGGTTACCTTGCGTTCGGAACTCGAAAGGGCGCCATAAATCGAACCATGGGTTTGCTGTTGTTTTGATCGGAGGTGTTGTTACAATTTTCTTTCCTACTGAGTGTACAAGTGCATCGCTATGTCGTTTTTGGTGAAGGAGACCATCACATCTGGAGCAATAGAATTTTCAAAGCGGCAAAAATCAATCAATGTGAACCACCAGCATACACTTTGAACGGTAGCTCCGTATCTGGCAAGCTACTGACCACCATCGGGAAAAGTTTGGAACACATTCGCAGCATGAGGGCAACCTTCGGACGGAGGTCCTTTATATGGCCGGCCGATTCGGTCCTGGCGCGGAAGCATGGCAAAATGGACCTACAAAATGGATGCATTGCTTTTGTCCTTCCCGAATACCACCCGCCATGCGGTTTTTGGTCTATTTCTTTTTGCGTCGTATTGTTCAATCAGTATCCTTGTTCTTTTGTCGACTGAACTCGATATCTTCCGTCAAATTATGGTGGTCAGTGAGGTTATGGATCTAGTATGCCGCATTTTTCATACTGCTGCTCGTCAAATCATAAGCGCCTTCCATTGTACGCTGATGGCTTTAGACAAATGGCACGGAAAATTATAATTTTGATCACACAAAGCGGCATAAAAAAAAATGCCAGTAGCAATTATTTCAGCTTCCTGAAGATTTGGCGCAGTTAAGGGATCTCTTTCCTTTTTCTTGATTTATATTTTTCTAGATGGGTTTTTTCCTACTCTGGTCCGAGGCGCACCAAAGCAGACGAACGGTCGGAAAGGGACGAACATCTAATACAAAAGTAACATGTGCGTGACTTTGTTTCGTATCTGCATGATGTTGCTCTACGGCCGTTCGGAAACAGGAACAGGCATCGGCCCACAAACATGAATCGAAAAGATCCTGGGCACACGCCAGCGAGATGGGTTTTTTTGGTTAGCTTTTATTTCGATCGAAGCCTTCGAGCTTTGGCTTAGGCAAAATAAAACGACTAACTTCTGCTGCCGTTTTCCGAAGGTAACAGCTGTTGTCGTGTTCACGCGCACGCCCGGCAAAGGTCCTTTGGAGTGGTTCAGTCGGTTAAGCGTATGGCTGCACAATTATAGAATCATGATCGGAAGCTAAAGCTCACTGGCAACAGATTGGTGATCTATTATTCGTGCGCCACCTCAACTCATCCGCCCGAAGTTTCTGAACAATCCTGACACATGAGGATCAAGAAATATGAAATGGTAGAGCATTCTATGGCTTGCGATGATCATGCAAAACTATTTCAAGTTTATTTTCGTAGATCAAAAAATCTCACGAACATGAAAATCCTAAGGCTTCCCAAAAATGATATGCTCCTGTCAGATCGGACAATGGGCAGGCGAAATATTGCACACTGAAGTGAGGATAAGACTTTCTCAGCCGCAGTGAAAACGTACAGAATAATCCCTTTTGTCCGGGAGTGCCATTTCCCGGAACGCTCACCGACAGCGAACAAAAGACGCACCGTCCGACGGTGAGTGTTGTTCCCGAAAAGATCCTTTCCGATTTCATTTGATGTTTTTTGACTTCTGAGTATGCTAATCTTGTGAATGGATTTCTGGCCGAAAAGATCATTGGAAGGAGTCCTGTTTCCATCCCTCGCTACTCGGTGTATAATTTCTTTTGCAACTCAAGAGCGGCTTCAGAGTGAATGAGCCCGAAGGGACTGCTGCCGGTTCATTACCGGTCAGTCAAACGGCAACGTAGGGTCGTATCCTCCCACATCCTGTCGTTAAGGACGAACTGAAGTCCTACTTTCTCCCTAGTCATGCTTCTGTTTGCAGGTCATTAGCGGAGTCGAGGTGCGCCTTGTTGAAAGCGATCCCTGCCCGAAGGAGGCTAGGACATCGGGCTCGGTATCGCTCCAAGGTTCGGGGCATTCTGGAGGCGCCAGTCCAAACGGGGCGCCAAATATCGAGCAAATATTGACTTCTCACGGACCTGGGCAAGGGGATGGTCGAGCCTGGGCAAGGGCCAAGCTCAAACGGAACCGCAAAACTATAATTTGTGCCCTCTGACGGGGCAGTTTTATTGCGCAAAAACTCCTATCGGCCGAATTTCGGAACCGAGCTAACGAGCGGAGGCGCGGGATAATTTATGAAGTTCGCAGACGCAACTGCAGCAACCCGCAAGTCTGTAAGGATCAATGGAAACGCGTGTCGCTTTGGATGCGTGCCGTCACTGGCGCCATCGTAACCGAACGGCAGTTCGAACTCTGCTGAAACCGATCCTTCCGGAGTGCCTTTTGTCGGTGCGGACAAGGTGCGGTACACCAAAGAGGGCAAGGATCGTAAGCCACCAGAAATCAGGAACCACCCGAAAAGGATATTGTCAACGAGCGGTCTGAGGTCAAAGAGGTCCTGGTGATCCTGCTGAGAGGTGATGACGAGTTCTGCGGTCCTTTTGTTATGGCTGGTAATGCTTTTGTTTGACAACGTTTGCCACTTGTGTTGCCGTTGACAGTTTAGCACACTTGAAGAAACAATTGTTTTTCACCATCTTTGAACATGTTCACTTTGCATGGGAATTTTATTTATTCAACCATTTTCTAAATATCAAAAACTCATTCAATCATTTTGTAACGGCAAAAGTAACTCATATCGAGATCAATGTTGCTTGAATGGAAAACGATAAACTTTGATCGTCACTGTTTATTTTATTGGCGGTTTTTGTTTATATTATCTCTTTCAAAGAAATTTTATTCGATTCTTTTTTGTTGCCTCGGGATTTTTTCAGCATTGGCTTCTTTTAATCTTCAAAACAGATTGGATGTCACTTATTCTCAAATTTAAATAAAAAAAGTTTTGTTCTATACCTTAATACGTAATTTGATTTTAGTATGATTTTTTCTTTACCACCTTAATGCACATTTTTTTTAGTTTGATTTTTAACTTTATCAGAATTATAAAAATAAAATAAAAATAAAACTATAAAATAAGTGATAACTTATAACCCTAATGCTAATTTGCTTTGCATTTCAATACATTGTCGCATCTCATTTATAAGCAACAACAGAAAAAAAGGAAAAAGAACAAGATAAGATATTTAAACACATTCGAACGAAATAAAGATCCCTAACGGCAACTCTCTTAAGCATCGAACAAACTTTGTGGATGAAAGCAAAACAAGTGCTATAGGCGCATAGCACAAAGTTTAAAATTCATTCAGCCCTTGGCTGATGCTGAAGAACCCTTGCCCGTACGGGTTCTTGTGGCTTCTTTTTATTCGCTGCAAGCATTCCGCCAAACCGGTGGAAATGTTGATCGATAGCGGTATCGGCCGCCCCTCTGCACCCCAAAGCCGTGGGAAAGTTTCGATCGTTTGGACCAACGGTGCACGGGGAACGATGGAGTGGCAATGGTGTGCAATGAACGAGTGACTAATGGAAAATATTTAAAGCAGTATGCAAATAAACAAAATACATAAAAGTCATCGAGAAGTGAACAAAATAAAATGCAAACACAATGCGTTGATTTCGCAATTAGATAAATTTATTTATTTCATAAGAACAAATAATAATAATATTACTACCAGTGATAACAGTATGACAAATAATTTAATCTCTTTTTGTACAGTTCAAACTTAACTATAAAAGTGTGCCGCGATTCCGCATGGGGGAATCATTCGTAGTGAAAATATGTTGCGATGGCAAACGGAAGAAGACGTTGGGCTCCTTGGCGGGGCGGTTAGACACCACCCTCACCATCGAGCTGCGAAGAGAAGTAGCCTCGTTTTAGGTTTTGTCCGCTGTATAGTAAACACTGTCCGCATGCTGCGCTTCCGGTTTCTGTACAATGGCAGCGCATCGGTGCTCTGGGTTTTGGATCGGTTTTGTAGATTTCGCTAGCCTAAACATTAGTCAACTAGTAGCCGCCGGAGCAGCTCATTGTAGCAGTTCGCAGAGTGCGGTAATGTAGGTCTGTGCCATCTGAAGCGTTTCGTGCTTGGACAGCTGCCGATCGTTGCCGAGCGACGGCAGGTATTGCCGGAGCCGATCGAAGGCATCGTTGAGATTTTGCATTCGCTTGCGTTCGCGTGCGTTCGCCGCCAGACGGCGCTTCTTCTTGATCTGCAGAGGAACTTGCTTGCGCTTCCGCTTGCCCATGGTGCTTCCGGTGGCGGGACAAGGGTTGGCGGGTAAGACAACGGTCGGCAGAGCGGACTCGCACGGTTTGAGGAACGGTTTGGGCAACGACGGGCAGGAGAGTGCCGCTGGCGAGGTAGCGTTAGTTTCGTCGAGGAGCTCCGGCTGCATTTCCGGCTTGACCTTCGGTTTCCGATTGTACTGGCGTTTTTTCACGGGCAACGCGGCTCCGGTGGAGCCTGCTCCTGCCAAAAGCGACACCGAGGGTTGGCGTACAGCGTTACCGGACTGGGAGGGGGGCATCTGAACGTTAGCAAGCGGTGGCGAAAGAGGTAATGCTGCTTGTGTCAGTGCTGGGGCGGTTGGCTGGGATGTCTGTTGCATGACTACTAGGTTTTCCTTGTACTCCTCGACGTCGATGAAGTGGCGCTGAGGCGAGCTGGCTAGGGAGTAGTAGTCGGGACTCTCGGAGCCGAAGCTGGACGGGCTGGGAGTCATCCAGCTGTCCGGGTAGTTGTCCATGAACCCCGGCAGCATCACCACATTAGGAGCGTTGGCGGAAACTTGCGGCGACATGGAGGTCGCGCTCGGGACGCCAAATCCATATCCGGTTGATACGCCGAGGTAACTCTGCCCATCGGCTTGTGCCAGCGGTAGCTCCAACTGCTCCATTTTGACGTTCACACCAGCACCGGCACTGCACGCGGACACCGGCTCGTGGCCGTAATAGTAGAACGGATGCTGCCGGCTAAAGTCACTGGACATTGTGGAGTTCTGTTTGAAGTGCTCCAAAATCAGGGTAGGTTCACTTGCGTTCACTGAATTTCACAACTTCAGATTAATCGTTCTTTTGCGTGCTATCTCTAAACAGCAAACAATGTTTCTAACACCTCGTCTCGATTGAAGGCACCGAGTAGCCACGTCTTCCGTACGATTTGTAGGTAAGTTCGTATTAAACTAAACTCCTTTCGGGACTCGCCGGTTGTATTTATACGCTTCCCATCTACCTGTTCTTCTGATCCTGAACAACCGATCTTCACCGAATCGGAAACTTCATCCCCACCCCGGTTCGAGTTCGGTTCGCTGGACTGAGATGAGTCGGAACAGGTTGAGAAATGGAACGAACAAACGTACGAACGAATCGGAGCAGGTTCCCAACCCGGCAAAGGAAGCCGGTGATGAAGGACGGGAGGAAACGAACGGTCGGAAAACGCAAGCACGTGCCAGCCGACCAATCAGAGAATGGCGACCGGAACCTGATGCGGCCGACCGGTTTTCCAATGCTTGTGCGGGACAATTCTGACGACTGTGGCAACATTTCCAAGGGGTTCTATAATTGTAATCCTTTCAACAAACCCCTCGAAGCAAGTGCCTTAAGGTGCGGAATTGGCAAGCAAGGTGGTTAATGCTTGTGCAGAAGGAATTAATTTGAAAGGAAGTGGAGGAAGAAAAACACAAACTTTGCAAAAGCTGGAAGGTAACGAAAATTTGCGAAGGGGCAAGCAAGACCGACTACTTTTTTAAAGCCGGAACCATCCAGTACTTCCTCCTCACAAGGAAGCGCGTGGTCAGTGACGGTCCTTTCGCTCGAAGGATGCAGATGACGCGCGTCGGTGTTCGAAAGCGTAAACGATTACGATTGATGCGTTCCGGGAATCCTGTCGTGGTCTACACCGGGGGGTGAGGGGGGACCCACGGAAAGCGTTGGTCACGGTTGGCACCCCAACGAGGACGAGGAAGTGCATTTACGTTCCGAGGATCCTCCGGCAAGAGCGAAACAGACCGAGCAGGACCCTCTGTTAGAGAGAGGAATGAAAGAAATGAAATATAATAAAATGGACAACAAAAATAAGCTCGATCCTCGCTGAACACGATCGCTCTCTAATTTCGGAAGGAGACACTCAAGCCATCTGGCACGCGTCGGCATCATGCTCATCATCAGCATCGTTCGGCTCGATGTAGGGAAGGAACATTTGAACACATGTTAGGGTTTCAACCTTGTTGCTCGCGCCTCGAAGGATGATTGTAGCATAACAGTTTTCTTAAGGAAGCGTACAAAAAGTAAAATAACCGCTTGGATCAAGGAAGTTTTATTAAAAGTGAACTTTTATTGAGTACGCCTCTAAAGAGATCCTTTTACTGATAGCATTCACCGTAGGATCCTAACAGGACAACAGTAATAAAAATGTCAATAAAATTACCTGTACATCCTCTATGTTCAACATGCATTTGATAGTTTTGAAGAAATATACTCTCATTTTTATACACATTTGAAATCCTCATTCACTGTTTAGTGCTTGAACCAGTAGAAAATTTTGAACCAAATCTAAGTTTGATCTTTTCGCACAAAAGCACTAATGATGTCGATCCGGCAGTGCACATATCGTATTTAATATAACAATAAATCAAATTGATTACAAATCATTTTTAACTTTCCTTTTAGTAGTAAGAGTATGTTTCAAAAATAATTCCAAATACATAAAAAAAAGTTACTTTTCGATTATAAATTTAGATCCCAGTTCGAATTTCGGTCAAATCTTGCACACAACTATTGCATGCTGTGGAGCATAGCTTTCATAGTAGCTTGTGTGAAAGCTTGTTTGATAGGTTGAAATTGTTTGCCAGATTTCAGGATTCCACCGATAGGACGAATTCTCTCTTTGCTACCGATTTTATCTATTTTTTTCTGTTATTATTAGACCAATTCAGGGTAAATCGTGAATTACGTGGAATATAATGATCCTTAAATTGGGGCATCAACATTTTGTTAGCAAAAGAAAAATTTCGCACTCAAACTTTCACTGTAAAGTTTAATGTAACTCTGTTTTTTTAACAACCCATACTTCCGGAACCATAAACATATTGAAAGCAAACGGAACAAAGGCAACTATCGATAGCATTGTTAGTGATAAGGGAATGTGTTCGCCTTTTACAAAGAGCCATGCCAAACGGCACGAGCTGTGCCTGAGGACGTTTTAGGATACTCGTAACTTCAAACGTCCGAAACAGTGCTGGATGACTATCTTCAGTCATAAATTGTGAAAACATACGGCCGTTGTGCTAGGCTGAAGTCTATGAATGGGAACACTATTGAGCACACTCGAATGTGCGACACAATAGCTAGGTACATACAAGCGAAGCGAGCTCAGGCGATGGCTTAAGGCAGTAGGATTTGCAGTATGTAACAGCATATTCCTAGCATATCTGCTCGTTAACAAAGGGCTTCTAAGGAATCTGAAAATATTCATCAGGAGCATTCATGGTTACGGATTATCGAGACAGTTATCATGTCAACGGTATCGATGCACAATATGCATCGGCCTGATTGAATAGGCATAAATAGCACAATATAGAGATTTCATGGAGCAATAATAGAGAGGAATTATGCTTATGAATTGAAAAAATTGTTCATAAATATCTTAATACTCCCCTGAATTCAATAATCTTAAAACTGAATAAAACCAAAATTAAATTACAACGAAGTTCCTGCTTACTCAAAGGCCAGTCACATTCACCATTTCATCAGCCCACTCGTCACATCATGCTGCCAATGCCAAACATTCGGCATGTAATTTCAACCATACTGTCTTTCAGCTAAAAATAAAATATGTTTTGATATTATCGAAGGATTTTCGACGAAACGCTAAAGCAAAAATCTGCTGATAAGCGATGTAATTTTTCCTTTCTCAATAAATGATTTCGAAATCGGCTCTCTACTCGATTAAGCGGAGGGCAATAATTTCGTGGAAAACTCGTTCGTAACGTGATCCTGATTGACAATCGATTGACAGTGGCATGCAAGGATGTCACTTGACTTCCCTTCGAATGGCGTCCGTCGGTGTGGGACGAGGAACTGTAGACACTGTTGAGTTTTTTTTTCTTACGTTTTGGAATTCCGTGGAGAAATATTAACATTCTCTACCAAGTTCTATTAAACACTCCGTGGTAGTCGAGTTCGGTACAAAATATGGTTTTTGAAGCTCTTTGAGGCCAACGACACGGAAATTCATACGTAGGTGTTGGTCCTATGTTGAACATTTTAGGCTAACAAAAAGACAGCTTTATCTTGAAACGATGCGTTGCCGTTGGATGAAAAACGTATAGTTGGAGTCGTTTCGTGGATAAAAGCAGCTTGATGAAATCGCTACAATAAAAACCAGTGTACGAAGGGACGACATCAACTTGAACCTAAAACTTTGATGTTGAAAATAAAATTTGTCAAAAGACCCGTGTCAAGTGTAACCCATCGTAAACGTGTTCACATCTTTCTCCGCGAGCCCGTTTGTGCGTAAAAATAAACTTTTCAAACAACCACAACACCAGGCGAAGATTACGATGGCGCTGAGCACGTGGACAGTTGTTTGATTGCTGTTTTTCTTCCCTCCCGTCGTTCGCTAGCGCCAAGTAACCGAATAAACACCCAACAGGCTGTCAATAAACGCCCCCAGTCGGAGGTTGCAACACCAGCCGGTGGAAGGATTTTCTGCCAAAGTGCTAAAATAATGTGCGGTTTGCAGGCGAGAAGCCCCTCGTTGGTCAGTGATGGTATCTTCCTCTTGCCGGAATTGAATTTATCGACGGCTGATATCGGCACCGTTGTTTGCCCGCAAGTGAGATGGTGAAGAATTCGCAATATTGATGAGTGGAATGTTCAGGAAAAGGGCATGCTGTGGAGGTTTGTCCAGACGCAAAACAGCCAAGCCTCCGTTGTCATATCAATTAAGCTACAACCGCCCCCGGGCATTTGCGATTGAGCACGTTTGCGATGAAATTGTATCATTTGCGAAAATATTGAAATGAAAGATAAGAAATAATAAGCAAGAAACCATCGTTAGAGAGTATGAACACGTGATGGGCTGGCGGATGGCGTGGGACACGAAAAAGCACCGACCAAACGCGAATAGAAATAAACTCCATGAAAGGCCACATTTCAATAGAATACAAATGGCGTATGAAATGCACGATAATAGGTAAAGTTGAATTACATTTAGTTGCTGTATGGCAAACATTTTAGCTGAAGCCATTAGCTAATGGGAAAGCGTAAATTAATTTTCCACTGATTAGACTGATTTCGGAATGCATTACTCGTGCTTTTCATTTTGTGTTCAAAATAAACTATATTTGAACAAATTTAGGATCATTTTCCAAACGCATTGTTGAGGTTTACAGAGAACTAGTAAAAAACACAACTGGAAATAATTAAATGTTGAGTATGCATTATTCACTGGACACTTTTGGGGCTTATAGTTCCATTACTACCAGAGTGGCAGCGTGCAATGCAATTATTCGAAACAGAGCAGTTAAAGACGAAAATATTAGGAAAAATATATTAGTCGATGGTAAATAAGAAGCACTTTAACAAGTCCATTCTTACAACCCAAAAAAAAAACATTTAAAAAAAAACAACTATTAGCAACACGTGCGCGGCAGGCAGAGATACTATGAGTGCCACGTAATTTGAGAGCCTTCGGGAAATCCCGAATACTACCGAATGTAGCATCGACCGTTGCGTGCACCGGTCGTGAGTGCCTTTAAATAAGCAGCATCCTTGCACGGCGAAGATCAGTCGTTGCCCGCGATTCTCACTAACATTTCGTCCAGATGGAATACTTAGTTGCCAGCCGTCGACAGTGGAACGCTTACGAAGAATTGGATGACATACCGCGCGAAGGGGTGCGATAAGCTGTCACGATGACCACAGTGTCAGTGCTGTTTGATGTGATTTATGCTAAAAGGTGCAAGTAATTAAGAACTCTAACTGGCTGAAGTGTCCAACGGCCAACGGTGTGTAAGCAAAATGTAGAAAGTGGGATCAAACAAGGACTGTCCGGGCTAACGCTGAAAGCTGCTAATTGTAGCAACGTAAATCATATCGTGTTTTGAAAAACATACCCCAACAATGTGTGCCAACTCAACCAACCGTGACGTGTACATGATCTTCAGTGCCGCTTGGAGCACGGAGTCGGCAAGGGTGGAGTGGAGAAGGATTTTAAAAATTTACATTTACACTTTTATGCTAGCGTCGGTGTGTTGCGGTAAGTTTGTCGTAGATCTAGGTTGTGAAAAATGAAATGAAAGGTAAAAAATGGAACTACTATACTTCTTTGATTAATTGGGCAGCAAGATATTTCAAAGGGTGATTGCTAAAATACCAACAAATCCTTTAAACGAAGTAAGTAGGCTTCCGTACCGAAGTGGAAAATAAGCCGATTATGAAGAGTACTTTAATTGGACTTTAAGAAGAAAGAGATGATATCAAATGCAAACAAAGTAGGAGGAATGAAATGTTGACAAATAATCATCCACAATGGCTAATTTTCCTACTACGTTTTCGTTGGAACCAGCTAGATTCATTGAAATCTTTGACCTGAAGAATACGGATTCGACTAAGCCTAGCAATCGTTGCCATCGGTCACAGCCATTTGTTGAGCTGGAGAAAAAAAAAAGAAATATAGCCTATATAACGCCCGACCCTTTAAGGTGTGGTTTTCTTTTTCCAAACTGTCCGCAAACATTACTTCGCCAGATTCTGAGAAAGTGAGCCGGGATAAATTGACAAAGCAACCGAAGGTCAAAAGACAGTCGATTGGAAACGTTGACGTATATGTAGGTTGGTACATAATTTAGTAACCACGCACGCTGGCCCGGACGAACCAACGGTTTATAAATCATTTACCTTAGATCAGAAGCCTTACGATTACCGAAGAGTAAAACAGACATGTCAAAGTCAGTCAAAGCAGGAGCGTCATGGTTGCTTCAAGTGCGGTAACTTGGTATTAAGAAACGAGCTAAATTCATCCCTCCTCCCACATACACCTCACCTACCCGCCTGCTAAGTATGAAACCTCAATACTAAGCTACAATAAATTTGGGTATAAATATTTGATCCAAAGTTTAACCCAAACTGGGTGCTAATCCCTGTGGGTTCAGAAATATCTGTGCCTTAATGAGGTCTCGTTAATTTAGTTTTATGGTACTTCAAACGCTATCGTCAGATTTTGGGACACAATTCGTAGCCTGTGTGCCTGCAGAGACATTCCGGTGAGAATATGATACTGATTCAGCCCCTTCGGTCCCAATGTCGAAGGGTTTTAACTAACCCTAATTGGTCGTTTAGATAATTCTTGAAAATAGTTTAAATTAACTGGGGATTAAACTTGCAACCGATTTAGCTGAGTAAACCTAAGATTTTTGATAAACGTTTGTAGATGCGATACGAAAGCGTAAGGCATTGTCAATATGTAAAATTCTGTAAGAGAAGCGAAGGGAGACCGGATGGTTGTTTACCATCAGCTCGTAGAAACTTTGACGACCGTGCCAATATGTTGTTTGCAAATATCAGGCAGCCGAATTATGGCAAACTCTTGGTAACTCATTAAAACTCCCAGAGCTTATGTCGATCATATTCGGTGGGGTTTAGGTTGGTTGAGGTCGAAATTGAGGTACGACAATAGAACCAGTATAGGATTATGTTGTGTTATTTCTTGTAAAGTAAATTTGTTTATTTCATAACATTTACTGTGGTAATATTTGCATTATCTGGCGGGTTGAGTGTCGGTTGTTTAATTGGTAGATAATTAAATGATTTCGACAAACATGTGAATGTGAATGTGAAAAGTTATGTGAAAACATAACTTTTAGTATATTATCTGGAAGCATAGTCTCATCGTTGATTTTCCCTTACGTACAGAAGCAAGTTGTATTTTATTTCGTACCCAGAGCAGCACAACTGCTGTGCGAAAATGAATTTATGACCAGCGAGTGGCGTTAGTATCCTGCCGCCGCAGGGAAGTCTTTAACAGATAATGAATTTCCGATTCCACCCTCCACTGGTCTCCAGCATTCAATTTTAAATGCCCCCACCTTAAGTATTCCTTCCCCGTCGTTGCAGAGTCCGCACAGCAATCGTTGGGTGCCCTGCCGGAGCCGGTCTGTGGCCAAATCTCGCAGATGCTGGACAGCTGCTTCCGCAACTCGTCGCCCACGATCGCCGTCGAGCTGCTGTACTCCGTCAAGATCCCGGACTCGGTGGAGGAGATAAGTGACCGGTGCCTGTAGGTTACGACTCCCACTCCCCCCCGGCACCCGCCATGAATGTACAATTTTCCGACCCCACTCCTTTTCCACAGGCTGTTCAACCGGGGCATGGAGTGTGTGCAGCACTACTTGAACGTGTGCGTCGACCAGAAGGAGCGGAAGATCATCGAGAACGAGGTGTACGGAGCGAAGCGGCTGTACGAGTTCCTCTGCCGGGACCGCTCCTACCAGCAGGGTAAGCAGTGGGCGGGACGGTGGGGATCGTTCTGGGTATTCCGTGTTTTTCTTTCTTCATTGCCAGCCCCTTCCGGGCGGTTTCGGGCTTGCAGTAATATTTTAAACTCCAAGCGAGGCAAACAGCACGCGCACGAAACGAGGGGCTTTATCATTTTGCGTGCTGCCAGACGCAAGCATGGGTTCTCGTGCGCGCAATCGTAGCTCATCCGATGGAAAGTTCCGGTGCACGCTGATCCTTTTCAATTTACCGGAGCTTATAGAAGTATCCTTTTACCACGAATGAGTAATAATTGCAATGGAAAATATAATTCAAAAAGTTTCCCGTCCGACTTGGAACTGAAACATTTTACATGTTGATTGGAACAATCGTGTAACATTGTTATAAGAATAAGTTTTGTAAAGTTTTGTGTGAGCGAGCGATCTTTTTGTGATTTAAAAAATTTCCTAAAAAGACAGTCTTGTAAAATTTGGAAAAACAGTGTTCAAAACAATGCGAAAAGTTGAATGAAAAATGCTGTACGTTTACTGCCCAATTGTAATGCAAACGGGTTTTTCTGGGGTACGGGTAAAGTTTTCTGACAGTGAGCGATCTTAATGTAATATAAAATTTATAAGTCATGTAAAAAGTGGAAAAAACAATGTTCAAAACAATGCGAAAAATTGAAAAGTTTGTACTACAAAATTTTCCACTTTAAACAGTCATGTAAAACATGTTAAAACAGTGTTGAAAATAATCCGTCAAGTTGATTGAAAGCTGCGATGCAATGAATGTGGAATTGAACACTCCATAGGTGTTGTAGGTCGCATTCCAGTGCAGCCATTACGATCCCACCCGCTTTTCCATTTGCAGAATTCCTACGACACAAGACGTGCTTCTACCACGTGCATCACGACTGGGACGCCTGTTCGAGCAAATTCATCGGCATCCTGAAGGAGGAAATGACCAAAACGACGAAGCACTCGGTCAACGTGCAGTATATGCAGTTTTGCTGGTAGGTGAACGAACAAAATGGTACTTTCTTGCCGATAATTCGCCTTCCGGGATGTAATCAATCGGTTCCGCTCCGATGACCGCTCAATGATGACTTGGTTTTCCTATCGTCGTATGTTTTTCCCCCCCCCCGTCCCCCCAGCGCCCGGTACGGCTACGAGAACTGCGTCGCGAACAGCGCCCGGCACAAGTGTCGGCCCGACTCGGCCCTCTTCCTGCGTACCGTCGCCAGGCTGCTGTCCACCGACCGGCACTTCCTGAACTGTGATAAAATCGAACACGAGGTGTGCTCGTCCGGAACGAAGGCAGCCGGGTGGGGGGTTCCGTTGGCGGCTACGTTGGCATTCCTGCTGGCCGCGATCCGGCGAACTTCGACACTCTAGACAACGCGACGATCTTCGAGGAAGGCGTGTGAGCGTTGAAATCCGAACCGAGTGTTGAGGATAAAGCCGAAACAAGAATAATATACCAAGGGATAATAGACGCTCGGTTGGCTTTGGTCATCCACGCCAAAGAAAGGCTTCGGTCGACGAGCAGAACAACGGATCAGTACGCCATTCGAGCGTTCCTTCCGGCGAGCGAAATAGTGGTTTCAGCTACCCAACTAAAACATTAGTACCACATGCTATAAGAGCCCAGATTAGGATTGTCGGGTCGGGTCGGGTAGGGAATGATTTCAGAGTTTATCGTTAACCAACGAACGATCACATTTATAGGGACGAATTTGTACTTAAAAAGCCAGTTGTCTGTAGTCATAGCGAACAAGGTGTCTCGATGTCGGCTAGCCATTTGCAAAAGTGATGACGAGCAAGGTGGAGTCCGGTCGCTGCCGGAACAAGGATGAACTTTTCAACGATTCTATCCCACAGCGTGTTGTGATACGAAACTGCATACTAACTGTTAAATATTTGAACACGTTTGGCTTACTGATAAATAAATAAATGTCATAAAATGTTACTAAACGCTTTTTTTTTCTTTTTACTGTTTCATTTGAGAAAATTTTGAATTTCTTCCTTCGAAAAAATACAGTATAACTGTACAAGAAAAGGTAGGATTTTACAAAAACCTTTAATTTCATTTGTCTGACATATTTAATTGACATCAATAATACATTTCCATTGCATCGCATTGCAAAAAGCATTCCATACTTTTTTCCCTATGTTAGGATTCGAACCCACACCGTCGAGGTGGTGAGCCTCGAGATTCATGAATCTGATTGGTTCTTTGCGTTTTAGAAATTCATGAATCTTTAAATGAGAGATTCATTAATCCCAAAGATTCATCGAATATGAAAACTTATGAGCAAAAATGGGTAGAGGGGCCCCTTTTTTGTCACATGATCCTCCTCAACGAAAGAATCATGGAGATGCGTGAAAGTTCCATGAAGGATTCATGAAAATTTATTAAGGTTTTGGACGATTTATAAACGTTTTAAGATTCGAATCCCAATAGATTCATGAATCCATCTGAATGAAACTTTGGTGAAAGTTTCATATGAATGAATCTCGCCAAAAGATTCATAAGGCTGTGCTACCGCTTGGGTGTCGCGGACCCTCATCAAACCTGTAATCAATTTATAAAAAGCTTTTCTGTGAATCATAAAATTCCATTTGTTTTTTGTTTGCTGCTAGTCAATCATTCTTTATGACTGTGGAGTAGGAATCTCATTTCAGTTGAAATGAACAGTTGATAGATTGGATTAGGGCTCACTCTGGAGCTGCTGAAGGGTTTTGCTATTGGCTGTCTTCGTTGGCTTTTATCTACGTTGGCATTGCTATCTCACATTGTTGCGGTACACTACGGTGTTGTTGGCCCATGTCCATTTCGTATAAGCGTTCCCTCATTCAAAACCACTTGATCGAACCTTCCTAGAGGATGATTCGGTTTACGTGCGGAACCCGTTCATCGCCAATGTGGAGGTAATCAATTTCGTTCGTTCCGAGCAAGTTTATTTTAAATTGGGTGCGAATACCTCAGCAGGTTGAACATAACAGCGCCCAGTCTATATCTATCCTCCAACGCTGCAGACGAGCTTTTCCGACCACTAAAGCCAACGGCGATTGATTGGCCGGCATTCGCTGTCGGCTTATGCATTGTTTCCGTTGGCAACGCTGGTTCCGTTAAACGAGATGAAAACTCCAGACTATAGCTGGAACACCTGTTACGGATCCCCAAAACATTCACCACTCAGTTCGATAGGAAAATACAAGAGTGGTTTGGCCAATTTATGAGATTTCCAACTCTAGTGCTAACCAAACTGCTGTGCTCGGTACTCTAACCCAGGGGTCGGCAAAGTTCGGCCCGCCAACTGACTTTATCCGCGCCGTAAAAAAATGTTAATGCTTCACACAAAAATCGTTCTAAAATTTTTCTAGTGTCGCGAGTCTTGTCAGAAATCCGAAATCTCGTGTACTTTATTCATATTCATACCCATTAGGTTTAGTTCGTAGGGCTCACAATATTGAAAACTTATCGTAGTTGAGCTATATTTGTTACTCATAGAGTACGCCAGTTAAACTAAGATATTTTAGAATAATTTATGTACAGGATTAATTTCAAACACAATTTAAAAAGCAATTAAAATGAAACTTTTTAAAAAACATTGTCGATACAATTTCGAATATTTTAGCTTATATCACTGTTTATGCTACTTTGCTGTTTAGAAAACTGATACTCTATTCAAAAGGGTTTAGGAGTACTTTGAAAACATTAAATAATCGTTTAACGTATCCTGCCCTTGCTTTCGGTTTATCTTTAATCATCTGGCCCTTTTCAGAAATCGTGTACCGACCCCTGCTCTAACCGCTTGCATCGATGTGCAATTTGAACAGCCGGGAAATGGCAGTAAAATCTACTTCCACAAGTAGTACATTGGAAAATTGTGGTGCACTGTGTTGAGTGGATAGGTCGTGGTCAACCATAATTGATACTGTGAATTCAGATACATTAGCAAAGTAGAGCGGATGCTTTCTGTGATTGTTGATTTAGGGATTCGTCGAATAATTTCACGCTCTTGGACGAACATAACACAAGTGTCGAGAGTTGATAACCTAAGTGTTTTTTTGGAAAGCAATTTCCAGCAATGATTTCATTTATTCCTGGAATCATTGATCTAAATTTATGATTTTCATATTTAGGTTACGATTCTGAGGACTATATACGATTAATTCCGTTAAACATCGATAACAATATCGTTATTAGGTTACAACACAGTTGTTTTTTTCAATTCCACTTTATTCAAATTAAATCACATTTATTCGACGAAATAAATTTTAATCATTGCACGTTAAGTTAGCGTACTAAAACTAAATGATGATAGATTTCTATGCTTTCCACATAGCCAGCTGGTAAAGCTGTAAGAAGCATCTTTCCAATGAATCAGGAAAGTGATCGATTAACATAAATCAATAGCATTTTTCTGCATTTTTATATATTGTTATGGACTTAAATACTTCAAAAACGGTAACATTTGTATCTTTTATCAAACCTCACCATAGTATGAGAAAGCAATTCCAAGCTTTTTCTGCAGTCCAGAGTCCTAGAATGCGACTTCTAACTATTGGTTGGTTCTTAATGGCAGTACTAATGCTAATTTGCATAACACCACATTGGCAAGAACGGAACACATGTGAACGGCATTCAAATGGACCATCGTGTTAACAGGGGCTCGGGGAACACCGCCTACAATGCCACAATTCAGTTCGCGGGACTCTAGACAGTGTAATAGCCTGCCATTCTCGACGAATTCATTACTTCGCCGGCGTATGATCGACGGTTGATTAGTCAATTTCGCCAAAAGTGAAATCCCTCCAGACGGCGGAACGGAACTCGGTGCTTGGAATGTTAATTTCGACGTATCTGGACCAATTCATCATTTGTTTCAGCATGTCGCGCCCAATTGCACCTGGCCCTTCAGCAGGCGAGGTCCTTCGGCGCCCGGCTAGTCGCAGTTTCGACGATTCATTATGGCGCACTGCTCGTCTCGTGACATTCGCGAGTCCAATTTGTCATTCGCAGAGGAAAGTTCGCGAGCGATTGGCTTCGTTGCGCCGGCGGGATGTCGCACTGGTCCGCGCCCTCGACCGGTGTTAGTGTTGTTGGGAAGTGGTTGCATGGCCATTGTTAGAACCGCTCCCAGTTGAGCGGAGTGATGCGGAGTGGCATCATTAGTATTTGCGAACTTTTGAACCACCATTCGCAGATATTGGATTAGTGTGAACCGGTGCCTCTTTTGGGCCAATTCTAATTGGATTTGCGAATAGTTCCCGGCAGCATCATGTGCACAACTGTTTAACGCATTGTTTTGAGATGTCAACTTGATTTATGGCGGAGGTGCATTCAGTTGTATTTATATCTTACCGCTAGAATGGGCGTAGGCAATACAATTTATCTTGTTTGTTTGATGTGCGAAAAACAATTGAATCCGTGAGAATGATAAAACACGCGTCGAAAAGTTTGTGTTTACATGGGCATTAACATGTTTTGAATGTTCTTCTCCAATTTTACAGGTGTCCGCGTTTCCAGCCTTGGGTCACTCAACTATTGCAGGATGTCATAACTAACCAAATCCCCCGGAAACACTAATTTAATCGAATATGAAACCCTAAATTTAGAACACTTTTGATTCCGTAATTGTTCCCAGTTCCAACATAATGGATGTTGTGTAATTTTTTTCGTGCCACAGGGCGCTCAGAAACTCACGCAGGAAAAACTGAATAAATGGGAAAGTTCGTTGAAAATAAAGTGCGTCCGTGAGGGCAAATGGGAAATTTTGCATGCCTCACTGCACTGGCCAGGACGATCGGGGCGCGCAGATAGCTAGTAACGGCCTCCATCGGTCTCCCGGCGTCCGGTGGACAATAAAGCATAACATTCAGCAGCAATCAGCGCACACACAGGATATCGTTGGCCGAAGGTAAATAATATTGCTTCCTGTTGCCCGTGAAACCCATTTCAACCGAAGGAGGGGGAGCGGGTTTATGTTCGTGGCACAATTTTATTCCTTTCACTGCCGGACAGGAAATTGAGCGACATATAATTCAGTTTTGTACCATTTTCCACCGGATGGAAGGTCGAGCTATTGAAGAGATGGAGCAGAGTGTACTTTAACGCCCTAAACGCTTTAAGTGATATGTTTCTCAACGGATTTCGTTGAGTAAGAAAACTCACGAAGATTGAAATATATACTTATATTATGCATATTGTGTCATTTGATTTTCTAATGTGTATAAAGAAAAATCAGTATAAATATGTAAATTGTAATTTAACTTTTACTTCTAGATGACTAAATTTCCTGTGCATATTTGTTTTTACCAACCGTTACCAGACAAACCTATTTTTGTGGACAACACAATAAAGTGTTGATGTAATTAAACAACATTCAGTATGCTTTTTCTGTATCACACTTTGGACAACCGATCAAATTTATCTGACATCCGCTAGTCAGCATCGTTTTGGTGTAGAGAAAAGTTGATCCACCGTTCCACGAAGCCAGATCTGATAATGAAATGACAATTATTACTGTACTGGCTCGATTTCACCAGAAACCTTATCTTTGCTCTGGTGCGTTTTGGAAAAATACGTGGGCAAAAATTAACGATGATTTTCACTAATGTGTTTTTCATTGACGATCATCAGAAGAGGAGAGACGATAATACAATTGCAGTGGAAAACCGCAAGGAAAGTGGTGTGTGTGAGTGAACGTTGGTGGGTGGAAAGTAAAATCAATTTAGTGCAACCCGTCTCATTACTTTCGAAGCCATCGATAGCCTGTTTTTCCTTGTCGTGTTCCTGTACTCTCAATCATTTCGCGGCTCATCCGTGGGTAGTAACATAAATTGAATTAATAAAATTATATTTCAAATTGTACCAGCGCAGTAATGTAGTTTTTTTTTAAGGGATAACATATACACTCCATCAAATAGGTGTTTTATAATTATTTTTCACGCTTTAAATACGTTTAAATGCTCGCGAAAAAAAGCGGCAAACAACAGTACGAGCAAAGTGAAAGTGCAAACGCGTTTTATAATTCAGCTCCCCTTAAGTGCAACATTAGCTCTCGTGTAGATATGAGCCAAATAACCATTATTTGCTTCGCCACCCAAAACAACAAATGGTGGTTCACCATTTTCGACTGCTGAAACGAAAACATCCTTCGGCAACGAAACAGTAGAGAAGCATTTGGCGCCATCGGGAGCATTATCATAAAGCTCTCCAAAACGAGCCACAAAAACAACGAACGGATGTCGCCTCTGTAAGGTGCTGTTCTCAACACTTTTTCGTGGGTTACACCATGTGTTGTGGTGGTTGGGTTGGTTCAAACTCTGGGTACCATGTTTGCCAGGGCGGGTTCTCCAAATTACGTGTGTCACCAATGTGGTTGTGGTGGAGCACGGGAGATTTAAAGAGATTGCACCTTTGTAATATTTCATTTGCCCCAAAACATTCCCTCATATATTCAATGAAAAGTGAAGAAGTTTTACAATGCGTTTTGTGCAACATACCTACCTACAGAAACTTGGCCATAGAAATATATCAAATCATAGCAATTGCTGAAAGAATCGCGAAAATCAAGCACTTCTGCCATATAAGTTTTCCTTTGGAAAGAAACCTTTTTCAAAGCACCGTTGTAAAAGGTTACTGTTGATTGAATTGGCTTGAAGACGTAAGGGTTCCACCCGTTAACTTCGAGCCTCACCGTTGCTCGAATAAGAAAATGGAACAAGACGTACGGAGTTGAGGAAGACGTACGCGAGGGAAATAAAAAGGTCTTGACCCCTAGGGTCATCCTTTTTGATGAAAAGCATCCACCGCAGTAAAGCAGTCCAATTTCATGGTTTTATTTTAAAATGGTTCCCTGTTTGAAACTTTTCTCAATCATTTTCCGTTTCACAGAGGTTGAAAAGATCCTTTCTAAATAAAGTAAAGAAGCCTATCTAAATAATGTCTATTTTTTCATGTTTGTAGATGAAAGCAAGGAACTAGCTGTTTGGAATTTTTAAAACAAGGCTTGTTGACTGGAGTGGAAGGTTGGGGAACCACCGAAATGTTCCCGTTATTTTCGCAGCCTTGACGAAGCATTTCATACAAACTTAAACCTATGTGAACGGTTACATTAAACATCGCATCAATCCCATGTGTGATTATCGGTCGGGGAAAAGGATAGGTTCGGCTTCTGGGAAATTGTGCTTTGCCGTGATTGGGCAGAATGACTCATATTTCTTCAACCGAACATTTTCAATATAATGGGACGGTTAGAAATATAAGCTCCCAACATACCATGTTCCTTTGTGTCTGCAATCCTCGGGCTTTTGCAGTTTTCAAGGGGTTAAAATTAAATTTATGTCAACGAATGATGCACATCCTTCCGCCGTTCACGCGTTGAAGCGTCGTTGGATCTTCCGCTTTGCCAGCTCTTCCCTTCCTTATTCTCCTTGTTTCTCTCTCTCTCTCTGTCTCTGTCTCCGTACTTAAGTGATTCACAGTATGTCTTTATCCTTTCAACCTGAACCGCTGAAAAGTGACAGGAAGTGAATAAATCTACCAGTATTCCGTCTCGTTCGGCCGCGATTGGTTGCAATGAAAATTGATGCAAGGTGCAGCTTGGCCCTCAGGGGAAACTAGGGACAACCATCACCGATGCACGTGTGTTGAAGCGAATGGAGTGAAGAAAACGGGAAAATTCTACCAAACAAAGAAACCCATTTAAACCAAACGGTGGCCTCCGACCGAATCGAGTTGGCAAACCCCGGTGAACCCGGTGTGCCCCGAATGAACCGAAACCACCGGCCGGAAAAGTTTTCGTACCGCAAACCGGTAGGAAAGGCATTTTCGTGAGTGTTCCGCACCTCCGGGCCCGTTGTTTTCCCCCAAACGTAAACGCAATTTATGGTCTCCTGCGTTCACGTTTCGCTTCCGGCGGTGAAAAAAAAAAGAACCGAGCAAGCGAAACAAAAAAACATTAAAAGAAACCGACCGCGGCTTACCGTGTGAAGCGTTGGAAACAAACGTTCCGACATAATGGAAAAGTAACATTAAAAGCATTCGCTGCAGGACGACCGTGTGGGGTTCACGCGCATTTGAGGGAAGCTGAGATTCTTTCCGTTGTCGCTTTTCCGTTTGCCCTCCAAACGGAATCTCTAATCTCTTTTAACCGCTATTAGGAAAACTTATTGCACTTCTAGGCTTGGGGAAGGTTAATACAGCAACACAGCAGTTTTGCTTTATTGGACGCTATCAGATCCGGTGGCCCTCGGGCGGCACATTATCCTTCCCACGGCGCTGGATGGGCGATGGAAAATTGAATTAAAAGTACGCGAAGAATCTAGCTTCATCATCACAAACTTTTTCGCCCTTCTAGACGTTTACAAGCGACCAAAATCATCGCTCGTTTCCCACCTCCCCCTCTCACCACTAATCCCTCCATAATTTTCCCGGCTTGAATTGGTAGCGGGGTTTCGTTCTCGATAAGCCGTAGTTGTTCGTGCTCCACACTTTGTTTGTAGTCCCGTGTACGCACGGTAATATCTAGCGAAATAAATTCAATTCAATTTCGCATTTGTAAATACTAATGATGTTTTAAAATGCCGTGCCGAGCATAAATAAAAACAACGCCACCGGTAGGGCGTTTAATGATTTGCCAACCGGGGCCAGGAAAACGTTGGCCGCTGTTTCACCTGAATTTTTATTATGATTTCCGTGGAAGGCATTACCATATACGTGTTTTTTCAACGCCTATGTAATTTGGTTGAAAATAGAAATGTGTTTTTTTTTTAAATGCCCGTTTTGCTTGGCTTCTTCGTAAAATATAACTTTAGGTAAAATATTCTATTTTCAATCAATTCATTCAACAAAACAGTTTCCAAAAAAGCAACCGGTGAAACATAATTTGGATTGTAAAAGATTAGTGAAACAATGTCCATAAGTTCAATTTATTTAAAGCCCTCCCAAGAACATTATTTCGGACTCTTAAAGCTTCTGCTAGCCGGCTGAAACACGATACGCGATCGATATGATAAATGAGTTTTCCCGGCATGCTAATTAATCACCTCAACGATTTGGCATGTTCATTCTTCTGGCAAGTGAAATAAAAAAGCACATCCATACAAACAGTCGGTTGGCGTTTCGAGCTAACTCCGGCCAGTAACTTTTGTTGAATGATCTGGCGATTTGTATCGGCCATTGTTTAGCAGTCCAACTGAGAGGTTTTTGCAGCAGTAGCATCAAAGAAATCGGATTGGCAGTTAATTTCAATGTATTGTATTTGATGCGTACCGAGAAAGTTTCTCTCTATTCGGGTCCATCTCTTTATTCGGGAATGGTACCAGCGAAGAGATTAAGTTTTACGTGAATTAAAATTCTTGAGTTTTGATAGAACGTTTACTTCCCAGCCAAATGCCAGCTTAATCATGGCCATGAGATCACGCACCAGCGCAGTTTATCGCTGAAATTCTTCGCTGCTTGCGGAGATTTTCGGAGAAAAACTACAAGAAAAAAGGAACACCGCTCCAGACAAACACAAACTTTCGCTGCCAAGTTAGGCCAAAATGGGATAAGCGAAACAAAAAAGGGTCGTAATATTCCCAACGGAAATTTTATTCACGCCGCGGAATATACCCATCGCAGTGCAGTGACCGGTAATGGAGATCCGGATGTACTACCTGAAGAGATGGATGCGCATTAGGGCCTTTATTTTGAAATAAACGAATTTAAGCATCGGATGGTTTGCTTCATTAATTAAATTAACCAAGGAGAAAATGTAAAATACGAACATATTTTATTTTTGGTTTAAGTTTCAATTTCAAAGGAGTTAAATTTTAAACTCATTACGGATAAGATGTAATTTCCTGCTCGATGGAGGCGCATGGTCATTTGTAGCATTGAATTACAGCATTTTCCGGCTTTTTATTCCAAAGTCTAACTAACAAGTGCAAGTGAAGCATGTTAGATATTGAATGTTGGTTTGTAGAACGGTAATGTTGCCATGCCATCGATGATGCGTTGTTGCCATGATAGAGCGCAACTTGTCAGATGAAACCTGAAACTTGTTAGTGTTTTGATGGGACTTTGGAATAAAAATCCGGGAAATGCTGTATTTACTCAATAGCATGACGCCTCGGTGGGGCTCGAAGGGGTGAAGAAAAGAGTTATGATTTTACTTTTTACTTGAGGGTTATGTGGTAATGCTTATCCAACAGTTATGCATCCACTTTTTCCGACAAAACTTTATTTGAAACGCTCCCAGGAAGCATTGGTCGAAATCCCGTTCTTGATGTAACTTTCTTTTTTATGAGATTTAGTGGTTTTGAGATATTTAATGTAATAGTTATAATTGTAGCATATTTTAAATGATTGATAGTTCATTGATTCCCTCTATAACATATGATGAATACATCTTGACATACATCAACTTCTGGACGGTTTAGTATTGGTTGAGTTTTTAGTGTACACAATAAAAAACACAGGTAAAATATAAAATTGATCAATTTTCAGCAATTAAAATTGGCGTACGTGAAAATTTATGATGTTTCATAAATATTTGAGTTTTTCATAATGTACAATAAAGTATGTGTATTTGAGTTTTCCATGATGTACTGTAATAAATCTTTTTAAAACTGTGTCAAGAATTTTCTGTAATTTCAAGCTCAGGCATCACTAGGGAAATTCCAACATCAACGAGCGGAATAACCAAACAGTGCTGGAAAAATTTCAATTTCACAGAAGGAACCAATATCGTGCGTCCATCTTCTGCAAAACCCTTCTCCAGGTCTTTGCTTCAATGTCTTTTCTTCAACCGCACTCTTCCTACTGTTTCTCACTTTCGAGCGTTGTGTCAACACACGTTTCGGGAGAAAAAAAAGGAACATTGACCGCAGTACGTCGTCCGTATTACTTAGGGCACTCTACAGCACGCGGTCGTCTTGCGTTTCGCCGAACGTTTCTGGACGACAGCTGTTGAATCGATAACAGTTCAAACACAGCCCAGAGTCTTTCGTGTGAAATCAGAGCGAAATCACATTTGTGGCCCAACGAGATTAACACCTCGGGCCAGATGGCGTCGACCGGATGGCGCCACAACGAACTACCAAACCCCTCGCTGGTGAATCCCTTCTTACATGAACCCTCCTGGAAACACACACACACACAAAAGTCGAGTGCACACTAGCACAAACCGTGGTGTCCCAAATGGTGCTAATTTATCGTTACGCTTTTGCATCGATACCACACTCCAAGACCGGAACGGTTCGGATTTGGAAGCTTTTTCGGTCCTTGGGACGGTTGCCACGCGCCGGTAAGATTCATTTTATCTTCGTTTGTTCTCCGCGGAATGCTACCACGGGGTAGAGGGAAATACTGGGCTTCAAATGCCCAAGAACGACCGTTTGAAAGAAACATCACATTCGAACGAGCGCTGAGCTGAGCATTCGGCCGAAAAAGTCAATGGAAAATATAATAAATTTAATCAATCGACGTCTTTTGTGTTGAACACAACCTAACGCCCATGCCTCCCACCCTTAAAGTTCCATCCATGCGGCCAAATCCTTATCGAACGTAATTGCAAATGGTTTCTCGATCGCCGCCCACGATTCATCGTACGACAAAAACATGGCTAAAGAAACAACTTCCAGCAAGCGGACCGTAAGGAAACCGCACGATCAGCATAATGGGTTTTCCGGGCAGTCAATGGATCGATTTTAATTACAACATTGTTACGGCTAATATTTGCCACCAGCTCGCCATAAGCTTTTCGGCAGTTTCTAGTTATCATGGCGATTGCATTCCATTATCGGCCGGGATCTACGAAAGTTTTGAGTAATGGATTCGCCTGTAGCATTTACGCTGGAAATAGTAAGTTATTTCATTTAATTTTTTTTTAAAATACGTATTATTTCAAAGGATATGGTTTTTCCATAAATTTTATGTTGATTTAAAGGGCGCAAGCATATTTATAAATTCTATACAATTGTTTGCGAAAAATTATATCACGTGTTGAAAATTAAAAACCGTAGAAAAAGAATAAATTTTAAACAAACTATACTAGAATCACAAAAATGATTGCAATGTAACTCTAAATTCATCAACAAATGGAACCCTGGCTAAGTGGGCTATTAAAAGGGATTAATATACGCAAAGTATATGTGTGTTAAACTAATGAAAGTGGTCGATTGTAAAATCAAAACTATGATATCAATCTGGCTTAAAGCATGCAATTACATGCTTTTTCAGTTCTTTCAAAACCTTACGATTTCTCAGCTGCTAGTAAAACTTATTTCAATTCCAGTAATGCATCGATTCCAACGCTGGATTGGGTACACAAAAAGGTAAACTAGCTAGCAGTGCGCGCTTTTTCGAATGCCCGCAGGAATTTCCATTCCCAGCAGCACTAATCGGCACTGCAGCAACGGCATCCCTGCGAACGGAAAACGACTCATTGTCGTTCTGCGGCACGAGTATGCTGATACTTGTGAGAGCCTTTTCCCAAGCGGCCAAGTCCGGTCATCGCCATCTTCGATCGGCACGGCAGGCATCGGTCTAGGGTTGGGGTTTAAGAGGAGCGTATTAAAATGCTAATTTGCCTTTACATGCTGCCGTGATTGCAGCGAAGGTCTTGGGCGGATGTCTGGGTGCTGCATGTTCATGTTCGCTTTCAACGGGTGCATTGGGTGCCGGAACTCTGCGTTGCGTGTTGTTGTCTGGCATTTTGGTGCTGAACAGAGGTGTAGATGTTGTTACATCAGGTTGCGGAGCGAGGTTTTCGGTATCGCTGACTGTGGTAATTTGTTGTAAGAGACTATGCATCTGTCTGTTTACTACCGAAGCAGTTTCTAAAAAGCTCGAAGAAAGATTACATGTGGCGTAAACATGGAACGTAAACATCAAGCGATCAACATTGAATGCAGTGGAAAGCATTAAACGTGCAAAAATCAATTCGCACCCATTAAGCCCAGGGAAAACTGGTATGAACGTTGTATGAGCCTCTTGTTTTTGTATTATTTTAACAAGCTTAGATGAGCAGCCCTAGTGCATCATTTCTTCAATGTTTTGCACAAGTTCAAACATGTATTGAGATGTTATGATTCATGTAATGCTATAATTATAAGGTTAAAATTGTGCCAAATTTATTAGAAAATTAATTTCCTCTTAAATTTTATTTTTAAAGTAATAAATTTGCCTTGACATTCACTTACAGTACATCACGCCCAACCAAAAACGTTTGATAAAACATTGAAAGCCCAAGCAAAGATTGTCCGGTTACTACAAGACCACTTAATACAGCCCCCTTTGAGGCGATTTGACGCCATCTCAAGCTTGTGTAGGTATAGGTATAATAGTTTTCAGAGTTTTAGAAGGATAAAGGTTCGCCTAACATGTCGAAAATGGACGTTCATGCTCCGGTGATGGTTGCATATTATGTGATATTTATATAAACACATCCAACGAGTTTTCTCCCACGCAAAAAGTGTTCAATACACCGCACGCTGATGATACCGGATAATACCTCTACGGGATCGTCCTCTTTGCTCACGGAGGGCGCCAACGAGTTCGTAGTCTGCGTCATAGATGAACCACGAGCTAGCTGAGCTGTATGACGAGCCGGACATTCTGACGGTGTCGAAAGCCGAAAGGATCCGTTGGTTAGGGCATGGCATGAGGATGCCGGACTTATGCCCCACCAAGAAGGGGTTCACCGGGTCGCTGGTCCAGCACGAAACGACGAGGAGCCCAGCGAGATCGGTGGATGAGGGGGCAGAGGGCGACGATGGAGACCTACTGCCATGGACCGAGTATTCTGAGGAACGATTGGTGAGTGGGCCAGACAAGAAGAAGAACAAGACATCCAACTCAATATCCTCAAAGAATTAAGACGTAATTATTGCCCTTAGTTCTATAGCACTTGGACAAAGTGTATTGATTACCATTTTATATCAACAGAACTTTAATTAAGCGCATTAAGCTTCGCTTAAGCGAACTTTCTTTTTGTGCAATAATTATACGGTGTGCTATGGCAACATCCCTTCAACAGAGATCTATTGTTTCATAGCTGATTACATCAAAGGCTTTATCGAAGGCATGAAAAGCCTTCAATGACATTTATTTCTCATTTTAAGCCGCTCGCTATTTCATTCCATTTAATCTAGATCATTTCGAATGCACGCTTTGAACTATTGTGGTTATTGTTGCGATGAGAAACAAAGCTTCTATATGTGACAATTTCTTCGAAAAACACTCATCCTAGAGTTTCGTTATTCAAACGGTCGCGAACAAAGTAAGCTTTAACCCCAAACAAGTGCTAGTGACTGCCGTTGACAGCAGCGAGCAAAGATTTCCATCCCTTGCCAGGCGTGCAAAGCCTACTCGACAGCGACTTTTGCGACAGTCTGAAGACAGCAGCCTCGGAGCAGTGCTTGAAGGTATTAGTCAATGTAGGCGGCATCAAGTGATCTCGACAGAAGCTCCTGCATGCAAGGAAACCTTGGTGGGTTGGCAATAGCAAGCGAAGGTGCTTGTGGTGCCTCTTTTCCATGGCACTAACAACCGCTTCGGATGGTTGATTCTCCCACGAGTAGCTCTCGTTATTGGCGGGAGTTCTATGGAACTACTTGGGCTTACAGTTGAGACAGAAAAATAAAAATAAAACAAAAAATGGTAATAAAGTTACCACTTTAACTGTTTTTAGTGACACTTCTCATGACACGTGCAGGCGGTCACCACTTTCCTTTTCCCACACATCGCTACATTGTAACGTACTGTGTGAATAACTTTTCATGGCATGACTTTGGGCACTCCAAGCACCTGGTTGTCCTTATGCTCACATCAAACACCCACATCTGTTAGCAGGAATGTAAATCCCATTCGAGCGTCTCTTCATTTGCGAATATCTTAACTATTTTAATAAAAAATTGTTCCGGATGACATCTGCAACCATACTATATGCACTGTGTTCACCGGTGTGCAATCTAGAACATTTACCTGAGCAACCTTTGAACTGCAGATAAACCCAACTTTATGCAAAATGCCATATAATGCATTATTCACGTCATGGGAAAATACCGGAAACCGGCGGTATTTAAGATTTACCCACAAGATTCCGGAATAAACCCTTTTTGGAAACTTTTTCATATTCATATGCACCGGAAACATCTTTATACAACAAACATTACTTCTAATTGACAGTATTAAATGTAAGAAAAGATGCGAAAATTATTATCAACTAAGCATTCAAATCAATTGAACCAAAATGATGTTATTTTTTGTAATTATGCTTGTTTCTTGGAAACATTTCTATATCGAACAGATCGTTGCAAAGAGATTTGTTAGCATAGATTTAGAATAAAATATTTCCAAAGATAAGGTATAAATATGTTTTCAACACAAAATAATAAGTTCATACAGGCAGAATCAGAAATAAATTCAAAATCGAGTTTATAATCCACTATCACACTTAAGGTACACCATTGGAATAATTTACGAATTGACTACATCCTATGTAAAAGATAAAACGTTGTTCACCATCTGAACATCACCCGCAAGGTTAAGCAAAGGGGAGGGTGGCAATGGAGAAATATGTAAATACGCCAATCCTGAGTGGTTTACTTATTACTTTTCCGAACGATTTTCGACGGGTGAAAAGTGCCAGACAAATCTGGAACAAATTGAAAATGCTTGAATGGGATTTTCCACAACTCGTTGCGAAGGGGCGACACAGGCGAATTCCGACTACATTTAAACTGAATCCCGATCGACCCATAGAAACGGGCAATGAATATTTATACCCGACGAGAAGATACACCCTGCCGAATATACTCTTTGATTTATGCCAACCGGCGGGATTTGTTGGGTCGGACAACGAATTTATGCTCACCTCGGAATGTTCCATTCGGCACGGGTTTCGTATGAGCAGCGATAACTTTGACACTTTCGGACACATTTAATATTACAATTTGAAGGATGATTAAACAAAAAGTTGAATATGGACGATTTTTCATTTAAAGCGAAACACACTTGTAGTCCGTTGTGAACCCCCGCCTGTCTGGCAGGATGCGGTGCATTCTGGACCCGGTTAAGAGTACTTTGAACGCTTTCAGGTGTTAATGGGTGATAGTATGAATTCCTAATGAACCAATCTAAATTCAAATTACTTCTACATGACCAACACTCTGGTTGCAGTTTCCGCCTTACCGCATCACTAACGACTTCAACGTTCCACTATGCACGTGCAAGGATGCAATTTAATGGAGTGTTTATTGACAACTTTGTGTACGGTTTTATTTTCATCGACATGTTTGTTGAGACGGAATCTAGAAGTCCAGGATGCAGATCCAGAACACGTCAACATGTGCTGTTCAGTAAACTGACATGAATACGGATCGATGAATCGGTTTTCACCAAAAATCGGTATAGAAACGGGAGGTCCCGTTCTACTTTCGAGTTGTAAATTTGACTTGACTTCAACTTGTTTCCAAATGGAATTGAGGGTTTCCATTTCCAATCATTGTTGCATAGGGCTTCCATAGTGTGCTTTTGTTACGCCCAATGTTGCGCAGGGATGCTAAAAATAACTGACTCCGGTTTTGTTTATCATCCCCGCGAAACGGGTTTCCAGGTTTGATGTTTTGATAGAGTTAGAAGAATAACAAAACAAAAAACAATTCCTTACCTTTCGAATGCCTCCAATCGGAGGCTCCGTTCGGCTCCAACGCTTCCAAGGATTTGATGCTTAACGATGCAGCCCAGGTTGACCTTAAATTAGACGAAACATCAGTGTTTTGCATTCTGATTCGTTACATTGCAAAATGGGAAAAATTATATTAAAGACATCTTGTATCTCCAGCCAAACGAGAGGTAAGCTTTTCTGAAGTAGTCTAGTTTACGTTTCCAGCAAAAAAAAAAATGCAATTCCAAATATAACAATTTAAAGTCAACCGATTGGCCAACATTCACGAAGGTTTTCTCGTAGATAGTGATAGTCACCTACGGTACGCTGGACAACCTTTCTGCTTTACTTGCCACGAAGTGAACTCTACCTACCTGCAACTATCTTGTCGACTCACTTTCTCGTAACACTATGCATGAATGTTACATGTCTGATTTGCGTCAATAACGGCAAATGTCTTTCGACAGAACGCTTGGCCATGGCTGGTGTACCGTTCGTGCCATCTGTGACCAGCTTCATGGCAAGCGGAAAGAAAAACTAACCATAAACACGTGCCATGACTATTTCCTCGAAGGACCCCAGAAGCCACCGGAACAACGTTTACCGAAGAGGTCGTTAAACCAACCAACCACTCGTTAGGCATCAGCTGCGAAAAAACAAGCAAATAGATGTTGGAGATTTGTTTTTGTTTATATCTTTGCATGCAGGGAATGGTGACGGAATGTATGAGCCCGTTGGGAGTAATTTCCCAAGGGCTGTGTTCCGATGAATTCATGCAACCTCATTCTGTATCGATCATTTACATGGTCATCTATTGCCCGCCCAAGCAAGAAACGAAACGTACGAACGCGCAAAATTATTCGGCGAAAGCAATGACCCGGACCGGAATGAAACGCCAAAATTATTTGAGTCGGTATTAGCAAATAGTGCTCGGATGTATTTCTGTTTTTGTTTTTTACTTCCATGCGTTTTTCATTCCTCCCTTCTCGTTCTGATCCCGGCCACTCTCCGTCTGGCTGTCTACCGGTCTCTTACGCGCACTCCTACTGACTTCTGTTTTTTTTTCTCTCTCTAACGATCCACAAAACAACAACCCACCGGCACCAGTGCAATCCCTGAGACAATCTGTCCGCTTTCCGCATAGTCCGGAAAGTTTCAAACTCTATTGCTAGCATTTCCTAACCACTACCGTCAATATTTTCTCATCTCTGTACACCGCAGGTTCACGATCCGCGAAAAATATTTTCCACTTCTTGTTTGTTTTGCTTGCGCTTATTGCAAATTATTTCTAATTTTCATCTCTTGTCTAAAAGGTTTAATAAATGTCTTACATCTTTAACGTTACCTCTGTGGTTGCGCAGGGGGCAGGCTCTCATGCTAGAGCTAAGGGAGGTTTCTGCTTTCTTTACACCATCAGAGCAGAGTCTTCGAAAGAATAAAAACTAACCACGCAACGAAATTAACGGTTCAACTATGTTAAATGGTGCCTTTACATCTCAGCTGGTTGCGAAATAGATGTATATAGATATATAGATATATTTTAAGATTTAAAGACCTATGTGAATCAACCACTGCACTCAATTTGTTTGTTATTTCTCTTACTTTTTTACCTGTGTTGATGCATGATTACTGCATGCCACTCTTTCTCTACTCTCCGTTCTTCGATCTTGTCTTTGTCTGCTTCCGGTCGGTCTTTGCGCCACCTACATTATGATACTGCCATTATTGGGCAATAAACTATGCACATGCATTCACAACAGTTTCAAAAACATGTAATGAAACGTAACACGCAGTGCAGGTTCGCTCATTGAAAGGTTATGCGTATGTGGGGTTGTACTTGTCATGAAAGTTCATAAAACTGTGCTCAACAAACTTTTTACCGTTGGCTTTTTGCAACCTAACCCGACCGAGATTCAGTATTTTTCGATCAGCAAGTTTATTAGCGACCGCTACCACTTCGAAGATGCTTTATACTCCAAGCGGATACTACCAATGTCCGAATCAAAAAGAAAAAAATAATCATAACACAATTAGGCTTTACTATTTTTATGATGGATATAATATTGACCAAAATATTAACATCCGAATTTTGCGCACACGACTACGATGTTTAATGTAGCCTGGACTTGAAGTGAAGCATTTCGACAAATTACTCTTTCAGTACGACAGTAACTTTTGTTATGCTTAAACTGAATCACTAGCCGACACTACTTATACATTATTGCCTTAGAAAAAAAACGGTAAGTCGTAAAGATAATGAATTAAAATTGTAAGAAACCGGAAAGAAAGTAGAATATGAACGTCACCATCACCCACCATCCATGACATTTATATCGGCGCATAAATTACAATCGCACTTACACACTAGTGTCCTACAGGGTAAAGATATTGCAAATTGTGTGAATGTTCGTCCAGCGCATCGAGCGTCGAACGGATTGCTTTTATCGATTTCGAAAACACAAAAACGAACCATCGTCTACGCTTGCATGTAAGTCTTACTTTGAATAGAAAAGGTTTCAAAAAAATAACCCCACTCGAATGGAGGTCTTTAAACGGTGTAGATCGCTACAGTAGTACTGTTATAAAAGACAACGGAAATTGGACAATTTGTTTATGAAGAAGTAATGCAACAAGGACAAAACGAAACTTTCGTTTCTACCTTGCCGTAAGGTAGCAAACATTTAAAGGCAATGTTAGCCTTTTCACTATTGGTTTAAAGAAATGAGGTTTTTAACTGCCTCTTGCCAATTCATAGTTCTACCGACACGGCACTAATTACAGAATGCTTAACTTTGAAATTGACTCCTAATAAATGGGTTGGGACAACAGGCTAGAGAAGCACTACGAACTATCGGACTACGGTAACCTATATGCAAATACGGAGCACAGTGAGGAGAAACAAAATCTAAACATCGTCAATTTAGATGCAACGACGAAAAGCATTTAAAATTTTACACAAAAGATTGTCCGAGGAGCAAGAATGCGCGACGGTGGTTTGAAATAAAAACGCGACACGATTGTACTACACAAGATAAAAAAAACAGATACCTTAAAACTACGTAAACAATTCGAATAACGCTCCGGTAACCATAATCCACGAAATCATAGTCAGATTTAGCTTTAAAGTAGTAATGCAGCTGTAGGGGTTTGCTAATCGTCTGCTGTATCGCTTTTTGTCTCTCACCGCGCACTTCCGAGCAATTAAAAAATAGGCCAACAATCGGGCCAGTATCCTCGATATCGTCCTTAGAAGTCCTCTCCGGGTCGGGACGGAGCTCCCCGCCAACAATCGTACCTCTCTATCGCGATACCGACTCGAGCATTTCGACGAACAGCTTGTTCATCGTCACGTTGCCCTCGATATGCACGTTCGTCCAGAACTTACGGATGATGAAGTCCGCCTGCCGGAGTGATGGCAGCAGTAAAAGCAGCTGCTGCTGGTGCGATACAGCCTGATGTTGCCTGAAGGGGGAAAGAACAACGATAGGAAGCGATTGAAAATGTGCAATTCCCTCTCTGCTAATTGCGGATGGTAAAAACAACACTTTACCTTAAAAGCAGCACACAGTCATTGAGTGCGTACAGTATCGAGTCACGGATCTTTTTGAGCGCATTGTAGTTGTCCAGTCTGATATCACAATTTGAGAGCGACAGGGCCTTTAGCAGATAGTATTCCTCCTTGGTGGCCGAGATCTTTTCCAATCGTTGGGTGATTTGTGCGAGCTGTCGGTAAAACAAATCGTAACAAATGGAACAGAATTAAATAAAATTGTTACTTATTCAACACTCAGGGTTAGTCAGTTTTAGTCATAGAATTCGAACAACAAAAGAACACATCGAAAAGTTTCAAAATCTGCCATTTTTCGCGTTGTCTATTTGCACATGTTTGTCGAAAAAAAAGACATATCCGGCAATCGTAGATTTCTCAAACGAAGCTATCCTTCACTCACAAAGAATAGTTTTTTTTATCATTTTTTGTCAGATACATTTTTCTACAATAAATAGAAAAATAATTTACCACTGTTCCTTTTCAAAGGCTACTTCTAATCGAACCTTCGAGTACACTAATCGAGGGGTTTTGTATTGCCGCGAGAGGGTTACACTAGAAAATTTTGTATTTATCATATTTGAAATTTAGGAAGAACAGCCTATGATATAATTCTCTTCGTAGATTTATAGTATTAACTTACATGGTTGTAGAGATCGAGGGCGCCACACTCCTTTGCCGATCGCTCGTCGAGCCAAAAGTCGGTGGCGAAGTAGAGCCGTCCATCGAACGGGATCGAACGGAAGGCGAGCATCAGCGTGAGCAGCTCGGCCCAGCTCACCTGCAGCAGGCGCATCTGGTCGTTGAGCGGCAGATCGGTGAAGCCCGGTATCTGTTTCGCCCAGCCGATCACACCGACCAGCTCCTTATCGTAAATATCACTCAGCACGCTCAGTATCTCTTGCGCGTCCCCGCCCACCGTCATTCGCTCGACCCCGGAATCGGCGGCCGCTGTCGCCCCGGACGCACTGCTGTTGCTGCTATTGCTGGTGCTGCTGCTCGAGGACGAGGAGGAAGTTGCCACGGTGTTGGCACCGTTGGGCGACTGCGTGGCACCGCCAGCGCTTCGCTCCTCGCCCGTGCTGCCGTTCATCAGATCGCCACAGTTGCCGATCGAGAGTGGGTCGGGCTCGAACGAGGCTAATACTTCCAGGATCTTGATGTCCTCCAGCGTCTGGGGCGTGTACATCGGGTTCGACTGGACCAGCTGCATCTGGTACGTGTTGGCGGACGGATTGCGCCGGTACTTCTGGCGGCCGCCCCGTACCCGGTCCAACCGGACGCCCTCCTTGAGCATGCCCATCAGCAGACACTTGCGGAACCGGCACGCCTGGCACGCTTTCCTCCGCCGCTTGTTGATCTCGCAGTCGTTGCTCGCAGGGCACGTGTACTCAATGTTTCCTGCGGAACGTTTCGAACGGAATAGAATCGAACCTTCTTCCTCCTCTCTCCTTGCGCTCCTACCTACCTTGAATGGTCCGTTTGAAAAATGCCTTACACGCCTCGCAGCTCGCGACGCCGTAGTGAAATCCGCTCGCAACGTCACCGCACACCAGACAGAGCCGCCGTGGGATCTCCTCCTTGATCGTGTCGTTGTTGGTGCCATCGCTGCCAAAGTCGCCGATTGCGGAGGTGGTGGAGCTGCAGAACTGTCGGTCCGGCGATCCGGGTGACTGTGGTTTGACGTTGCTCGGGCTGTGTCCGCTGCCACTGCCGTGCAGCTCCGTCAGTTGCGTCGTCTCGTTATTGTTGTTGCTGCATTTGAAATCCATCTGCAAGAAGAGAAAATACATTTGTTATGTCCGAATGTAAAGTGAAATTGTATTTGTGAATAAACGAAATCAACTTAAACATTGAACAGTGGTCAACAGCTATGGGATGTGTTGATGTGGGTAACAAAACGTGGTGCATGCTTGCTGTGAAATGGTTGGTCCTTAACTTGAATGAAATGGCATATCGGTTTTGGCGATTTTTAATGAGCAATCGAATCTTGATTCTTCCACGCCTCAGCAAAGCGTAATAAAAGCTTTAGCACCCTTGCCAACCAGCTTGCGATGGGGCTCGGGAAGGCATTTCTCTCGGCTTAAAGTTACCTTGCCACTGGGTGCATTGCCATACAGCAGGTTGATCTGGGAGAGGCTGCTGCCGGCGGACGATGGCGACGGGCTGCAGCACGACGTTTCAATCAGTTCCTGCTTGATCCTTGCGGGCGTGCTATCGCTTTCCATCAGGGACACCTGCAAAAACGGAACCGAAACCGAAGTGGTAAACGTGAACTGTCAGCAACATCGGGTAAGCAACACAGCCAACGAGCGAACGCTTCCAAGACAAACACAATCCCGGAGGTAAGGGAGGGTGAGGTGGTTTGCCTTTCCCAATTAGCAAAACTTAAAATCAATAATTGCACGACTTCCTTTCAGAAGCAAACAAAACTCGTTCCGTTTGAATGCTCCAAATCATATGTTAACATAGCTTATAAAAAAATAGTGCAGGCGAACATTTTCTCCAGCGAAAATGCGAGAAAAGTGATGAAACTGAAGGCAAACAAAAGTGAACAAACATTTTACGGGAGATAGGAGGAGTGTTTGCCTGCTGAATAGTTCGTGCATAATGCCCTCGGTTGGAACATTTTGTTTTGAAAGGAAACTTAACCACACATCAAACATCATCGAAAGGCAAAAATTCAGCTGCTTCTTGGTCCTTCAGAAAAAAAAACAATTTCCGATTGCCGGTGCTTTTTGGACCCATTGTCATAATTTTTCATAATTTATGTTTTTGAACCCAGCTATTACATATTTTAGCTTTTTTTATGTATGGAGTTTTGTGTATACAAAAAACTCGATCAATACTGAACTGTCGCTTCTGAAACTTTCCACACATGAAGTTTAAGCACTGCAGACGTCGATGAAGATTTGTTTAATGACTATGTTTTGATAAAAACTCAGTTTTCCTATCACAAACTAAACAAACATGCACACATATGTCAAGAAAATATGCCACCAAACTCATACAACACGGGGATATCACTGAAATATCCACCATTTTAAATATACCGTAATTGTAACTATTCAATTAAAACATAGCTCTCAAGTAAAGAATTAAAACCCTAATTCTTTTCTCAACCCCTTCTTCATCGGACATCGCCGGGGCGTCAAGCTAGTAATTTATGTTTTTAAATACTGCCAGAGCGAACTGCGACTTATATTCTTCAATAGTTTTCAATTATGGAAAAATCAGGCTTAATATAGACGCTTTTCGGAATAAAAACTATTTAATAAGATAGAATTCCAACATGGATTACTGCTGTGTTGCACTCACAAGCCTTCAAAAGAAGGAAGTTTACTTATAACCAACGAAAGCAATCAGAACCTTCACTAAGCCGATAGTGGCTCAATTTTAAGCTCGTTGTTTAATCGAAGCTATTCCCAGAGGGGGTGCACTTATCGTCGATTGCTTGCGAACGGGCGAGCGAGCGAGCGTATCGAAGAACCAGGAGCTCGATAATTCCAACCGGATGAGAGCCTCCTTCCCGGTTCAACAATGCACTACCGCTAAGCCGTACTTAATTGCACTTCTGCTAGCAGGTTTGGGGGAAGGTCAGCTGCAAAACCAGACGCTCCCTGCATCGAAACAATATCCCTCTACCGGGTAAAAATGGTCCATAATTAATTCTAGCATTATTTTTTGTTTTGCTAATTTTTCCCTGCTCCCTGCTTCGATCGTTTCCACTGCAAACCCCGTCGTACAGGAATTGTTCTCTCGTTAAGCACCTTTCGGATCCGTTCCGCAGAAAAGGCTTTCGGGGGGTGAATGCCGAAAAGTGCACCCGGCTTCACGCTAGTCAATTTCGTGCAATTTTCGGCCTCCACTTTGCGGCCTCGAAAATTGGGCACCGCGCTGCCTGCCCGAAGGGGGGAGACGAATCGGTGGGATAGGTTAAAGATGGCTTTGTCGTTGGTTTTTTGGCGGACCAGACTGGACAACGGAACACCACCAACATCAAGCCGAAACGAGCGCGCACGGGACACGCTTAATGCACAATTGATTGATGGATTTACTGCGATTCGTTCCGCGTCCCGGTGGACCGCACAGGTTCCGGCTCCTGCCACTACCACCACCTATTCTCCTCCTCATCGTGCTCCACCGCCCCACCACTTTACACGTGCAATGCATCGAGTCGAATAATCTCCTGTCCTGTGTTCCCCAATTACAATAATCATTTCCACTGGAAGCCCCCCTCCCCCATCGGCAGGTAATCCTTTCCCCCTCTAACCACCAGCTGGAACATCTCGTGGGCCACAATGATAGAACTGCACGCTCGGGGGGATTCGCCCAAAACCAAAACCACGGGTCAAAAAAAATCCTCCTTCATGGATTCCCATTAATCGATCCCCAAACTATGGAGGAGAGAAGCGTGTAATGAGCTGCAGTTTGATGCAGATTTCGTTTTGTTACTTGCTCTTGGTTTTTTTTTTGGGCAATCTCCCCCTTCTTCTCCCACCGTTCCACCAGGCAGACTTCATCCTACATCATCGTTGAACGGGGAGTATTATTTTGGGGTGAAAACCTTGACACTGTGCAATGACCTCACACACACACACACACAGAGGCTATTCGGTGCACTTCCCTCCCGTCCCTCGCAACGCCGGTACCGATGATGTTAATGCACCATCATCGTCCACCGTCAGCAGAGTCATCATTAGAGCATTGTGCAGTTGCTGCAACCGGTGGTGCGTAGAGGAAGCGTTAATTTTATTTTATTTCATCCTCTTCCACCGAAATCATCCCCCCCTTTGCGGTTGAAGCCTATTTTTTGCCGGTTGGAAAGCCAAAAAAAGGCACGCAACCCCCTCACGCGAAACACTAGTACAGCGGAAAAGTAGTAGGTAAAATGGTAATTTTCGCCCACGGATCGCGGGGGGATTCTTGATTGCCGGTCGTCGCCGGGAGCGGACTCGATTGAATACGAATGATTGGAGGCTTCGGGGGAACATTGGTTTCTCGATAGGCGTTAAAATTGTCTGCATCAACAAAAAAAAAACCAAAAATAAGCGAAGGAAAACGGTTGCCGTTCGAGTGGCTGTCGGCGAAAAAATGGCGAATCGAAACAAAAAAAAAAAAGTGGCACCATCGGTGATCGGTGGTTTATTAATTTAACGCAGCATGCAACCGAAAATTAGCTCTGCTTCAACCGGTGGTCAATGCAGCTCATTTAAAATTTGGTAAAAATCAAACCCTTTCAAGCATGACGGGTTCGCGGAAGAAGGGGAAAAAAAGCTTATTTTTTGCTTAATCCTCACCCCGATCACAACCGGAAATTAAAAATCGAACCTGCAGCCTTCTTATCCTTTCAGCTACGTTGTTCGGCATCTCGCCATAAATTCGGGAGAATTCTTTTAGTCTAAAATTGATTCAAGAGTTCTCCACTTGATTGGCAGCTGGCAAAACACGAGCCTTTAATCCCGTGAAGTAAACCACCGAGGGCCACTTTTACTTTTCGATCCCACAAAAACCCAGCCCTTCCGAGGATCCGCATGAGGTGGGTTGAAAGTGAACGTGAACGTTCTTAGCGATCTGAATTCATTGGTGTGTGACGAAGTAAAATAAAAAGCCTCGAATTAGAACTTTGAAAGGAAATCCAATAATTTTGTACACCGTTTCAATCAAACTAGCACGCGCACAAATGGAAGAGAAATGGATTCACAACTGAGGTAGTAAAATTATGAACGGGCAGAGAATAAAAGTTCAGTAATAATTTGCACTCAAAAACTCGTGTACTTAAAACCCCCCAAAAGTGTGTTTGCTTTACAAGTGTTCTGCCACAAACAGTCCGTTTCCATTGGGCATAATGCCAAAATACTTTTCCGAAGAAGCAACTCTTCTGGCCAAAGGAGTTTGTCTCGATCGATCGAAAAGTGAGCGGGACGGCACGTGTGAAGGGCAGAAAAAAATCAGCCAACATTACGCCCGCAACCAACACACTCCGGGGTTGTACCAGAAACAACCAACACCACAAACACCAGCCAACCAGGCCAGCCAGTAATCATTCAAAAGCAATTAGCGCCGGGGAAGATGGAGTTTTGTGGAGGATGTGTTTTTTTCCTCCATTCCTTCTCGCAACACACGTTTCTTGTTCTTCACTATTTTCGCGTCGACTACCGCGAAACAACGTTCCACGAAGGGGTGGTGTGCTGGTGGGTGGCGGGTGGCGCGAGTTTCGTTCCTTCGATTCGGTTTCGTAATAATCCGGTGAAGCGGATTGCTGTTCGTTCCAGTCACAACAACAGTCAGCTTCCTGAAAGTGAGAGGATGCCCGCGCCAGTGACGGAGAAGCACGGAAGAACATGGCGAAGAAATTGGTGGCTTGTAACGACGGCTCGACTCGCCCCCCTCTTCCCCTCCTTTCCCTTTTTGTCTGGCACCGGCACGAAGGAACGTAGCACCGAGAGAGCACCACGGCCATAAAGAGGAAGAGAGGTATCTAATGCATCGTACGCCAACTGTACATGGCCGGCTGGGTAATGGTCGTTCGTGTCTCGCCGTTTCGATCTTCTTTCCTTCCTTCCCCTTTCGCGTTCGCCACTATTAGTGGGTCGGTCGGTTATGGCGTGTGAAGGCGCGGGGAAGGCGGCTTCAATAATAGTAAAAGCCTCTCTCGCGTTCCACGGTCAAGTTCAAGGCAAACTAGCGCTGCTCTTGAATGGCAACCAACACCAACACAGCGGCATCGGTGCGTCGTCGACGGCGAATTAAAGCCGCCCGAAAGTTTGCTGTGCTGGTGCGGCCATCTTGAATCGTGGGCAAGGGTGCAGCATCCCGGTGGTCAAAAATGTTTGGTGAGATGTTTTATTTCTAAAAATGAAAAACAAACCATTTTAAGACAAACCGAAGAAGGAGAACATTTAGGTTAGAAATAAATAAACTAAAGCGATCCCAGCGCCCCCAACGCTGCGGGCTAATTTTGATCTCGGCGAAAGATCACTTAATTCTCAGCGATTGCAACCGGACCATGCTAGATCACACCCTCCCTTCCTACTCACCTATTCTTTCCCAAGGGTCGAACGGTGGCTTAGATTGGAGCAAAAAGTAGCATAAGCATTATGCGCGATGATGCCAGCGGCGAAAGGGCCACACCGGTTTCGCATGACGATGATAATGGGTCGCGCCACTATCAGCACTCGAAAACAAAGCCGCCGGGAGAAGGTCAAGAAAGTGATCGGTTGGGAAAGGAGGCGGAAAAGTCGTAAACATCGCGATGGTTCAAAGACGAAAACATACTCACGCCGACGCCGCATGCAAAACGCAATCGAACGACTGACTGAGCGCATCATTATTCGGGCTAAAATGTGCGGATGACACGTCATCTTTCGAGTCGGTCGAACACGCACACTTACCGCCTGTGACTCCGGGTGCAACTTTCCTTCCAAGCTGGTCTGACCATCGTCAGTGCATTGCGCAATGGTTGCTGCAGCTCAATGGACGGTTGCGGAGTGCATATAAATATACCGCTATCAGCTGCCGGGAAGCGGAAATAATTTCCGGATGGTTGTTTGACAACATTCGACTTCCATTCCGGAGTGTGGAAGTGTTAGTTAGTTACCAGCGAAGGCTAAAAACACATTGCAGAAAATGAGGGTCAGTTTTAACCGATGAAATAACAAGGATTTATTTATTTATACTTAGAATTTTCTCACATAAAGAAAACAACAAATTACTTTACACTGTTTTCAGGGCCAATTCGTCGACATCAAGCTGCTCTTTGTTGGTAGTAGGCAGTCAATTGCACGCGCACGGTTTTTGTTTGGTTTCGTTAGGAAGCACTTTGGGCTTGTCAAGTTTAACTTTGCCGTTATCGGTAGCAACATTGGTGCGACGAGAAAAGGTCGCGTTGTTGTCGCGCCAATGTTGCTACCGATAACGGCAAAGTTAAACTTAACAAACCCAAACTGGTTCCTAACGATGCCAAACAAAAACCTTGCGCGTGCAATTCACTGCCTACTACTAGCAAAGAGCAGCTTGATGCGAACAAACTGGCCCTGAAAACAGTGTATCTTACTTAACGGAAAAAAAAATAGTTTAATGAAAGAAAACAATAAAGGAAAAATGTTAAACAAAAACACACTTCCAAGCAATACTAGGGTTTTATAAACGACATAAAAAATTATACAAATTGAAAGTAAATTAGTATAATCCAATTCATTGCAGGAAGGAATATAAAAAAAACATTTCAACGGAGAAGAATATTGTGGTGCGCTATTCAACTTTTTGCATTATTTCTGTGTGCTTTTTTAACGGATTTAACACTTTTCGTTTAATTTACATTTAAATCTAAACAAAAATTAAGAACGGATTCCCAACATTAACGGAACGTCAAATTTATGTTATTTTCGAAAGACAGCAAACACAACGCATGCAAAAAGATAGAAACATAGAAATAGACAAAGTTTTCCCAGTAATGTTAATTATGTGAGCTCAAATATATCAGCGGAATGTGCTTCACGAAAAAAGAAACCTCAGGTTTTCGGGGAACAACATCCACATGCTCTTTTTTGTGTCCGTGGCACTCCCTCTAAACAGTAGCCGGAGATTACGATCACACTTGACAGCATCTTTAACGAAACAAAAAGCTCTCAGGGGTTTAGTTGTTAGTTTTTTTTTTACACAGCTCCGTCCGCGCGGGCAAGGCTTCTACTTCTAATTGACAGCTGAGTGCTGGCAAAATTGATTAGTTCTCGCATTCGATGGTAAACTGCAATCCCTGCTGTGTGTGTGTGTGTGTGTGTGTGTGTGTGTGTGTGTGTGTGTGTGTGTATGTTCCAGCGGTTGGTTCATTTTAATGTCCGCGATTAGCTCGAAGCTCCGTTATGACGCGAAAAAGCCCCAAACAAATCACGGAAAGCATGCGCGAATCCTTTGGCTTTGGCAGTTTACGAGTCCCAACCCTGTCAACTCCTCGTCAAAACGCCGAGAAGGGGAGTCGCTGCGAATATGCTATCGGTTGTCATAAATCTTTCCAAAATACACACGCGCCTTTCCATCCGGACCATGGTCGCCAGGGCGATCCTTCTCCGCAAGATCGAGCCGAAGCGATACGGTGCGAATCACGAAGGTAGTGATAATTAAATTAAAAATGCATAAAACCAATCTTTACGGGGAGGAAAAAATATATTCTACCGGGAAGAGCGACTCCGACTCAAGGCAAGCCTTCGTCCGAATGCCTTGCTGCCAATGGACGCTTGCAAGTAGAAGACCTAGTCCCAGCAAGAGGTACGATTTGAACACCCATCTGTCAGCTTGCGAGAGGAAGCGATAGATTTTAAAGCAACTTTTACGAAGCTAAGCTCAATCAGCGAGGAGGTTGGCGCGGGGTTTTGAGCGCACGTAAGAAGTATCGTTAAAACTCACCTTTCAACCAAAATAAGCTAGTTTATATAGAGAGGTTTGCATCGGGAGATGCGTTGATAAGTGCTGCACGAACATAAAATTGCACAATAAAACATGAACCTCATCGCATACAAAATGGGGTAGAAACCGGACATTTGGAAGGGAATTGAAAAATAAATTATAAAAGATAAAATGTTCAACGAAAAAATGACGGAATAATGACACTTGAACTCTTCGTGGCCAGATCCTTCTACAAAGTGTCTGCAATCGACTTCGCAATCTGTAATGGTGCACAAAATCCGTGCGCACACGCCACAATCTTTTACACAGAATAAAAAAAGACCTGCGGTAATAAACTGCCATCAGCTAAAATTGAATATGGGAGGAGAAAAAAAAATGGCGTAACCACATAAAACAAACCGCTTACGATCGCTGCTGGTTGTCTTTCCGCCTGTGCCCCCGGAACATAATGTTTGCGCACGGTGCTCAGCCTACGGTTTTTGGCTCGGTTTGGTCATTCTGAGTGGTTCGGACGTTAAGTACGGCCATTTGAACGATTCGTTACGTGCATCGGCGGTGGACTCGGACGCACGTGCATATCTCCTCCGCCACTTCAAACGACCATTACTCAAAGGCTTGTCTTTCGACAGCGGTGTTCCTTCTCCACACGCCCCCCCAATGGAAAACTATCCACCGATGAGTATAGACGAATAAATGTTCCGTAATTTGTTACATTCTTATCCGTTTTTTAATTCCTGCAAAAAAATCGTCAGCAAAACAAAAACAAGGAGGAGCGAGCAAGATGATGTTTTTTTTACAACTTCCTACCACTCCTATCCGCAGGCTAAGGGTTCGAAGGAAATATGTTTTGTTGACTCGAATCGTCGAGGTTTTGGGGGTACCGTACACAAGCAAATGTTAAGACATTTTCTTATGGGCAATTTATCTGCTTCTATGAAACATGTTTGATCTCACTGGAAAAGATACATACAATGATCATGTTCAAGGTGCAATTTTTACATTTTCACATATATTTTACAATTCATGAACTACCAACACTGGAACATCATTAACAATCAGGAAAAACATAAATTTCCAGATGGTAATTTTTAAACTTATTGTAGACTTCAATTCGAACCGATTGTTGGGAAAGGTAGTGTTTTTGTCCCAACTCTGGTAGCATTGATATAAACTGCTCGTTTGAAAAGGTGTTATGCGTGTCGTACAAATATTGATTCTTTGGAGAAAAAAAAAAATACACAAGCACGTGTCAATGCAATGAAAGAAAAAAGTCATCTGCGAAATGCTTTTCCACACACATTCAGAATAACAAAAAAAAAATTACACGCGCTTAAACTGTACAAACTCTGTCGATTGATCGACCAAACGGTAAATGGATAAACGTATATGTTAGAGCAAAAAGAGCACAACCCAAAAGCAAAAGCCAGGAAAAACACGGCAACACGTTCGCAGCTATACAACCATCCCAACAGAACGTGTTTATGATTGACATCTTCAATGATGTGCCGGATTAATTTAGTCTAGGGAATCGACTTTTAAATCAACACAGAGAATAGACAAGGGAGAGGTAAAACATATATATCCCGTGTGCCTCAGCAAAAACTCGATGTGCCCGACAAAAAAAAACATAATTGAACATAACGCGATGTTTATGATTACGTTAAACAAAATCACTTTGCTGTCTTTGCAATTTAACTACTAAGTAACATAATTTTCTTCTTTCGCCTTGAAACGGCATTTATTGAAAGCTGCAATTCAAATTACATACCAATTTTCCGTAAGTTTATCTCCATATATCATTTTCGGAACCCTAAATCCCATCATCAATCATTCAATTCTTTTTATTCCTCTCTCATTTTTTATAGCACCACCACAAGAAGCCAAAGGCTCGGTACCACCTTTCCCATTCATTGGGCAAAAACGATCTTATAAAAAAAAACGGGGAAAAACGCAAACCGTGACAAAATAACGATAACTTACAAAATACCACTAGAGTCCCCCCCCCCCCCACTCCCCCCTCCCGCTACCCTACCGCAAAGGTTAGAACAACACCACGGCGCGGCTGAAACACGATCGATGCTGGACGGATGATGATGGGAACCAGGCGGGGGTAGAAGAAAGCGTGGGGAAGGAAGTGGAGCCGTAGGTGTGTGAATCGGACAGAACGTACCGGAATGTAACACGAGAATCATGGCTCACGGAGAATTGGTCGGGAGGGGGTTGGGGGCTCGGGCAGGGTTGAAAGCCGGCCGCAACCGAGGGCTGACATAATAGTGTGAAGAAAAAGGATAGAACACACAAAAAAGGGCCGGATCTACCGATTCCCTCCCTCACCTCAACGGGTTACGGCTGTTAATTTGTGGCACGACGTATCGAGTGTGTTTTGTCGTTATATCATCCCGGCAGTTCGCTTTCTTGGGCCCATTGCACAACTGTTCTACACACCGGCAGCAAATTTGAACAAACCGCGAGTTGCGAGACGGTAACCCTTGAAGCGAAAGGCATTACATATCCGGGGGGAAACAAGCACCAGGGGAAGAATTTACGCCGTCAATCACCTGGTCGGTAGAGTAACCCACTTACCACTTCTTGCATCCAACCGTCAATGACGTTTTCGTCCAGCTTGGATTTTTCCACTAGCCACTGCCTTCCGACTTCCATCGTAAGCTAGTTGCGGTCCGCGGGAACCGGCCGAGAAGGATCCTATTAAAACGATCGACCAGCCTGCTTTTGGCATACAGGTAAACTGATTCTCCACCGCTCTTGCTACAAAAAGGCACCTGACTCACGCTCAAGTGAATGCGCGTTGCGATTAAGATTAAAGCTTCGTCGTCTGCCTAAACGTCAACTTTGAACCGCTCCACACGGATAGGATATTTTTACAACACCTGTGTGTCAAATCTGTTTACGGAAGGCACTTGAGTTCATCCCCGGAAAGTTCTAAACACAACAAACCGTTTTTTTGAAACCGTCTCTCTTGCTCGAAAGTAGGATCACAGAGGCACACTTGGCACTTTTACCCGTCCTCAGCAAAAGGCTAACCCTTATCACAGTACACACGATCGCTCACATACATACACACGCACGCACTTTATCGATCAGGGAAGATGATGCTGGCGCACAATCAATCCTCCAAAATGACGTTCTCCACAAAATTCACCGCGGGGGTTGCGGTGCCGACTGCGCACATGTGTGTGATAACCCTGTCCGGGCCCTTCAGCTGCCAGCGCGCAGGTACCCGATAGTCCAAACAAGCGAAACGTCACCCGATCGACGGCAGCACCTTCGTTGTTGCTTTCCTACGAGTCAAGAGTAGCGAAACATCGGCGACCATCGAAACGAGATTCCGATTGAACGGTGAAGCGCAACGCGGACAGCTTCGAGAGGACAGTGGAAGGGCCACACCACGCTGGGCGACTCGGCGTTCTCGTGGCGGTGCGTGTATTGGAGGAGCCGGATTCTCGCTCACCAGTCGCAGGACGTCCGAACCGAGCGACATAAAGTCTCGTACTGAGCGCGGTTCGGTTCGCGAAATTTGTTTTTCATATATAATACGCTTGTGCTGCCCGCCGTGTTCTGGCTGGGTTTACTCTATACATGGACCCTGCCCGTCACCGTCACCGTCACCGTCGGCCTTCCTCCGCCTCCGGCTGCTGCTCCAGCGCTCGATCGTCTTTCGTTGCGGATGGAGCTGCCATAGCTACGCCGTCGTTGTTGTGTGTATCGGTGAAGGGTTTTTGTTTTTGTTTTAAAAACTCGTCGACTGGCGGTGAAACGTACACACACACCACCGGTATCGGCAGCAGAGCAGCAGCATTATAATTTAATCGCGTATTCGCGTTAGAGGGAAGCCGAATCCGGTGGACGCACACAACGCTGCGATCGTCGAGCCTCTTCCTCTCGATTCGCGGTATCGCGCTACCTTTCGATGATGATGATGATGGTGATGATGGTGATGATGGCGAATGGCGCTGCTGATGGTGGCGGTGGCGGCCGGCAAACCGCATGACACACCGCGAACAAAAATCCCCCACCGGGATGTGTGTGCGTGTGAAACCCGGTTCTAGCGAACGCGCACCATAACGATCCCACCAGCTGTTACGAGCGCCAGCAGCTCGCCATCCGTCCGTCGTGTTCACCGCCGCCGTTTCCCTTCACCGAGGCGGCTTTTCTGAACCGAAACACACACACACACACACACACACGAACGCGGAATTCGCGGCACCATGCAGCCAAGCGCAACTAATCGCAACCAGCCCCGGCGGGGAAGTGTGAGCCACGGAATTCGGCAACGCATACCCCCTGACTTCCCTCCCTTACCCGTTTGGAGGAAAAACTTTTGCCAGAACAAAACATCCACACACTCCCCTGCTTCGATCCAACAAGATCGGCAGAGGACGGACGGACCGGATTACTGGCGCGCCTGTGGTAGACCGGCCCGTCGTTCCGGTGGCGGTCGCGTTTCCACCGATGGAAAGTGAACGCAGCCCTGGCGGGCGCGGGCCAGGGAAAGTGAGATGTTGTCGGGTTGTGTTTCCTCCTCATCGCATTCGCTTCGTTCGTACGCGTCCAGTTTGCGACGATTCGTCTCACGCCATCGGTTTGGTTTGCTTTGGTTTGGTGAGGGAAGGAAAACAGGCCCTCTCCAATCGGACCCGTCGAGCATAACAACTCGTGATGTGCGTATCTGTGTGGTGCCTGCTGGTGAAACAACGATTTTGTTTTTTTTGTTTTTTGTTTTTTGTAGTAAAGGGTTTTAAAGCTCCAAAATAACCCAACCATCAATCACGAACCGGGGCGGCGCCATCGGAATGTCAGCGAGCCGACGGTACGGGAAGAAAAACGATAGAGAAGCTGGCGAGACGACGGAGGAGAGGTCCATCGGAAAGTTTTGAGAAGAGAAATATCTTTAAATCACATGTTCCTCTTTCATGTGGTCAACACATAGTCAACAGTGACTCCGACAAAATACATTAAATCTTTTTCTAGAACCTCTTCTAATAGCTTCATTTTCAATGGAGGCGCCTGGTTAAAATTACGAAACTGGATTTTCAAAAGGTGTTAATTGTTGTCCCAACAAGTTTATTTGCTGATTAATTTAAACCAATAATCAAATATGGCAAAATGAAACACCACGCATAAAGAATAAAGATCAACTGAATATTTGAAAAGGGGGCGCCAAGTAGTTCATCAAGCAACGGTGTAGGAGAATTTGAAAATGTTCAACATAAAACAATCAGTAGATGGCATCATATCACAATATAATCCTCTAATCGCTTGAACTACCGTGAGTACGCCTTTAAGGTTACGAGAAATCATTTACAGAACAAACTTAATTGCAACATTGCGCTTTCTCAAACATCTTCTTTTGTGGCACAATTACCCAAAATTCTTTAACGACTTGATTAGACGAAACATAAAGTAAAAACTGCTACTGTCCCCAGAGCCTCCTCTCTTGGAAGTCTAGTCAATCCGTCAAAGTCCATTTCAAGTGCAAAATGTGTACCTAATCTCTAGACACCCATAGTTGCCTGCCTTCTTTTCTATCAGATGTACCGAACACATCTCATAGATTCGAATCAGACGCGTTCTTGACCGTGAGACGGCCGCAGACGACCATCGGTTTGCCGAAACAGCTGACACAGACCTCCCCAAAAAACGAGATTTACATTTCTGTTACAAATTCTGGCGGCCAAGAGCAGCATATATTTGCCAAAAAACATACAAATGTATACGGAGGCTGTCTGAGCCGGGGACTCGGAAGGACTTCTAATTCATCGCTGCCATCAGTATGCGCCCCTCCCGGGGTTAGTTTGAAAAACAGAAGGAAAAGACAATAAAATAGAAGCGATTTTCCCATACCGTGTTGTAAGGCATCTAAATTCAGGAAAGAATAGTGTTGGGTAAAATTCAATGAACTGCAAATTAGAAACGTGTTTCATACAGGATGCCGCTGTTTACCCAACCCTTACCAAAGCCGGTTGAAGCTCTTGAACTTATTTATACTCGACCCTTTTCGTCGAAACGAGCCTTATATTGGTTGGTGGCAAACGTGCACGAGAGTCAAACAGCAAGCGGGTGTGGATTGTGCACTTGTGCAAGGCAAACGTTGCGTGCACTTGTTCGCAGCTCGTACCAACCGCCGCTGATAACATCGGTCAGCGAGATACTGTTTATGCAAAAATAGTACAAACCGACAGAACCAGTAAACGTCAGAAGACAAGCATGCCTTGGGCAAGGCCTTATCAGTGGGGCGCTAATCAACTGCCGGCGATCGATCGTTGTGAGGCGGTGCCAAGATAGGCGCAAGCGCTCCCAAGAAAGATAGTGGACGAAACGTGTTGAGCGGCCCTCGTGTTGGGCGCGCTCGTCCGGGGGGCTCTTGTCTTGTGTGCTTTTGGCGTGAGTTAGCGCCATCTCAAGCTCGCTGCCTGTCTATCGCCCGTGGGGTGCCGGCCTAACCGGTTGAGTCCAGTTCCGCCGAGAGCCCCCTAGTACTCGGTGCGAGGAGGCGCAAAAGTGAAACCGGCACGATTCAGCGCAACACGCTGTTGCTTGGAGCCTTCTCCGGAAGGAGCCCGCGAAGGCCGGGGACGATACGAAGGCACCTACCATAATCACTTATCCCCAGGAATATGGATGACCAACAGAGGCCAACGGAGCAGCATCCCATCCTCCACTGTACGCAGTATCGTTGGAAGAAGAGAGTGTTATACATGAACACACAGACATACAGCGAAATAGTTGACCCTTTTTGTATGCTTGAGTGACAGATTTTCACCTCAAGATAAGATAAGCCGAAAGACTTTCAAAATTTAAAATAAATTTTCAGAATGATTCAGAATAAAGAAGGCAAATAAAGAGACTCAAAGTAACTGGAGTTCAAAGTATCAACGTTTGTAAACCTTCGATAATATTGTGTTACAAAACCTTACACAAAAATAATGTTGTAGGGCTTATCATCTATGACATCCCTAAAAAAAATCCCTACCCTCACGTTCCATAACTCGTGATGAATCGTACGAAGGACTCACGACGCACCTAATCGGAGGTTCATACCCATAGTAGCGGATGATATGATCCAAATGCTGATAGCAGCACATCAAGCTGCATTAAAGCCCGGATTGGTTATCAACCCAACCCAACCGGGTTTGACCCGGCGAACTTTCTATGTCCTGCTCCGTGTTGAAACTTGTGTCGACGCGTCAAACATCTGGGAAGGATCGTGTTTAATCTGATACGCCGCTCACGGCGTAGTAGTAGCACATGTCAAAATGAGTCCCGAATAGACGTCACTGGCAGAGTCACCTGTTGGGGAAATCTTCCACTTCCATTAAACTCGGTGCGGCACGTTTTTCCACTACTCTTTTTTTTTGTTGTAGTTCTAGTATTCGAAATAAATTCATACCAAACGTTCAGCAGAACGAAAAACGACAGTGAGCTTCCTCTCAGTTCTTGTAATTCTTAGTTGACTGATGCACTCTGTAGCAAACCCTACCGACGCATCATCTCTAAGAAGTGCAGTCTTCCAAGAATCATGACTCAAATTGCCAAGTTCACGGTCACGTCTAAAATGCGCTTCTGCAGCCAACGCGACCAAGGTATGCACCGACGCGTGAAGTGTAGGAAAGTGAAAATTCCAACCCATTTTAAGTCCCGCCATACGACGACCGGCAAGCAACACAGAACTTGCTTTCTAAATTTAGCTTTCGCTCAGACTCATCATAGAAGGGACGCTCGGATCGTTAGTCACTGGCGTTGGCCCAACAGCGACCAAAGGCGCGACACAAAGAAAAAAACCTACTCTGCGCAACAGAACGGAAATTAACGCTCCGGGTGCCGTTCTAGGAACCAGACCTAAACAAGCCTACATTCCGGCCGCCGTCCTCTTACTTTCAGTGGTTCACAGCTCAGCGCAGGAGTTGTATTCTATTCGTCGATTTGAGTTTGCACGAGGCCGTCCCGGTGAATCGCGGTTTTCCAGACACACGGCAGACACAGGAGGGCAAAGAGAACCGCTCCAAAAACGAGAAGCACCCAAATTCTATGCAATCTCCATTCGACCGACAGTTTCTCCCAGACTCCCCAGAAGTCCCCCAGCAGCGTACATCCCCATCCCGGCTGTGCAGAACTCCTCCTCGCGCACACATTCTACGCACTCAGTCAAGCAGCTCTAAGTCCGCGGCCAAGACTTGGCTCTGCTATTTCTAGCCAACTTTTCCATCAAGACGAACGTCACCCACCTCACTCGCTGCCTGCTTGCCCCCCCCCCCCCCCACCCCTCTGCGAGACGCTCTGATGATGGAGCAGATTTGAAATTTTAATTGCCCAATTCTTTGGCCCGCCCGGAGATTCGCCGGCAATGTTGGCTGTCTAGCAAATTTACCTATATTTTTTTCTCGTTGTTGGCTTCTACTTCGCGGTTTCTTTTATTTTTTGTTTGTTACAAACTTTTCAGTGAAATAATCACGTTCTCTTCATTTCGCTCTTTTCGCTTGTTCGCGTCTTCCCCGAATGTCTGATATTAAACCGATACCGGAAATTTAAAGATGCAGGCAAAGATTTTTGGGGCTTGTTTTGTGTGTACAGCTATAGGAGTCGCGATGATCACGTTGCTCGTATATTCTTACTCACAAAATATACCAGTTGATTGGAAGGAAACATACACCTTCGTCGTTTCATTAGTATAGTTATACTTGAATCGATTTGAATGACATAAACACGATCTTGTTCCGAAATAATAATAATGTGCCGTACATTTGGCAACACGTCAATATCTTAAGAACCTAGAATTGCTCTATACTCTAAGTAAAAGTGCTAATTAGCCAAAAAACCGAATATACTCCATCTCAACAGGTTGTAGAAAAGTTGACAGTGTCTAGAAAGTTAACTCACATCCAAGCTGCTCAGTACACTAATGGTTCCATGGCAGTACAGGGGAATAAAACACTAGGAAGAATATTTACCTGGAATGAAATGAGGAGATAGAAAAGAGATGAGCATTATTTTTTTTTTTCGGTCAAGTTCAAGATCACAACTACACACGCACACACACACGGGCAAACTTCTTGCTCCATGTACATCATCTGGCATCGGCCACCAGATGATGCAGGGAACGAAACCATCTCGATCGCTGATCGAAAGCAGGGTTCGGCTGCGATCTACTTCAAAAGCGTCAGGACGCACACTTCGAGCGTTCGATCTTCGAGCCGTTTGTAGGTGTAGGCAAGTACACACTCTTTTCGCTAGCATAACGAACGGCTGACATCCCAACCCAAGCGAAGCCAACATCGAACGATAAATGGTCAGGGAGTGGGGGGATTTGGATGGGCAGAAGAAGTTGTATATGTTTCGAAGCGATCGCGGCGTCGATCTCGGATATGTTCGCCTTAACACACTGACACCGTTTTATAATTCTCAATAATCAAGCTTTGTTGGTCGATATTGACTAATGGGCGATGTTAGTTTACGTTGTAGTCAAAACACATAATTAAGAAAAATAAATCAGGTTTTTACCTATCAGCTTTCAAATCAAGGGATGCGAAAGAAATCAACTTAAGAACAAAATGTACCTCAAGCATTGCACAACAAACGACAGCAAAGGAAAACAAAAGGAAAATTTTATTCCTCCAAGAAACAACTACAGACATATAACAAAAAAAAAAAGGCTAATCACAACAGCGAAGCACAAACCAAACTAGCAAACAATCTCTCCATAATTGCCCAAAAAGTACGATGTATTCTTGTAGCAATGATTCTGCAATCAGCAAGCCGATTATCATCGTCTGCGACTCCATAAAAATAATTCTACACCAAGAAATCGGCCGCCACTATCGCTGACAATAATCTTTGCCGTGCTTTCCTTTCCCCGCCACCCCCTTGACCTCCGAGCACAGTAGCAATAGACTCCCGATATTTTCCCACCGTCATCATGCCGAATTCACGGTGGCAATTTTCGAAACGGACGACTCGCCGACACGCAATCGTTACCGTGCGCGAAAAGAGTCATTAGCGGCCGAATGTGTCACATCAGGTTTTGAGTGTATTTCCACAAATTGCCGGTCGAATGGGAAGCCGAGCCTGGAAAAGTGCCGCCGATTTTCCTACGACCCACTGGTGCGTGGTTTGCCTGTAGGAGGAGTGTGTGTGGTTAGGTTGAAGTATGCATGCATGCTACTAGACGTGAGGCAAGTGAGCTGTAGAAAAACGTTCTACATGAAAACGATCACTTACTTGGCCAATTGTAGGAATTTTTCTTAAAGACAGAATGACAATAGTAATGAAGGCTCAACTGAATAGCTGCGAACGTACAAGAAGTGTTCCTTCTTCGCTCGTGACGGCAACATGGAAGAAAGATTCTCAAATCCGCGGCATGTACTTTGGATCGTGGGGACTCAGCATACTGTTAAGCGCACGCAATGCATGTAATGTACACGCAAAGGCGAAGCATCGTGGGTTTTTTTTCGATTCAATCATCTACTCCCGTTGAAGCGAAGCAGTACGAGAGGCATAAAAAAACACGAAAACCGGTCGACCAACATGTCCAAAAAACCCATACCAGTGTGTTCCGGGTGGGAAAACGGGGGCGACGAAGTGGAGAATCTTTGTGGCATTCGAAAAAAAGTAAAATAAACAAAAAACAAAACCAAAACTGAAACATCATCATTGCGCGCACACAAACGCACACTTTGGAGCATACTCACACGTACACCAAGCAGCGAACGAACGTACATTTGTGCAGAATCGACTAAAATAAATCTTTCCGTACTGACCCTGAACTTGACTTCAGACTCGCGCCCTTCGCCTGCCTCAATCCCCATTTTCCCATCCCCCCTCTTTTTCTCTTTCTCTTTACGCCCGTCCGTGTGGTTCTCCAACGTCCGCTCCGGGACGGATTGCACTGCGGGCTGCCAACCATTACCGTCACTTCCCGCCTCTTTCGTGTCCCCCGCCCCCCATCCCCTCCCTGCAGCAACTGTCGGGCCCCTCTCTAATGCTTCTCTGCATCGAAGAGTGCGCGATGCGGCACCGTTTTCATGGTCAGCGAGCCGTTTGCACTTCTGCGCCGAATGCCGAACCGGCGACTCCAAGCTCCATACAACACATACCGAAGGGGACGCGGGAATGGAACCAGAGGGAAAGTGAGGAGGATATGACAACCATTTCCGTTGTGTGCGCATTTGGCTGCCAAGACTTTTCTTTTCCTTTCGAAACTTTCCACTGTTGGTGCAATTTATTCTAGGAACAGTGGTTCTCAACCTGGTTTTCGTCATCGCAATCCTTTGCTGCTTGGTTCAATAAATGCTGCAATGCAATAAATATATGTAAATCAACGATGTGTTGTTATTTTATGTCCAAAATTTAATGCAAAAATTGAAGATAAAAATAGGCTTTGATATTCTTCTTCTTCTTCACTTCGTCGAGGATTTACTCCAGTACGGCTATTGAATCCAGCTTCCTGGGCCTTCGCAAGCTAACCTGGAGACATAGACCTCTTTAGGTTAAGGACTGGCAACTAAAGGCCATATGTCCTGATTTTCTGTGGTTTTCGATTTTCTGTAGGCGTCGCCTTTTGACTGCCACCATGCGGCCAGGAGCACTGCTAGCCAACCACGCTAGTGAGCAGTCAAAATGCGGCTGTTCACCCGCCGTAACGAAAGGAATATTTCCTTCCGTTTGTCAGATCGCACGAAACTCGTGATCCGCTTGATTACTCAAACAGCACGAGATGTGCGTCGGCTAGGATTTCTCTGACTTGAGCTCCAGCTCGGTTCTGATATTAATCGTTAAAGAAAAATTAAGAAATATCGAACTAAATTATTTTTTTGTTGGAAAGGATTCTAAAGGTTGCTAAATTTCATTCAAAACGAAGGCTATTTTTTTGTTAACAAACATCTCTAAAGCCGTTGATTGGCTCGTGTGTGCATTGTACAATACATGTAACTTTCAGGTGTAAGGCATCCTGGCTAGAGTTGTTTAATTCAGATTCAGATTCATGAATTTCAATGATTCTTTGCGTTTAAAAAAATACAGCAATCTTTCAATAAGAGATTCACGAATCCCACAGATGCAACAACTGATGAAAACTTATGACCAAAAAATGGGTAGAGGGACCCTTTTTTGTCGCTCGTAAGATTCGTAAAAGATCCATGAAAGATTCATGAAAATTCATTACGGTTTCGAATGGTTAATTAACGTTTAAAGATTCGAATCCCGCAAGATTCATGAATCCGTCTGAATGAATCTAAGGTGAAAGATTCATGTGAATAAATTCGTCAAAAGATTTATAAGGCACAACACTAGTCCTGACATATTTCTTTGCTCACGCAGTTGAGAAGCACTGTTCTAGGGGGTCACGATTTGCCCGATACCATCCTCACCCAATTCCCGTTCCTACAGTTTTAAGCTCACTTTTGCACCTCTGCCAAATGAATGGAATTTTATGTGTCGTGCTTCAACAAATTTAAGGTGCCTTTCCGAGGCAAACCTTAAGAGTTTTCCCATCATGCATCGAATGGTACCACCGTGGGTCGAATCGAATATAGTGGATGGAAAACATTCAACTTTATAGGTTCATCCTAGCCAAAGCATCAAACGTGAGAGAATCGCAACCATCGTAGAGTGTACTAAATAGTGTTTAAAAAACATTGATAACGCAGCTCGCGTACTCTAAAGCATTGCTAAACGAAGCTAAGAGGGGAAGTACTTGATGAACGAATGCCTCGATGCAATTGTTGCACCGAAACTGCATGCACACGCATACACGTTCCCCGTTGGCTCCGCATAGTCGCTAGGGTGTGCGTGCGCGTGTGTGTGTGTGCGTTCCGGCCCCTTGGTACATGCAAAGAAAACAAAAACAAGTCAAACAATCCAACAAACCACCGTCGACAACGACAATGATCGTGAGCCACGACGGCAGTTTCGCTTGCGTTGGCGATGATGCTGACGACGATCATGGCGATGACGATGATGGATCTTGGCAGAACGGAGACGGAAGCACGGGGGAGATCAAGAGTATTACCAAAAAAAAAAAAAAAAAAAAAACAGCCAAACCTATTGCCACCGCTGTGTTGCACACATTGTGCGATAACTGCATCGGCCGCGATGCAGTGGGGGATAAAATTGATGCAATTATTGTAACGATCGAGCGCACTGAGGGAACGCAAACGTACTTTTGGCGATTGTGTGGCGGCTAAATATGCCGATGTGTTGTCTCCGATCCGCACCCTGGTTTTGTTGTTTAGTGAATGTTTGCGTTTTTTTTGTACGCTTCTATTTGTCACAAGTTCATCACAATTTTTTTTTTTTTTAACGAAATGCACAATCCGAACAGCATCGGGTGGGTTGCTGCAACATCGACGTGAAGCCCAACAACTCCGAGAACCAGAACCCAAATCAAGAAAAACAGATTAGATCTACATGGGGGTGGTGTGTGTGTTGACGGTGGGAGGGGGAACATGAATCTTAAGGTGTCTCAAGTGGTTTTTTTGTGTAAATCTATCATCCTCCGTTCATTATTCATCGTGGCGTCGTGATGCAATTCGCTGTGTGCGCAACCTGAACGCAGTAATGACACCCACCGCACTTTGCGCCGGTAATTGTTGGGCGCGTGGTGGTCAGGGTGATCGACCTCCGTCTCGTCAAATTTGACAGCTCCATTAGCTGCCTCCGGACGGGGACGGCGTTCCAAAACGCCAGTAGCAAAAGGGGCGGAACGGGAGATAATAAATTCATTGCACTCACTGACGATCTGCAATAAAACGCATAAAGAAATGATCATGGAAGACGAAAAATATAAAAGTAGCACCCCTTGCAGTTCTGATTAGATTATGAAACCAACTGCAATTTATGCGGTCTGATAAATAAGTTTTATAGGTCCGATGTGAGATTTTGGACTGAAGAAGCTGTCTCAATCAAATGGACATAATTGAGGCAGTGCAAATTATTTGAATAACCTCCGTAAAACAATTTTTCCCGTTAAATAGAGATTACAAAAATAGAACCCCGAAAATAACTTCGTGTGTATTATCTTTCCATTGCTCGTAAATCAAATTTTGCGTTTGCAAATTACCTTTCTTGCCCAGTGAGCAATTGATGATTCAAATCGTCTCCTTATGAGCGCGTTTTGATGTCCATATCAAAAAGAACAATGACCATAGAAGGGTAATTTCGGTAAACCACCAGACCCCCCCGTTGCCATGTCACCTCGATGAAACTCGGTAGATATTTCGTGCACGTTCAGCTTTAACGTGTGCAGATAGAAAATGCGCACCGTTTATGGCCGTTTTAAAGGTTCTTTGCGGCTAGAAGCTAAAGGCAAAATCGTTGCCAAATTTTTGCACGCCATCCAGACACCGCAGTCTCGTCGCCACTCCGGCAGCGTATGTCGAATCTACCTTTTCTCTGTGATGATTGTGGCGGCATCGTAAACCTTTTTTTTGTAAGTAATCCTTCCAGCCCACCGTCGTGTGACTGCGTTCCGATAAATGATGCATTTGAGTCGAGCCGCAACAACCGAATCCTACACGCACCGCTTCGAACAACGTGTGTGCCACCCACGTGCAACCAAACGAAAAACCCCGACACTTGACGGAGACACTCAGGCCCGACCCGACGATTCCTATCTGTCACAACATCCGTTTACATCCTCCAGCGGGCTTTTGACCATCGGGAAGCACGGGAACAGGGGCGGCGCGTTTTGTGGCGTGCGTTCGCCGAAGTGCCGACGCGAAGGACCATAACCACCTTTTTTACGATGCCTATGGTACGTGTGCCTACCAACCGCTGGTAAAAGGACATGCCGGTATTCGCCGGAGCGCACTTATCGACGCCATCCACTCGCCAGTCGGAGGATAGCGCATAGCTGCACAGCGGCGGCACTTATGGGCCGATGAGTCGTTTAATTTCGGCATCGTGCTCCGGTCAAGGGTTGGTTTGTTGGCCACAGGATTCCTGCCTTCTACTCAACGAAATGGTTGAAATCGACTTTTAATTAAAATGCAACGATTCACGAGCCGTCAAGTGGTGTGCACGGTACGAGATGGCAAACACATGCATCACAGCACGGAGCATAATAAGAGAAGAAGTGGTAATCTAGAAGTTCATCTGCGGAAGCTAAATGTAAGAAGAATGACGGGAGGGAATGGCGGGACGGTTGTAATTTGGCAAGAGAGGCAAGAATCGGCTTAAACCTCTACATTCTAAGTTGGCGGGATGAAAAACTTTCGTTAGGATTGTTCTTTAATAGTCCTGTTCCTGCGAAATAGTAAATAATATTTACCATATAATGTTATAAAACAATTTAAAGATAATCGATCAAAAGGTAAGAAAACTCCATATTACATATAACAGATATACTTTTCTATCAAGCAAAGATAACCAAATGCTTCATCAAAATAAGATAAAAGGCGTGAGTTGGTCGCCGTTTTAATAAAGAACAAATCAATTGTTTCACTAAAAACCTTGCCATTATCAGTAATGGTTTGCCAAAAATTATTACTTTATATCCAAAAAAAAAACAATAGAAATAAATCAAATCCGTTACCCTAAAAGAATTAAAATTATTTGTTTTTCGTTTAGATTTCACTAACGTAACCTGAAATGTGTATGGCTCAACAATTGCTGCAACAACCATTTGCAGTGGACCATTTTTGATAATATTCAAAGCAAACAATTGATTTAAAGCACTTAAATAATTAGTTTTCAGGGTTTGGTCAAACGAACTTTTCCCGATAAGCACGCAATGTTTTTAGTGTTATCTACAGAAGTGATAAAAAGGAAATTGTAAGTTCCAACATAAGTTCCCTGCTACAGCGTCTATTTATGACTTTTATTTACTTAAACTGTTATTCGAATGACTTTTTCAATCCCTTATTCTTCCATGAGATCTTTCAATTGCATTCCGTTGGATCTTAACATCTGACACTTTCGATTTGCAAGAATATTTAAGTTGACACTCACTTATCTTCTCCAGCCGCACAGGTTTGCCATCCCTGCTCGCAAGACCACCCCATACAACACCTGCCAACCCTGCTCGCTATTCAAAGCCGAATACTCATCCTATACGGACCTTTCATCAACCGGAACGCGCATTACCCAAGCCGATGCAGCGGGATATGCAAATCATCTTGAAGCCGTTTAACGATTTTGTCTGTTGATGGAACCGAGAATGTAAAATAATGGGACGCCCAAAAACTCAAGTACCCTGCACATATGCACGGTGCTCTTGACCATTTTCTTTCCCCTCGTGCCGGAACAACAATAGTCACCCCAGTTCTGTCCCGAACGGGCGCAGCTTCGCGTACGACTGCAGCACCATCATCCCGACAATGCGGTGCAATAATGCGCGTATGACGCTTTTGCTGGCCGCGAAAAAAAAAGAGAAACCTTCACGCAGGTGATTGAACCAAATGGAGGACTTATGCCTTTAGCGTTTCTTTTTATAGTAGGAGTCTCTGCCATCGTGCCCCTTAAGGTGGGTTTGAGATTCTTTTCTTTTCGGTTTGCATCCATTTGGTAAGAAGCTGTGTGGCGCACTTTTTTGCCTAATTCTGTTTGGTTAGCTGTCAAGTTGTTTTATTGCTGTCTTCCGCTCCCAACATCACCCACCGATCCACCGTTCCCCCGACGGCGACCGGCGTCGATCAAGTACGGCCAAAAAACTCGATGGCGTCGACACGATGACTTGATGATGATGGATTTTTCTTTAATTTTGCACTTCCTTTCCCGGTGCAGTTCCCTCCCCAATGCAGTGGAAGGAGCGCGTGTGGCAAACGATTTTTCACTTCTTTTTTTTTTGCTAACTTTTGCATTTCCTTCCCCCCGCTCCCACGCGCTGCCCAACGCGGAATGGTGAACGGTTTTGGCCATCCCGAATCCCGTGGCGGATGGAAGAAGGATGCAATATAAATTACTGACGTGCGACGTGAGGGCATACTGGATCTCTCTTCGCTGTTTTTTTTTTTTTTTTGTTGTGTGATCCGCTTCTCTTGATCCCTTCCCCAAGCACTCAAGTGTAGGCTCCTCGATCTCGGACGATCTCAACGTCAGCGTCTTCTGCGCAGGCAACCTCTCGAGGTTTGACTGATCCGAGTATGTTACTGACGGTTCCGATGCGCCGTGCGCGATCGGAGGAGGTGCCCTCTTATCCATAACGATCGGTGGATCGCCTTTCGGCGTAGGAGCAACGAATTAAGTTGCATCGATGAGATCACGAAACTAATTTAATTAACGAGATTATATCCAACGAAAGCCATCAAAATGATTAATTGGTCCTATGTGAAGGAGCGGGCACACTTGTGGCAATAGAAAACAATCTGATAAACATGACTGTAAAGCTTTACAGATAAAGGAGGAGAAAATTATCGATCCTTATTATTGTCCACAATTTATTTTATGTCTCTCTGTCAAAAATACCACCAGCAGTTTTCAATTGTGGTCCGAATAGGCATGCAACGAGCAAGTGCTACAAATGCCAGTCATAAATGAATAATCTAAACCATATACAACGATTAGCAACGGTGTCATAAATGTAAGGTTGCAAAACCGATCTGGCACGCAAAAGCCACCAAATCAGCGTCGTCAAGATCAATGCAACGAGTGACTGCAGACGGCTAAACACACAGCATGGTATGTGTATACAGAGCGTGCGTCCACCCTCGGGTGGACCTGGCTTTCCTAGGGACGGGCTCATTATTTTATACACCTTGATAAAAGTGCAGCGCCACGCATGATACACCGACCCAAATCCGCCGAAGCCCTTCCAGCTGCTGCTGCTGCTGGCACGATGATTTATCGTCGCGATTAGGCAATGGCCGCCCACCGCCCACCGGTTCGCGCAGGAAAACTAAAAAATATGTTTTGCCTCCAACCGACTGGTGCCGAGGGCTGCCTTTCGAATCCGCTCCGTGAGGAGGCCACCGCGGTATCGACGGGCAGCATCTAAATGGGCATCGTGATTGCTCTCGCGGTATGGTAAGTGGGTTTCTGTGCGCAAACAAATTTATCTGCCCTTTTTATGGCATGTTTTCAATTACCTTTTGCAAAACAGAACACGTGAAATGTTTACAAGATTGGGTTACTCCTGCCTACGATTAACCATCAATGTTCGATGGAGATAAGCGAGATTAAAAGATAGTATTCGAATTTTACACTGAGCTTCGTTTTGTTCCTATAAGATTTAGAATCCTAATTCAATTAACTGTGTAAAATGTTGTAAAAATTACATGTGCTGAGCAATATTGAGTTATAATTCAACAACGTTAGAAAGAACAACTCGCGAAAACCCTGGTTAGTGTTCCAAGTGGGGTTGTTATTTATGGCATGTTAAGCCAGTTAGAATAGACACGGGTTAATGGAATGCAAAGTATAGGGTTATCCCTTCGAAACCTTTTCATTATCCTACAAAAAATCGTTTGCCTTATGCAAAGAGTTGCGGAAAAATGCTTCCAATCCTTGTTGAAATACCTCGACAACAGAATAAAACCCCGAAAAGGCACTTCCAGCAGCAGCATCCATTCCCTTCCTTCCCTCCACATGTTGATCTCGAAACATTCTTTCACATGGCTTTTGAGTGATTGAAGTTAGTTTTTGAAGCGTTGCACTCCACAAATGCTGCCTTTTTTCATTCTTGAGATCCGGTATCCGGCTCGTGGTGCGCCACATTCACCGTGGCTCGTTTTGCACGCCGACGAACGAACGAAAAATCCCAATCGAATGTTCCTCCGACCGAAGACCGACAGCAAATCCAAACCCCCTTCACGGATGCACCTCCAATTAGCAGTTTGGGAAAAGGTTTGCCAAACCAACAACCAAACAATGCACCGGGTGAGCATATTTGTGAGCGCTTGGCAAAGATGCGAATGCATCTCCCCACCGGGGCGTGAGTGCGTTGACCTTCGAGACAGGAAATGCTTCACCAGCGGGGAGCGATTCAGTTTGTAAATTTTGACAGTCGGGTGTGAGTTTTGAGCAATGGCGAGAAATAGCATCATGCGCTGGGGGATGGAAATTTGGAAGTACAGTCGAAGTCATCTCCGTTGTATCACTTTTAATTAGAATCATGCTACCTAGTTCTTCCAGGTAGCACTCAGTTGTGAAGAAATCAATAACATTCGCTTTTCCGTCCAACGGTTCGGAAGACATAAACCGATTCTACTTCAATCGCTTCTTGCTTCTCCTGGATCACAAAATCATAAGGACACAACTTGCGACCCATTCGTACAAAAAGGCCATTCTTCACCGTACAGATTATCAAAAGAAAAATGGTATCCAAAATTTGCCATTGTAGTTCCGTTGTTTTAATGTTGTTATTTCAATGCTTCCTGTACTCCCAAGCATTTATTTATCGTGGATGTGCTTATGCTCACCTAGTACTTTAATTGCAGCATTTTTTATCACTATTACTTACTTCATCTTTTTCTTAAAAGCCCTGTCACAGTCTTATGCATCACTTGATTTAGCTTAGATGTATGTTTTTAAATTACACAGCGAACATGTCAATCTTGATGTGGTGCTAAATTAACGCTGAGGTTAGTGCCAATATACACAAAATATGGTCCTTCTCCCTAATATGCTTCACTATGAGTAACAATATCACCTGTGCCACTAGTGAAATTTACAGATTTTTCAGCTAATGTCCATCTATACGCAAGCAGAACGCCAGCAAAAAGTGGATGCAAAGTTTATTGCGTTGCAGCTTTTAAAGCTACTGATTTCTTGACCAACGAAAGCACACTCCAACGGCGAACCGTATCCAGGACCAACTAATGCGCACCAACGACTGTCACCGGAAGCCCGAAAATCCTCGAAAATAAGGACGTTCTCCAGCACCCAAACCACCTCTCTCCGTTTGTCGAAGCTCGCATTGACAATGTTTTCCGTTTTAGCTTTCCCTTCTGGCACGAGAACGAGTTGAGTAGGTCCCCGGGTGGCTACGAGCGTTCACCAACAGCTACCAAGTCCCCGGCCGGTTTTCCTCACTTGCTACTCCCCGGTCCACGGGGCAGTCGGCACGGTCGATTCCGGCTCCGGGAAAACCGGGCCTTCGAACTTCGAACAAAGAAACTTGTAAACATACGGAGCAGCCGCGTCGCTGGCAGAGCAGAACGCGGACAAGGATATTCCGGACAAAATATCCTTGAACTCGAAAGCCGAACACGTGCCGATGGGCGCCCGAATCGGGCACGAACCATTTCCAGCGTGCATGCGGAAATAATCCCACCTAATCCGCCCCACTCGTCGGAAGAGGAAACATCGGGCTGGAAAAATGCGTCAAAGGAAGAAGTATGATTTAAAGTTTTGACTCGATCAATCTCGAACGTTGACGGTCCATCTAGCGCCGTTAGCCAAGACCTAATTGTTAACTAAAATGCTACTATTGCATAATTTCACGCTTAGTTCTTGCTGCTAACGACTGCGTCACTGGTTGATTGCTATCGTATCGTGCACGTTGTAATGCTTGTGTGCGTAGCTGATGTATTAATATAATTTTATCTGTCGTTACACACGTGCAGACCACCTCCCGTTCGCAGTTACGATAAGCAGACTCTGAAGATTGCGTGGACAATGTCAACGAACAGTCTCTTGAGAAATGGTTGAATTCCCTTTACTGATAACTTTGTTTGCTTACTATAAAACAGGTAACGAAGAGTACAGTTCCGGAAGCAAATCGAACAGTGTTCCGCGATCTAAAAATCAATTCACGCACATTTTATCTCTCGGCGTGCGGGGAAAAGGAGCTGCGACACGTGTCTCGTCAAAGAACATCAGTTCGTTACGCAACACCTAATCGAATTCCTGCCAGCAACGTTTTGCTTTCCCGCACCGATCCAATCATATCGTCCTTGGAGCGCGAAGAATGTGAGAAGTACGATAAATATAGTAAACAAACCCTTGGCTCGAAGGGATGCCTGATCAACGCGCACTGGCAACACTGTACCTCAAGCGAAGCTGCAGCAGCACATGCCATCACTCTCTCACACGCACAGTCACCCCTCCGTGCTACCGTGCGTTCGTGTCTGCCCGCTTACGGCGATCGAACACCACAAACGCGCTGCTGTTATGATGAAGGAAAAGTAAAAATGCTGCTAATAGCTCCTGCGCAAGGATTCGCTTGAACGAATGCAAGGGAATCGAATCGTTACACTCGAAACTGGCGTGTGTACGGGAATGCCCTGCTTCCCAACAACTTACCTTAACAACTAGAATGCTACCTTCCTTGCGAAGGAAAGGTGATTCCAACGTTTTACTAGATGATAGTTTTACCCACAGAGCACGAAGCACACACTCGCGACACTTTCGCGATGATAATCTTTTACACGGCACAGCACAGGGCCGAGTGCACTGCGTCTATTGCTTGTGCAATCCTTCACGCCAACAGCAATCCGGAAAAGAAGTGCTCGGGGAACCGATATTGTTTGTAGGGCTGTGGCCCCTCCACAGGGGGAAATGATATGGCAAACGAACGACTGGGGACACCGTTTCACGCAGGAAACTGGTTCCAGCAGACGCTCCGCTAAGCAAACGCAACACCGATAGCTTTTTTCGCCACTTTGCAAGCTGCTTTCCTTTCACTTGGAAAATTTTCTTCTGCACCACGTTTGACAGCTGTAATATTTATGTTGGATTCAAGGTTGATGGATAGGAGGTTGCACCATATCGAAAACGTTGACAGCATACACAGTTCACCATTTTGATGAGCGAATTCCAAAACTTGTCTATATATTCTGCGAAACGGGTGTGGTCAAGAATTTCGAATCAAATTGGTTTACAAAATGCTCAATGGCCGAAAATATTGGCACATGTTTTCTAATGCATTTACGTTCTTAAGGGACCGTCGCCTGTCAGGAGCTGAACTCCATATAAAAAAAAACCTTGCGCGATGTCGCGCGAATCGCGCTAGTTTTTTTTTTGTATGGAGTTCAGCGCCTGTCAGGCGACCCCGAGTAACCCGGGGTCCACACTACCGCGCGACGTCGCCTGACAGGAGCTGAACTCCATATAAAAAAAACCTTACGCGATGTCGCGCGAATCGCGCTAGATTTTTTATGCATGGAGTTCAGCGCCTGTCAGGCGACGTCGCGTTACGCGACGGTGCAGTCTAGAAAGCGTGTTACGCTAGCTTAAGCTAACGCGTAAGCTCCTGTCAGGCGACGTCGCGCTGTAGTGTGGACCCCGAGTATGGAGTTCAGCGCCTGTCAGGCAACGTCGCGTTACGCGACGATGCAGTCTAGAAAGCGTGTAAAAATTTGATGAGATTGGGATTTGAATCATATTTGATTAGTTTGGGATTCGTATCAGATTTGATTTGTTTCCGTGTATGATGTTTTTTGTGATTGATTTCAGTTTACTCGACTTGGGCGTTGGTTTGAATGGATTGGACAGAGATAAAGGTTTTAGCACGATTTAATTTAGGTTCCAAAAACATTCATGAACCTATTTTTAACAAAGAAATACAGTAGAATGGATACGAATAGGGGGTGACAATTATTCAGACCAGCACCTGATTTACATTTTCAGCAGATTTTGAATAAAACTATCACTCTACATTGATAATCTTCTTATACAATGTTACGTACAAAAATAACTGTACCCGCTTTTCAATGCCTGCGAAGAACATCGTTTCCTCACGTTAGTAGATTTGTATGATCAACAGAACTGCTAACAACGGTGAAGCTCACATCAAAAATGTGTGGCATGTTTTTAATGCTTAAAAAGCGAATTATCAGTCGTGATTTGATGGGGATTCAGATTAGGATAAACGATTTCCAGACCGGTTCTGAATGGTTTATATCGTATCGCGACTGTTTGAAGGATTGGGATTCAGATTTGGAGATTCGGTTTACCCATCACTAGAACAAAGCTGCAGGGCGCCAAACTGGCATCAACGAGTTTCAAAAACCTTGGTCACAGCTTAAAATAATGACTGAAATAGCTAATTTGTTAATAACTTTTAAGTGCCTCGATCAATTTCAGCAAGAGACCCCTCAAATGAAAGGTCTTTTTAAGGCAAAAAACATTTTCGATGGAAGTATTTTTGCATCTTATCTTGTAGACTATAAATAAAAATGTGTGAGAAAGATCTTGGTTCAATAAGGAGCAGGTAACATCATTCAGGCCTTTGACGGTAGATTCCAAGGTATATATTACTTGTACGTATCTTGTACTTGTTAAATTTTCCTAATTTCAAACCGGTTGCAAAAGTTTAGTCATTTTATTGAAACTTTCATTGTAAAGCGTTTGTTTTGAATGTTTTGGGACTATCAATGTATCGCAGAAAGAAAATAATAGAATAAAATAAAAAAAAGTTTAAGTTGGTCCAACGGGATTGAACGTTCGTGCTGGTGTTTGTTTTTACAGGTTTTTACAAATTAAATGATCATCATTCGTGACAATGTATGCAATTATTTAACAACTATAACAGGTTAGCGTTTAAAAATGATTTACAAATGCAGTTTTGAGTAAATATTGCTTAAGCATGAAACAAATAGAACGCTAGAACAGTGTATGCGTTTGATTGAGTGAAACTAGTTTGAGTGAAACTAAACCGGCGCGGATCAGATGTTTGTCAGTCGGTATTGTGCAGCTGAAGGGGGAGGACGCTATCTTTGCGCTTGCAGTATTCTATGCGGAACGTGTTTTGTCGTAAACTTGTTGTGTAATAATAAAAGTGATATAGCGAATCGTGTTTTTTTTTATCATTTCCATAAAATTGTATGTACCTGTAAAACTGGCAATTGTTATCAACCTTAGAGTTAAAATCATTCAAAATTGCTATGCTTGGAAAATGAAACCATTAGTTTATAATTTTGCACAAGTTGTATTTATTGATAATCGGTTTTCAGATAATAGAACAAAATCGAACGAATGGTTTCGTAAATCTTATTTCTGCTCATTATAAATGAATGAATGAACAACTTGCTTTCTAACGTGTAAACTTTCTTTATCAACACCACAGTATCCCGACACTGCGCGCACGTGCGTCCCTTCGGAACATAACGGCCCCCTTTTTATTTCGTAAAAGTGCGGAAGGTTTCCTTGGCGGAAAATGGTAGTAAAATCTTGAAGCAGTGGCACAAAAACAAAAACCGGTCGTATGCGTGTTCATATTAGTGCGTGTATTTGTGATTGCTTGTGTGTGTGGCAGTCAGTTAACTAGCGGTACGTGAGGAAAAAACCTGATCCTTCCATTGTCCTGCAGTTGTACCTTCAGCGACGCACGTAACGAGAACGAAATCATACGCCGGCAAATGAGCTACGAGGTGTTGTTTTGTGCTCTGTGACATCATCGCTTTAAATGAGTAAAAAAAGTTAAGATTATGAGCCGCATGTGTCCCGTAGCATTTGATCAAAGTTATGTGTTTGTGGTGTTCGACTGTTGTGGACTCGGCGAAAGAGAAGCCTAGATGAACGATAAAAGCGGCGAGCGGAGAAACAATTCGTCATCACCATGGTGCTTGCGCGCCTCCTAGCGGTCCTGTTTGGCGCCGCCATTTGGGAGTCGTCCTTGACGACGGCCGCCCTAGCAACGAACGACGTGCACCTTCCGGGCGAGTCCGACTTCCACCAGCAACGTGAAGGCGCCAAGTCGGCCTACCCGACGCCCTCCTCCATCGTCACGTACCACATCGAGCACGAGCAAACCGAGTTAGCCGCCCGTCGCTACTTGGCCACGCTGAACGACTCCGAAATCCACCGACTTCCGGCCTGGTGCAAGCCGTGCAACGCGTCCGTGCTGCATTACTGCCGCACGTCCGACTTCCTCAACGATCATTGTTGCTGCGAGTATTCCCACACCAAAGGTAGGTAGGGCCCGACCTTCGCACCACACCTCGCAGGACATTTCGCCCAAGGACGGAGCGCCTGTTTTACGCTCCTTCCTGGTGACTCATCGGAAGGAGCCTCCGAACGCTGGGATGGGTGGGGTAGAATGGGCGGGGTGCGTTCGGCTGGCGCCACATTGCGTTTCTTCAAGTGGTCCTGCACAATCTGACCCACAATTCGTTGCCGGGAAAACCAATTACGAACTTATTGGATTTAATTGTTTAGCTAAGCGCGGCCAGATGCTTTTCTTTCGCGTTGGTTGTTCGATTGAAAAGAGGTCACGCCATGGTTTGTGTGATGTCATCGTTTAGCACGCGACAAGTAAGGCAAAAGGACTCATCATGCTGTGGGAGTTTCGAGGACATGGTAACTATTTCAATCACGTACGGGTGTCACGCCTTTTCCAGAATTAACAAAAAATAATCTTTGATTTATGTTGCGAAGGGATGCATATGTTTGGGGATAATTGATAAAAATTGCTTACTGGAATGTTGAATATTTTCTATGCAATCATCTTTTTATGACAGAATTATTTTTTAATCGTACTTGACGACAAGAAAATATATTATTTTAGATCTTATTTTACTTTCTTTTCCATGTGGTAAAATCACATCAATATTTTTAAAAAAGTTATGCATTCTTCTTAGGACTTTTAGTAGTAGAATCCATGCTTTGCTTACTGTTATGCAAATCTCCACTCTCTTTTTATTGTTATCATAAGTTCAGTGCAACATGACTGTGATTCGACCGTTTTAAAATAATTTTGAAATTTTTTCTCATTCTTTTTGAATTAGCTTTAATTTAGCTTGTATTTTTTGTGACTGATAAGAAAACTCATACAAAACCTTCGTGTAAGTTGATTAAATTCATTAGCGGGTTTTGTTTCGGAAAGTTTGAATTTTCGTTGTTAACAGGGTACAGGTTATTCGATATGATATTTTATCTGAATATTTTAGTTATCAGTTGCTATAATTTTTTAAGGTTTTTTATCTCAAAGAACTGCGAAGGGAACAACAAAAGATTATTAGACTCGTTATTGGGATACCAAACGGATAGATAATTTTTATTACTGTGCTAATTAAATGAAGACTCAAATTCCTTCTATTTCCATGTAATTATATGGAATTGAAAACTTGTGTTTTCAGATCAGAAAACGAAATTGATCTGTTTGCTAGCAAAAATTTTTTTGTACATTGCCTAAATCATTGAAAGCCGTTCGTTTCCTCCGCTTCAATGGAAACGGGTCGAATTGCGGCCGGGGCGAGTTGTTTAATCCTCGCAACCTTGGCCTAATAGATGCATTTAACCGAGCACGTTGAGTTTAGGCCGGGGGATTTTGTTACAGCGACGCACCGTGCACCGACGTCGTTAATGATCGGTCGCTTCCGTCGAGCGAAACTGGAAAGTGGGTAATTTCTAGCAAAACTCCACCGGCCAACACCGGGGTGCTTTCGATGCAGTTCTCGCGTTGCGTTCGCGTCTGCAGATGATGCATTTACGATCGCACACTTCGGTTTGATTCGACGATAAAAGTTCTACCCCAAGGCCGTTCGCAATAAACAGCGACAAATGGGCGTGCAAATGTGCCAGAATACCCCCGAAAAGGCCTTGAGGCAGGTACGTACGCTTTCCACACCCTGGACAGCGGTGGCCATTTTCCATGCATTCGTTTTCCCGCGAAACACGCGGATGAAAATGATGCAGCAATTGCGCTCGGTGGTTCGCATTGGGCCGGGAAAGCGGTGGGTGGGAAACAAAAGCGACGTAATACGACAAATTGTTGTTACAACCGACCGGCTCGTTTACAAGCGACCACTGTCAGCGATAACGATAACGACATTAACGCACCAAATTACATTTAACTGCAGAGTTGATTAGTTGTCTCGGTGAAAATGTCTCGTCATGGGGGGAGTTTCAACAAACCGATGCGTTCCCCTCGTTCCTACATCCCGCCCGGCATTACAACGACCGAGTTGGCAGCATTGGGTGGCGCTGGAAGCAATGGGCGGCAGGGAGAGATTTGCAATTGCATTCTAGCTGCTTTTTTACGAACAATCACAACATAAACTGGCTGTGACTCAACGGAACGTGCACAACTCGTACGAACGGTCGGTTTCTTTTTTTCCTCCCTAGGAAAGATTGCATCTTCAAAACTCTGGTGGTGTTCTTCACCCGCTTTCCGGGTCGTTCCCAATCGATCTGGTTCCGCATGGATTCCGACGTTACCCGCACAAGCGGCAGATTGAAGCCGAAGACGACGATGGTCCATCCGTCAAACGGCACCGAGGAGGCACCGTGATCGTGAAGACAATTCTTCGAGCCTGCCTTCCTGCTCGCCCGTAGAGGAGGTCCCGTCTGACCTCTGCAAACAATCGATTTGCATGACAATATCCAACATTGCGCTCTTTTCCGTCGCTTCGAAGACGGACCCGGTGGTTCCATCTCGAGTGGAACAATAGCATAACGTTGCCCATGGTCGGCACATGGGACCGGTTGCAGCTAGACAACATCGTGCGCGGCTGAGAAATGCCGGCCAAAAGCATGAGCATATCCGGAGTTTGTGTGCTCTATTCATCATGGGTCGCTTAAGTGGGAAGCATGGGGCGAGATTGACATAAATAATCGGTTCGTAAATTAAATTTCATTTGACTTTTTACAGTTCACGTAGTTCTTTTAAAGCCTAATGGGTTTTCTGTGCGCAACGACAATACAGTGCATAGTGCAGCGATAATTTCTCCCATAATTTGAATTGTAGTTTGTTTGATTTTTGATGATTAATGTAGATATTTTCCCTGTACGTGTGAAATCTAAATTCATAAAATTTATATAGCAAAATAATAAATCGTTTTGTGTATTTCAAAATTTGCAACACTTTTACAGTGATTATTTAACCAACAAACACGTTACATAAATGTGCATATTAGTTGGTTACTCAAGCGGACTTCTGTAGAAAAGATGTAAACGATGTCAGTGATAGGGCATACGTGTTATTTCTATCGACGATGGACGGCATCAAGAGAAAAAAAGAAGAAAAAACCCTCTCGTCTATCTATGCCGGCTATCTGTACGTGACCGTGTTCTGGTGCGGATTGACAATTGCGAGAAAATAACGATTCCCGAGAAGCGCGAAGCTTATCAAAAAGTCAACATTTGGTATGAAGCCAATGATTAGCATTCGAACCGTTAATTTCTCGTGCATGACGCACTTTTTTGTGTAATGTAAAGCTATCAAAATCACGGTCTAGCTTTTCCGGTTAAATTGAGGGAGGTGGACAAATTTTTGATAAATAAAGTAATGCTCGATAGAAAATAACCATCAGAAAATAATCCAGAACGCGTGCAAAATACTTGTGAACATTGGGACAGGTTCCACAATATTTGTTTATAATTTTAACTATCAATCAAAACTCAAATAAAAGGTTAACTATATGTCAGGAAGAATGTAAATGTAGAAAAAAAAATCATTTTTTTTTACATAAAATTGGAACTTAAATACAATGTATTCAAACCAAGCTGTTCAAGATCAAGATGAAATGCTTCCTCACTTTGCCGTGTGTCCTTCGAAGTACAACAAGCCAGTTGAAAAAAAAAAACACATACCCACAGCATATAATTTATGCGCCATGCGAACCAAACGGTGGCACGTGTGTTCGTGTCGTTGTGAGCACATGCCAACATAACAGGAGGGGTAAAAAAGTGACCTACAACAAAATTTCAAAGCAAAGAAAAAAGGTTATTGACCGTAAAGGTGCCCGTTGTCCTAGGGGGTCGGTATCCCGATGCGATGGTATCCTAATGAAAGGGAACTAAATGTAGGTCTTGAGTAAAGGGAGAAGCAGACCGAGAGAAGATAGAACAACAGATGGTTAAATGGGGCCGAAACACAAATAAGACTTCGCGTGGGCTGCGGTGCCTGACTTTCCCGATGCGTAATGGGTCAGCAGGATGTACAGAAGGCTACATGTTAATTAATTCTTTCCAATGGGTTTTTTTCATTACGAATGGAAGTGAGTCAAGTTTCTCAAAAAACACGTTTTGTACGGAAGGAGGTTCTTTCGTGCGGTGTGTTTAAGTTCTTCAAACACCTTTCCACACGGATGGTCATTTGATTAGCCGTTCAATGCAATCCCTGATCTGCTGCAGTTGCTCGTTGATGCATTGGCTAGAATGCACACCCCAGCACCACTTCAGGCAAATGGCCGTCAATTTACGGACAACGTACAAACTGGTGGACCCTTTTGTTGGTTGGTTTAATCTAACACGGCGCAGATTGATTATGACAGTTTAAAAACGTGCCCGTGCATGCAATGTCACGGAACAATGGTCGGCGTCGAAGGTGGAACTGCAGCGGGGAGGGGGGGGGGGGGGGGGGAAGAGGACAGGCCATCTCTTCCGAAGTCGGCAAGTCCCGATCGAGTCGTTAACAGTTGATCAAGCTGTCATGACGCTGGCTCGAGAGATACTCGGGTATGTCGGTATGTGGTATGTAGCATCTTCCGCCTTGCGGTTGGACCTACCTTGACTTACAACAATCGACCATCTTGGTGACACACACACACACCAACGCACACATGCACTCACAAGGGCAAAGTAAACTGTCGTCGAAATCCGTCCTCAGCGCACACGATCGCAATTTATGGTCGCGTGTGGTTGCCCTTCGATGCGCGTTTGCATTTTGCAGTCGTTCAATTTCACGATCAGTTGATCACGTCAACGCCACGATCGGGTGGACCGATTTCTGGCGCTACGGAATTATTACCGGGGAGCTCTGTTCCTCCCTTCTTCGACGGGGTGACCTGGCACTGGTAGTCCGTTGTTTACTGCGCCTCACGGGTTGGGTATTCCAAGCACGCACCGTGTTGTATCGATTCGGAAGGCGAGCGTCTAAATAGAAGGTGAAGTCCTAAGGAGCGAACCAGCCGGTCGAAACTCGAGCGTAAGTCCGGTAGGTTCCCGAAAAGACCCCTGCCCAAGGGGGGACGCTTGTAAACGGATACCTTTTTTCGTTTCTCCTGTGCTCAATCCGTGATGCCCTTCAAAACGCCGGCCCGGGAATGTAATCTGATATCGTTCATTCGCGCGTGCTCGTTCGTTTGCTACAATTTACGTTAGACGATAATCCGATAGGTTTTAGTGGGGCGCTTCCGTACGCATTCCGCACGCGTCAATGATGACAATCATATAAATAATAATAAAGTAATAGGCATACTTTCTCAACGCTTAAACCAGCTAGTGGTTCAAGCGGAATTTGCCAATGTTTTGGCAGTCCGGCGCATTTCACCCTCATTACGGATTCAAATCGTCACCTCCAACAACAGGGTGTGTCGCGTTTTTGATGGCGCTCCGATGCGTCTCCATAACCGGAATGTGGGCGGTTTTGTTTTTCTGGAAGTAAGGTTAGTTTCGCGAAACAAACATATGGCGCCATCGCAGTTGTTCCTTCGAAACGGGATAGAAGAAGCTTAATGATATTGTTTCCTTCCATATTTTCGGTTGTTGTAACGGCAGCGGACGGGTTTTAACATTCCAGTAGTATGTTAAAAGTAGTTTCTTTAGGAATGTTTGAAGAAAAAGATAAGCACAACGTGAACACGATTAAAACTCTACCGTTACGAAACCGATTAAATATCGTGGAGTTCAAGGTTCACTAACAGTAAATCAGAAGGTTGCATTTGAGGAAATCCTTTTGAATAGAAAGATTGGATTATAAAATATCATGCCGTTTTGAAGGATTGGAAAGTTGTCTGAGGTACAGAAAAAATGTCTAATTCGTTAAATTGTTCCACCATTTTTAAAATGTGTTCCGTAATAAAACTCCGAGGTTTCTTCTGAATTGTCCAAAGGTTTCTTCCAATTTTGATTCTATGGAAACTTAAATGCATGTTTCAGTCTATGACGTGTCAATTTTAAATATACTGCCTTATTTTTCAATAACGCACCAAACAATCATTAATCGAAGCAAAGGCACCCATGGCTCATTAATTTCATATGGCATGTAAATGGTCTAATGTTTGATTTTATCGGTGTTTAAAAATAATGCTCCGAGTGCTTTGGGGCCGAGAATATCTGAACCATCACCTCGATAAACTGGTCGATAAACTGGCAATTAGCGCTAAGTATTCTCAATTGAATCATAAGTGCGTTCTGCTCTTATATCTCGATTTCCTTCACCCGATCGCACTGGATAAGAGCTGTTGGTTCCGTATCCTTCTAACTTACCTTCCCAAGCACTCTAGTGCTAAATTTTACGTATACAAATCAAAGTTAATCCCCGAACCACAGTCTCCGATAATCGGATGACGCTCCGTGGCACAAAACCGCAAACAAATGCCTTTCCTGATCGCTTTTCGCACTTCTCCGCAAAAAGAAAAATTCGACACCGTGTGTGAATTGCATAGTTCCACAAACTCACGGCACAAGGTAGTGTTCCGCGACGGAATGATTAAAAAACTACCACGATTTAAATACTACATTTAGATGTAGTCCTTCCACCGCGTTGCGCATTCTTTTCCGCTCCGCTTTCCACGGGATGAACAACACAGAAGACGACCATGACTCACTCACGGAAAAACATAGCAACCTAATATTATCTTTCCCGCGTTCTTTTTTTTTCTCCCCTGTTTGTTTCCAGAGCAACTGCCATGGATGCCACACACCTGCCTGCGTCAGTTGGACGAACGCTGCACGGCGAACGCCGGATCCTGCAGCAAGTACCGTGCGATCAAAGAGTGCTGCTGCGATCGCCTCACGAAGCTCGAATGTAAGTATCCGCGATCTTAAGTACCATTTCCCGGTGTCTTTCTCGGGCTGGTTTTTTTTAGTTGTTATGGTGGGCAAGCTACAAATGGTTAGCGAGGGGTGGGATAAAAAAAAACGGACGCATGTTTGTTTAACCTCGGTTCGCGGATCGATAACAACGAGCAGGAACATACATACACACACAGACAGAACCGTTTGGATATGAACTCCGGCTCGATTAACTAGCGATCGGTTGCGTTACGGGGAAGAAGGTTTTAACCACCGGGTTAACATAAACCAGAGGCGGATTTTCGGGCGGAATTTTCCACGAAAGCAATTGCAATACTCGATGGTCGACCCCCTGCTGGGTCGTTTTATTACGAACACCCCCGTGGGGAGGATACGGTGGCTCATAATCATCCCCGTACAATCGGTGGGATGTAATCTCGTTAAACTCGTTCCAGATTCTGATGGCCACCCACCAACCTCATTCTACAGGATGCAACTGTGGTTTGAGACATGTGAAGATCTTCTCCACCAAAGATTAGATCATCGAGCGAGGGGTGCAAATGGGTTCGACTTCTGGAGAAGTAGATGATGATGATGATTATCGTAATTAAAGTACCAATAAAACTTATCGATCCGTCTGCCAGCTCACCGCGGAACGTTCGAGGTTTCGCTGTTGCGGCCTCTGGTTGGAAAGTGTAAATATTTACGCGCATTAAAAACGCATACGCTTCCTCCCCATGAAACGAGAGGGGATGTCGGTGGGGGTGGAGCAAAAATCGACCAGTCTAACAAAAGCGCCGAATTAGAACCGCGTTCCAGCATCCGATTGTAATTCGCCTATTTAACGCCGGAACCCCACTGTGTGGAGTCATCTTGCGGAAAAAACCCTGACAGCTGGTTGACGGGGGGAATTGGATGGTTGGCACTGAACGTGCCTGCCGTGCGTTTATGTGTGTCCCAAAAATAACATTGACCCCACGATCCGTCATCGAGCCGAAGACGAGTTTATTACACACCGAGCGCCGTTTGAAGCAACAAGTTGACAAGGACGGCCGATCGAGATCGCGTTTGAGGAAAAGCCCACGATTTCGGGAGGGATTTAACTCCCTCCCGCCGCCGAAGGGAAAACAAGAAAAACCCCACGAGCCGGTGGGAAAAGCAGCCAGGAAGGAAACGGAATCGATTTACGACACCACAAACGGCGAAAACATGTATATATCGGAACATGTTTGTGAATGGTTATGGTGGCGCGCGAACAAACACACACACACACCCTGGGGTGCAAGACGGTTGTTATGTTTCGGTCATCCACTTTTATGATTTATTGCGTGTGACGTGACCGAATCCTATTGTTGAACGCTGAAAAATGTCGATTTTTCGTCTTTTCGTTCGAGGGCAATGTTAGAAGTTTGCTGTTGAAATAAAATAAATTTTCTTTTCGTTTTCAATAAAGTGTATTTAAAATAACAAAACTAGAACAAGCAAATTGTGTCTGCACGCCCCGACACGGTTGACGAGTGAAGTGGTATTAATCGAACGACTAACTTCAACAACACTTCCATCGATCACCTTTTCTACCGTTTTTCCCGTTGGCATGTTTATACAAGATGTAGAGCAGTGCGGAAAACACAGTAACCTGTCTTTCGGGCGGTGTTGCCACACAAATCGGGCGGTGGGAAAATATGCTAACCTCTGCAGGGGTCTCATCTTTCGTCGCCCGGTCGAAAGTAGTGTGGCGCTGAACACTCTCGACCCCGGGAACACACGGCGTCGTTTGCGGAATGCATTTCCAACAAGACGTTAATCATTATTTTCCATCGAACGGAGCCAAGAGCGACGGGAGTTTGAGATGCTGGGTTGCGGGTTGTGGTGTGACCTCCAGAAGTTGTGGGAGTAGAATCACGGAGTAGATTTGTTAACTGCTGACAGACTCCCGGATCCCTCGGCCGAAGGTTTGCTGCTTAAGTGGCGGCCCGGTTATTTTGTTTCTGCTCGTGGCTTTTTTCTTATTTAACACCTCGGTGTTTATTGGAGGACTCGCGCGGTAGACTCTTGACGCGGTTGACTATTGATGCCCGACGAATCCATTCGCTCTTTCTCTCTTGAGCGGGCTGCGTAAACAAATAGCACGACGACACACGGGGTTGGAAATAGATCATGTGACGCCTTGCAGGAAAAGGGCAGGTTTGGAAGGAAAGACACTTCGGAAGGCACTAGGTGTCTGGATGCTGGGACCCAATCGGAGTGAATCCATGTCCAATTATAGGACCTGAATCATTACCGAGAGTTGGGGAGTAAGTACGCACGATGCATTTCTCAAGTTCACCTTTTTGATCGAATGTAAATCATCGTCAGTTTGTTTGATCGCAAAGTCGGTCTGTCGGGTAAACATGCAATATTTTATTTCATCGTTTATTTGGAACGAGTTATTTATCATGCTTCTCATTTCTGCTACAACTAACAAACGAGCAGATGATTGATAAGCAAGGATAAGTCAGTCATGCTGAGACATGACAAATATGCGATTTTCATCGAACGGAAATAGCCTGATGCAATTTTTATCATGTGTAGTCTAAATAGAATTCTAACTCTAACTGCGACCCTTCAATATTGAATGAGCATATGCAACTGATAAGCTTACATATCCGTTTTTGCACGATTATATACATTGCATTTACTTTGCATGGCGTTCAACCACAGTTCTCTTCACTCAAGAATTAAGAAATGTTATTTGAAATAGTAATAAAGCATTTAAAATTTCTATTGGGTGGAGCTAATCGATTTTGTTGCAAGAATTTTAGGTACATTAAAACCGCTTCGTTCGCTACCTTTTGCTAAAAATGTATCTTTAAACAAGCATCAGTAACTTTACGGTACAATGTTTCGGATTTAGTAGAAAAAAAAACATGTTTGCAAGAGAATAAAATGGCATATGGTTTTAAGTTATTGATTTGATAATGAAATACCGATTTGATTTCATTCCCTACTATTTAGGGTCTTCAAGGAAATTAAAATTAAAAATGAATACGATTAAACTTTATAGGTTACAGTTCATCAATTATTAAAACCGTCAATTATCTGCAGGAGATTTCAATGTTTTTGACATGTTCATCCACGACGGATGGACGGTGATGAATTTTTGATATCGTACTTACGTTCGTCTGAATGCGTACGATGATATCATGCGATTAGCATGATCGTAAAAGCAAAACCTTACCAACCCTTGCTCCGTATCAGATGCCACTAAAAGTTTACAACCCTGCAATGTGTTGTTTCCCGTGGCCATTGCGCATACGAGCTGTCCCGGTTAGATGTCGTTATCTTGGCGGCTTGGCTTCGAGTAGAACATAAGATGTAGGCAAAGATTTTTTCCCGCAAAGCGAACCGATTCCATGCAAACCGCAACCTTCGTCGTTTACATAAGCCATTGCATATCGGTTTCAGTGTCACCATGGCACATAAACACATACGTACAAAGGCACACATACACACACCTGTACCGGTGCCCATTAGTGTAAACTGTCAACTGTTGACCGCAAAGGGTACGGAAAGTAGTATCCAACGGTTCGGTAGTAAGTTTTTTTTTCACAAATCACCTCTATCCATTAGCGTCCACTTTTGTGTTTCGGTTCCCCCACCGGGACAGGGCTTGCACCCATTTTTCATCCCGACAAATGGTCCCCATCATGTGCTAAGGGTTTAGGGTGACTTATCTTTTCCTTACACTCCATGCTCCATCTATGAATATTTTTAATTTAAAACGAGACTCCCTTATGTCAAGGAAAAAGAAGAGATTTTCTTTTCTAAAGTAGGAGGTAATTAAATATTTTTTCAAATTGGGTAGCGTCACGTTTCGCGCTAAGCATGATTTGATTGACATAAACTCGTAAACATTAATTATCGTATTTTCCCTTACTCTTGCAGATAAAACCAAATTTTCGACGGCGGCCAGTTCGGTACCATTCCATTCTTGGTTGCTTCTACTGATCGTTGGCGTTCTACACACAGCCGTTACCCACCGGCTCTACCCTAGCGAAAGTTAGCCAACCGACGATGGTGCTGTCTGCATGTACGTTTCAGTGTGTGTGTACTTAAGTGGCCTTAATCCCCCATCGGCCTTAAGCTTGCGTCCTCGACCTCTGCAACCCACCAAATCATGTGACGAAATGGGAGGATTCGGCGTGTCAGGACGAGCATCGGCGTTGCGTTACGTTCATCATTCCCCGTCGCGACCGTTGGGCAGCAACGGAGACACGCGAGCTATGTTTAATGGTAGTGATGGTAGAGGATGTTTTCTGTAAGGAGTAGAAAGTTTAGTGTATATTTTTTGTTGTTTAGTTCCTACTCGACGGAGGTCGTGAAATTGGCAAAAAAGGATGTAGAAAAAAGCTGCCGTCAGTTCACATCATACAAATAAAACCCAAAGCATAACATTCTTATTCGAACTGAAAATATCACGCGGAGTAGAAGTTGCTGGTTGAAATTAGTTTGATCTTGTATGCATATGTTATTATTATTTTATCGTTTAGAAGACCACGTTTACATATGTAACGCTCATTGTCGATAAGTATTTCCAACTAAGTCATAATTTTACGTTTTGAAAAACAAACATGCCCATGTTGTTACGTTATCGGAAAACCTAAGTTATGTTCCAATTAGTTAGATCGCTGAAAAATCAACCCAAAAATGATGTACTATGATGACGTTGAGAAATAAATGTGTATTCAAGCAGAAGATTGCTCTTAATTGTACCCGTACGGAAGAAAACAAACCTCATCGCATCGTTATCCGTTTTGTAGTACATACATATCCCTTTTCAAGGTTTTTATTTTTAACGGTTCATTTGTAGGATATTTGAAATTCGAAACACACATCACTCCAGTTCCGTTTCATTTGTGAACCCAGTGTAGTTCCGACCTTTTTCGAACATTTCAAATATTCGAAATAACCGTTACGGCCAAGGTGCTTACATATGATTTACATTACACTTGGATATGATTGAAATTTATTTTACCATCCATCCTCGCCACTGGGTCCTCATTTACTGTGTTTTTATCATTTTTAAACAAATGTTTAAGTCATCCATAATTTTATTTCTGAAAAATCACTTAATACAGCGAAATTCGAATGAAAACCCAACGATTTTATTTGTTTTTTGTTTTTATTTATTCATCCCATTCTTTCGTCCTTTTAGTTACTGCCCCAATTTTTCGTACGACTTGTGATGACCAACTTCGCTAGCTCATTACATTTATTCCCTCCACCCTATTCCCTGTCCATCCTGCCCACACACGTGACCCAAATCCCGCGGTGACACTCTATCATTTCCTTTCCTTATGCTTTGCCTGATTGCTTTATCGAATGCGTGTGAAATTTAGTGTAGGTCATGTTGTTGCCTGGTTTCATTTACCGGTGCTGTCCTTCTGCCATGTTTACACAAACTCCTCTCGGTCTCCGAAGGGCCACTGTTTATTCTCCCCACGATTGCAGATTGGTTAATTTTGTTAATTAGCTTTTTCGATTGACTTTCATTTCCGCGTTCCTGTGTTGCCCATCGAATTGCACAGTTACTTTTTGCAGTGCTTTCGGAATCGGACAGATTGAAAATATACGATGCAGGACAGTTGGGTACAAACGGAAGTATACAAATGAAGTGTGTAATTGGGTTTCGGTTTTTCTTCATATGGTACGGAGGGTTTCCAAAGTTAGTGTTATTGTTTTATTATAAAAAAATTACAAATACACCCAAGCTGAAGCATTTAGGTCCATGGAAAACAGTTATAAAAAGGAAGGTTCGTGTTGGAGTGTATGGCAGCTTTCTGAGCCACGTTTGCTAACATTTCTAAAGCACCAAGCAAACGCCTCAGTTTGCTTCACCTGTTGCTTTGCTTCGGAGTAATATGATTGTATAAAATTTGCTTTCACATATTTGCTACCGGACGTTTGGACTTTTAGGCGAAGGGCTCCATTTACGAAATCCATTGAAATGCTGTGGCGAGAAATGTTTCGGTGAAATATGCGTGCCTTTGTTGTAGCCTATCATTGAAAAGCATCGATTTGCTATTTTCTTACAGCTTTTTCCTTTCTCGACCATCGGCGGAACTCGTTGGGCGGTATAAGAGAAAATTTAAAATCAGTTTCCTGTTAGCCCTCTTTCGGAACACTGGTGGCTGATATTCGTTTCGAATCAAGCTTCAATGTTAACTTATACCACAACAAGCGGCGAGGGAAATGATTTCGGTTTCGGCTGGGGGTTGTTCTCAATTTCTGAAAAATATATGTATAACTGTACACGTACACCCTAAATAGTTCTCTCTGATATCATACAAACACCCATCCCGGTCCGTTCTACCTTCCAATGATGATCCCCCGTGCCAATGGTTTTTCTTGGTAGCTTTGTTTGTTCGTGATTTGTTTTTATTCTTCCTTTATTTCCATAACTGGTTCCATTTCTGCTTTTTTTTCGTTTCTCTTTTCCTCGCGATTTCGCGGGTGTTAGTAGTAGTTCCTGATCCTTACACACTAGGAGTGTCTATAAGATTAGAATCACATTTAACTTATATGTTTAGTTTTATTAGTTTTGTTCACGTTCACGCCACATCCGGCGGCTCGCGCCTCGTACGTTAGTTGCATATGATCGTTCGTTTCGTTTCGTTTTGCATCCCCTTACGGCTACTCTCTGTTGCGCATGTTGCAATTATTTTTTTTCTTCTTGTTGTTTTCACACTTAAAGCGATCGTCTAAAATATAACTTAAAGTTTCTTTTCCGCCCGTCCGATATTTATTATTTCGTCATTTCTTTTACATTTCCTAAAGTTTGTTTTTCCCTTTCCGTATGTATTTACACATCACTCACGGCGTCCACTCTATTCACACACGCTCTGACGCACTCAAGTAAACACTCTTTTTCTCTCTCACACACGCACACGCACGCACGGTCACGTTCACAATAGTGTGTCTACTGTGCAATACATCTGAACAAAAACAACATGCCTTTTTTCTGTTTGTCCGTTTTCACCCACAATTGCAATATGGCGTAGTGTTAACCGGAACTGGGTGTATTTTTGTGGGAGGGCGCTATCTAACCGCTCCGATTAGTTTGCTCTTTCGAAAGATTGATTTGGCCTACGAAAAGTGTCTCCCTTTCTCCCTCTAGCTCGGCATCCAACGGAAAGGTAAAAGTCGTTTTGTTTAAAAAAAAACCTAAAACCCTATCCGGTGTCCTAAAGTAGAAAGATGCTTCAGTACAAGTGCCCTCCCGAAAAACGACATTCACTATATAGCGGGCTCTCTAGTGATATGATACAGATACAGGCCGGATTCCCGTGCATTGTTTGCTGGGAGGGGGTTAAAGATTCATCGTTGCTGCGGTGCATGAGGGTGGCTGTGGAGGGTTGTGCTGCTGGTGGTGGTAGTGCAAAAAGGCTTCCCTGGTGCGCACGGGACTGGACAGGATACTCCTTTCCTCAAGCACATCGTTACGGTGTGTGAAATGGGTTATCGTTTATGATTGGTTTCTAATTGGCACTTGTTAAAAGAATGTTAAAAGAACTTGAAATGGACTGAAAGGAAATGGATGATTCGAATGTGACGCGTTTTCCGGCTGAAACGCGAAGCGAACCACCAGGCGTCTCCATTGCGGCATGTGGTTTTGTTCATCCAACGCATGCTTTGCGGAACGAAAAGTTTTCCCTTCGTGAAATATTTCACTTTCGCCGCGTACTCCGATTGGATGGAAGAAAAGCAAAACAGCTTGCTGAAGAGCGCACGGTTTGAGGATAAATAAATCATCTTAACTAGATTTCTAGCCGAACGAACGGTCGGTTCCGTTCGAGGTTAACGGTTTAAAAACTGAAAACTGGCAGTACAGCAACAGGGGGTTTATGTTCTGGCTCGCCTTGCGCTACGTATATCACACACGTGTGCCTCGTCCTCTCTCCCCCTAGTGACCCGACGAAGCACTGAAGAAGGAAAGCGGAGCGCGTTGCTATCTATCACTGACGAGGTTCTCGACGTCCGAAACCATCACCTCGAGATCGGACGGAAGCGGATCGTCGACCGTCCGGTTGGCGCCGCCGGCCGTCGCCACCCTCGGCCACTCGAACGGACGCTGCTGCTGCTGCAGCATGTCGTCGGCACAGGAGGACGTGTGCGGTCTCGGCTGGTGGAAGGCCGGTCCGGCCCAGCACGTGGCGCCCGGTGAGCTAGGCTTCACGTTCAGTGACGTTTGGCGGGCGAGCGGTACGGGTCCGCCTTTGCCGCCGCCCGTGCCGATGCTGCTGCGGCGCTGGTGTTGGTGGTGGCTGTGATGATGCTGTCCGCTACCGTTGCTCGAGGAGTTCGAGTGGCTTCCGAGGGTGCCGGAGTTCGTACCGGTAGTCGGTGGATGTCGTCCGGTGGCCGAAGGACCGTTCGAGGCCGAGCGGGACAGTTTGTGGCCGGGTGGGGTTTGCGTGACGCTGTTCCGACGGCTCGAGGAGCCACCGTCCGGTACGAGGAACTGACTCGACGAGCCGTGCCGTTTGAGTGAGTTCAGGTTTGAGGCCGAACCGGAGTGGAGGCGGGTAAGGTTGCTGGCGCTCGATCGCTTCTTGTCGGCGAAGCTGTTCCGCTTGGTGCCGCTGCCGGTCACTCCGTGTGACGCCCGGAGGCCACTCAGGTTGGTCGTGCTGGAGCGGATCAGACATTCCGTGCTATCGCCCGCGAACGAGCGGAACGCGTTCGAGGCGTTGTGGTGGTTGTGCACACTGGACCGTCTCGTCCGATCGCGCCCATTCACTGTTCCGGTGGGGGCGTGCAGGTTGGACGTGCTACCCCGACTCGCCCCTCCCGCGCTCTTCGCGAGCGAGTGGTTCTGGAGGTGCGTCCCGCTCGCACTCCGGTTGATGCGGAACGTGGCCGTGTTGATCGATGGCACCGGATGGTCGCCCGCCGGTTCGTCGCTGTGCCCGAACGTGACGTTCTCGTACGTGTGCGACTCGCCGTCACTGCCGCCGGTCGCGCGCGGATTGAGCGTTTCGTAGTTCGGCTCCGAGCTGCCGATGATGGGCATCTTCTCCTCCGGCGTGACCGGTTGGCGCACGAGGATGGCCGAGCGTTTGCGCGGTTGACCATCGACCACGTCCGGTCCGACCCGCTTCCGCTCGGAGAGGGCCGTCGGACGGCTCTTGCGCTTCCCCCCGACCGGACCAGCCACCACGTGCGTCTTGACACCCGTCACCACCGACGAGGGATCGTTCTTGGAGAGCTTGAGGCTGAACTTGAACGGCGGCTTGTAGACCACCTGCAGCCGCACCTTCTCGTTCAGGTTGCCCACCGATTTCGTCTTCATGCGCGTCTTCTTCGGTGACCGTGCACTGGCCTGCTGTGCCGCTCCCACTCCCGCCCCGACCGCCTGCTGCGTTAGATGATCCGGCGTCGATTGGCTCTTGCTGATGATGTTCGCTACGGAGGCGGGCGTGTGTTCGTACTGGGCCGTCGCCGCCGCCCCCGCCCCCGCCGAGGACTGCCCGGTGGAGACGATCGGGGACTCCAGCAACCAGCGGTGCACCTTCCCAAACGTGTTGCTATGCGTGTGTGCGTCCGTCGCGTTTCGGCTCGAGTAGTCGATCACCTCTTTATGCTTCGATTTGGGCTTCTTGTGTTTCTTCTGCGACTCCTTCACCGGCGACTCGTCCGGCGACGGTCCGCCGCCTCCCGCCTGGGTTCCGCTCGGGCGCTTCTTCTTGCGCCTGAGCAGCCGCTTCGGGCTGTCGCCGGTGGCGGCCGTCGTCGTCGTCGTGGTGCGGCCCACGTGCCGCTTCACCTGCTTGATGACCATGCTGGCGGGGTTAACGCCACCGGTCGCCATCGACGAGCTGTGCTGGCGCTGCTGCTGCTCCTTCGAAGTGGACGGCAGCACGGCGGTCGTAGTGGTGGTCGTGCCGTTCACCGTCGCCAGCAGCTGCTTTGCCTGCTGCTGCTGGCCGTGGCTGACGCCGGTCGCCTTCGACGCCGCCGGGCCGCCCTTCGTGGACGGCTTCGCCGAGCGTTCGCCGCGGACCTTCTTCTTGAGCGGCACCTTCGTGCGGACGGCCGTGTGCACTATCACGCCGTTGTTGTCGTCCGGCAGCCGGACCGTCTCCGTCGTCGCGCTGTGGATGATGGTGACCGTTTTCAGCTTTAGATTGGTGCGCTTGCCCAGCAGCTTCGCGCTCAGCACCTGCGGAAGGGTGAACAGAATGCATTAGTAATCGATCTTTCGCCAGAATGCGGTTCTAAACAGCAATCATCGAGCGAAGTACTTGTAATTTTAGCGATAAAGAAACAGGGACGCGGACTCTCTACCACCCTAGCCCTACTTTGGGAATGAAAGTTCATCAAAAGGCATGATGTTAGCTTATCATCGCTCACAGTATTGCTCCACATCCAGCGGAATGTCCTTCCAGTGGCGTACGTTTCGTCGAATTCTCTGTTGCCCGTATCGAATTGGTGCGAGATATTGTAATTTTGATTTCTATTTTTGTCTTATTTACCAAGTCCCGGAACAGTGGAACCCCGATTTGTACTTAATCAGGAATGGAGTATATTGAATAAGATTTTTTGTAAGCTTTTCTTCAAGCTAAAGTTTAGTATAACATAAGCTAGAAACAAGTGTTTATTTAAAGTACACATTTGTTGAGCCCCACTAACAGTAACTAACTGACGCGGAGAAAGCAACCCCTCTCTATCAAGGTATTTTAAAAATTGGAAGATGATATAGTCCAAACAAATTTGATCCATACAAAATTTTCAATTAAAACGTTAGATTAAGAAATAAAATTGTAACGTTCATCATTATTGGTACGGGAAAATGTAAGGTTAAACATCTAGATGTACAGGGTGTGCGGGCTACATTTGACACCTGGCCTTTGGGTTTATATCTCAGGGTTGAGTTGACGTATCGAAATATATATATATATAAAGGATTAAGCAGCCCGTAGACGTCACATATTAATCTGTGCAGATCTTTGACGTCTACAGATTTCCTTTGTTCTCTCGTACCCATCGTCTGTCAAACATCCCTCGAGATATCCCGAATATCTCGAGAGATGTTGGAAAGAGCTAAGGAATAGCTGCAGACGTCAAACATCTGTACAGATTAATATGTAACGTCTACGGCTTGCTTTACGTAAAAAATATTACCAGATCCGTACTATTTTAAGAACCTGTTGTGAGTTTTGAAAGCCCAAGGAGGCCCCAATGGCAACAAATGACCTCTCGATACATTTTTAGCATCGTTAAAGACTGTGGGAAACATCTCCCGTTTGAGTAAAAAAGAAATATCAATAATACAATCGTAGATTTTGTTTTTAAATCTTCTCTGAACATCACTGGATTGTGCAAACCTTATCACGTATACGGTAGTTTAATTATTTTGTTAAGAAATTACGGTTATTATTTTTAAAATTTCATATGGAAAAGGATTTATTTTGATTTTAAAAGAGTTTTTAAGAACTTTATATGACAATGTTATGTGCCTCATTTGAATTCCATCGGATAAAACCAACCATTTTACTAAAACCCATTATCAAAGTTTTAACAAACTAAAAAGGTTATTCTTCAAAGTCAGATTAGTTCTGAAAGGTAGGCTTAGATTCCCCGACGTCGACGAGGTTCCACTGCTCCGTGAGACGATGTCCCTCAATCCCACCCTACTCACCAGCAGCACAAAGATGACGGTCACGATGAGCGCCACCGTGTACCAGTTGGCGTAGATCCAGCGCTTGAAGCTGGCGATGCTTTCCTCCGACAGCAGCAGCTTCCGGAGCGTCGCCAGCGGCCCGGACGGATCGACCTCGCGGCACTTCTGCGCCACGTCGCAGTAGCCGTTGTACTCGTTGCACGGCGTGCCCGGCTTGGCGTACATGTCCGGCACGTCGTACGGCGGATCGTTCCAGTCGAACGAGCTGAGGCAGGGCTTGTCCTCGCCCGGCTGCTTGCAGCACAGCTCGCACGCCTTGATGGCGGGATCGGCCGGCCCGACCGTGCACTGGCACGACTCGAGCCCGTACGCCAGGCAGATCGAGCCGGTACACTCGCCCATATAGCACACGTACTCCTTGTTGCAGATCGTCTTGTTCGGCTTGTTGATCGAGGGCGGGCAGACGGGCTGCTGGCCGTCGCAGTAGGCCGGATCGCGGCACCCATTGTCGTCCCGGCACTTGTCGCCCAGCTTGAGCGTGCACTCGAGCGTACAGCACGGTCCCTGCGAGGGGCTACACTGGGCTCTGGTGTGGGGGAGAAAGAAGGGAAAACCATTAGAAAAACGCTTCTTTGGCGGCGATTATCGCTCCGTGGCTTACTTCGGCGTCAGCGTGCACGGTTTCTGGTCGAAGCGCGGATGGCGTGACATCGGGTAGCAGCACGAGTCCTTGCAGTCCTCCTCCCAGCCGCAGTCGCACTCCTCGCCCGTCTCCACCACCCCGTTGCCGCAGATGGCCTCTTGCGGTTCTGCAACAAAAGAGCGTCGAATGGTTACAATTAAATTCTGGCGGGAGGGAAAACCCCACAACGACGCCGTGATTGACGGAATACTGACCGGTGAAGCAACCCTTGGCGCTGCGTGCCTTCGCGTTCAGCACCGGCTCGATGGCTTTCAGCGAGCACGGGCTGAAGCGGTTGTTGTTCCGCTTGTCGCCGGAGGTCGCCCGGGCAAACATGATGAAGTTGCCGTCCTCGCCACCCGGCGTGCACTGCTCCGGGTCGTGCTGTGAACGAAAAAAGAGGGGGTGTAAGTGTAAACGTAAGTAAAAAAAAACCCCAACCCACCCGCCCACCGTGGGAGGAAGTGAAATATGGCTACTTTCGCACTAATGGCTGTAATTTTGCCGGCAGAGAAAGGAATTAATCAACCACAATTATGTGCACCATGCGTTTCGTTCGCGCTAAGACGTGACGGCACGGTGAAGGAAGTTGTGCACTGTTGCTGCAGTGCCTGCTTCACTCGAAGGAAGGGTTTCGCGTGTCGAAGGCACGGCCACTTGAATGCACTTTTAATTGTGATGGTTTACCACCACAACCAGTGCCGTTAAATTGATTATGGTGGTTTTGTTTTTGTTTTCATTAGACGATTATCGAGATTTGAACCGCAAGGGAAGTAAAACGGGAGCTCAAATTGAGTTATGTCGCGGAAGATCAAATGTTTGGTAGAAAGATTGAGTCTCGAACTAGGTCAGTATAGATTAATTGACTTAAAGGTATTTTGATCTCAAGTATTAGCATAACCGTATTTAAACCTATGAATGAGGTGTTCTTGACAGCGAGTTTTTAAGCAGTAGATAAATGAATGTTTTTGTTTGTTGGTTTCTGTAACCTTACATTTTCTAAAGTTCTTAAGTACAACTTTATGATGCCTTTTAAAACAACAAATAATTACAGTAACTTTCGGTAGAGTTTGAGGTTTGTAGAATACTAACGAAAACAACCGTCTCAGTTTGCTTTAAGATGAATAAAGAGCTTCTATTTGAAATCAACAGAGGGAATAACGATATGAAATAAAAAATTAGATCTATTGCATTCCTTGTTTTCAAATTCAACTTATTGCCTTTTAAATGTTGGAGGTTTCATTTTGTAATAACTAATATAGTACAGAGAGTAATGGATCCATTTTAATTAAAGATTCAGATTCATTCACCCACTGCACCATCATTCACTCGCCTGAAGTGAAGGTGTTGTTGAAATTGCTACCCAAAAAATATAATATAATTTTAAATGTTGGAGGTTTCATTTTGTAATAACTAATATAGTACAGAGAGTAATGGATCCATTTTAATTAAAGACTCAGATTCATCCACCCACTGCACCGTCATTCACTCGCCTGAAGTGAAGATGTTGTTGAAATTGCTACCCAAAAAATATAATTTACAAGCTCAACCTCATTTGGCACAACATTTTCGGAAGGTTGCGCTAGAGCAATCCACGGTTTGAAGGATTTTCTCGTGAAGATACATTGATGAAACACGCTAAAAACAACTTGCTACATACAGCTGCATGTTTCCATCATACCCTCGGACGACTCACTGCTGCTTTCCAAAACCTAATATACCGCGTCCTGGGATTTAGAGCCACATACTGCTCAGGGGAATGCCACAGTGGAAGTGATAAGCTCTCTCTCACTCTGTACTAACGCCACCAGAAAAGCCCCGGGAAAATCGAGTTGTGCAAGCTGCCAACAGCGTGTCTTCTAAATGGGATACACTTGTTTCGGCCACTCCTCCCACCTCCCGACGGAACGAACTGCAATTTGTTCACTTAGCAAACGGCCACGTCTCTGGAACCCGCCGGCATGCCTTCCGGGACGTTTCTTTTGCAATTACTCTCCCAGCATTCCAGCGACGCCGAAATCCACCTCGTTTCGTAGTTCTTGGCAAATGAAATGAAGCAACTAAAGTATTGTTAACGTCCGCACTTCTCCACCCTCCCCTCCGCGACCCACCCTTGTGCTAAAGTCCTTATTTATCTTTTCGCAGTAAACTTTTCAGCTTCCACTAATGACCGACTGCTGCGAAAAGGATCGTCGCTCCCGTGCCACGTCCGACGTCCAGCGCGCGCGAGGCGATTAATTGAGACCAATAAATTCTCCGTTCAGTATTTATTTTACCTCCCACTTCCGCCACCTCCCAAGAGGATGCGAGTGAGAGCTGCACCGGAAAAGGAATCACGTTCACTCGCCGCAACGCAGTCGATGGAATGAAGATGCAATAAGAAGTTCTTCGAGGCAGGAACCACGGTGGGATTACGAACGGACATCTAAAAAATCATTTCAAGGAAACGATACACAGGGTCTCCTTCTCACTCTCCGCACCTTTTATTTATTATAATGTTTTAAAGTTATCTTTTTTACGACCATCTCTGCTGTGTTGGCCAGCTTCCCAGATTATCATTTCCTCCTCTGCCGGAAAGCGGAGGATCCAAATCTCGGGTATTATTAATCTATTAATTATTCCCGGTTTAACTTGGACCCGGAAGGACGATGTTTTTGCCTGTACACGGCTGACAGTCTCGATGGACATAAAGTGCAATCAAATGGAATGGTACCGTACTGGATAGCTGCATTAAAATGGAATTTCTTTAATGTTTACTTTAGCCGGTCTTGCCCTTGGCCGGCACGAAACTGTCTTTGTGGGAGAGTTGGTATATTTATTTTTTCATCGATGTTTGTTTTTGGTAAACAGAGATTCAACAAGCATAGCAGAGATTATTACACCTTCAGGAAAACGCTTTGTTGGGCAGCATTGAAATTTCCATTATTTCTTAACTGAGGAAAATTTGATGCCATGACGAAATGAGCACGATGTTATGGTGATGCTAACGATACGTATGGAGAAGCATAAAACATTTGACAAAAAAGATTTCTTGTTTTAATTCAAACATTCACCCCACTTGTTCACACCCTAAGTGCATAAACACTAAATATTTACATTCAGATAAATGTTTATAATTCGCTGGATTTTTTTCTGGTTCAATATTTTAAGAAAAGTACATATGATCTAGAACATCCCATTGCATAAAAGCTTTGATAATATGTTTTAACAGTATAGGATATATGAAATATGTTTAAAACATACAATCGAAGGCAAGGCAACAAACAAAAACCAATTTGGAACTAGTGGTACAAAAACTTTAGTTGACAAAATTTGTTAAATGTGGTCTATTATTTTAACCACCAATATCTCTTGCATAATGTAACAAAATGTAAAAAACTGTTAATAAACATTCAAATAAATTGAATTTATTATTGAGGTATAAGATGATAATAAAAAACAGATTGTATGAGAAACATGTAATACAATGTACAAATTTGATCCTCGGATCATAGCGGGAAGGATGAAACAAATGGTAACACAACCACAAGAGTGTGGGAACCATCGCTCGCGTGAAGTTGACACCCGTTGCACACAAAAGGCTCTCATTAAACGCCAATGTAGGTGCCGTCCTTGTTGCAAACGGGGTCACCATCGGGGATTCAGGTCAACGCCAGTTGCGTTTTACGTTCAACGCCGTTCGCACATCTTCTGCCCCGGCGGGATGCGCCTAGAGCTGGCACTTCCTCTGTTTTCACGCTCGAAAGAAAGCGAAAAATCCATTCCGACAAGTGGAAGATGAAACACCCACTTCACCTCAACTCCACATATGTTGCTTCGCTTGCAAAAAAAAAAACGTATGTCACTCCGTGTAGGTCATGACAGAACAAGTCCTCTCGTTTGTTCCAAGTGTCAGGTACGATTTTTCGTCATTTTTACCATTGCTTGCAGGCGGGCCCCGGGCACGCACGCGAGGTCGTTTAAGGGAGTCGACATTTTCCGTTTGCTTCTGCTCTTGCAACATGTCCCTTTGCGCGCTAACAACCAGACCGCTGGCAGCAAAGTCCTTCGCAAAGGGCTGTCAAAGGACGGTTGGTTTCATACAGGGAGTGCATGCATTCGAAACGTGGCAAAACAATTCAATGCGCGCGACGGTTAACGGTGGATCCTCACAAAGCGAAACCGTAGGGACAAGAGAACCATAAAAAAAAAACAACTTGAGAAAACCCCAACCGAACCATTTCCTCGAGCCAGCCAACGAGGAAATGTGCATTTCATTTTCACTCCCGCAGGGTTGGTCGCCTTTTTTTTCCTCGCACTTCCATTTTCTAAATTTCATTTTCGACCAAACCGTTTTGACGCGAGATGCGATGAAAACTGTCGTGGTGCACTCATGTCTAAGCGAGTAAAAGTGTTCTCGACAATCACAAACGCATCAGCGTGTCGGTTGCAACGAATCTTTCCTGACTGGGACTGATGGAAAAAGGGCCGCTTCAAGGCACACAAACCAACAGGAAGAACACACTGGCGTTTCAGTTGTGTTCCTAGTCGAAATTTGAATACATCATCGGCCAGTTTTGCATTTGCAAACCGCGCTTCTCCGGGCGGCGTTTTGGAGGGGACGAACCGTTTATGAATATTAAAAATTCCACTCTATCGTTTTAGTTGATTCCGGAAGCACCGCAATCCTTTCGAGTGGGACTCGCTTAGTTTTTCTTTGAAATTCCACCCACTCGAAAGCAAGCCAGCAAGCATTGCGGTGTGTTCGGTTCTGAGTGGAAACGAAATGGAAATGAGGTACGCTTGCGGATGAATACAACGGACACACCGGCGTCCGTCGTTTTATGGAGAAACATTCTTTTGATTGTCGAGTGGAGGTTTGTTTTTCACGCACGAACGGACAACCCCTTACTTAGGTGAACGACTTTCGGGCCGAACGAAGGTAAAGCAAGTCCCGATTGCACTAAAGCTGAAGAATAATTAAGTTATTCGGAATTTTCAAACTCAATTCAAAACACAGCGTTTTCCCGATTCCCGACTGATTTTGCGGGGCAGGCAGACGGGGCCGAGACAGGTTGGGACAGCTCATCCTTTTGCGCTGGTTAAAAGCGTAACCGAATAAAAAGGATTCGGGAAGGGACTTTCTTTTGAAAGTGTGTCCGGGGTGAATTTTGTTTTGCAGCCACTGCCGGTGGTGGTGGTGTATAGAAAAGAAACCCCAAACCCAGGCCCGGAAACGGGGTGTTTTGTGTCGGAAAGTTTTCTTCTCAAGCACATCTTGATTACACTTGGATTAGGCCCATTATTTCCGTGTCAATAAATTTTCCTCCCTGCTCATCATCGAACAACCGACAGCGGCTCACGGTAAGGCGACCGAGGAAGGCTCGGGATTGCCGGGTTCGAGGGGTAGATAATCGAATGGATAGAAACGCGCCGAAAGGAGGGAAAAAAAGATAGCCTTTTCGAATTTCGCTTTGCGAAAAGGCTGCACAAATGGCACCAACGGCTTCTTGCCTGGAACGCAATCAACGCAATGGGTTTGTGGAAGCACGGTGCGGAAAGAGTGCGCCGAGTCGTTGGATGAAAGGAAAAACTTTTCCAACTCCAAATGCCTACGACCTACGGGGGCCCGTAGTTTAGTGCATTTCGAGTGGAGCCGGGGGTGGAGAGGGAAGAAATTGGACGTCCGTCGTCGTGTTTGCGATGCGAACCGAATCTAGCTCGGTTGAGAAATCAATTTTGGGAAAAACTACCGAACATTTCGATACCGAAAGGGTGTGAAGGATAAGCTACTCCTGGTTGTTGTATTTTCCCGTTATTTTGTTTGCTCACTACACATCTGGTGCCGAAGGATTTATTTCATCAACTGTTGATTGTTGGGGAAAAGGTGGAGAAAGATGAACGAAAATACCGGCTTCCCAACGCTGAAATAAGATTCCGGGAAGATTTACTATTACTAGATTATTACTAAAAGGTTCGTTCGAGATTGTGCTTTCCATTGTTTAGAGAAAATTGGAATCAATTATGGTTATTTGATTTTACGTACTGTTAATAGAATTCCTGAAGGCTTAAATAAACAAAAAGACTAGAAAAGAGAGACTAAATAAAAGCTTAAGAAATAAAAATCAAAAGAAAACTGGTAAAATAGAAATAAAAGAAGAGACCAAATATGAAAAGAAAATATGAGAACGTAACAAAGATCAAAAGCGTTTGGCAAAAAAACCAGAAACGGTATGTCCTTTCACAGAATAGCGTTTCAAAAGATTGTCCTAAGAAGATATCCCTCCAAAGATGACCGACGAGAAAGGCGATACAACATCAGACTCTTCGATCAGATATTTCTGCTCCCCGTCCTTCCCTTCCACGTTGCGTTCTAATTTTTCCAAACATAAAAGTGTGTAACATAAGAAAACAGAGACGATGAAAGGATGAAGCAGCAAAGCAGTGGACCCTTTAAATCGTGCTGCGACGAAGCTTTGCCGACGCTTCGCACAAGCCTTGATGGCGTAGGATCAACGCCGAGGAAAAATTGGAACGACCACCCTACAGCTGTTCCAAGGTGAGGTGGCGGGGATGCCGTTTCTCCCTGCCCATCCAATTCGATCCAGTTGAACGAGTTGCCAACGGTTTGCCGAAAAACGGTAGTCTTACGACAAACAATTGGCCGGCTCGGCAGCTGTTCGGTGGTGATTCCCGGCTGGTCGGTTCCGTTTGGCCGCGCGGAGAGTTTGCCCCGAGCCGGAGTCAGGGGGAAGAAGCCAACCAATTGCGTTCGGTTCGGGATTCGACTTTTATTTCTATTTTATCGATTTCACCCACTCGTGCACGGGAGGTGAGGAAGAAAATTGAAAAACTAAAATAAATATATATTTCGAGCGGAAAAACACAGGCTGAAGAGATAAAGACGAACGAAACGACAGATTGAGATCAAAGCCCGACAGGCCCGTCGATGGGACGGGAAAACGATTGGTGAAAAGCCGAGGACACCAGCGCAACCAGCACAGGTTGGGACCGGAAAATCTTGCCCGGCGATGCACGTCGCATTGCTTCGAGGAAAATGCAATCAAATCGCAACGCCTTTTGCTAAAGTTTTTCTACCTGCCACAACTGGTGGAACATAAAAACCTGAACAATAAAAAGGCCAAGAAAAGGTGGCGTCGTTGAGCGAAATTAATTTTCCCATACAGTTCGCGAGGCACTCGAGGGAGCTTTAATTGAATCGGATAGAATTAAACTGTTCAGTTCAATTAACAATATGAACGACGGGTGCGCTCGGTTTCCCGAGCAGAAACAATTTTATTCCAGAAAGTAGTTAATGCTGTTTTAATGAATTGTTTCTTTAATTTATCCGATTGAAAATCTCATCCTTAAGCGCCTTTTCTCGGGCGCGTAATCTTTCAACGAAACCAACTCGTCCAGCTCGTTACCATTCTCGCGTTGGTCGATCGGTTGAGTTGGCTCAAAGATCACAAAGAGCAGCGGAGCAAAGGGAAGGAAAGAAAAGAAGATGGTTTCTCTACCTTCAGAAAGCTATTTCTCAGACAGGCTTGTATAAGAACAACGCCCGATTGGTGGCGACATTTTGTAAAACGGTCCTTCGGGCGGTTCGCGTTTGTCGCAATTTAATCCTCCAAGCAACGAGCGGACTTTGCAGTAAGGATTGCCCTCCCACAACCCACAAAATGGACGTCAAAGCTCCCGACAGTCAGTTCGAGTCGAGCCAAGTCTGGCTTCTTATCCTTTTCTTTTGATGTTTTAATGATCGTTGCGAGAATGACGGAGGCACCGGTTGACGGTGAAGCCGATTTTTCCCGCTGCCGGATCGGTGAAAGAAAGTCGAACCGTGGGTCTTACTTACCGGCGAGCCGAAGTTGTGTCCGATTTCGTGCGCCAGCGTTACGTGGGACACGGCCGGTGGCACGTGTTTTCCATAGTTGAGCAGCGTGACGATGCCGGTGTTGAGCGACTTGAGCGAACCCCGGTAGTGCTGGAATGAGAGGGAGAAGAAAACGGGGTGATCAGCACGGTGGAAAAACGAACGCTTACGGAGTAGACGCAAAAAAAAAAAAAAACTCGGGAAGGATTTTTGTTGTCGTTAATGGCGCGTTTACGTGACAACTTTTCCCCGGACAATTCCAAAAGTGCCATTTGCCGATGCAATCCCAAGGAATGCGAACTGGAAAGCTATGCAGTATTCATTCATTCCTGGGGACGTTTACCCTTAACGGAAAATTGTTGTTTTTAAACAAATAACTTGGTAATACTTTCAATAATTAAAGTTTGCTCGCTTTTGTCATTGTGCTTCTCTGGGATACCAATTTCATTTGAGATACAAAATCAAGACACACTGGCAACATTTTCCATCATACAAATCGTTTTGAAATTAAAATGAGATTATATTATAACGAAAATATAAAACACATTCATCCAGACGAACGTTTTTCATTCCAATTCTCAGAAACTAGAGGAAAGGAAAAGATTAAAAATAAATTGGTTCTTGTCTGAAGATTTCGAAAACAGATTACAGACTAAACTGATAATCTGCATTACTTAAAACATGTTGAGTCGTAAACATCATCTGGCAGCTGCTGTTTTTGTGTTTGCTATTTTTCCGCGAAGTTTTCGATTGAGCGAAACAAGCTACCAATTTCCCATTAGTAAATGGACAGCTTGTAAACGCCCGTCGCGGCTGGTGCGGACTTTCGTAAACTCATTACGGCGAAGCTTAAGCGGAATTGCGGATCAAGGACTGCAACTCGGAGGTTTTACAATTTCCAATCACGGTCAGTGTCGATCGGTTGAGTGGAAAATTAACAAACCGAAAAGTAAATACCGTCAACACCAGGAGGTAATTTGGCGAAGCGAGGAAACTGTGACTTTAAATGGAACGCGTGTATCGACGAAACGTCAAATGTGGTATGTTTTTTTATGTACGAGTTTGCTTCATCCCACTTTCAGAACGAACGGGAAATTAGAGCAATAAATGTCGTCGCCAGGGGAAATGCCGGCCAATCGATCCGTCCACACGTTGGCACAAATCTTCCCAACGATGGTTTCGATGTAGTCAAATTACACACTCATCATCATCCATCATTCTACTTTCGGCAAGAGGCCGCAGCACGCTTTCCGACCACTTCCGGAAGCTTGCTGCAGAAAAGTGGACCAGTGCTCGGATGCTGGTGGTAGGGGTGGTGGGTGATGAAGATGATAAATTTCACCCAACCATCGCATACTTAATTTGTAACCCAATCGATGAAAATCGTCCAGCACTTCCGGCGTTTGTGTTATCCCCCAAAAGCGACGAGCACGCGCGGCCTCGATTGAGCCAAGAGCCTCGCTTCGAAAGACGTCCCCGTTCTTCCTCTCCCTCACACCGGACTGGCTGGACTAACGAGAGCTAACGAGACAGCTTCATTTAGCCGTAATTGAATAGAAAAACTATCAGTCATCGTCTTTCCGGACGCACACAGAACAACACACACTTGACCACACTCGGCCCAAAAGGACGAGCAAACGTCGCCTGAGTAAGCGGAAAAGTGCCGCTACTGTTGAATGTGGGCCAAGGAGAGGCGAAAAGGCAGTCCGATACAATAAAATGTCGGAACGTTCTCCTTCCGCCGGACGGTACTTGTTTTCAACCGGATAGCGAAAGATTGATTGCAGTTCGATACGATGTGACCACACCGTAATCGTTGCGGTGAAATCTTCATTCCTTTGCCGCATCAATTAGAGTCCTTTAATTTAGGGAATCGATTCCGAACTTTGGAATTAGCATGTCAAACTAATTGATCAATTAATGAGATTGATTCATTTCGTACTGAAACATTTTTGGAATTATCTTGCACGTATGAGATGGATCGAAATATTGTTTTCAGATTCAACTCCTATTATTTCCAATAGTATTAATTCCAATAGTTAGCAAGATTAGGAAAAGTCCTTTGTGGTTTGGTAAATTTGTTTTCGTACGTCCAGTAAATAAGATGATCAGCTCTTGATGTAAATAAGATGATCAAACCTTCGTTTCCACATCCTCTCGACCAATGATGATAATCCGCTTTCTCGGCTAGAAAAACACCTTTCATTTACCGGATTGTGATTTGAAAATAAATAAGCGATTCGAAAGTAGCAAAGAAACGAACAGATAAGCCAACATACACTTGCACGACAACAAGCCGTGCGAAAGGAGCAGGCTAAAGTGGGCGAAGATAGGGAAAAGGTTTCATTTGGTTCAAAATTAAAAATCCCTCGCCTGGAATGGCGAGCCGGAAACCAGACCCCGAGCAGAGCGCAGGCTGGAACGGCCTTAACTGTATGACCGGTCCGGCTGCATCTAATTAAACCTTGGTCCCTGGCCCCCTTCCATCCCCCCATCGGATGAGTGCACGGGGAAGTTCGGAAAGGCGATAGCGGATGAAAACAAACGCCGAATAAGCGGCGGAGGACGAACGGCAGTTGGGGTAGCTTTCCCTCATTAGCCACCCGCACGGCAACACGATGCTCCTCTCCACGGGTTGGAGATAAGTCAACCGATGCGAAAGAATAAGGCGAAGAGGCAACATCTTCCGTTATCGCCCGCACCATCCGTGAAAGCAAATCCCTTTCCGGGGGATCGGGCGAACCTGAGAGCGAGGACGATACGACAAGCTGATGGCGATCTTTTTCGTGCAGATTTGCGTTGTTTCGTCGGCTGCCGAGCCGAGGATTCATTGATAGGAACCGTGCCGAGGGGTTATCCTTTAATTACTGGCCAGTTCGTCAGCTAAGAATTGAAGGGGCTATTTAATATGTGAACAAAGGTCAACACAAAAGGAGAGCATTGGGAATAAAATTGCCAGCGGGACACCATTTGCGATGTTGTTGTGTTGGAGCGAGAATTTGTACAACAGAGCGAAAACAAAACAAATTCCATTAAATAAAGATCTTGATTGTTTGAATAAGAAAAAATAGTTTCTGAAGCTTAGTTAGGGATAAAAGTTTCAACATAAGGGGACAACAATAAAAAAGTCCCTTTGTTCAATTTGATCTTACAGAGATATTTATTTGATTTGAGCAAAAATACAACAATATCAAAATAGAAGAAAAATAAATATTAACACAGATTATAATATGTAACCAACCTTGCATAAACTTAAAAGAAAGTAAACCTTACATAATTCTTTAAGCTGTTAGTTGAAAAATTATCGCAAGCATATTATGGCACGTTTGGATATGCTCAGACGTTTTTTAATAAGCGAAACCAACAAACGAACAAAATTGCCCTTAAAACGAACCGGCACGATCACGTTCAATCGCCCGTGCACCGATCACATGCCTTTGCCCTACAATTTATCGTAAGGAAAACTTTCTCAACCCAACCCCGCGAGCAGCGCCAGGATCGCGGGCGGTACAGTTTTCATAAATAAACGAAGCGAGAAACGGACCACACCCGTGCGCCATTTGTGGCGCCATTCCTCTTAATTTGTTTGATTTCTGCACCTTCGCTTATTTTTAATTAAACACCAACCGCACCGCATCCAGTTGCTTTTGAACGTGAGCACGTCGCATTCCAAGAAAACCCACCCTATGGCGCGATACAGATTCGGTTGTTTTCCTTTCGAATCGAAAAGGAAACCATTGCCGAACGGAGCTTCTTTCTCCGTTCACAACTCGATTGCGGCCATTTTGGTCTTCGGTGGTTTGAATTACTCGTTGTATTGTATCCTACGGTGGCCTCCCTCCGGGTAAGGTACAAGGTTCCACCCGGGAGGCTTTTTTTTCTTATGAAGTTTCTTATTTAACCTTCGGCTATTTTTTTTTAAATAAATAAACTTCACCAGCGTTTCCATTCTCATAACGTTGACCACCCACGGATACGATGGCAACCTGGAGTCAACACAAACAACTGCGATGCTCTCTCTACCATTAGCTTCGTGAAGCTGGACGCGTGTAATTCAATTATCCATTAAATGAAGCTTCAAGGTGGCAACGTAGCACGAATAATTTGTAATCGAATTTTCCGTCAGGTTTCGCCGAATTTATAAATAACGGTGCAAAAACAAATAGCTTGTCTAACAGGAATCGATTGGTAGCAAGTCATCCCTAGGGCATCGAAGCAGAAATTCATTGGAATGTGTATGCGAACAACTGGGAACTGTCATGAATTTCCACTCCCTGTTATTTGCTCGCTGTTATAATTTGTAACAAAATCACTCCAAAACATGAGCTCATCATTGGAAAATGATTGAATTGTTGCTAGGAGCATGAATTGCTTCTGTGAACCCAAAATAGATATTGTTGGTACTTTGCGAGAGTCACAAATATATTAATACAAAAATGGATGACTTCCCAGGTACTGAGTGAATTTACTGAGTAAATTCTGACGAATGTTTACTCTGGCGGAAACATTTTGACATTTTTGAAAATTAATGTTTCGGTGTAGATGACTTTATTATTCTGCAAACTTCAAACATTCCGTCCAGAAAAACTTAGCCCTGGTCAATGCGAAAATTTTATGTTTGATTTCGTGTGGAAAATTAAGCCCCATTTATTATTTTCCATAAAATTTTAAACATATGAAAAATCACTCCGATGGACGTTTGAGTCACAATTTGAGAGATTAAAATCGAAGAAAAAAGCAATACTAAAATAAGTGGGGCATTGTTTTATTTTAAATTTAACAAATTTCGTACATTTCAGTGATGGACATAACGAAGCTAAGGAAAAACGACGCGGTTGAGCGGCGGGGTAAAAAGTGATGTAAAAATAAATTGATGCCGAAAAAAATGGAAGGCAAAATTTTAAATTACTCAAACACCGCCAGGCATGAAACTCCGGGCCGAGGATGCGAGGAAAAATCGAAATTACTTTATTTATAATGCATGCACAGCAACTCGGGCGCGCGTTCCAGGACACCGCTGCAGCAATGTGGAGGCAGCAACACATTTTGCGAATTATGCTTCACTTCACCGCCCTGCCAGCCAGCCTTTGCAGGTCCCCTCCCCTGTCGCCACCTTCGCCCGGGATATGCCGGGAATGCACTGCCGAGGGGACCGAAGGATGATATTATTCATAATTCATGAAGTACACCAAAATCATCCGCACGCACCCGGCCCGGGCTCTGTGGCAGCTTCCGGTTGGTTTGCCTCGTACTGTGGCAGTCCGACAAAGCTGTGTGCTCATAAAACTCTCCGAGCCAGTAATTAACGTCATGCTTATAAAGTTCGATCGAGTATGCTTTGCAGGCTTTCGGCGGGGTGTTTTTATTTGGCAGGACAACTTTAATAATCATACTTTGACGTTGCTATGAATTAATGCATGATTTAATTTAGCAATTTTTACTGCTGAGTGCACTCCAAAAACCATAAGTTGGCAATGTTTCGTATGATATGTTAAATGTAAGTACCATATTTAATTGAAATAAATTATTATATTGCAGCGGTTGTTTTACACGGTAGAAAATCACATCGTCGACATTACAACCTTTTATGTAATTGCATTTTATCGTAAATCCGATCAACATTTGAGGTATTCATGATTTTTCCGTCGAGATCTGTCAGTTTCTCGACGCTGTCCCATACAAAAGGTGAACAACACTTCCCATACAAAAGGTAAAGACGATCCCGAGCAGAAACTATGAACACTAACACAAACAGCGAAGAAAGGATTCATCATCTTGTGCCGGCAGGGGCTTAAATGATCGATTTTTTAAAGTAATACTCTTTTGAGAGATTCAGCAAGAAATCTTTTGTCAGAAAAAAAATTCCTTAAAAGAACTGCAAAAGTCGATTTTAAACATCTGTAGCCAGAAATTACTACAACAAAACCAACGAAGGAAAAGCAAAAAGCATCGTACATTTGTGACAAAACTGCCGTTAAAAAAGGAATAAATTCTTGTTTTCAAAAAGTAGAAAGTAAAACAGACTTAATTTCTTTTAATGATTCAAAAACTCCTATCTCAGTGGAATTTCAATCGTCATAAGCACCATCCAAATGAAGCAGCAACAAATAAGTTTGAAGACTCAAGTACTTCAAAATTTGCTGACAAACCGTCTGCTAGAGTTTGCGTTAAGATTTTTCCGCTTATCTGTTTCACTCCAAACCCTACACTCGTCTCGCCAATCCGTCTCTGGGGGGCATTCGAGATTCAGTTTACTTTTGCCCACCGCTAAGTACGCCTGCCTCCAGTTGTCTTACCCTCCGAAGCCTGCCTCCAGATGCCTATCGACCGAACCGAAGCCAACCCCTTCGCGGAGGAGCGTGGAAAATGGTGACAGGAAGCGCTGTGTGCCCTCCTGGTGCTTCATGAAACACGACAGAACACGGCCGGTGAGATAATAATACGGAAAGCTCTTCTTTCCCTCCCCCTTCCCTTCCACCGCTTGAGCAAACAGGACGAACAATTACACAGCAACGCCAGGTCCGGGTGCGGGTGCGAAGAAATGGAACCGACAGCTCTTTGTCAAACATTTGTTCCACACTTCATAGTTAATTGTTTTTGTTTGCATCGCCGTCACCCGCGCATACCCCCCGAGCACCCCCTCCCGGCAGGCCACTATGATTCCAGTAAGCACAACATCGTAGCACAGATGTGACGTTTTAAGAAAATGAAAACGACTGAGCGGGGGGTTTGGTGGAACGAGGAAAAACAAGGGACACACCGGTTCTGCTGCTCCCGAGAAAAGTCAACCAAATGACGACGACAACGTGGACGATGATTGCCAGGATCGCTCTCGGAGGGAATAATCCCCGCACAACCCGAGCTAACAAAAACAAAAAAAAAGAAACAATAGCCTTTTCACACGCGCCGCAAACACTATGCGGAAGCAAAGTGGCCAAAGAAAGGATATATGATCCCGACCCACGTTGACTGCTGTGCGCGCGCTTTGTTGCACAAACGTGTCTGTCAAAGTGCGAATGGGGGTAAAAAAAGGGAAATGTTTTCCCTCGAAAAGCTTCGAAAGGTGGCAACAGCGGAGAAGAATCGGTGTTGCAATTTTTCATTCCTTCTCATTCTCATCGAGAAAGGATATTGTAACAAAGCTGATGCCAACCTCCAACAAGAGCCTTTTTTCTTCCTTTCTATGGTTTAGATTAAGGTGCGTAGATTATGCAAGAAGACTTCCTGGCTGGTGATGAAGGCGCTTGGTACATGTTTTACACACTGGTTTTTTTACTGTAAAATAGCAACTCTGTGCGCAGACCGGATGACACATTTCCGGCGAAGTATAGAGAGAAAAATAAATCCGTTTTTTTTCCTGCATCCAAGCGAACAACATCGAGCATATTTAATGAAAAGGTATCGCACCGGAACCTGCATATCAGATGGTAGAAATTAAGTGAAAAAAAACGAAGCGAACCAGGAAGGGCAAAAAATCACATCCGACACGAGAACTTCGGTCCGCCTTGGGTCATAAATATTTTATGATGACTCTCTTATCGATTTCGCAGACAGCAAGGTTGTTGCTCGCCATAACAGCGCAAATGAAAGCGAAGCTAACATAGACCGACATAGGAACTACCTCCAGGAAGTAACGAGAATTGCGAATCCAAACAAACTATTTTTACAGGATACGGTAGAAAAATGGCCACAATTCGAAATACGATCAGACTCGGTTTCACCTGCCGAAGGAGTTATAGAAAAAGTTGGTCAACTTTAATACCACCACCAAATGTCCTTTAAAGGCCTGACGCCATACGTCCGACGTGTGGCTCTTTAAAGTGTTTCGCTGCACACAGCCGGCGGTGGTTTCGGGGAAATGAAAACGAAAAAGGAAATCAGCACTTCGGGGAGGTGAAATAAAACGAAAGAAAAGCCGCTCTTTCTCGGCCACGAACTGCTCGCCGGTTCGCCAGGGGCCACCCATTAATCAAGCAGCGGGCTCTCTGGGGACGAATTGCGTAATGGAGAAAAAGCGGGAAAGTTTTCATTTCAATTTATGTGACTTTCCACGTGCGTCCAAGGGGAATCTACCATTTTGGAGTCCAAAGCTGGCTGTTTCTACGATTGTTTGCTTCACATTGGTCATTGTGTCGCACGAAGGGAGCTGATTCTTATACCGGTAACTTACACTTGCCTGTAAAAATCCAACAATCGAATGTCAGAATAGAATAAGAAATAAAGGGCATCGGGAAATAGGTGGTTGCGTGGGCATCCAATCGCGGTGTTGAATTTTACGCTTCGCGCAAGAAACGTTCTGTGGAGCAGAAAACAGACCCGGTTTAGGATGAAGCGAAAAACAAGTCAACCCTTCAGTCACACTCGTCCATCATTCTGACATCGTTCTGGATAAACCGATTACATTTTTATCATTCGATTAGGCCAGGAACACGGGGAGAAACGAGGGCAAAGACGGGGAGACGCAGTACTGTCTGTCAGTTTGAGAAGGAAGAAAACAAACCTCCGCATGGATGCAAACCTCAAAAGGGAGTCTATCGAACCGTGGAAATTCACAATATTGGATTCAGTTGTATACCATGCGCCCGGCAAAATGGCAGATGGAAGAAACCGAAGATCGAGCCGGATCGCGCAAGGCCGCGACCGGAGTGAGCCATAAAGAACTGCGCACCGAACGACGGTAAAACATCATCATCGCCCGGCAAACATATTATGGCCCCGTAGAAGCTCCGAGAAAAAGGGAACATATTTACGGTTCGGATTTTTCACGAGCAAAATTAATGCTAATGAAATTTATGAACTCCAAACCGGGGTAGTGAAGCTTCTTCTCGGGACCTCATCGTATCGTGGGAGGAAATTTGTCACCAGCAAAGGGAAGCTCCAATCCCCCCGATTTCGGCAGTAAAGATCCATATCTGGGGCATGTCACAGTCCGTACGGCGTGTCGTGGGGGGTTTCTTTGGCACTTCGCACGTGGCTGTTCGGATTCCGGGTGTCATACATTTTTCATGCTAGAATGGGTGGCACGGTTGCCAAATGAGTGGCATCAGTCATGCGATGCGAATTAGCCGCGCCGAGGGGATTAAAGCGGGAAAACGTGGCACCATCGAGATAACGTGTCAAAACACTTCGGTGCGACTAGTGCGCCAGTGGGTGTTGCCAGTGGTATGTGTGGGATTAAGGGATTAGGAGGGACGTGAGCTTCGAGCATTGATGTGAGAAAGTCAGCCGCACATTGTGAAGTTTTTCGCAAGATTTGTTTTTCTACAAGAAATGAAAATAAAAAAAAAGCACCGGGAGTAGATGTAATTGGATTGAATTGAACAGTTTGAATTAAAGATAAGTAAGATTAAATTAATTGGATCAAACGAAAGAATTGCATTGGTAATCGAATCGAGAAGAGAAGAGCTCAGAAGTCGAGTGAGTGGAGTTACAATTGGTTGATTTTCGAGTGCCACACCCGTGGTTTAAGAAATGCTTGCAGCAGCACTTAAAGCACTCGATGCACTTTTTTCCATCTTAACTTCTTGCCACGAAACACGTCCACCGGATAGACCGGATGGAAAATAGTTAGAGATTCTATAGTTTCCCTCATGCCACTGGTACTATTGTCAACCGTACTTTCCGTACGTGTGGGAAGCAGGAAAATCTTCAACCAATGCTCGAGACGGTGGTCCAGTCACAAGGACATCCGGACAGAATCACCCACTTCCTGGGCTGGTGGAGTTGGTGGTGGAAATTCCGAACCCGACGGAAACCATCGTAACGTGTTTCGTCCATTTTGTTGCCATTTTATTTTCTGTCTGTCCCATTCCCCGACGTCGAACGAGGGGTTTTTTTTCCGGTGCTGTTGTAGCTTTCCCACCTCCTGCTCACCCCTCACATGGCTCTCCCCAGCGGTCCATCCAAGCCACCTTTACACCCCGTAGCGGATGCGATGTGCATGTTAATAAATAAATACATTCTTCCGCCGTGACCAACCGACCAGAATGGTATGCAACGTCCAACACATCGCTTCCAACACCGGACGAGGTGGGCTTTCGAGTGGACCATCCGGGAGAAAAAAAAAAAAGATTTTCACCTGACCGCAACACAACCCGGATCCCGGAGGGGGAGAGATTTTTGGGCGCACCGAATGGAAACAAACTTTAGTCTGCGGAACCGCATCGGAATACCGAGCCCACCGAGGCTCGGAAGAAGCAGCACAGATAAAAACGAAGACTCCTAAAATCCCCGGCCCTGAGTTGGCGTACCAATGTTCGAGCAGGAGGGAAAGGACTTGCCGTCCGTTCGTTTGCAGTCTAGACGTTCCAGGACAACCTGAAACGTGCAAACGTGTTGTTGTCAAGTGGGAGGAACGGGGCGCAAATGGGAGCTTTATTCCATCCAATTTCGTTCCGGAAATGTAGCAGCATGAGGCTCCGGACTCCAGCCCGGACCATCAATGTTGGATGCTTTTTTTTATAAGTTGATTTAGAGAAAAAAAAACTTATAACAATAGCAAACGGCATGCAGTCATCAAGTTAAAGTGCTTCACTTTCCAACCAACGGCTAGTGCATGATTTTTTGGGGCAGTTTGAAGAGTGCTGAAAGGAAAATAGGGCGGACGAAATTGCAATCCTTTTAAAGGATCACATGTGAAGTAAAAGCATTCAGCACATTTTCCGTACTCCCGCGTCTTCCGGGAAAGTACAATGAAAGACGAAACCTTGCACCGAACGTTGGGATGCCGAAGTGGATTGTAATATTATTTTCAAAAGTGCACACCACAACACTCGGGTTGATTCACAAGAAAGGAAGAAAGAAGGAATAAAACACCAAAACACATTTCAATTTGCCACTGCCGAAACGCTGGAAACCGTACTCCGGGGTGAAGTTCGTTGAATATTTTACCAACGACTAACTGGACCGTACGAAGTTCGAAAACCCAAAACTGCTGCACCAGTAAAACTCGCCCCAAAAATTGCAACCAGCCTTTGGCCGGTTCCGAGAACCGGGAAGCTCAGCAGTCGCCCGTTAATTGGTCATCCGGAATAGAAGTTATGTGCCGACCAGGTTCCCTCCGGTGGCTATTGATGGTTGGAATGGGTCGTTCGAACCCAGCGAGAGGTCGCTCGGGACGAAATCGAAAATTATGCCCCGAATTAGCTGCGAAAGAACAACCTGCTGACATGGGAGCAGAGACCGGGGATGGGGTCCCCCGGGGAGAGAATGTGCCGGACGCATGCATCGTTTGTTACTTGACCCAACTCCCCCTCCCCCCCGGGGCTGTGAAGTGAGTCAAACTTTTACAATTAGTACATTTCTCGCCATATTCCGGCGGGGGCCGATGCGAGTCACGTGTACGTGACCCTTGTTCGCCGGGTTGCCAGGGGCAAACATCAACGGCCGTTGGAACCGGAACGTGTCCGTGTGTCGCCGGATGTCGAATCGGTGGATTAAGAACGGAACGGGGTGTGTGCGTGTGTGTATGAGACATGCGAGCGGGAAAAACTTTGACCTTCCTCTCCGGCACTCGAATGATCTCTCGAAGTGCACCGGTTTGCCGACATTCAGGCGCAAATAGGAAAAATGCTCCACGTTGCTCCAGCGTGTGGCTTGCAGAAAGATCCTGTGGCGAAGCCGGGGGATGGTGTTGCGGACGGGGTACCTGTGCGGAAGCTATCATAACTAACTGCCTCCGGAGGGTTGTAAATTATCATTTCTTGTCCATAAAAGTTGTATGAATGTCTCTATTGATATTCTTTATTCTCGCTTCGCAGCCGTTGTTACACGCTGTGGCCCTTTTTCCGGCGCACGGCAACCAGTCTGTCTGTCCAGTGGTCTGCCTGCACCCCTCTCCACCACCTTCTCCCTCCCATTCGAACGTTATCTGTACGGCAGCACGTTATTTCACCACCACCACCAAACCGTTCCGTTTTGCCCGGTTTCGGTTTCGCTGTCGTTACGTTGGAGAATATATATGTCCGCCCTCCGGTTTCGGGTCAACGTTGAAACTGGCTCGTCATCGGTAGCCGTTTCGATGGCACGGTAGGGACGTGGGACGGAAACATGGATATCCTCCGGTTCGTGCCGTTATCATCTTGTTGCGCTGGCAGACACATTAAAGTGATCGCAGTGGCGGTTTTCGGTTAAGTCAATGTCAGAGGTGGTCATAAATTCAGTTTGGAAGCAACTGCTCCAGCGCACTCCGTTATTGTGTACGGGCCAAGAAGTGGCCGTGGTCGCGGAAAAGCCGACAACCGGTACCGTGGTTCGTGATGATGTTGGCGTGAACATCTTTCGTCTCATTTTTTTTTTTCTTTGGGGATAAATTGGGAGGGAAACATGAAAGACCCAACCAAGGTCGGCCGTTTGGTCGCAATGATGACAAAGGTTTTCTTTTCTTTTCCCTTCAAGCAAACGGCTGCAGGACGTGCAAGTCGGGCCCGAGAATTTCTTTTTCTGATTCATTCGTCCGTTTCCGTAGTTTTCTTTTCTTAAGGCTTCCCACTCCACAATTAGACACTCGGAAAAACCAGCCCGACCTACTACCGTTGGTTTTCTCGACACTCAACACACACACGCACACCAGCACATACATAAAAGGCCTCGATAGGCTAATGCGGTTGTCGATGGGACGGAAATTCATTCATCCGGGCGGGCAAACATCATCCGTGAGCGAAATAAATCACTATCGATCGACACTTCCGATCTGCAGAACGGTTGCACCCGCAGAAGCGCTCGACGCTGAGATGACGGATAGCGGGCGATCGGCGGGCAGGGGGTGCGAAGGAAATGCCAATAAATTGTGCGAGATATTTCGGAGGGATTGCTGGCGTCACTCTTAGTGGAAATTGATGACGACCGGCACGATGACGAACGGGCGAATGTAATTTGCTTTTTTACGACGCCCAATCGCCGACGGGCTTATTTAATTCGGTGCAGCACTTGCCAGCGGCTCGATTGGGTGGGATGGAGGCGAGGGGGTGGGAGGGGGTAGTGGAGGAGTCCCGGGCTCGTAAACGGAATGAAATTATTCCGTCGCATTCAACACTTGTCCGAACATCGAAGGGGAAAGCTCAACCACTTGCAGAGATGAAGTGAATCTGATAAGAGAAAACGTAGTTCAACGATAAAAATTTACGCACGGTTCCATTCGAATTAAGAAGCATATCTTTAAATTGAACTCCCGGATCAACCGCTGTAAGCAATTGTGATTGATTAAAAATTCTACCATAAAAGCCATTCAGAGCATAAATCTTTCACCGAACTTTAGCTCCAAAGCTTCACAGATTGGAAACATCCACCACGGTAGTTTGAAGTTTATCCCGAGGGCAAGGAGGAGACCACTGAAGCAATCCACTCCAAAAATAAGTCATTCTTCAAGCCCTCGCCGCTTGTCGGAGCGCCGAAGAGGTTGTACACAATCAGCGGAAACTTTAGTCGCCTTCAGATTGGATTAAAATTCAATTCTTTCGACCATCCGAGTATCGCGCTCCCTTTCGTCCGGTGAACGCTGGACGGAACAATATGGTCGTGGATCGTGGGTCTATGTTTCGTGGCCACCGGACCCGACCGTACCGCTGACACACCGTAATTGAGACGGAAATTGCATTTCCTTCCACGAGAGGGCGGAAAGCTCGGAAGAGTGGTGGGTGGAAGAATTGTTTTGTCTTCAACACCGTCGTGGCAACAACGGTGTAAGCTAAAAAAAAGGACATTTGGTGGATGACGGTGGACGGGAAGGCATCCGGTGGACCTTTTCAGCAGTTTTAGTGCACTTCAGCATGAAAGGTTGAAGAGAGGAGATACTTGGTCCTCGTGTACTGAACAGAAGCGTCTAGAGAAAAAAAGGATACAATTTATTGAACGCTTTCGCAAAGGGTTTTTTTTATAGATTATTCTTCTTTTAAACCCAAAAGTAGCTGCAGCCGTCGGTATTTCGGAATTTCTCTTTCCTTTCTCCTTTCCCATAGACTTTGATGGTGTAGAACCGATCCGATGCCGATGAAGAATTGTCGCTACATCAAACAACAACGTGCCACTATGTCTGTCGTGCCTCGAATGTCTGCACGCTTTCGTAAGGAACGCCAGAAAGCGATCAAAAAATGTGAAACACCGAAATTCATCGCACCTTTTCTGCAAACGTTCGGTATTCGTTTCCCGAGAACGTGACGCCGGACAGCATCAGGACTCGCTTGCTAGCTGCGCAAGGGACGACGAAGCAGTCGTAGCTAAATTTTATTTTCTTCCTACCCGGAAGGCAAAAGTTTGCTCCATCGAACGGGTGGACTCGTAAAAGCATCCGCCCGAATATAACCGATGCGCAGCACCTCCGGCACGATAAATCCGAGTTTATCGTCAGCACGGGTTGACAAATGATTTAGGATGTCCTCGGTCTTGGGAGCGGCAGCTAGCTGGGGGTGGTCCGGCCCAGCTGTTCCGGGGCCTTTTATTACACAACCGAAGCGGTCCAACCTCGGACCGACGGTGTGCAAATTGGCACCCGGTTCTCTAGCGAGGAGAAGAATCTGCTAGCTGGAGTGTAACATTTGTATCTTTCCAGCCCCTCCCCCCGCCCAGAACTCCATGGTGACTCCAATCCATCTCCGTCATCCGCGCCCGGGATGTTTGTCATTGCGGTGTGTGAACAATTGCGTACCATAGCATGGAAAATGACGCCGGAGAAAATATATATCACAAGCTTTCCATCGGCCAACAGAAAAGACGATGGACAAAACGCAAAACAAGCAACCAAAACTAACAAAACGCCATTTTTCGTCGGACAGAACGGGCCCTCCGGCAGAACAAAAGGGTAGCTTAGAACAAAAGGTGGTTGACAGGGGGTGGGAAAAGCTGGAAAGTGTTGTACCGTCTCACGTCCTCCATCGGCCTCCATCACGGCTCCGGAGGTCGCTAGCGATCGGCGGGGGCCAAGAGTTTTTACGACCTGTCATCTGTTTCCACCCCACTCGGCGTCCCATTAGGGCCGAACCGGCGCACCGGGCGCCCGAAGAAAATGGCGACCCATCATTCTTCCAGCCAGCGGACGAAACTTTCGCTTTCGACGGAATCCGTATAACAAGCTCCGGACCGGAGCCGGACCTCGGATTCGGATCCAGCCACGGACCACGTCCACGGACAAAGGAATGAAAAAAAAAATGGCCGATAGCAAAAAAGGTACAAAACCCTGTGTCTTTCTCGCGTATTTCCACCGACCGCCGAACGCGTCACGCTGGCTAATGAGTGGAAATGATCCTAGTTAGTTTTCCAAAGGGCTAGGACAAGGCCAAGGTAGGGAGGAAAAAAGGAACGCAGACCAAACTCAACAAGTTTGGCGTCGGTCAAAGCGTGGGTTCGGCTTTTGTCTAGTAATTCCTGCTAAACCCGGCACGATGCAGATGGTACGGAGCGTGTACGGAGTTTGAAAACAAAAAACAAAATCCATCCCGAAAATGTTGAAGGACTATTCAAGTACACGCGAACATCCAATCGTCACCATCGTGCACATCAAACCCCCTCCAGACGTATCAAAAAGTTAGACATTTTGGCAAAAAATTAAATAGACTCCTCACGACTGCCATGCACAGTGGGTGTGTTGGTAGCCTTTCGCTCCCAAATTTTACACAAACTCAAAAAGAAAACACTAGAAAATCATACATACTTTTTTTTATAAATGCATGATAGCGGAATTTTCCTGAACATTGTATGTTTTTACATAAATTTTTACAGTTCAACAAAAAATTTAAATGAGTGTAAGAAAAAAAATTAGGAGACATGCTTTGAAACTTTCACGTTTTTAACTCTATTGCATTCCTTATACAGAACACTTAAATAGTTACAAAGCACTTGAACAACAGATTCACAAAAATATTTATTTTCGTGCCCTATCAACAGCTAAAAATATTAAAAAGTGGAATTGAATGTTAGCTGATCGTTATAAAACGTATGTTAATGTTGTATATGAGTTTAAGCACACAAATACTGCTGTCTATATTAAAAAAAATGTGAGACGATTGTAAAGATGGTAAAAATATCCTTTGGGAAGTAAGAAAACTTTACGTTTGTGTATAATTTCAAAATAATGGAGAAAAGACATTTCAAAACAGTTGCTTTTCGAAAATTAAGCGATTTTTGTTGTTTAAATAATGAGATGTAGAATTTAATCTACGGAAAAACCTCACAGAACGGCAACATTCTATCTAGTGCATTCCGGTGAACCATAGTGCCCAGACGAGGTAATTGAAACCGCTGGTGTAGGTGAACTTTTCTTTTGAATTTTCCTGTCGATGTACCTAGCACTCGACGAAAAAAGAGTTGCATCGGTTGCGTTGTAGTAGCAATGGTTATCGTTCGGACAGGGTGAGTATCCTGCGGTCGCCAGAAAAGGTTTGACGACGGCGACACTCTTGACGAGGCCATTCATTTTCCAAAACCATCCATACGCGACGAGTGCTACCGTCTCTAAGGTGAAAAAAATTCAAACACATCGAAGGAAGAGCGCACACAAAAACCAAACAAATACTCAAGCAAAGGACTCACCCTCGGCTACAGTGGAGTTGTAGAATATTTACTCAACCGGCGCATCCAGTACCGAACGGCGGAAACGTTCACTACGCTTACCACGGCATGGTATCGGTATCAGCGCAAAAGCGGGTATGATTATCGATGCACCGACGGTTCCTTGATGAGCCAACGGGAACCAAAGGAAAGCGGGTTGATTCGTATCATGAATAGACCGACCGACACTCGACGGATTATTGATGCAGTCAGATTCACCATTCCAACCATCGAGGCTCAAGCACTTCCACTTCCGTTCGACTGCGCGCGCGCAAGCGAGCTAATTGAAATCGAGCACACATTGGCGGGTGGCGTAATGAAAGATGACTTCGAAGTACTTCAGAGAAATCCCGGGTCGAGGGCTAGCACACAGGGCACTGATTCCCATTTTTATTAAAGTCCGCCACTGGGAAGGATAGAACGGAAATAAAAACAACCCCCGACGGATCCTCCCCCAAAGCGGGATATAATCATTCCGCAATTCAAATGATTTCAAATCTGCTGACCTAGCGTTGCTCCCCCGAGGCAAATCCTTTGCTCGCATGCCGCAAGGTCTTTGGGGTCGTCGAGTGGCGATAGCATCGATCCGGCGGGGGGAATCGCAATTGCCGACCAAATCCCAACGCAAGCACCAGATTCGCAGCTTGAAGCTCATCGGAGTTGGGCGTCAATAAAATCGGATCGTTTGCCTGTCTGTCGGCATAATAATCTGTGTGATGCTGGATGCCCGATTTCCGCCATCGGTTCGTCGTGTGTGTGTGTGGGATAATAAAATGGCGCTCCCTTCGACCGTCCGGGCGGAAGTCTTCTCGTTGGCGCATTAAATAAGTTACCACCCGAGCACCTCTCATATCAACGTATCCAACACACACACATACACACACGCACGTGGCAAGCTGTTCCGCTTGGGGCGGGTATTGAAATTTAATGGAAAGCTTCTTCCATCCGTGTCTGAGCCAATAATCATAAAAATCAGACCCGTAGGGCGAAACCGGGAACGGAACGAGGGAACGGGCGGAGTAGTGTCTGCTAAAGTGGTAGCAATAGCAAAAAATAAAATGCCAAACCACCACCACCACTAGGGCCGAAGGATGGGATGCGATGAGTGGTCATTAAATTTGATGTAGCTTCCTATCGCGCGGCCATCCACGCTGTTGGGTTCGCTTCCGGCGCCGGGCGAGCTTTCTGCCAGCCAGGCAAACAAGTGTGCCAAATTGGATCTCGATAGGTTGGCGGGCACAGTCGTCGGAAGATTTGTTGCAGATTAGACAGCCCAATTACAGGACGAGCATTAATAATGGCAGGCGCTTCGTTTCGCTGGTGCGAAAGGTTTTAAATTTCATCGGAAAATATCCGAGCAAGGCAGGCGCCGCTTTTCGAGAACTGCGCAGCAACGGCGACATCGGCATGAGTCAGCCATTTTTCCGGAAATCGTCCCGCTTCGAAGCACTTATTAATTAACGCGGTGTCTTGTTCGGATTGTAAACTAAACCAACATGAATTAATGGTACTGTTCGCCATCGGTTTGGGCTCGGATTAGATTGGATGTGTATTAGGAAACAACGGACATTCCGGGTGACGTTTACTTACCCCGTTCTTCTCGCAAACACCGCCCGCATTCTTGAGGTCGCCGGTCCAGGCCAGACCGAGCGTGCCCATCTCGAAGTCGCGGTAGGTGAACATGTACGCCAGGCAGAACGCGTCGTAGTCCTCCTCTGCAAAAAGGATAAAGAAAAGCGGTTATGAAACGACATCAGTAGGCTTTGGTTCGCGAGCGTTTCGCTAACGTGCTGTTAAAGTTGTTTTGGATCCCGTGGCGTGAAGTGTTCAAATTTCAAGTGACAAATTATTTTGCGATAAGTAAAAGGGTTCTACACATTTCAAGTGGCACACAACTTCGTTATCAATCGACCAGCGAACGTTTGAATAATATCCAATGGCGTCGTGCTGGTGCAAGGTTCGCACCTGTCCTGAATTCGGTCGTCCCGTTCCGGCGTTCACCGTGCAGTCGGCGTACCAGCGTTGCGTCCGGGTGATTCCACCGTGCCCGATTCCGGTGACCTGCATCCGGGGGCCACGAATTTCGCGCTTCCGACGGTTCTATCTGCGCGGTGACGTGCCGGTATCGCGCGAGTGTGGTCCTCGCGGCCTGTGGCACTTCATCAAGTGGCACACGCCACCGGAGGAGCTGAACTATCGGCGCTTTTTGCCGCTGTTTTTCGACGGGTAGGTTTGGCAACGGCGCTATGCGACGAATTTCGAGTTCTATTCCTACCAACACGCCCCGGTACGCGATGCATTATTCTAGGTTGTGTGAAGTGACATTCCCGTACCGGGAGTTTGCCCGACACGGCGTTAGGGACCTGCTGGCGGTCGGAACCGAACGACAGGTGAGTCAGAGCTTAATGAACCCCTTTTCAAATGATGCAACTTTGTAGATGGCAACGGGAAAGAGATTTTATCAGATATGTACCACTTTGTACTTACGGGTTTACCAAGATTAATATAAAAAGAGGTCGCAGCACACTATGTAACGTGCCAGAGACCGTGAGAATATTGTTGACAGTTGGTTTGAATTTTGTTCACCTCTTAGTGAGCAGCCATTAAAGTGGGGTAAAACTGCGAATTTGATATTTTTCACAGAGCAAGCAATTGAGGCATTTGGTATATGTTCTGGAGGAAGGCTGTACATGAGGAAGACCATCACACTTCATTTAGATAGTCATGGCGACCAACAGGAACCATGTCCCATGACTTCGCACAGAGGATCAATTTCTATCCGCGAAATTCCGCGAACACGCCTCAATCACTTGTTCAGTTAGTGAAATATACTAAATGTTCTGTTAAACACAAACATTTCAAGCAGCTCATGAAAGATTTCAAAAATTCAAACCAACTGTCAAAAATATTCCCTATGTTTTTGGCTCTATGCACGGTTTGAAACGACCTTTTTTTTCACCAATCTTGAGTCGTATACAATGCAGTAACGAAACAAACAAGTACATTTAATCGTTGCCAACTTCATCGACGATGCATGTAAAATTAAATTCCCCATGAAAGTTGGAAACGCCGCCAAGAAAATTATTTAACAGTTTGGAAGACTTAATTTAGACTGGCATTTAATTGCTGGCCTTTGTGGGGCCACCACACGAGTGCCAGCAAGAGCTCTTCTGGTGCAAAAGCAAAAGCGGCACAAACACAATACCCATCCGTACGAGCGTCCGTTGCCAACTGTTGCACAGCACTGCCTCGGCCAACGGGAAAAACTCCTCGCGACAGTTCAAAGCGTGAACGTGGTGGAAAAGCTGTTTTTGCCTTCCATTCACTTCCGAGCCGGGGCGAATCATTCATTGGCCACTCGCAGTGGCAACAAACGCTGTACACGCCCGTTGACAGGGATGTCTAGTGACAATGCACCTCGACGTTCGTCTCCCCTCAATGCGTCGCCGAGTGGTCGAGCGAGTGCTGCTTGAAATTGCATTTGCCAGTGACGTACGGTGGGATGGAGACACAGCCCCGGTTGGAGCGTACTCCGAGGATATTCCGAGCCAAACTAATGCATCTCGCTCACCAGGACACACTGACAGACGCTAATGCAATCTGGTCCGCCGGTACGGTGGAGAGCTTTCGGTAGCGACGGCTCGAGAGCTGCAGGCGTTCCCGACTGTTGCGGCAAGAATGCAGATGAACTTCTGTTGCATACTCGTCTGTTCGCTTTTGTGTTTAGCTGCACGCGTGTAATAATGCATTGTGATCCATGCGACGGACTACCGGATGAAGCTTTTTAGGCAAAATGGCTAATGGTGGTTTAGTGTTGGCGCTCGCTGTTTTGTCGTCTCTCGGTTCGGTGAATCAGCTCCATCAAACTTTCCCTGGTGCGCAAGATTTATTGCCACATTTTCGGCGAATCCCCATCCATTTCGGTTCACTTTTTCCTTCACTTTCGCCCTGCACTATGGAGGGTTTATTTTGATGGACAGAAGAGGAAGCATAGTTGAAAAAAAGGAACGAAAGTAATAAAGGAATCCTGTTCAACGTGTCACACTCTTCCATTCGTCCTTCGGTTGTGAAACGTGATGTTGAAAGTTGGTCCGGTCCGTGAGCCGCGGGCTGTCGCTGTCACTTGCTATCAGTCGCCCATTTTGCCACGCACACACGCGCACACCCGATTTGCCACCCCCCGTAGCCCTTATGAGGCTTTTTATGTCGGTTGAACTCTGGCCATCATCACGCGGTTGTTGGTCGGAATGTTGACGTCGGCGTGTAAGTTGCCCGCTGGCTTTCCCTCTTCGGTTGACCTTCGCTAAGCTGCCATTCCCGGGAAACCTTACATGCTCTTTCCACCGGCTCTTCTCGATTGACTGGTCTAGTTTTCTATTTTTTAGTGCCCGCTGTTTTTTACATCTCCATCTACTCCATGTCCTTGGCTCCGGGATGGATCGTCCCGGCCTGAAGGCGAGAGAACGCCAGTGATGGCGTAAATGGAGTAGGCAAACACGGCTGATACTTCACTCACTTTCATTCTACCGAATGCCGGCTAGAAGAGTGTCATAAAATATGACCCCCCTGAGACTCGGCTGACCAACATCTCCATCCGCCGTTGACCTCATTCTCGGAAGCCGATGCAACACACCGACCCCATCGGGCATCGATCGGAGGACCGTTGGGGTGAGTTGATGAAAGAGAAATCATCACTCTCGATGCGGGCGAACGATGGACCGAGCTGGAAGCTAGCTAATAATCACCATCACCTGGGACCAGGTCCGGCTAGAGACACGCTTGGGAAGGTAACTACACTTTTCTAAGCGAGAGTCGGGTCTCTGGTGCAATCTGCAGCCGTGACCTGATGGTAGTGATTCCTTCTTTAGCAAATCGGTAAATTAATGCTGGGACTTCGGGATCCAGGGTCCATAAATAGTCCAAGCTCGTCGGACAGTGGACTAGATCAGTCTCTTTCTGCTGAGCTCGAAGGTGAGTCAACCTCCCACCCTTGTGGACGGAAGAGATATTTGAATGGGGAATTGTAGAGCCAACAACTTCTTTCACCGGCCGAAAGGCATACTGATGTTAATCATCATATCACTCTACCGGGCGGTATTTCCACAAGAACATGAACCACCCTCCCTTGATGCTCGAGCGCAAAAGATCCATTTCGCTTCAAAAGTGTCCCAACAGGTTGCAAAACAGGCACAACTACCAACTACCAACTGGCATGGGGGATTACGCAGTGAAATGTACCGTTTGAAGCCTTTAGGATTTAAATTTTAAATTTCGTTTTCTTTCTCCGCACGATTTGTGACTTTTCCGAGCACATGCAAATCAAACTAATGCCCGCCTTCGAACGTCGTTCGTTCGTTGGAAATCGTTCAAGTTTCCCCCGACACTGCTTGTTAGTCCCAACTTCGAGACGTTCGTGAAGAAAAGGTTTTACCACGAATCCGAGGCCACGGCAAAGTGGATTTACTATCGAACGCCCTCTGACGTGAGGGTGTTGTCTGCTCCATCATTGTCACTCCCGGTAGGCGAGGACCAGCGTAGCCCTTGATGTCACTGCGTATTGCTTGTGTGCGGGTACATAAGCCGACCCTTTTCCCGGCAGGTGAATCTCCTTACATCGTGCTCAGCGGGAGTGAGTGCATGTGGCAAAACAAACGGAATAAGAAATTAGACTCAACTTTTCCACTCCCATCGTGGATAGGGTGGTAGCAAAGTTCCCAACAGTCACGGAGCCAGCTGTGCCCGGCAAGGACTTATACACTTTAGCAAAAAGCCATCGATTCAAGCGGGAATCAAAAACTTTTCGCCATTGACGCTCGAGCTGCAGCCAAAATCGCATTTTCCAGCGTGATTCGCTTGCAGGGAGCGTTGGAGCGTGGGGTGGAGGGAGTTTTCTCGTCTCGAGCATCCGGGACGTTCGTGGTTGTGGTGTGCCCTTGCACAAAAACTTTTGCGCTCCGTGAAACGATGATAACAATATTCAAATATTGCCACGATTTCCATACAAATTCATCATAATGAGAGTTAAGAAAATTCGAAATTTGTCCCAGCTCGACGCTTAGCACGCCGTTGAGTTGGAGGGGCAAGGGACGACGAGGTCGTGCAGAACGATGTCAAGTGTGTTGCAACTCTCGCTTCCTTCGATCGATTTAAATGTTGGTCTTTTTGTACCGTAAACGACAAATTCTTTCCCGACGCTCACGACCTACGCATTTTCTTGCCAAAAAAAACTCTTAAACTTTCCCGCCCCAAAAGATCGATTGCGCGGGAAAAAAAGAAAATCCCTACCGAAATCAAATCTGAAACAAACATTCCCGCTACCGATCCCTGCGGAGTTCGCCTTTTGCGGCGCCTTTTGGACGGACATACCACCCCACGCAAAACCGAAATCTCGCTAATCCTCTCCACCGTCTGCGAAACGGACAGCGGCTTGACTTGACCCCCCTCCCCAGAGTTGGGGAGACAGAGGGGAGTGGAAATCGTATCGTCTTCCGTCAGGGTCGCTCCATCACCGGGCTGCGATCGCATAAACATAAATCATTTAATATTCAAATGAAGTTTTCTTTCCCGAGCCATGATACGCTCGCACCTCCTGGGATGTGTCCGGAGGGAAGTGGTGGTAGTGGTGATGGTGTTTGTGTCTACACCGCGGGTGGCTTTTATACATTTCTCTCTCTATATATATATTTCCGACACAACAACTGTCAAACACCCAAACAGCGCGCTTTACGGGTTCGTTCGTCTCTGGCAGCCCGAAGAAAGACGTGGCATGGAACGCGTTGGCTTTTGCTAAGAGTTGCCTCCGGCTACCATTCACCCAAACCACCCCACCCGATGGGGTGGACGAAATGGAGCTAGAATTAATGATTCAGCTGCATGCAAAATCATCATTCACAGGACTTTCCGGCTCTTCGCTAGGCCATTCATTCATTCGTTCGTTTGTTCGTTTGGTTCCCTTTTCTCGGGTTTCCTTCCTTGCGGTTGGAGAAGACGATTGTCAACTGAAGTTTTCACCATTGTATCTGATCGGCGCCCAGAGATAAACTTTCGCATACTTAATTACTCCACTCGAAGCTACCGAACCTGGCTTTCCCGCTTGGTCCGAGCGTTGTTTCCCCTTGTTGCGAAAAGCGTTTCCACTTGTCAAACCGTTTAGACCAGAGATGTCAAACATGCGGCCCGCGACTCCTTTGAAATAATACATGGAAAGTATTAAAACCTGAGTATTGGCTTTTGTTTGAAAGTCATGCTCCCCATTGATCACGCCGACGTATAGCGGTGGACAAGACCTAGGGTTTTATACAGAATTTTCGAAACAAGCGAATAAATCTGATTAACTACAAGAGCTTTCGCAATTAAATTACAGATCTTTAACAGTGTTTAGTATTTTAAACGAAGCAACGGTTTGAACTGTGAAAAATTTCGGCAAAATTTCAAAAACTTGGATTGCTAAGTTCTAGAGAACGGTTTTTGAATTGTATAAAGCTGGCAATTGCCAGAAATGAATTACAGAAAGCCGAAGAGTTCAAATATATTTTATTAATTAATGTGTTATAGCGCGAAGAGGAAAGTGCTTCCTTGTAACCATTGTCGACGGAGAAGAAAGATCACATTTTTTATAACGTGGCGTGCAAGCGATTCCAAGAAATAAAAGTTCGTGTTTTTAATATTCGATTGGATTTCGATGGAACAGATATGATCGTTAGTTATCTATTCATTTGTAAAACAAATTGGCCAGGATAAAGAGCTGTTTCCCATGAATCGATAAAACGATTGCGACCACTTTAATTAAATTTTGAATAATTCGGAAAAAAGGTATTTATAGAATGCGCTTAAACCAGCTTATAGAATTTTCTGATTCATTGGAAGCGGGGAGCAGCGAGAGCTCAAAACATTCAATCATTTTCCAAATTCTAACGAAATCGTATCAAGTTTATTTAAACATATTTTGCAATTCAGCACAATTGTGCTTTATGGTAGAGAGTTACCTAGTTATCTAGAGAAAATAATTAGAGAGTTCCCGATATTAGCAGATTCATAGCAAATTAATCAGAAGTAATTAAATGGACCTTCAAAATTTTCAGTTAAAATTTCTTGAAGTGTAAATAATGATTGCCTGTTAAGCTAAAAGCACACTAATAAGATCCTTTTTTCATAAATCCAACCAATGCTACGTTTTGGCCCGCAGACCTATTTTGGAAGGAAATTTGACATCACTGGTTTAATCCATTTGTTTCGCCCAACGCATTCGAAAAATCCATCCCTTGGGAAGTTGACATATTTTTCTAAACCCCCCTTCCTCACTCCAAACCCAAATAACTCCCCCCCAATGGGTGCTCTCGTTCGTAAAACGATGTAAAATTATTGATCCCTGCTGGCCACCTGCCAATATGGTGGTTTCGTTGACTCCTTTCGGCGTCCTCCGAGTGACGATGGCGAAACTTAAAATTAATAAACTTTAGCAGTTAGGACGGATGGGAGCCAACCAGCATCGCCGGTCGCAGAGCCGCTGGCAAGAGTTAACCATTTTACTAATGGACTAAACTTTACTCCCGCAGGCCGCAGCTCTTCACTCGCTGCCGCCGCTTGTTCTCTCTTCATTAGCCTGTTTGTTGGCCTTCTGGGTGACGTTCCCTTCAGCGGCCAAGCGTGGCGAGTGGCTTGACGGTGGTGCTGCCGCGGGTAATCTTCACTCAATCCCAGTTCAAGGACTGGGTTTTACCCCCCAAAACACGCCGGCCGTCGGTCCGGCAGAAAGTCACGGCCCGCCGAGGGCTGATCGTTCGCCGGATTGTGCAAAATTAGATTGACTCGTATTCCGATTTCCTTATCCTTTTAGCGAGCAAACCCTTCACGTACCACGGTTCCGTCCCCGCGTGACCAGTAGAGGGCAGGCGAATGCGCTGGCCACTTGATTTTTCCGCTCCAAAAAAGCCGACTCAATGATGGTAAATAATTTAATAAATTAATTTGATGAAGATTAGCGCGCTGTGCCCGTGCTTCGGGATGGGGTGGGTGGGCGACGATGCTAATGCTGATGACGCCAGGCGACCGCTGGGCACAGGTCCTCCCCACACAAGCCCTACCCCTCTGCTCCGACGCAGAGCGCTTGTTTGCATCATCAACATCAGTCGACTCTGCTCCATCCCGGCTCGCAGCGGGAAGAAGCCATCGAATCCTCGGAGCTTACTTCGGACTCCCCAGCGTCTGTTGTGACCCCCGGCTGGAGCAGTTCCGGAGAATCGGATGAAAAAATTAATTTACTTTCGGATCGTCGCACGGCGTCGAAACAACATAGTCTTTACGGTCGAGCGAGTCGATATCCGTGCGCCCCCACTGAAGATTAGTACCCGGCGAGGATGAACCCCGGGAGCGCACGGGCAGCCTCCGGTTAACTATCACCAAATTAAATCGTTCTGGGCAACGCTAAGACTTCGAGCATGAGATAAAAGCGTACAACACAACGGAGCAGGGATACCTCGGAAAACGGTCCTTTAATGGGTAACGAGGGCGGGCGGTGTGTCGCACCAACGGAGGCGTACTTTTCGACGAGAAACCGGAGAAAGCAGTCCGGAGAACGGAGAGATAGATCGAGGGCTTTATCGAGCAGAGTTGTCACAAACGACGCAACAACAGCGCCGGAGTTGTACGGCAGTGATTATAATTGTGGTCGTTACTTCCACCCGATTTGCGCCGTTATCATAATCTGCCGCATTTTTTCCACCATCTTCATTCGGCGTGAACTGCGATTACGATTAAGCGCGAGATGGAGACGCTTAACCAGACGAAAGCAAATGATAAGCAATCGGCAGATGGAGTGTATAAGTTATTTTGCTTAATTTCCATCCATCACCCACCATGTTTTCACCCGGATTCATTCCCATCCGTTCCGCAGATACTCGAAACCGTCCCGATGCTGATACTGCCGATGCGAGACGCGCTGGGCACGAGAAATCCGGACGTTATGATGGCCACGTTACGAGCATTACAGCAGCTGCTGCGAGTCGGTAAGTCAGGAAATGATGCCACCCCGTCCTTCAGACATGGCGTACCGCAACGTTTTTCCCGTCAACCTACCAGAGGGTGTCTGACTCATCTCCGGTCGCTTAATTCTGAAGGCGCCAGCCCCCAAAAAACCCAAACCGGATAAAGGTTCCAGCAGCTTGGGTACAATTTAACCGTTTGTGGCTGTGGGTTAGCTGAGGATTATTTTGCAGTCGGCGAACGAGCTGCCGGTCTACACTTTTGTTAGCGGTTAATTTAAGCTACATTTGGTGATGGTATAAGTGCCCATCCCGTGTGGGTGATAACATTAGTCCCCTCTCGTTATTGGCATATTCATTATTTTATTTGATAACGCACAAGAGTAGCATACATTAGACGCCCATCATTGCAATCACACGAACTTTTCCTAGGTAGAGGATCCCAACCTTGGGTAAACATATTAAATTGATCTGCTTCACGAAAACGGCTCTTCCAATTTAATTGTTAAATTTCCTCCTTGTCCCTGCTTGACTATCGTAATTAAAATCAACGCAAACTAGCATCAGATTATAACATTCGGATGTTTAACGAGCCGCCGTCCGATTTCAATAAATTCGAGGCAAACTCCCTGCTGAAATCTGCCATCAGTAATCATTTTCCGTTCGTGGCGGGCACAAAACTCTAAAACCGTTCCCAATAAACCGACGGCAGCCTGACGGATGCTGGCCATTACTCGGCCGCTGCCTGCGGTGCACCGACGCGAAGGACCGGTAGTGGGCGTTTAATTAATTTTGTTTATGGACGGTAGAAATGAAATGAAAACAACAAAATGGCGATAGCAGCAAGAAAAAAAAAAAAGGAACATCTCAATGGAACGTCCATTAAGGCATACTCTCTCCGTTTCTATCGCCCCGCCTGCCCCGGGGTTCCCTTCCGGCACTTTCTATCCGGATCGTTCTCGGAAGTGCGTCGCAGCGGAACCGCATGCAACGGGCTCCACTCCTGCTGATAGCGTTTTTATGGTTCCGGCACCTGTTGGGATTGTTTTAATGCCTCGAGTGCTTCGACAGCTTCTTTTCCGTACTTTTGTAGCGTCTGATGTTCTTTCCGTGCAAGACTTGCCCGCTCTACCTTACTTCTTCTTGGAAGGGGAGTGTGTGTGTGTGTGAGTGACATTTTTTAACAACCCACCACCGCCCATGCAATAACGTCTTGCTTACGCGATCCCGTTCGCTCACGTCGCGACCGGGGGCCGTTTCCCGTGAGATGATTTTACACACGTACGCGGGAGGGTGAAAGCCATTCCCGGGGTTTGGGGAGGGAAATTAAATTTTAATTTTCCATTAACGTTGGAACATGACAAACGCTCTCGTTCTGTGGGATTATACTCTGCCCATGGAGGAGGCGCCGGTGGTGGGGAGGGGTTTGCCACTGTCAGTTGTGACAGCTAATTGAAAATATTCACTCGCTACACTCGGCGTTATGGGGATCATTATAAAATAAAGAAAAATGTTACCCGAGCCGAGTCGTTAATCCCACGGGATTTCAGGCGCCACCAGTAATCGTTAGTATGTAATTTTGCTGTGACTGAATCGAGTGATAAATAATTGTACCTGCACCGCATTCGGAAATGCACCGTTCATTGAGGTGAACCGAGGTGAGTTCATTTAATGAACAGATAAGCAGGGGTCTTATACTGGAAAATATAGCAGGTTTGCCATAGAATTATTTTTATTATTTTAAAGCAAACAGCACTGCATAAAATTCATATAAGTATAGCGATTTAAAACAAGCAATAGATGCATCTAATAAATTGCAGTAGCTGTAAGATGCTGGATTTTTAATTTCATTGTCGGTACAATGTTTTTAAATTCAATTTTCTTCCAAAGAAGCTTGATGGTAAAATAAATCGCCGAGATGTACTATCTGATTCTTGGTTCTTTGGCGGAATTTAATTTTCTCATCATGTTTCGTACAGTGTCTGTGATCGTTACAATCTGGCTTTGTCTTTCTTAAACAATGATGAGCTTAAATGGTGCACACCACCGTTTGTAAAAGGATCTGAGCTAAATCTTTTTCTCTCTTTTCTTTCACTTATGGTGCCGATGCAACGAGCAACCCCTTGGTAGAAAAAATCATCTTCCACCAAGAGCCTACAAAGTGTATGGAGTCTCCCGGGCAGGCACTCGTTGCGTTGGTTCCGAAGGAAACGGCGGCGAGGAAAACCAAAACTCTCGTAGTATGTTCGTTTTCTCGATTTTTCCCCTCGTAGGGTGCAGGAGGGGGTGGTTGGTTGAGGGTAGTATTATTTTATGGTTTTTACTGTTGCCATCATTATTTTACAACATTTTACGTGGTTATGATGTGACGGTCCAGCGCGGCGCTGTGGTTGGCGCAAATTTGTAAAGAAAATTCCTGTGAAGGTGTGTAGGTGCCATGATAAAATTAAAGTGGTGAGGTGCACCGCATCGTGTGGAATGTCCTCCTACCGCTCCCAATGGACGAGTTATCCGCCCGCCTTATCCATACCACCAGCAAAACGGATAGATAAAAACGATGGAAATATGTGAAAACTCCCGTGCACGTCCCAACCACGCCCTCCTTTCGTCCTGCGAATGGGGAAAAAACCTGACTGGTTCCATTTGTTTATTTGCTACATGAACTCCTACCGAGTGGCGATGGAAATGTGCTGCACCCGGTGCGGGGGAAAGCGATGGAAAGATTTCCGAGCGAAAGAAACTCAAACGATAAGGTTACAAGGGGAGCAAGGAATAACAACCATAACAAACCATACAATAGGAGACACACTTGTAAAAAAAAAAAACAAAAAAATATGAGGAAAACCCATGCCTTTGCCCCATGCGGTTCCTATGAAATGCCCCCAACCGGGTGGGGGTTTTCCATATACAGCGGAAAAAACCGCTGACATTGTGCAATTTTCCACGTCGAATGTGACGTGTGGAACGACACCAAAAAAAAAAAGGAAAACAGCTAAAAGAAACGGTTTCCCTCACGCCAACGGAAGCGAAGGGCTGCGGATCGGGGGGAGTGGGGGGAAAATGAAATGCGGTGGAAAATTGCCAGAACAAAAGCGTACCCGGGATGCGCCTCCGGCGGTCGCCAGCAAAACCCGGGGCCGTACGAGCGTGGCATTTTTGTGCAAGAAAATGGACCAACCTCAACACCGCCATAGGGTGTATGTGTGGGTGTGTGTGTGTGATTGTGGGCTGCTTTTGTACATTTCATGCTGGCCCGAAATGACCGCCGGGAAAACGGGAAACATTCCCGCCCGGGGTCGAATGTAATTTCATGAATGGGAGGGAAAAAACAGCAATCTCCACAGAAAGGCACACACGTTTGTCTGTGTTTGCGAGCCTTGACGGTTGTGTGTTTTTCGTTCCCTGCCTGTGGAATGCCACTCGGTTCGGTTCGGTAATTCCCCGTGGTGTGGGATGCATGTAATTATTATTTAACGCCCATGTCTTGACGTTTTGTGCATTGCATTCCGTTCCGAGGCGCCCTGCACACGTCAATTATACAATGATGTTTTAATTGACAATCAAAGCGAGCGAGGGAAGGAAAGGAGCGCCGACCAATCTGCTGTTTGCCCGCTTGTTTTCGTTCGCAGGACCTTCGATCGGCATCGTGCTGGTGCCGTACTACCGGCAGCTGCTTCCGACGCTGAACCTGTTCAAGCAGTGGCGCGTCAACATCGGCGATCAGATTGACTTCCGGGCCGGTCGGCGTGTCGGGGACTTGATCATCGAAACGTTGGAGCTGCTCGAGCGGTGCGGAGGCCCGGATGCATACCTGAACATCAAGTATATGGTCCCAACGTACGAGAGTTGTGTGCATAATCGATAGGGCCGGCGTAATTGAACCGATTGTGTAAGTTTGCTTCTCCTTCGTCTTCTTTCTGAGGAATATTTTTAATTGTATTTTATTATAAGCTGCATGTTGCATGTGGATTATTTTGAATGTGTGCATTTTTCAGGGAAATTTTCAATAGAGAAAGGAAATGATGGTTTCATGGATTTCAACCGACATTACAACAACAAAATGTATTTGATGAGGTAAAATAATCATTTTAACTTCAGCAAGATTTTGTAAACATTAATATTTGTGAATTCTAATTTTTTTATTACTCATTTGAAATTTTCTTACTTTTTCGACAGCTGTCATTTTCGAATCTTCATTAAACAAATGATTATTCTGAAAACAGTTCGATTGCCAACCGATCGAAAAATGGTGCTGCATTCATAAAGCGGATCAAGTGGTGTTCGGTTCATTTGTGTTTTCGCTCCCGACGGTGCTCCAATTTCAGCTCACTCGTGCTACAATTTAAGAGCCAATCGGTCGATTTTGCCTTCTCCAGACGATGGTTCGTGCGTGGAAGCGTTCGATCCGAGCGAAGGAAAAGTCTATCTCGTACGCTGCCCATGTGTTGGTGCTGTGTTCCTTCGCGTTTCAACATAAACTTCCTGCAGAAACTTTCCCTCCCCCAGCAGGGGCTTCTTCAAACGATGGGATGGATGGTGGAGGCAACAGAAGCCCAAGCCCTGTCCGGAGAACCCTTCCATCGAGGGCCGCTGCACTTGTGGCCAGTTATTCAGTTCGTTGTTCAGTACGTACGCCACGTGGAGAATGCGAAGTGGTCGTATGCAATAAATCACGACCTAAATTGGATGGAAAATGGTAAATCATCGTTTTGGCAATTTTCTATCTTATTACGTTACTCCAGCACCCGTATGGCATCGGTTTTGCTTGGGCAAGTAATGGGATCAAAAATTTGACCCGTTTTTTCCACGAAAGCTCTCATGGAAAATAACTGCATGTGTGTGTGTGTGTGTGTGTGTTTGTCTGCGTACGGTTTTAATGGTGAGAAGTACAACCGATCCGTTTTGCTAAAGATCTTGCACAGAACTCGACTATCATCGAAAGACTATTACTTGCAGTGATTTGCGCTGATAATTGCATGGAATATTATGATGTATACTTGAAAATTCTGTTTTTATTGTATGTGATTTGTAGAAGTGTATTATGCAAATTGTTTTGATTTTTTTGTAGTTTTTTTTGTTCTTGTATAAGAAATTACTAGAGCGTTATTTGTTCAAAATTAATTTACACTATCGATTCCCGCCAACTGTATTAATCCAAAATGTAATCTTGAACAAGGTTGCTTCATTTTAGTTTTGTTCATCAATTTCCGTTTTTTCCGTTACTTAAGACGCCGTCTCCCCTCCGGTACACTGCCATCCTGTTTTTCTTCACAACAAATTTTGAGCATATTTGCATTCCAATAGAGGGTGGTCCTTCACGCTTAAATTCCACTCACCGTGAGGGTTCGGCTACGTTCCGGTCGTATCATGACTGGCGATGGTAGCGTACGCGCCAACTTGCAAAACCGCTCGGTAAACGATATCGAGCCAAATTGACGTAGGGACGCACTTCCGCTCGCGTCGCTCGTTTGCTCGAGCCGTTCGAGCCGTGGTGATGGTGGTGAAAAATGAGACAGCTTACGAACGGGGAGGACACTTGGCAGGAATCGAGTTTCCCGATCCACAACCGGTCCGCTTTATCCATGCACGCACATAGACCACTCACCCAGCGAGCGGCCGGCATTGAAGCGACCTTCAATGAAATATGCATTGCACAGTCATCGGGTTTTTCCCCCAATTGACGTTCGCCTTCGATTCATTCGGTCCAATGATTCGACCCTTCCTGGTCGTTGCGGTGAAGGGGGGTTCCTGTTAGAGATTTTCGGTTTTTGCTTGTTTTGCTTAGGATTTATTGGATCATTTTCCTCCTTACGCTACCCTCGCAAGAGGCATTTTATTATTATTTACCTACGATACCTGGCTCTAATAAAAAGTGGAAAATTATTCGACCCATTCCATGCCAGCGGTTCGGTACGGCATTTCATCTTATTTCGTACAGGGCTCTTTTCCCCAAACACCACTTACCTGAAAACAGCTCTAGGAACTTTTCCACACCGTAGCTGCCGGGAAACCGGTACGTGGGGTCTTTCAGCGCGTTCTGGTTGTGCACCTTGATGCGTTTGATCATGAAGGTGATGTTGTCCGGTTTGCCGTCACCGTTGAAATCTGTGAAAAGGGAAGGAAATAACACGAAAAGAATTGTTAAATGAAAGAAAGATAATCCAAATCATAAGATGACCTGTTTACACTTTTTGTAAAAAAAAATCGGTGTAAGGAGAGGAATGAACAATAAGGTGAAAAAATGTCCACGAACGACCGAGTATACCTTGTGTTATTAGCCAAAGTTAATCGCCAATCTATCACATGTAGTCGCTTTGACAATTGTGTGACTGTTTGTGGAACACGTCTTTTCATTTCCGATTACTTCTTTTTTCGTCTCGTTCTGCACACGAACGCCATCAACAAGAGAACCCACACCCACTCGGAGCCCACATTTCCCCATTTCCGTTTGATCCGCTGGGATTCGTCAGCACACTCCATATTGCAATGGTGGCAAATTTACCGATTCCGCCTGACGGGGCCCGAGATTCACGGTGGGCGGTTGGGGGTCCGGAAATGCATTTTTCCTGTCGCATCACGACCTTGCCACGTTGGGGCTACGATTGCTAAGGAGGTGCCAGCCTCTGTTCCACCCATGGACTGCATACGGAATCGAGTAGCAGAGGTAAATAGAAAAGGTGTAAACATACAAAGAGCCACCACGATAACTCTCCTCCAGTCGGGCTCCATCATCGTCATCATGTACTGGGAAGGATGGTTTGTCGTATTCTCATGTTCCCTTCCTTGGTTCCCTGGTCACCCTTCGTTCTTCGCGCCTTGCACTAAACCATTCTTTTCTTTGTGCACGGCAACGCCTGCAGGTGACAGTTTACTTCTCCATCACTCGCTCCCTCGCTCTTTACCTTTCTCTTTTTGCCCTTCCCACTCAAGCACACTCTCATGCGACGAGTGGGCTGTGCCGGGGGCCATTCCGTGCGCGCCGGATGTGGCCATGGAAGCATGATGACATTTGTTGAATGTTTGCCTTTCTTCCCGTACCTTAATGACTGACGTGTTGGCGTGACGGGTGGGGGCAAGGGGGCTTGGAAAAACCCGGGAGAAGGCGGACGATTTTATTCACCCGGAATCGGAAAACGATATGCATATGCAAGAGGGTTTCTTTTCACGTGGGTACGTATGGATGGATGTGGAAATGCTTTAATTCACAGGGTATATTGCCTCCGAAATGATGGTACATTTCTGGAAACAGAACACTCTATTCGGAATGAAATCGAAAAAGTTCTTCTTCAACTGTGGATCAAATGGTTCAAATAAAAAGGAGCAATCATATAGTTCATCAACGTTTAATCACGAAAATGTGTATTCATAGTAGTTCAAAACCATTTGAACCTCTGCTACGCGAACATTGTAAATATACAAAACAAAACAAAATCCTTTGCGCTCTCTTTTAAAACTATTTTATAAACTACTTCTTTTGACTAGGCAATGCTTTTAGAGAACTTTTCGTAAAAATATAACCGCATTCAAACGGACCATCAGGTATTCAAGTGCATCGGAGTGTAATCTGCCCGAGTGTATGCTGCTAAACAGCATAAAGCATTTAGGCAACCCTTTCAAATTAACCTTTTTTTTCATTTCCATACTCACATTTCGGATAAACACGGCCAGAGGGCCCTTTAATGGTATTCACAAATAAGCATGCTGGTCGGGTTGGTGAACACGTACCCGTAATCCATTGTTGCTTCAACCGGTAGGAACTCGGCCAGCTGCCTGCCAGAAGGCAGCTACGTACCGAAAGCATCAATGCGTTTCCGGTTCCGGCCGGCGGGAAGCCAGAAAAGTGTATTTGCCCGTCCGGTCGGTGGGCAACGATTAGAGCTGGGCTTAACTTTCTGTGCCAGTGCCTGGTTCCGGTGTCTTTGGTGTCCCGGCCGGCACTTCTTAAATGGGAACGCTTTTCCCCGTATTTCCTGTATTCGGGCCGACGGCAGCCGGGAACCGGTTCCCAGGGAAGTCAATGGTGAATTTATCGAATGGCCACACTCTCGAGACCGCTGCTCGGTACACCACTCTTCGAAAGTCTTCTGTGGGTTGTCGAGAGGGGGGGGGGGGGGGGGGGGTGTTTCCCCAAGCAGCGTGACACCGAACACATGCAATGGTGGGCAGGACTCATTTGTGTAAAAACATCAGATTCCATTTCCTTCACCCCCGGGTTGGCATTACTGCGCCATCAGTCGACACTCTCTGGCACATCAGTCGAAGGGCGGGCCCGAGGCGAGACGCCTGCGCTGGGCAGTAGCTGGAACGGCTGCTTAGGTGTTGCACGGTTCGTTTAGTTTAGCAAATTTGCCGGACTTCCGCCCACATCTCCGTAACCTGCATCGGGGCTTTGGCCCGTAAACGGGAAATGGAAAATGGTGCGCCCGGGAGTAAACACCGGCGGTTGCATTGAGTATTAATTAGACGAAGTAATGGCACGAAATAAATTATGTGCCGTGTGGTAATGGGCTGGGGAAAACGAATGTATATTTAACATGAACCGGTCAGGCATTCGTTCAGCAGGATTCGTATTGCCCAATGGAGAGAATTTTTTTTAACACTTACAAGCACCGAACAATGTTACGATGTTCGAAAAAAGGTTGTTTTGTTTCAATGCAATTTTTATGAATGTGAAAAAGCTGAAACCACAAATATAATTCTTTTACATCGAATTCTATAATTCAGATTGTAACTAAAAACTTGCAATTAAAATATCGAACGGATGTAAAACAAATGTTTCACAAAAAAGGGGATAAAAACCGCTCAACAATATGAAGAGCTTAAATCATAGAATAACTTTGCCAATTTAAGCTTTGTTGTAAATGCATTTCATTCATTCATTCAATTGTTTTTTTTAAGCTTATGACCATGTTCTTTTGTGGTACATGTAACGAATATGACTTCCATAATACTAACAATACGTGCTCGGTACGTTTAGTATACAGAGCCGTGCACAGATTAGTCATTTCGTTACTGTTTGTTCGCGGATTATGATCCACTCTACCATCATCAATAAAGCGATTCTCACAAAGCATGAAATTTACATATTTTATGCCGATCACATACGCTCATCTGCGTTAAATCAATCACAAATTAATACCGCAACCAATGTTATTATTATTATAGTGACGCAAAGCAATAACACTAGATTCCCTTGCATGGCAGCATCCGTCCGAACGCATGATTGACATTGATGTTTGCGTTCAGTGTTATTTTTATTTTCTCATCCAACTGCCTTGAATCCATTCTATTTGACTTTTTTTTTCACCCTTGCCTTTGTTCTTTGCCGCATGTTTTCCTCTTTGAATAATTGCAACCTATTTTGATTCATTCTGTGCCATTGAGGCCATTTTCATACAATGTGCAGAGACAATTAAAATGCGCTCCCAGCGTCTCAATGTTAATCCCGCTCGTGGGCTTTACAACTGTTTATGTTTTGCCATAAATTGTAACAATTTAGTTCCCCCGCCACTCCTCCCTGTTGCCTCGTCCGTCGCGGCACCATAAACGGAGCGACCACAGAAACATAATCGAACCAATGTTGCGCCCGGAACCACAATCGATAATTTTAAATTTATGCCAGGCATGTTTCATCTATCGTCAACCGCTTGCCCGTTGTGCAGTCGCTCCCTTTCCCCCGGGCTCCCCTCGGCGCGCTCTAGTGCGGAGTTTGTGTGACATAAATGTCGCCCGACGGCCCGAGTACCGACGGTCCCGACGGAGCTCGATGGAGTGTTCAATAACGACGCCGAAGGCACGTGTCAGGGACAGAAGACAATTATCGGTTTTCCGGTGTTTATTATTCACTTGAGGAGCACCATTCACTGCGAACCCGCCGGCTCACCGGGGCCGCTCACTGCGTGGAATGGAGACGGGTGAATGTTTTCCTTGCCCTCCCACCCTACGCTTCAAGTACCCCCTGTCGGCTACCCGGGCAAGTGTATAAATTTCGGTGCACCACAAGTTGCCCGCTCCGGCATCGATGACAGGGCACCGGAGGCCAACAATGTCTCGTTAGCTGCCACAACGATGAGCCGTCCGTTCGCGGCATCGCGATATGGCGATAAACAAGCGTAACCACACGTTGCACCGGATTGCAAGGGCGCGCTTCTTGGCGCGGATAAATCGGGAAGCTATTATTGATGGCGCCTGTGAAACGGTCTCGCGTGGAACACGTCTCCGTCGAATGCAGACATTTTATTTTGTCGATTTCACTAGCCGATCGAACGCCGGTTATGAATTCAATAAACTCCCCAGTGCTTGCTACGGGACGGTGCACTAACACCGTGTGTCCAAATCGTGTGAACGAGAAAAACAAAATTCTACTTTCGGGATAAACGAATACCTGGGGAAAACAGGTTTGTTCAATTAGCGATTCGAAAATGGAAAACTCACACAGCGTACCTATAAACGTCCCTAATAATAGAACAAACCAAAACCTAAACAAAAAAAAATAGTTTTTCGTACGTCACTACGGGATGTCCCGCACGCGAACACTCCCACTAGCACCCCTTTTTTGTCAGTACTCTAACCTGCGCGCATTGGTTTTGCTAACCTAATCACCGCACGTACGCATGGTGCGAATTTTGGACGGGATTGGAGATTTTTCTGCAGGTAGAAAAGCACTTTTTCCATTTCATTCCCAGTCGATCGTCACACTGATGGAGGCGCCTGGTGGGTGGAGTGCGATGGAGGCGCCTGGTAGGTGGAGTGCCCGGTACATCGAGTGCGATGGAGGCGCCTGGTGGATCATGCTTAATCGGATCGGATGTTCGGAAAATAAACTCCATCATGTAAAGGTAGTCGTACTTTGGAAGTAGAAAATGCCAAAGCTAGACCGAGTCGGTAGCAAATAGGTTGGGATTAGATTTTTTGAAGAAAAACAAATTCGAATAAGACTACAAAAACAACGGGGTCATTTAATGCTGCGAAATAAAAATCCAATTAGAGTGCGAAATTCGGTTGCAGTATAGATAGTCTGAAGCGGTATACCTGAAATAACCAAAAAAAAAAACGTATTCAACCCACAAAGCAAGAGACGGTGCACAGCGAGGAAAATGTTCGTCCGCAATAGTACCACACAACAGGATTTATTTGTGATCCACCATGAGGGGCCATTAAACTATAGTGAACTATCCAGTGCGCTATTGACAGAGTGTGTTGAAAGTTGTTTCACATGTTTGGACTATATTTTTTTTTTTCGCTTTTCGATGACTGTTCAAGCAAGTGCTTCCACGTTTTCCATCACAATGGAACATTGCGTTGTCGGATTGACCGCGTGTACAAACAAATATGTTGGCCACTATAAAGTTGGTCAAACTTTTTACCACCTACACCACACAGCGTTCCAGCCAGGGGGTGGCAAATTCCTGCTGAATACCGTACGAAAAGCTAGGCAATTGAATAATTTATTCAAACACAAACACAATCCCGGCCCATTATCGCGGCGCTCACCTTGTTAACCGCCCGTGGCATGTGAGGGTTGCAGAGAAGGGGTGCGCTTTTCCGGCGGAGGGTATCTCGCTCCCCGCACCACATACACACGAGCCGGGTAACAACAGCAACATGAAACTAATCCGCTCGGCTCGGTGCCCGGTGAAACAGTTCGGGAATTCCTTCGAGGGTCCACTGCCAATCTGTACGATGCGTACGATAAGCTGTTGGACGGTGGCAGGCGAAGGGTGCCCGGGCGGGGGCTAGAGCGATGTTATCACAAAACCAGCAATACCAACCCCCGCCCCACAAGCGCTATCGAAAAGGCAACACCGAAATAAAATATCTAAATGAATAGAAAACAACAATCCCTTCGTGAGGGGAGACAAATGAAACGATTTTCCGGGCTGTTTCGATTGTGTTTTCCCCCATTCCACATCACCTCGCCTCGTGCGCTGTTGCTGCTAGTTGGCTGCGAATGGGTGGATTTTATACAGGTGCAGGCTGGAGTGTTCGGACATTTGGTGCCGGTGGGGGTAGTGGTGCAGCTAGTGTACAGATATCTGGTTGTGTTTTTCCAGAACATTGGTTTGAATTTGTGAGGCAAGCGTCCGTCCTCCCTTAACGTTGGATGAATTTAGGGGATGAGGTTCTTGTTTTGAATTTGTTTCGGCTTTATGAACTAACCCTCTTTTTTTCCTGTCTGTGGAAACAGAGTTAAAATGGGAATCGGAGGGAGTTATGGGAGTCAACGAATGCAAAAACAGGATCCTTATGGAAAGAGAATTGAGTTGTATGTTCACAAGCTCTGTTCGTTTGTCTATTTTCAAATCAAGGCTTTTTATGATTCAGAAATGCTGGTTATATTGTGTCTTTTCCGTTTGTTTCCAATTATAGATCCAATAAATTGATTTTCTCTTATTTGTAGCCTTGCATTATTCAAGGAAAATAATGATTCAAATTCAGTACTCTTTTTCTCAGAATTCTGATATTGTGTATCTATTCTATCATAAGGATACATCTAGTTAGCTTACGCAATGCTGAAAAACACTTAACAGCTGCTATTTCTCCTTCAACTTTCAATTCATTTTATGTGGCGGTTGGAGTACTCCCGTTAGACGCTTTCGCATCACGTTAGTTCATAACAAATTTACTCATCTTCAGCACATTTCACCCCCTTCCCACCAGAAACTCCAGTGACATTTGTTCCGCTTGCCTTGCCGGAACGACATGCTGCCGGGCAGATGGTGGTAAGATTAAACGAGGGAAAATTCGTGCTCAACAAATCACGGGCGCACGCTAAGACTCTTTAGGTTGAACAACTTTCTGGTAGGAAAGGAGGATGATGTTTATTTATATTTTTTCGAGCAAAACAGCTCGCCCGGAAAGTGAGTGATCGGCGAAGGAAGCGATCGGAAGCGGGCGACGCACGGTAAAGACGATTCCCGGGGGTCAGTGAACTGGAAAACATCGTAGGAAATTGACTTTTACCCCGTGTACCGCTGATGGAATGCCGCTTCCGTTGACCCTTTTCGGTGGGAAGCTTTGCTCACGCGCTTACTCCCATCGATATCGGGAACTGGCGAGGGCGGTGACCGTTCGCCGGAGGACGGTGGAATTGAATTAAATCCTCTCAGATTTCTTCGCGCTGCGTTCCGGCGATGAAACATTCACCGACCGGGCGTCCTGGCGGGAGCGAACGGTGGACGGGGAGGAGGGAAAGATTCGTGTCGACCGGAAAATAACTGCGGTAAATTTTGATGACGGGCCAACGCGCTGGAATGCCGTCAAGAAACCGTCAACCGGGGACATCATGCCGGCGGGAGCGAACGAGGCCGGAAACCATCGAGCGTCCGGACGGTCCGATCAAGCGTATCGGTATCTGATTGATTTTCACACGCCACGAGTCGGCATCGAATCGGGACGCGGGCGGCCGAGCGCGGGATGCTGGTTTGGGGTGTCGTTTAATTAAGCTCTAGAGTGACGTTTCCGGCTACCCGATGCCAGCGGTTCAGTAAGTCATCGGCGAAACGAGATCCAAGATTGCGATATGATCGTGCGATGCGAGATATTTAGCCTTCCGAGCGGAACAATCACTGGGAATGGCATGCAAATGCTGTTTGCCAAAGGAAAACAACGGCTCCTTTGCGATTTGCGTGGAATGACACGGAACACGCAATCAGGGTGCGGGCCAAGTGTTTGTGTAGTGCGCTCCAAAGAGCAGAGTTGATGATGAGTTTTCATAGCTTCAAACACCATTTTCCTTCCGACGGATTTTCCGTTTGATTCGATCGTATTGATCAACAGCATTGACATGACAAGCATGAAGTAAAATAAGTGACCCTTTTTTGAATCGCATTGGATTGAACACTAAAAGAACCGTATGTTGTTTGAAACTATACCACTTATAAATGGTCCTATTGCCATCGGTTATGTTTAATTTTAACTTCCAGGAAAAATATACGTCCACTTTATCGATTTTCATTTCCTGTTCATTTCAAAAAGCTTCAAGTACACTTTAATCAATCTCTAATCTTGTTATACCAAATCAAACATTGAAAAGAGAGGAAAAGGTCATCTTTTTCGACCAAGAAATATGTAAAAAATTTCCCCTCCTCGAATATGCTAAACGGATAGCAATCACAAATTCCTTATCGAACGCCCTACGCCGAAAAGCCTAGTCGATAAAATGGTTTCTATTTTGCATTTTGCTTACTGATGCAAACAGAAAAGTGAAGCACAGGACAAAGGATAACACCAGCGTCGCTATTTGTTTGTGATTTTCGAGCTTGCAAGAACCGCTCGTTTTTTCTAGGAAATAAATAAACATACTCTTTCTCCGGATCTATTCTAACGTTCCACACAGCGGCGTAACTGCAACAAAATAAACAACCTGTTTCAACAAAAGCGGAAACATCTACGCCCGTTCCTGCTCGTGCCCTCGATATGCCCTCGCTGTGGTTATTTTCCTAGTAATGTGCTTTTTTGTATCTTTGTTTTTTCTTCACTGTTTGCTGGAAATATAAACGGGGTTTTTGTTCCATGCTATTGTTCCGTTGTAGGAACGGTTTGTGAATAAAGGCAGGACAGCACAGAGGAGGCAACGATGTTATCAATCAGACCAGTTTTCCTATTCGCTGCTGGGGAAACACCTGAAGAGTCGAACCCCTCGCTTCCGGCACCATAACTGGCCTCGTCCATTTCAGGGTTGCGACATCGGAAAAAGAAAATCAGGAACCCCCTTCTGCGGCCCCGGTATTACATATGTCGAAGATAAGAGCTCGGAGCAGACTGCTCCAGCTGAGCGACAACAACACGGTACGCGAACGTCTAGCCAAGCACGCTCACCCCGGGCCCGGTGGGATGGCCCCAACGGTTTCCAATTTTGTGCTCGGTGGCGAGGAAAAGGAAAACCCGCCTTTCCGCCCTCGTGTTCACATTCGGCAAAATGTTGGATGCCGTGCGGAGAACGTATTCGTTTCGATTCGAACGAAAATAGGACGAAAAGTTGCAAATGTTCAAGAATAAAATACACATACACGTCCACCTCCTTCGCCGCCCGTTTCGGCCGCGCCTTGAGTTGGAGATGGGTTTGTTGTGCTTCCGAAGCCGATCGAGCAGCGAACGGAGAAAAAAAAAACAAGATGTAACGCCATCAATGGGTTTCTTTTGGGAAACTCTACCGCACTTCGAGGGGTTTCTTAGGGGAAATGGGACGACGAGAGGGAATGGGTTATTCCAATTTAAGTCCCTCTTTCGGACAACAAAAAGACGCGGAAGGAACAACACTCCGGAAACGGGAACGCATGGTAAAGATGGCCCCAAAATATTCCGGTGGTCGCTATCAAATAGGGTTTTCGAGATTCGTTTTTCCGGCATCGGGGGTGGCAAAATCTGGGTTGTCCCCCTCCCGAACCGAGCGTGTGCCGAAGCATTGCAAACGAATGGTGTTTGAGCATGCATACGCCAGCGTAAAATTCGTAATCCACATTCCACTCGCTGGCATATTTTCTTTCACTTCTTCTGCTTCGGTTCTTTGCAGTGCAGAGCAAAACGGTGGAGGTTAGAATTGCAAAGGTTAAGAGATTCATGACGCTCCAGAGCTTATCGGCCATTGTCTGGGGGGGGGGGGTCAGAAAATTCGAGCTAGTTGCGAAAACGGGCCACCCACTCGACGAGGGCGAAATAGTGTGCACAATAAAATATTACTTAAATCGAACGATATGCTTATGCATTTCCACGGCACCAATGGAATGTCGTTAGCCGTGAGAGGGAGAGACGGAGAGTAGGGGAAGGGGAGCGATACATGGGAGTTACGAACCACCATCACCATTAGCAATTGGATGCAAGGGCCATCGGTCGAGATCGTGGTGCAATTTGCAAGGCAGATCGGAATAATCCCACCGTTTTCTTTTTTAAGGAGAATGTCACGGATTATCGGTGAAATGTTGATTATGAGAATGGGAGTCCTTATGGTGGAGTGGCTAAAATGGAAAAAGCTTAGGCGGGCGATAAGAAGCTTATAATTCGGATCCACCAGCTGAAAGAGTGACCTTTCGAGTAACGTTGATCCCGGGCCATTAAAATAGTTGTAGTGTAGACGGCTGAGCTTAACGATTATATGCAAACGATACAATCATTTTATCTGTCTCGAATGACTCGGAAGTATGAGAATGTGAAATTTTAGTAGCGCGAGTTAAAATAAAAGGTTAAATGGCATACAGTGGTTTAGCTTTCATTTGATAATTCTGGAAAATATTGCTCCAACAAAGTAAGATGAGTGAAAAATTGCAAAAAGAAAGAGTTGAAAAATCACAAAATTTTGAAAACACTTTTAGTCCTTGCAATATTTTAATTTAAAAAAAGCAGAATAAGATAAAGGAGGACAGTTTTCATGAAATAAGAATAAAATGACACACATGTTTTGTAAACTTCACGAAGTATTTGAGAAACATTTTTACCCAATGTTGGCAGTTTAAGACAAAATGAAAAAAGTATTTAATTACGTTAAACTAAGGGAGTTTTGAAGTCTACAAAAGAAAATCAGCAAAGAAGAATGAAGAAAAATGAATCTCGAAAATTTTTCAAAGTTGTAAACATTTCACAATATGATCATTTGATTAGTCTGAATAATTTACCTGTCTTCGAGTAGATGAAGTTGGCCCGCTGCACGTGCCGGGTGATGGACTCGATGCTCGCCTCGTCCGAGCCCAGCTTCTGGAAGAAGGTATGATCCGCCTGCAGATACAACATACACGTGCTCTTCCGATCGTACAGCGAGTTGGCCAGCGACTTTTGCTGCTGCTGCTGCTGCTGCTGCTGTTGCTGCTGATGGTGATGGTGGTGATGGTCGTGCAGATCGTTCCGCACGTTCAGGTTGATGTTGCCGTTCACCATCACGTCCGGGTGGTCGCTGACGGGGACGTTCTTGCGCGTCGATCCGTTCTTGGTGATGATCTCGACGTAGTGGTCCTTGTTGTGGCTCGTGCCGGTCGTGTTGACCGGGCGCGTCCACGGCGTCTGCTCACTTCCGGCCCCAGCACCGCCGCCACCTCCCGCCACCATTCCGCCGCCGGTGATGATGGTGCTTCCGCTGCCGTGCGGATTGTACACGTTGTACAGCAGGAAGTGATTCTTGCGATTGTTTATCGTCGGCGTCGGGGCCCGGATCGGTGGCCCGTTCCCACCCGTCCCGCCGATGATGCCCCGGTTGATCGTCCGGTTGATGGTGGGCCGGGTCGGTGGGGACGCCACTCCCTCGCCCGGTTGTTGCGTCTTGCCGTTGCTGCGCACTATCGTGTAGTCATTGTTGTACGGCACTTCCAGGTCCAGCGGCAGCGAAGGGTTTCTGCTTTCCTGCACCTGTGGGGGAGAGGGGAAAGAGGACATAAAGGGATCTAATTAGAATGTGCTTGCTTCAACAACTTTAACGAGCTCGAAACGTTGCTCACATTGCAATGCCGGACAAGGAACAAGGTTCCCCGAGCCGATGCCGGGCTCATCGTTAAGGGATTTTCTCGAAAATAGTTTCCCAGCACGGGCTTAGAAATTCCGTCCGGAACGAGCCGGGAGACTGGAGTGGTTCGGTTCCGGTCAACGCTTCCGAACCAACATAAATCCCTCGACCAATTCATTCGGATGGGAAGCCAGGGGGATGGGCCAAGGGGGGGTGGAAGAGTGATGATTTTCAAGCATGCCAATTAATTAACACAATTATAGAACCTTCTTAGCCTGGCCGGACACATCCGGTGCCGTGTTAACGAGCCACCTTGCTGGGTTCCTTGCTGTATGTGTGTATGTCCGTGCACATGGGGAGGAAAACAACATTTCTGCCCCATGGGGAACCACACAAAAGAATCTCTATTTATGTAACGTGCGTGACGGGGGCAAGTTATTCTTTGCGCCAACAACGGGCTGCTGGTGGTGCTGGAAAAATTAGCACGCAGCTCGGATCTTCGTTGTTGGACCTCTCCTGGGGGAAAAGGAAGGAACTTTTTTTACTCCGCATCATTCGAACACTGGACCACATTACATTTATAGATGTAATGAATCGTTCCAGGTTTAAAATACGTTACCAAGCGGGAGGTAAAACCCAGATGCTTCCATTCGTCTTGGGTACACTTTAGCTCAGGGACTCATTAATGGACCTCCGGAATGGATGGAATGGGTAGGCAAGTACCGGTCACTGCGCGTTGCCTGCCGAAGTGAAGTAATGGTCCCGTTCCGCTAGGAAAACGTGAACCCAGATCGAGGGATAAGGAGGGCAAGATCTTGCTGGTGCTCTTAAGGAAACGGAACCGTCCCTTGCTGATCGTGGAACGGCGTGCTCCTTAGGTGAAGTAATGCAATCTGGCCGTTCGAGTGGCAACCGTTCGGGCCACTCAGCAAACACACAGCTGCCCCTACACTCCCCCCACACCGTCCTCCCGGGTCTCTAACCCCTTTGGGAGAATTGAGTCATTGAAATGTAAATACGCTTTCCACTTCCGGTTGAATCTTTTCCAGCAACCTCACAATGGTATCGAACCCGGCGTGCCATCCGAGGGATAGCAAGTCCTTATTTTCCTGCTTCACCACTCACTCCTACCCTCCCCCCACCCACCTCATTCTTAGAGAAAACGCTAGGCTGGGGCAGGAAAATGGCAAAAGAGGTGCATCTTTGTGTCAATAGCTCGGCCCGTCGTTCGATGTCGTCGTTTGCAGAATTCGATTTGACATTCATTTCAACCCCCGTTCCCCCGGGGGAGGGTGAGGCGAGCGGCAATCGTTCCCTTCGGATCGGGAACGTTCCACTGCACAATCCGTCCGACGTGAAGGTGGAAGTTGGGTGGCAAAGAAAAGAATTCGCCCCTTTCTTTTTTCCCTTTTTTTGGTCCTTTTCGCTTTTCGAACGAGCGGAACGATTCGAACGCGGAGGGGAGGGAAACGCCGGAGCGCCGGAACTCACAAATGCCATCGAAGCGTAAGCTTTGTAAATAACTAAAAGGCTAAAAGCTTTCCGGTTGCGCTCCGGGCGACCTTTTAGCGCGCGCCCGGATCGAAAATGGTCGGCGGTGGGAATTACGTGTGGTCCGCGTGCTGATTGGAGTGCGCCCCGCACAGGGGTGCTGAGAGGAGGGTTGGGAGAAGGCGCCCGGAGGCGAGGCCATTTGCTCGAGTTCCAGAAATACCAATGGCGGCAAGGACTCCAAGACGGAGAAGACTTTCTGCTAAACTAACATTTAAAAGATGAAAATTTCTCAAGTAAAAGAAACGTCTTCGTTACGAAAGAAAAAAGGGCGATGAATGGGGAGGATGGGCGGAACGCACATGTTGCAGACGAGGCACGTTCTCGCTACCGACGTTCCCAACGGCTCTAGGCAACGGATTTCTTCTACTGCAAAAGCAATCGTTTCGAAAATCACTCATTCGTTTGCGTCGTCGTTCGCTCGGTTCGTTCGTTCCATCCATGCTAGGAATCCCCGTCCACTAGAACTAATCCTAGAACCGCGGGGTGGTGGAACGGCTCGGGAGGTTTCGGGTTGAGCCTCCGGGTTACATTCGGTATTTTGCTGGAGCTGGGACTTCAAACGAAATCGATCAACCCTTTTGCCGGAGCATGTTTGCATGTGCTTGAGGCGATTGGGAAGTGCTTAAGAATGGGTTCTCGAGAGCTCGCTGGAGCGAACAAACGGCACCATACCGGAGCCGGAATCGACCGAGGATCCGGCATTTATTGGGAACCACAATCGCGCTCGGATGTGGAGTATGTGGGGGTTGTGTGCAGAAAAAGAAAGAAAAAGAGAAAGTGAGATAGAAAAAGTGCACTCAAAACATTGCAGATACACATTCCGTCCGCTGATGGCAAGATCGGCAGATCAAAGGACACCGAGCGAATGTGGAACATGACTAATGCGGTAAAAGGGTCGTAAGTGGAACGGTTTGTGATCGATTTTCCTCCCGTTACATGGGAAGCAAGTATTCACATTCAAAGTAGGAAATAATCGGAAAATCTCTCACTGGTGACGTACTTAACAAATCAATAATAACAAACAAACCAACAATACGGCAACGCCCGTCATACGATAATAAATAAATAAATTTGATTGAAAGGTAACGGTAAAGGTAAATTTCAATTAAAAACAATATTGGTTTTAAGTATCTTTTAATGAAAAAATAAACTATTTTAAGAGCCAATTAAAAAATAAGGGGGTGCCCATGGCGCAGCGGTAGCGCGAGGAAACACCACACCACAGGTGTGGGATCGAATCTCGAGTCTGGCACCCTCCGGTATTACGAACGGCTGACCACCGTTCTATAATATACCGTCTTTCGGTCACACAAACTCTCTTCGGAGAGAGGCCTTGTCCCACTAGGAGATGTCGTGCCACTTAAAAAAAAAAAAAAAAATTAAAAAATAATTGTTTTTTTCTATACCTCAATTCTTCCTATACCTTGAAATCACAAGCAAAACGTCCTCGAGAGATTTTATAGATTTACTACGGTCGCCTTGTTGTGCGATTTCCTTGAAAAGAGAAATCGACTCTCTCGAGGAAAGCGATACAGGAATCTTATATGAAAATAGACCTTTGAGCTGCATAACGCCTTTCAAAATATTGTACCGTTGTAGATGACAGTTAACGTAAATGTGAGCATATTGAAGGTGAATTTACATTAAATCAGTATTTTAGGAACCTCAACTTTGAGTCTATTTTATAAACTCTTTTATCCCCTTCACTCAGAGGCGGATCAATCTCTCCAGACATTTCCATTATTCTAATGTCCGGCCAAAGTTGGACTTATATCTTTTATTATTTTAAGTTGGACTTATAATTACTTGTGAAATAACAAGAGAAGAGTATTAACAAATGCTATAGTTTGACCTGCTTTATTGTTTAATAATTTCCTTTTCCACTATTTACAGGTTGTTGTATATGTAGCTTTACAAATTTCTTTACATTCAACAAAGCAATGTAGATAAGTTAAAAAAATTCCCTACAATCAGAATCTTGCGGTTTATTATGACTTACTTATTTTTTTGGCTTTACTTTTCCAATAAATTTCTCAGTCTCATTTCATTTTGTTCTACTTCTTTTAACAAATTGAAATCTATTTGTTACATCTATCTACTGTTAAAAGAGGATCCTTTTTATTAAGATTAAATATCTACCATGTAATAATTAATATAAATCGCTCTCCTGTTATTGATTTGAACATTGATTAGGAAAACAAATAACATGAGTGACAAAACACACTTTTGCCTGTGAATCGCAGGCAGTTCAAAGGAAAAGATTAGACCGAAATAAGAATTTAAAGTGGAAAAATAAAAATGATAAAGTGGTATCAAAAGTATACCAAAAATCTAACTAGAAAAAATATGTTTGATATCGCTCGCTGTCCATATCTAAAAGTGTAAAAAAGTAAATAAATTAAAGAATAGAACCATGTAGCTAACAAAAACTTGAGTATTGACCGCCAGTAAACATTTAAGTTTTATCAGATTTTGAAAGGAAGGAAGGAAGATAACAATAACAATAACGCCGCGAGCAAGGAAACTCTACCAATGGAACCTCGAGTTTCCCGGCAAAAGCCATAATAAGATTCCAGGAAAATTTGTTCTGACTCTGACCGTCCACACTGTCAGAAAACCAAGCTAGACCTGAAATCCTGCACCAAAATCCACTCGGTATCGATAATGAACCTTTTGTTCACGACTATCCGCGCAAATTGCAGCCTTTGTCGTGCGCGCGGCGCGACTAATAAGTTCTCCTGTGAAAACGCCAAACTAAAACGAAAAGGCTCATTCAGCAGGAAACTCCAATCATCTGAATATGCTGACAAATGGAACAAATGTGCCGACGCCACCGCCCTGGCCATTTGGTGATCGGCACGTTACCGGTTGGACAATATTAACCGGTGGTGAAGTTCAAGGCCGTGCTAACCCCAAAGGCGAAGGCGACAAATGAATGGTGGACAAATGTGAATGGATATTCGTGTCATGTTTCCGGCGCTGATCTCCCACGGATTAGTAATCCGCCGGCGCCGGTTGCGATATGGTCAGCCACCCCACCGAAGGTGCTGGTGGTGGTGAGACCCTTTTCGTCGGATGACTTCACACCTCCGCGTGCTCGGCTGCACCCGAGGAGTGGTGTTATGCTTAATGAAATGCACACCGCGGCACGTACACCGTTGGTCACCCAGCTTCCCGCTCCGGCTCCCGGGGTTGCCCGAGTTCCGAACTTTCCAATGACGAACTGGCGCGGTCGCACTTTTTGTTTAACCTTTTTTTCTGTTTTTGGGACCCAACTTTGGTGAAGCGGCAAAGACGACACTAATCCCACGCCGGTCCGGATCGCCGGAAAGGATGCCGTGACGCACGCGGGAAAGACAATTTGCCCACGTGTCGTTTTACGGTGCCGTCGTAAAAGTTTGACGCTCTCAGGTGCGAAACGGCACCGGGTTGCGGTTCCGAAAGGGGTTCGGCCGTGTTCGGCGTGCCGGGCCCGATGTTTTCCATCCCTTTTCCGATGGCGCGTTTTGTTGCTTGTCCCCAAACTTTGCCCGCAAAAACCCACCAAACACCGCGTCCGGGGTTTCCGGCCGCCGAAAGCAACCTTTTACTCGTTGGAATCGTTGGAAAGTAATTATGTAACGTCAACCAAAAGTTTGCGCACGTCGTTCGTCCCTTCGTCAAGGCGTTGGACGTGGACGGAAGGTGTGCACTACAGCTTTCGTGACCACCGCCTGCGTCCCCCCCTCGCCCACAGGGACGGTGGTCGATGTTGTGGTGAATATTTGAGGGACAACTTCCAGTCGGACGGATCGTTTTATGGCGTGAAATTTTGCCCACGCGTGAATATGCTGATTCGCTACCCCTCTCTCCCTCTTCCTCGCAGCAGTGTCACTTACCAGTTCCTCCTCGAGCCAACGTTTCCGGCGCGCCTTGCGTGTCGTCGTCCGCCCTCCGTCGTCGTCGTCAGACTTTTGATTGAATTGAATCCTAGCGCTAGACTGGTTTTTTACTAAATTTAACACACGCCCGCCGGAAGTGGCACCCGTCCGAGGGTCGCCGCTACTGCTACTCGCGCCAGTTTCCTCCGCTGAACTGCCACCTTCATGGTGGTGGTGGTGATGGTGGTTCTGGTGTATCTTAACGTCGCTGAGTTTGTAGATCACAGTATGGACACCGTGCCGGCGCTCCAGTTCCGGCGAGTACCGGGCGGCCGGTTCGATATAATATTGCTCTAGGTTCGTGACAACCGTACCGTCGAACAGGTTGTCGCTGGTCAGCACCCCATGGACGTGCGAGTGCTCATCGCCTGCAAACGAGAAGGGAAACCCCGTGAGGGAAGGAAAGCGTTAGCGATGGTGAAGAAATGGATTAAATTTGGTATCATCAAAAACCCATACGTCACGCTGCGGCATAAGTCGATCAAGCTGGTGCGTTTTAGCTTGGTCTATACATCATTATCCTAAGTCCTACCTAAAGCTCGCATGTATCATCGTTTGCATGCCCGGGCGGCTCTAATACACCGTTGAAACCAAAAGGCAACAGCGATAGAATGAACTCTGGCTTCATTAAACACGCCTTGCCCAAACATTCTGCCAGTTCACGGTCCCCAGATGGGCGCGCACCGACCTTGATTTACCGCGCCATCATTGGGTTGGAGCGGATGTTCCGCTTCCCGTTCGGCCGCAACAGCTACACATGCACCGTTCGCTCGCTCGCCGGGCGCGTATCCTTTGCCGGCTTCATAAATAATCATCCACCAAACCCGATCGTCGTATGCATATTTCGGTCACTATGGCCTACTACTACAAGAAAAAATAAATAAAGGGGTTTTTTTCACCCCTTACGAACAAATCCCACCCTCGGTCGCTCGGTTTAGGTCGGCTGACATGGTGAGACACACACAACCGCGGTTCGTGCTGGGTCCGTTTTGCTCAATCAATTCTTTTGAACTCGTCACGGATGTTGCAAGTCTGCCCGGCAGATACCCAAGCCCCAAAACACGGAAAATATTGAGAACCAGTTGGACAGCGTAAATAAGTGAAAAGGAAAAATGAATGGAAAAGGTACTTACACACACACACGTACACATAAACCTTGATTCGGTATCGCATTCGCATATCATAACCCGAAACCGGCAAGAAAGTAGACGGAAAATTAGCATTCCGGTGTGGAATGGAACTGGAAAAGAAAGCCTTGACAATGAAATACACTCTCCCCACCTAAATGCTCTCCACCTCTTCTTCCTCCCCCTGGCCAACGGTGATAAAAGGATGAAGCCTTTTCACTTCTAGGCCGATAGGAGGAATGGGAACGGTTGCATATGCCATCGGAAAGGATTGGGCTCCAACACGAATGGCAACGAGTAGGATAATACAAATAATAAAAAAAAACTCCAAGGGAAGAGGGGCATGATCCGACATTGGTTCGAAAGTTTATGCTGCCGGGAAGGGGATTATCGTGCAAAGGATTATTGAACGCGGGATTGGGCGTGTGCGTGGGGTGGCGCCACTGGGAGAAGCGGACAAGCGGTCATCAATTGATTTGTCGAAAAGACATGACAAAAATCCCTCATGCGTATGCATACACACACACACATACACGAGCGTACCCTCATATCGACTCGAAGAACGAGGCCGGTATGGTGACATTGTTGAACAAACTCCGCCTCGCATCGAACATAAAGAACCCGAAGCGCTGATCCTGTAATCCCCATTTCGCTACAATGTACGTACGCAGCACACACACACACACACATACACTCGTGTCGCCGTACGGTTAAGCCGCTTACGATGGTTAAACGGTACGGTCGGTTCCGTCGAATGCCCGATGGAGCGTCCCGGCGTTCGCAAACCGACTCGCACGCAAATCCGGCTGTCAGGATGTAGCGAGCGATGGACACGATTGATGATTCGCGCTCGCCCGAGGGTCATTCCTCGTTTTCGTGCGTTGGAGGTAGGACGCGGCGCAGCAAAATGATAGATGACCGAAAGCGAGGAAATTCCGGTCAGAAAAGTCCCCTCTCCAGGGGTCGACAACTGTCGCTTTGTGAAGGGGGAGAAAAAAGGGTTAAAGGAGCGGCACGATTTGGAGTTCGTGCTAAAAAGGCTTCTTGTCACAAGATGATGTGATCACGCATGAAAAAGTTAAAGAGTTCTATCAGAGTTCTAAATTTTAAATTAGCATAACACACTTCTCTAGCAAAGAAACCGAAGAATCCCGATTGCAAACCACTGCCCGCATCGCGTGTTCATCCATCGGGGGATGTGTTTGCATTCGTAAATCAGGGAAATTCTTACGGGACGGTGGTGAAATTTATTTGACACACAGCGTACGGTGTGTGACAGCGTGTTTCGAGCTCGACCTAGTGGACAGGACATTTCGCTGTTCCAAGAACCGCGTAGCACGTTTGCATACTGAGTGCTCTCGTACGTTCATGTTGGGCGCTGATTTAATGTCGGTGATAATTGATGACTGAATCCAAGACGAGAAGCACTGAACGTCTGTTTTGATTAGTAGTCAACACAGTAGCACTTTGTTCACGATGAAATGCTGATTTGGTAGGTAAAAAGGTGTACTGTATTGTAGGTCAGTTCAACGTTGCCCTGCAATGCCTTGTGGCAGTTGTGAGGAGTTTGAAAGAGTTAAAAGTCCTCAAGAATTTATTCAATGAGATCCTCTAAAACATTTTGATGGAAACTTCAACTGATTGGATAAACAAATTTGTGTAAAATAATACCTCATTCTAATCATTGTTTTATTGTTTTTAATACAAAGTTGGACAATTAACACGTTAACTGCAATGGCTATAATTTTTGATAACCAGCTTTTCTTAGTTTATGTGTATGCCCCCCAAACAGTTTATGCCCCCTAAATGAATGGAAATGTAGCTTAAAAACTATAGCAATATTTAAAACTAATTCGTTGGGACGTTTAGTCTTTGCTTGATCTTTGAATACCGGCGGTTTGATTATTTTGTAAACAAATTTTATCAAAAAAGATTGTACTCAGAAAAAGGTGCTGAAAACTCTAAAAAATGTCGATAAAATTTTTTTATAACATATGTTAAACCGATGGTTTTCCAAGACCAAGCATAGACTTGGCTTCCCAAATAACTTATTTTTAACATTACTATAGTTCTTTTTAGAACTAGTTGGTGCTGTCACCTACTTTTGTGTGGCAATTAACGTGTTAAACCATCGTTCTATCGTAAGCACTCACTACAGAGTAGTTTTAATATTTAAACCTTCTCACAGTGCGTTCCCCTAAAAATATTAACAGCTGTCTATCAAACCACGGAATCTCTCCGAGTTGGTGCCGCTTCGAAGGTACCATCTGTAACATTAAAGCTGCTTTCGAGCCTCCCAATCACAAACCCTTAAAGCCGCTACTCATACCGCCAGACCAGCCGCCGACCGTGGTTCACCTCCCCGGAACGCGCCAGGCTCGAAGCTCAATTTATTCGAATTGGATTTCCACGCAAAAACCACGCACAAGTTTGAAGTTGCTAAATCTTTCTTTGTCTTTTGCGGCTGTGTGCATGAAAGCGCCAGCGAACATGTGTGTGCGTGTGTGTGTTAGGGGATGAATCCTCCCGAGGCTTCCAGCACAAGGACGATGAACAGACTTCCTAACTTCAAATGGAAACCACCGCCAGAACCACCCAGGCTAGCAGAGGGGGAGCGTCGGAAAAGGGGCGATCCGGCACGGGCAGGGTGCGGCAGGAAAATCCAAAGGGTCGGGCAAGGCACCCACATGAATCACACACTGTCCATATACCGCACGCACCGACACTCGAGCGTACGAAATCCGCCTCAAAAGCCATCGAAAGTTCAAGTGGCTTCCATCGGAATGGGTTTCCCACACCCCCGGGCCGGCGCACCAACAACTCGGAATGGATGAGTTATGGGTGCGATGTGAGGGGCGAAACTTCGGCGATGCGGTTTGACGGCGAGGGGACGGGGAAGAAAAACTGATAAAAAATAGGAACCGAAGCTTTGCACATACTATCCTTAAGCAAACACTTCACGTGAGCGAAAGTCGAATCCGGTTCGAAAGGAATATTAATAGACAGAGTGAGCAGAAATGCTACATTTTCGCGTGAGGGTACCATTGCACACACACACTAAGAATGGGTAGCCACTGGTAGCGTTGGGCGCAACGGAACACCCTGAAACGACCCCCCCAAAACAAAGCGTGTGACTTACAGGAAACGACGTCATTACGATTCCTCGCTCGGGAGTTGTGTGCGGGAGTTTTCCGAGCAACCTCAAGCCGGCAACTTTCGCCACCAAAAGCCAAACATTCATTTCCCGTGCTTCAACCGCGGCGCCGCATTGAATTATTGACATGACGACTACTACACTTCGGCCGACTACTACTACTACTACTTTCGGTGCGCGCTTCGCTACTTCTTCCACTCGTTTTCCACCGACGCCACCGTCGTGTTTGAGGTCTGCGCTTTCAATGAAGAACGTCGGCGAGCGTGCACATGGCGACGGGGTTAACTTTTCCCGCGACGACGAAAACACCCGGAAAAGACGGCGTCGAAAAAAGGGCATACATTTTAATGATATTTGATTTAGCTACCCGTGCGAACCGAGGTGCCACCATTACCAGAAGCGAAGAGATTTATTTGTATCCATGACACACACACACACACACAAACACTCGCACAAGGGTACCCTGCGGGTTTTTCTTTCTCGGAAAAGGGTATAAAAAGTGTTGCCAGATGGTTTTCATTAATTTTCCACGCTCTGCCGAATGCTAATAAATATTTCCCAACGCTCCCGGTTATCCAATCCAGTGACGACTTTTTGCTGCCACCTCTTTGGTTTTGGGTTTTTCCATACCGCCCCCTCCACCCCGGGAGGGGGCCGGAGTACGAAACGACGGGCCGAGATGGATGCTTTCGGAGTACGAGACGAGGATAAATGTTTGTACCATCCCGGGCGCGCCGGGGCATCCTATGCAAATCAATCAGCTCAGTGCGGTGTATGCAGAATGTAAAGAAAACGGGGAAAAACAAAGTCACGCACCGGGTTTCCATCCCGCGCGTTCCCGATACGGTTTTACGGTTTCAGCTCGCGTAAGTCACCGGCGTATCAGGTGTATAACAATCGTGCACACATGCCAGCGCCACTATTGACAGTGTAGCGAAAAGGAAAACATAAACATTACCACACGCCAGGATGAACCATTCCGTTCCTCTCGTACCTTTTCCCTCCCTTTGCCCCTCGAAAACAGTTGAGAACAATTTATTTATGTCTGCATCCCACGTGTTGTTCGTTTGCGACGGTGCATCCGTTTGCATCGACCCCCCAACATGCACCTGTCTGTGCGCGTGTTTTATATGTGTGTTTTTTCTCGCGTGCATTTTTATTTGAGTTTTTTATTTTCGATGGCAGGCCCCCCCTCTCATTTCCTATTTGCATATGTCATGTTATTAATTGGTTATTGTAACAATCGCTGGCACCCGAACACGGGTGAGTTTAATTGAATTTTCCACATAATGAATGAACTTTGGCGAGGTCGCGTCACCCGCTGGGGAAAGGGGGCAAGTAGTGATTGACTTCTGGTCCACTTTGGGCTGCGTTCGAGTGCATATGTTTGCAGTTGACGTTTTATTTCATTTTTTTATCAAAGCTCAGTTTTTACTTGTTGTGTGTAAATTCCCGCAATGTTTTTATAAAATTGAAACGCTGATGTAGGGTTTTTAAATGTTTGAATTTTGTACTATTTTTTTAAATAGTAACCACGTTATCTGAATGAGAAAAAAGGAGCACATAAAGCGAACGTTTTTGTTTATTTCAAGCTCACGATTACGTCTCTCAGGATAAACTGCAAAATGAAATGTTTTTCCTGTGAGGTCCACCATTTATATTTACCATCAGGAGATAGCGAAAAACAAAAAACTGCCACCGAGCAGCGCAAAGAAATATAAACTAACCGAAGTGCTTGTTCCCCAGCAAAAATATCCTTTTAATTTAATTAAGGGCTCTAGATGAGCTAGCGAGATTCCCCTGCGCTCGTCAAACGACATTTGCCAGCGGTTGCCGGTAACGCCACGTGTGAGCGTTGGGATTTTCTGCGTTTTTTTCCCCCTTCCTCTCAGTGTAAAGATATTTCACTCCATTTTATGCATTGTTCCATACGAACATGGGGCGAGGAAAAAAAAACACAGTGCCCACGAATGGTCATAAATGTATGCTGCTCAGCGGTAGCGGCAAACGGAAACTGCAGCGGGAAGGTCGGTGGTTACTACCAGCCAGAAAAAGCAATATATTGCCCCAGTTTACATCAACTGCGCGTGGGTTTTCCGACCGGGCGGCTGCGGTTCGGGGGTTCGGTGTTCCGGTGCCGTTAATTACCGTGCCATATTTTACGACATTTTTTTATGTGTAAAACAGCGACACCCAGCTTGGACGGTGCAGCCGGGCGGAAGGGACCTGCGGGGTCCCCGAGAGCGAATTTTAAAGATGAAGCCAACAAAAAACTTCTCGCCCGCGTCGGAACACATGGCACCGTCGAGCAGGGAAGCAAGTTTTTAGTAAACTTTACTTCTCTTTTTTTTATTATTATGGAAAACCACAAGCTCGTTTTCCCGGTTCGCTTTCTTCCGGCCCGCAACGGCCGGGCTTTGTGGAAGTGAGGGAGTTTTGCCGGTGAAGAGACGATTTACCAACTTCTACACCGACCGCGGTCTTGAAAGAGGTGTCACAGCAATCGAAGCTTCGTGCTCGAAGACGTACGAGACGTGGAGTGAAGATGAGTTGTGGCCCGGTGTGGTGGTGGGAGGGGAGAAGAGAAGTTTCCTTCCCGCCCGATCTGAAAATGATGATAAAATTTATCACCCAACGCGCGGCCACCACCAGGCCGGGCGAATTTGACACACGCGGCGCCAGAGAGATGTTTCACTGCAGACGTGCATGTGTGTGTGTGTGTGTGTGTGTGGGTGAGGCAAGATAAATTTTATCCGACAACTCCCGAGAATGGATGTCCTTGCTTGGGCTGGCCGCAAGAGCGTCCGCTAAGCGAAGCGAGCATCTTCGTCGACGCGGAAGGATGAACTTTTGGGCCAGGATTATCGTTTGGGAAAATGGATTTGGGCGATGGGCGGAACGTGGTGGTGGTGGTGTGCTCCTTCCACAGCGCCTCCCGATTGTAAAACAAAGCGAACCGCCGCGCTCCGTTCCAGGAGAAACACCTTCGTATGGCCCGGCGTGGGACATAAAACTCGCAAGAATTTATCGATAGTAATAATGGCACCCCTCGATTCCACCCCGCGCCACCAGAGGGCGTCCCGGGCGGTGGTTGGATGCACGGGGGTTTTTCGAGTGTCATCGCGGCTAAAACACCGTTACGCTGTCAATAGTTGGACCCGAGCCTTTGCCTCCTTTCTTTTATCGCCCTCGACGAATCATCCGGCATTTGTGTTTATTTCCGACGTCGGATGCGATTCCACCGAGGGTTTCCGTCGGCCCCCGTTTTATGGTGACATAATTTCCCATATAATAGTGTCACCATTACCGCATTAGTGTCGACGGCCACGTTGGCGTGGCGTTGGGAGGCTGCGAAAAGGAAACTAAGTAGCAATGCCATCACTTTCCCGGCGTACGAATGCAGCACATCCCAGCGGGAAATGTGCGGGAAAATTTGGCCCAGAAGTTTCTTTTATTGCGTGCTCCGCCCGGGGAAACCTTTTATGAGCGAGTGGCGTGATAAAATATGCTTCTTGTTTTACAGTTGACCCACCCGGAAGCATAAGTAAAAGTCAGCGCCGGTCTTTCCTCCGACTCCCTCTCTCGAGTGCCGTCAAAGTTCTGGCAAATGTTTTCGCCGGCGAGTTTTGAAACAAATTTCCCTCCAGAGAGCGGCCTACACTCCCCCGGCGCACCCCGGAGATTAATGCCAACGGTATAATATGTTTTGTGGTGTGGAATGAAAAGTGAAAAATTGGACTAATATTTCTCCAGCCCCAAACGTTGATGATGATTGACTCGTGAAAAGTGTCCCACCCTCCCGTGGGAGGGTGGAGGGTTTGCTCTTTCTTCGAAGATGAGCCTGTGCGAGCATTCCGGCGTTCGGGTTTGGAATTCTTTTGTTTATTTCCCGGAAAATAACCAAAATCGACCCAAACGAGCCGCTGCCTGCTAACAATCCTTTACCGAGGGCGAGTGGAAAATTCTGCCCAAAACGCTATATTTGGCCGGTGGAATTTCCGGTTTTGCGAAACTGTCAATTTCCCTAGGATTGATCCACCTTTTCCCAGAGCCCGATGCCGTTCATTCTTTGAAAGCACATTCTTTATGTCAAAAAAATGTTCGCTCTCGAAGCGAAGAACTTCCATTAAATGTTTGTCTTTCCGCTTTCGATCATTTTCCATTCAAGCGAGCTTTTGCTTGGCAGCAGGAAAATAAGAGGGAAAAACTAAGCGAATCTTATTTCGAACCACCTTTCGAGGCCACCTTTTTACCAATCTGCCATCAACTAACGAACAGGGTGGGGGGAGTGACGAGGGAGGCGAGTTTTCCCAACGTAAGGAACGAAGTTTTGAGCTTCGGTAAGTATTCCTCTTAACGTCATTCATCGTGTCGGGCGGGGAAAAAAAAACGATGGGGAGCCGAAGTAACCTTCCGCTACCTGCTTTTCGTAGAACTTTCGAAGATGGAGATGGAGAAAAAAGAAACATGAATCATCAATCCATCCATCCTTCAAAACCACGGCCAAACCTTCGGGGCACCAAGCACGAGCGAAACGGCTTCTGCCTTCTTCGGCTCGCTTTCTGGCGTTAGCAGCTTTCAGAAAACTGTCATCGTGTTGTTGTGAGCGGACGCGGGAAAACTTGCTTCCGAGCGGAGTTTTCGCCGGCGGCGGCGGGCGACTCGGGAAAAGGGTGTGCCGGAAATGGAATCTTTCGTGCCTCTTGTGATTTTACAACAGAAGTCCTTTCGCTTACCCTTTGTGTTGAGCTTCGGCGGACGAGGACGTTGTGTCTGTGTGTGTGTGTGTGTGTGTGTGTGTGTGTGTGTGTGGTGGCAAAGAAAAGGTAGATACAAACGAACAACATTCCTTGAATAATCTTTCCTGAGCAGTCTTTTTTGCCTTCCATCTCGGCGTGGAAAGCAGCGGTCACAATATTGTACGAAAGGACACGGCATAACAAAGGAAGGTGTGTTGCTCCTGGCAGGGTTCAGGTTCACTTCAACGCGGGCTGGAGCATACCTCTTAAAGCTTGGCCAAGGAAGGAGCCGTAAAACAGCAAACTTAGATCGGTAAATCTTACCCCTCAGCGGCAGAATCCATCCTCGGTTCACCTGGCCATAAGCCCCACTCGAAGGACTCCACAAAGGACACTACTGCCGTTGCAAACAGAACAGGTAACAGGGAACCCGGGCGCTCCGGGAACACTGATATGCAAATAAGCTGCATCGCTTCGCATCGTAATGCAGTTATGAGTGCACCCGTGCCGGGGACGGCGGCAGCGGGTCAGGGTTCGTTAGTTTATGAAAGAGTTTATGAACCGCCACCACCAAATCCGGGAGGTGGGGGAAGGAAGCTTTTGATTAAGGCAACATTGCTGGCGGCCACTCGAGGTATTCCCGAGCACCGAGCGAGCACGCTTTTCAATCAATAACGCATAAAAGCTGGGGCCGACCGCTCGACGTTGCGGTTTTTCGCGTGGCGCACGCCGTTCGCCGACGTCCACGGGAACGAATTGCTTATCATTCGCGAAACATAGTTTCCCACTTAAGGTCGCTTTCCATCCCCCCCACACTGGTGCCGCGGAGAAGTCGTGCAGCGGGTGGCGTGATTGAGATAAAACGAAAATGTCCACCCGACGACGGGCGACGACGGATTGAACCGGGACTTGTGTCGTAACTGTCAACACCGGTGAGGAAATGCCCATATAAAAAAAGTTTATCAACCAATTTCCATTCCAAAGGAGGGGGTTGGGGGGGGGGGGGGGAGCAGACGAGCGGGAAACTTTATTTATGCTCCCCTTCCTCCTCCGCCCCAAGCCGGTGGATGTTGGTGGAAAAGTTACGAAACGAGCGCCGAGGTGATGTTAGTTGCCGTCCGTGGAGCAACAAAGAAGTAAATCCTTTCTTCAACGTCGAGTGGAAAGTGGGGGGGGGGGGGGGGGGGGGAGGCGGCTGATGGTTGATACTTTGTTCGGAAGCGACCCAACCACCTTCAACCGCACTCGGAGGGATTTTAGTTTTTTATTTTATGGCAACAAGCGCGCCACGTTGAGGTAGCGCATTGTTGTCTGGCTCGGGAAATATGTTGGCCCGATTTTATTTGTCTTTATTTTTCAAGCGAACGTTCGAGCGATCAACGTCACGATGAGTAACATTCAGATTGGATTAATCGGGGTTTTCCCTTGCCCTTTGTGGTCTGGTCGGAGTCGCGCAAGGCGAAAGGATAATTCTTGGAAGCCGCGGATCCTTTCTTTATTGCTTGTTATTGCATTGACCAAGACAAGAAAAGACAAGAAGCACCACTGCGAGTATAAATCAACTCGATTCACTGAATGGAAAAGACGTTGCACGAATGGTATAAAACGTCCTTGCCACAGTGCAAAGTCCAAACTGAACTGAAGACATGCACCGTACCTTATAGGTTATGGGTGCATGCAATATACATATTGCAAAGGATTCGTAAAATTTATCACCAATTTTTACATAAGACATGCACAATCGTACTCTGTTTTCCATAGAACAAAGAGACTTTGGTAAAAGTAAACAAATCAGTGTATTGTACCAGAACAAATAGGACGATTCAATGAAACTAATCATGTGATGTAAATAAAAGTCGATTTTTTACAGTCATCAACCGAAGCTAGCATTCTGTTCTTCATTCCCCAAGCAGCTTTAAGTTGAAGGTCCTAAAAACATGTAATACCTTTAAATTCTTTACTTGAAAATTGATAAAATATCTATTTAAATTAAACCACATATTTTAAATAAGGAATCGAGTATCAACTAATTTACAATTTTCCTTAATGTTATTTCATTTCAAAGTTTTTATGGGCAAAAACCTGATTTGGCAAACCTTATTTCATGTGAATCCATCAATAATTTTTCAAGAGAATCATTTTTCACGAATATCATTTTCTATGAACCAAATTGACAAGTAATTTATTTTGTTTTTTACATTTCAATTAATTTGTTTTTGTTGTTTGAAACTTACAATCGTCAAATATTTGCAAAAGAAAAAAAGCACGAATAGTGTTGAGAAAAATTACTATATTTGGAAATATGCAGGACAGTACTTTTGGCAATCCATATCCATTTTCCTTAAACTTTATTCTGAAAATTTTCCTCCTATTCAATCAAATCTCTACACTGATCTGTTTAATTTACGTCTGTGCATCAATATCATATTTTAACCTTAAAAAGTAAATTCACAACCTCATCACGCATTTGATAAAACAAGCAACTTTGTAGAAAAATAATAAAAATAATTCCAATATTACAATTTAAAAAATGGACCAAAAGGATGAGGCTCCTGGAAAGCTGCTTCGTTTGCTAAAGCCTTTACTTATACTAAATCTTTTACCTCCTTCTCAAATTGCATTATGTCGACTTTTTAATGGGAAGGAGTCCCATTTGAAGAAATCTAACAAAAAACCGAGAATCTCTCAAATTCTTGAACGAATGAATACTGAAACATGACGAAACACAAAAACCACAAAACATGGAACGTACAATTGCATTGAAAAAAACAGTAAAAGGAAAAGTACAATCACCGTACTATGCCGGTTGCATAGCTACAGTCCTGGCACTCAAGAGACCGACAGGCGGAGAACCCATCGTACAAGAGGACACAAATTGACCGGTCGGTTTTTATCTGGAAATGAAACCAAAATTGACCACGACACAATACACACACACCCACCCGCAAGTCAAGCATGCAGTAAGTGGAAATTATCGATGGAAATCAAGTTCACATGCTCGTTCGCAAAGTACAAAAGAGGAAAACAAACCGAATGCACCAAACGGAACCTATCCCCCTCCCGACTCCCGGGGAAATGTCTGCGAGACCGTATTTCGGTAAATCGAATGAAAGAACAAATACCTACCACCCAGAGCTGGCTGACGTACGTGGCAGCGAGACAGTTCGTGTAGGAGGGGAGAAAAAAAAACTGTAGAAAAATTGGCTAGGGAAAGGACACGCATTTCGAAACGACGACTGCAAACGAGACCTGCATTTTTCGTCCGTTCGGAGTAGAAGTTTTTCACAGACTTTTCGGTCATTCCGTGCTCCACGACACGACGCACGGTAAATTTTGATCCGGACTTAGTGATCATTGGAAGGAAAGGGGGAGGGGGAGCTCTAACATTCGACACAAGCTGTGTGTATGGGTGTGTGTGTGTGTACAGACGCGCAGCTCAACTCGATTAGAGAGCTCTGGCTAAGCTGCTAAACGATCCGAACCGGGTCGAAATTGAACCTCCCGCCCCGGGTTTTCGTGCCGGTTGGAGAATTGTTTTCATCGGAAAATTGTCCAGCGTGCACCGAGTGCCGACCGGAGATGGAGGTTATGACATACACCCCTCGTCTGCCTGCTCGTCCCGCCATCCAACCGACTCCGTCCGATGGTGATAACATCGGAGCGTGTTTTGCACCAGAACATCGCTGCGAATCAGGTCATACACACTCACACACACACATCACGGCGGATCAGAAGACGGTGGAGTGATAGAATTTCCCACAACACTCACCCAGACAAACTACTGGCCTTACCAAACGCATTCTGCGCCAAATGCCACGCTGCGTACGGGGATGTTGGGATTTCGGTCGGACCTACGGAATGCATAGATGCATGTTTGGCATAGTTTGACGGCAACGCAATGAACTGGATGTATTCCGATTGGTCGTCTCCGCCGACCCCTCCCCTCCCGCAGGGTGACCGCAGGCACTCAGGCTCAAGAGCGCATGGGAAAGAGGACGGGAAGCTGGGGCATGCTGGCCAAATTCCAAACCCGTGAGTGGCGGCTAGCGTTTTAGATCAGCTAGCTCTCGAGCCCCGAACCGATTCCGAGTTGGTGGAAAAGTTGGGAGGGAAAAAACAAAACCCCCAACGGCCACCAAGCAAGGAGAAAACATGGACCGAAAATCCGCTTAGTAAAGTCTGATGTGGCTCGTGTCCATTTTCCGGGGACTATCGGGGCCCAGTGCACTCTTCAATGCAATGTGAGTTCTTTTCGTGGATTTTCTTTTCCACCATCACCGAGTCACCCCGGCAATGTTACCCTTTAACCTTGTTGCTGTTTGGAGGATTCATGTTTTTTTTCTTTCTTTTCATTCCTCTGTATCCTTGTGCGAAACGAAAAGAATGCATCTGCAAAGTCATCGTGCTGATTTGGGAAGATTTTCTTCGTTCCACCAAATGCCGGCCTCCTCCAGCCGGACGGTGTTTCTCTTCGGGGAAACGTGGGGAAGAAACCGGTACTTGAATAATGCGGCAGATACAAGATACTTGACACACATACACACACACGAGCACAATTGGTGTCCTGTGGTCGGACGTGCATTTCAAAATTGCATTGTACTGCATTTTTGGTTTTGGTTCATCTGGCGAACCGATTAGTTTAGCCAGGCGGAGGGTGGGTGGAGGATTTTTTTCCCACCCAAACCCAAAACCGATCGATCACTTGATAATGGGGGTGGGTGAAGGATTTTGTAGTGAAAAAAAAAATACATTTCTCTCGTGGTTCACCGGAAGGCACTTTGGTGCATTCAGATTCCAATCTCTAGGAGAAGGACTGGAAAGCGAAAAGGAAGGTTATGCCAGGCCGAGGAAAGACGGTGAAAGATAAATCGATCCCTATCTCTATAACACTTTGTCCGTACACACCCACACCGACATTGGCTGAAAGAATGGTGGAAGCTGAACACATCAACAAACAGCTCGCGCCACGTTGTCTCTAGCCGCTGCAAACTTCGACACCTCGGCTGACTTATTGGAGGAATGCACGTCCGTGATTTGCTATTTTTCTCCCATCCCGAGCACGCCAGAATGCTGTCGAGTGCTGCATTGATGCCCGGGTCGATAAAAAAGGGCGCTGGATTCTTGGGCGGTTGGTGCAAGGAATGCATTCCACACCACTTTGGAACGGCATTCCCGAACAAGTAGTGACGCAGCTGCTGAGCGGTGTTGCCGTCCATGGCCAGCTCGATCGATCACCACCGAATGTGAGAGATTGCGTTTCATTAGCCCGAGGGACCGCCGGAGAAAGGAAAGGTTCGGTGGAATTTATTTCACTTTAACTAGAGCTCCCGTGTTTGGGCAAATAAATTACCGCCATCCTACGCCCATTCGGTGCGGTCAACGGGGGTTTTTCCGACAGACAGAAAAAGGGATTTAAAGGGTACAATCTTGGTGGCACAGATTGACGAGCGGCCCAGTTTGCGTCCCCTACTGGAACCCGGGGACGACGGCAGGACATCAATCAAATCCGGGCCAGGTTGGGTTCGACGCAACGGGAAGAATATTTTCCCTAAATTAGAACCATCTGTGCCAACCCGCACAGTCCACACCGCGTCCTCTCATCAGCAATTCCGGTCAGGTGCTTCGGCTTCGATCCCTGACGAGCACACGTCTGCCTTGAATAACCGCCACGGCCATGCCGACGCCGTCCGCCTCCCATCCAGGAGGAGGTAGGAATGAAAATATTTTCTTTACTAAACTTTGCGTTCCTTCCAATTACCATCATCGAAGAGGGGGGAAGGACTACCGGAAGAGCCAACTTTGCGACAAACTCCGAACACTCTCCCACTGCTGGGAAAACGTTCCCGCCTCGTTATTGGTGTTGTTTTAAGCATTACAGATTCGATCAAGCGGGAAAAAATCATTAATTTAATCCCCGGCTCCAACGCAATGTTCAGAGCGACTGGAATGGGATGGCTTTCCTGGCATCACGAACCGAGCTCCGTCCTGGCGAAAATGTTTAGCTGGCTGATTACCTTCTGCTTTGCTATCGGTAGGTTTTGAATGAGGTTCCTTTTTTACGCTCGGCTGGAAGTTTCGCGAAAATCTAGATCTCTCGCCAAACCCGGGGGGGGGGGGGGGGGGTGGTTCAGAGAAAACACCGCGGATAAGGGACACGCGCGTTTGGTTCCAGACGGAAATCGGTCGGTCGCCGTTTCCCTGGGTCACCGAAAAGGGGTTTTCCCGCAAACTTTGTCCGAACGGAACCCGCGAAAAACCCTAATCACGCTCCGGAACCACATCGGAACCCACGTAACCATAGCGAATCCCGGCCGTTGTTGGGAGGGATTTTGAGGCTAATTTAGCTCTTGTTAAAGGGATCCAGTAAAAAACAAAGAAGGCTGCGAAACATGACAAACGTCAAAAACAGAAGCGAAACGTGAAGGAAACCTCTTCGCCCGACGAAGACGAACGTCCGAGTCAGCGAAAACGGTGAGTGACGAATATTTTCCCGCGAAGGGTTAATGACTGACGCTGGATTGGGGTTTTCCCGTTCTCCCTGGATCGCTCAAAAGTCGGATATAGCTGAGGCTTCCAAAGCCCCATAAAGTATGCTTAACTTGACAGATTAGGTCAAGGCAGAGAGGCTCCGAAGAAAAGCTCCATTTTAATTAACTGATCCAATTAGTTACGCGTGTGCTTAAGGTAAGCGTTCTCCGACCAGCTTCCGAAGTGAGTGCACAAAAAGGAAAACATTTACAAAAAAAATATGAAGGAAAACCATATTATCTCTTGAAACACATTTGTTTTCACTAAATTTCCCACAGTGATGGAATTAAAGTGCATGCGATTTGTTTTAAAGTGGATTTCAAACATCAATTTGCCAGAACCATAATTTTACCCCCCGTGATAGTGAACTCAACAACGAGCCCCGTCGGCGGCAGGCACCTTCAAATAAATATGTACCGTCCAACAAAAGAAGCTTAAGCCAAAACACCAAAACATCAAGCGAGCAAAACAACCTCATCGAGCTAAATGGACCAAAATGGATCATAAACATCCTGTCAAAATTAACGAGCCAATTCAGCGCACGGAAAATATTCGTGAAAAATGAACGAATCTGACCACGAACACGAGAGACAGCGGGGGGAGGGTGAAAAAGAACAAGCAAAAGTACAAACTTTTCCCGCCGTGGTCCTTCCCGCCACCGTGTGCGGTCCATTTAATTTTTCCCTCCTCCCCCCGGGGAAGCGGGGAAAAAGAAAACGGAAAGCTTCCTGCGCCACGCCATCAGCGTGGTCAGTAACGGAGGAGGGCGATACAAATCGCTTCAATTACACTTTGTTGCCCGGTTTGACGTCCGAGCCGGTCTTCGCCGCCAAAGCCCAGCCAGTCTAGGATCACGATTCGGCGAAAAGGAAAATTAAAAGATTCGACGTAGCATCGGACCGCAAAGTCCGGCTGGAAAGTCTAGCGCACACGATGCACACGGCAAAGTTTCGTAACGTGGCAACAAGCACATTATTGACGCTACAGGCACACACTTCGGTGTCCCGCTAGGCCACCCCTCCTCCACCCCAACGTGTCCCTTTCGTTGGCCACCGAGATCAATTATCATGAATTTTTACTCCCCATCCAAAGCGTACGTCTGTGGTCGACGATTCGGAGAACTGGTTGTACCTCCCGCCAGGCGCTTGACATAATCACACCGCGGGTGGGGTCAACCCAGCACTCCCACGCCCAGTAATCGTCCGAAACCACAATGTGAGGGATTTGGGTGGGGTAGATTTTCCACGCCTTATGGAACGTGAGCAACTTTGAGAATGATTATTAAGTGATCAAATTAAACAACCACTCTGGCATTTTCATCAAACCCGGGGTCGTTCCTAATGTTCGTCCCCGTTTTCGGGGGGGATGGGCAACCCAGAGTCATCGATGACCCGACGTCTGGGCAAAGAAGAAGAAGGAGTTATTGGTCGCTTTTCATGTGGCATCATTCAGAGCCGCACGTTTGACCTCGCAATTCTATTTTCCTCCCTTAAAGCAACGAAGCAAACCGATTGATACAAACCGGACCGGACAATGAACCCTCGTTTGGGAGGGGGAGAAGAGGGTGGCAAGTAGCACACGGGAAACCCCTTTTTCCTATCCCGATTCTAGCACAAACCACCTGTGGTGCTCGTTAAGCGGTGGGGTTTCTTTATAGCTTAAAAATTACCGGAACGGATTTTCCATTCTTTTTCGCTGTGTTCTTAAAATACAAATTACCACGAGCGTTGGCAAAGGACACCGTTTAAGGAAAAAGGGGCAAATGAATCACAACGAAGACAGAGGATGGATTTCACAGAAACACGGAAACCCCCAACCGGACGCCGCCGGACCGCGCCGTCCCGACGTCGGGCGAAAGGAAATAAAAACCACTTGATGCATTATTTATGAGCGCGCCGAACGCGGGAAAGTGAAAAACGGATATGCTATTTACGTACCCCCCCGCGGTGTCCAGACCGTGACCAGATCGCGCCAGGCATGTGTTTGCGACTATGCGTGTGTGTGTGTGTGTAAGTGTTGTTCCAATCGGATGCAGAGGCTAACGATAGTAATCTTCCACTTACACTCTCGCCAAAGTGCGAAAGGTTCAGGTCGTCCGATCCGTTCCATTTGGGCTTTCGTTCGGTGGATGGCAAGTCCTGAGGCCACGGAAGCTCGTTACACTGACCACAGCCACCAGGATGCCCGATGCGAGAGTGGTGGAAAGCACGGGCTGGCGTCGACATTGCGTGATGCGAGGAAAAGCCATATTTCACCCGAGCAGCGGGCGATAAATTTACGGTGGCGAAAGGGGGAGGCAGGCGAGCAGGGGGTTGGCCCCATATTGGTGTCCAAATTTATGCACATACACTACCATCGATGTCGGTCCATTGGTCTTCCCCTACCCCCGTTTCCTCCACTCTCCGGCCGCCCCGCAGGGTGAAATAGTACTGTTCCTATTTCATTCGCTTCATTTCCGGGCTTGGGTGCATATTTCTAGCGCGGGCCTTAGTTGCCGAATCCTGTTCGCTCCAGGAATTGCTCTGCTGACTTTGTTTATCTTTATGTCACGCTGCTCTTTGAATTCTGGTTTTTTCTTCTTTTTTCATTTGTTCACTTGCTTTTACCGGTAAATTATACACGTTCCCGGAAAGTGGACGGCCGTAGTCCATATTCTCTTCGGTGGTCGCTTTTCCGGGCAACCCGCCGTGTCCCCGGCACCAAAGCACTCTAAGAGCCTTCCAGGATTTTTGTGGGGAGTCAGTTCTGCAGCCCTCCATTCACAATTCCCCAAGGACGAACCGACGCACCGGGACCTTCTGCGTTAGCATCGGACCGGAATGGATCGGAAAACACGAATCTCTACTTTCCATTCAGAAAAGCTGCGTACTTTTTCTATTTTTACTCCATACAAAGCTTATGCACCCGTCCCAGATGCGGTGGGGGTTTTCTTTTTCCACGCATCGTACACGGGACGTTGGCGAAGAATGCTCACTCCGGGTGGCACCAGCGGAAATGGGCACTAGTTTTCCGGCCCATTTGGGGCCTACACAATTTGGCCAACAAACCAGCGTGTGTGTGGCGGTGTCCTTGAGGCGAGAATAAAAAATCTAGAACTATATAGTTGGCCGTCTTCCAGCGTTGACAGCGGGTTCATAGTTGACGTCGACGAAGGATGTTTCATCGTAACTGACCTTCGAGGATGACAGCAGCAGAAACTAACAGTACCTTTTTTCCGAAGGTCCGATAGTTCAAGGATGACCGGGGTCCGCTTTTCGAAGCGCCATAATACGATTTGGACGCTCTCCAAGCGCAAACCATTATCGGCATGCAAATGTATTCAAACGTAATAAAATCGCGCAAACGGAATCGATTCGGGTGACGCTTTGTGGTTATGCGTTTGCACCAACTTGTTGGGGGGGCTGGGTTGGGGAAAACGAGGAAGGGGGGAAAATAAATACATTTCACAGACGCATTTCCGTAATTTATACCTTCGCACTCGGCCGTAACCATAATAAACGGGATGTGCGGAAAAACCGAAAAGAAAAAACCATTGGGTAACCCCTCGCGGCCGAATGTGTTTGACCGCGGTCCCGATTGCCGATTGAATGTGGTGAGAAGGTATAAACATATCTTCCCCCCTCGGGGAGGAAATTAAGCCAGTTTGATGTGTGGTAACAAACGAGAGAGAGAGAGGGAAAGAGAGAGAGATAAAATGCCACCAGACGGATGGAAAAACATCACAATCAGAACATTCGCCAGCGATGGATGATGTATCAATGTGGCCGCAGGTGAAATATGGTGAAGGAAGGAGAAAAACACACCGGTGGTAAACTCGATTTGGTCACTCGAATGAACGACCCCACAAAGCCTCCCCCCACCCAGAGGGTGACAACAGTGTCATCGAGCCCGAACACTGCACTCGACAAGCTCCAATATTTGTCCCCGCAGCCCGAAAAGTGGACCGAGTGCAGAAAAACAAACTGCGAATGCTACAACACTGGGGGGAAAAAAAAAGGTGGTGGAAAACATTCTCGCCGTTATCAGCGCACCGCAAGCCCACCCAGTGTGTCACACCGTCGTTAAGTGTCCGGTGCGTTAATTGGCGATCGTTCGTGAATAACTCACCGCGGGTTGCTCGTGGCCTATTCGGCCTCCATCTCCGCACCTCTTCTGCCTGCCTGCTGGCCAAAACGTTCGCTTGGAAGTGAAAACCGTTTTGGCCGATAAAAAATATTATCTTCTTTCGGTGCGATGCGGAATTTTTCCGGGAACGATAAAAAAAAAACTTCCGAAAATGGGCGTTCGAAGGAAAGGAAAAAAAAAACAGACTTGCCATTGGAAGAGTGAAAAACAAAAAAAAAAAACTTGGGAGCTCGAAGGACCTCCGCCCACGAACGCTAGGATCAGCAGGACCCCACCGTTTGGTTGGCGAACGAATAAAAAACTACTTAATTACAACTTATCTGTGGCGTCGCTGGAAGTGGAAGAGGGGAGAAGTTAGAAGGAGAAGGCGAGTTCCAACGTAGTTCCTTGGACAGTGCCCAGACACACACATACACACTACCAGCAAGTAGCGAGTGATTCCGGAATCTAGCCGGATGAAGGGCAAGATGGTAATTAGTGATAACTAAATTTAAATTAAAAGAATGAAACATTTCCGGCCCCATGAGAGTGGGCAGTGGGAAATAGGGAAAAAGGGAGGCTTGGAAGCGACTTGCCCGTCATTCGTTCACGCTTCCAACCGAGTTCCCTTTTAGTTATGGGTGGGAGGATGCGAAAGCTTGGCCACACTTGGGGGAAGCAACATCATTTCTTTATGGAATCGTTCGGACACTTTTCCTAACTAGCGCAAGCGGACCAGATGGTGGAGTGAACGTCCGATGACGAGTAATCTTTTGCAATGAAGCATTTTATTTTTTTAACATTCTTGTTTAACTTATGCTTTAAGGCAAATTAACAACTTTGGATTAATCGCAGCCTTTTTTTCTACCAAACCGAAACACTGTCTAATGAGCTTAGCAAAAGGATATAAGAGATTTACACGAGTGAGTGAGCAACAAAAAGATTACTGATTTAATGCATCTTAAGAAAAGAAGACTCATAGTTTGATGCTATATTTGCTAAGTTTTGCAGAATGAATTAAAAACTGCCTTGTTAAGGCGATCAAAAACCTGCTGAACCCTCTTTAAAATTTGATTGAGCAGGAAACCAGTTTACGTTTAATCAAACGATAATTTTGATAAACCGTTCACGAAAAGAAATCAACAAAACCCTTTCTGATCTTGCCGTTGAGGCATAACGTTTCCAACACGTGTCAGGGGTGAATCTGGAAGATTTAGGCGAGGATGTCTTCATACGATGGAAAGGTTGCTCACCTAACTCACCACGGACAAGCCCCAGATACCGAGTGTATGTCTGATGCTGGAAACGGTTGATTCATAATTAATTTCAGCAACCGCTTTCACCAGCAGAAACCGGCCGAAAGATGGCTCAAAAAATCTTTGCACATCAAATAAATGCTTTCCATCACGAGGATGGGATCTGAAATTCTCTTCGGCATTATTTTTTAACTGAAAATAAAGTATGAAACTGATTCGAATGAACTCTGGACTTAGAAGCATCGTCAAGGTTTTCATGAGCATGTTTTTTGAAAGATATTGCAGTCAAGTTGCATTTAATATAACTGTTTAATCGTACTCATTATTCGCTTCTCAAAAGAACAAAACAGAAAGACGTCTATTTTAGGTTCGAGATGTTTGCCCCTTCAAATAAAGATCCATCCATAGTATTTCAAGAATCCAAACTAAAGTAACTTAATGCAAAGTGCTCTTTTGTTTCAAACACTTAAAGATAAATCATTTTCGTAAATATGGTACGCTTTCAGCGACGGAGCATAAAGAATAGAAATGACATGAACTATTTGGAACATAATTTATGGCCTCATATGCAGTTTATACATACCATACATTTGACAAAAAAAAAAACCATAGCCCGGCGTATTTCAGTGGAAGAGCAAGTGAAAACGGAATAATAAAATATGAATGGCTCCGCGAAATTCCTCGCATTATTTCGCGCTTCTTCAAACGACAGGGTCGTGAACTCGGCCGGAAGCATAAAAATCTCGTTGCTCGGAAAAGCGTGGACCCAAAAACCACCGGAAGGGAAGGCCACCGACACCGACTGCGAGAGTGAATGTTTGTGGATGTTGGTTGAGAATGGTGTAAATATAAACAGCGGCAAGGCATACTCAAGGATCTGCACCAACACACAGAAGTCACTCATTTTCGGTTCAAGCTTTCGTTCGTTGTCTAACCGTGTGTCCTCCGGAGGATCCAGCAGTATATCTGACGCTGGGGAAAGTGGATGGAAAAGACATTCCGTCCGGGAACGAACGAAAAACATGTACGAAGAGCAATGGGATATGTCTGCCACGAGGAGAGAAGGGATGGACATGGAAGGGAGGCATGCAAAATAAACGCTATAAGTCACACAAACACACAAAGAAAGCCACCGTTGACGGTGCCATCGCTCCGGAGGTGCGTCCGGTTTCGTTCCGTTAGGATAATTTATGTGTTTTAATTAGACTTCATGTCGGTGTGGCCACCCGTGTGTCTGTTTGTGGGTGTGTTTTTGGCGTGCTAGGGCCCAAAAAATCCATAGTTTATGTTTGAGTCAGACAAAGCAAAAAAAAAAAAAAACAGCCGAACACGGATCAAAAAACTGGAAAACGTTTATACAATTTGCTTTACGAGCTTCACTTAACAATGGTAGCTAAACGATCCGGGAGGCTAATCCGGAACCTGGAACCCACCCGGAATACACCCACCCACCACCAGTACGCACTTGACGAACCCCTTTCGAGTTAGAAAACAAAGCTTTTCCTACTAATCGCAACTAAAAATAACACATAGGCTGCTAATCCCACGACCCGGGCGAACGCAACGGGAACTAGCCAATCGTTAATGTAATCCCACCGGATGCCAAAAATCAGGTTAATGTAGAACCCTGCCCATCACCCTGGACATTCCTCAACCGGGCGAGGCGACGGCCTTTCCACACCGCGCGACCTGTTCATGCTTCAATCACGACACGGCACGGGGATCAACATTGGAGAGCTTTTCAATTAGGGCTACTCCTCCCCTTACACACACACATTGTGCCATCCAAGCGCTACCTTTCGGAATATGGACTTTTTTCGGCCATATATTTCCTTTTTCCTACACGCCCACCGTCCGAGCGAGCTGTAATCCATGCGTGTGCCGAAAATTTACCCTACACGAAACGTTTTCTAGCAGGGAAGAGGAAACATGGGGTAATAAGAGAGAGGTTCGAGTTAAGGATTACGGCGGGCGTGAATGAATAACGACCAGGAAAAATCCCCTCCTCATTAGAGGACGGTTTCGGGAGGTGGGGGTTTGCGGTTTTCCGAATAACTGTGATTATGATCAGCATTTCCAATTATGCTAATTAGATCAATAAATTACTGCGAGTCGAACGGAACGCAACGGTATGCGCGGTGCTACAAGTGATCCGCTTTTCAGGTTCAATATTTGCCAACTACGTGCCGCTGGTGTTGGTTTTTCGCGCAGCTCAAAAACCACATCCCGTTCAACGGTGCTGCACAGTGGGCACGGTGCCGAAGAGGATAGGAATATTAGGGTGGATTCACTGCTCTATTTAAAATGTACAAGTTATGCTGTCAATATCCGTTTTATTAAATTTGCATTAATTTTAATATACAATGACAGGTTGATAGCGTTAAAATAAGTTTACAGGACGTTACAATGAAATATTGCCCTTTGTTGTTGTTGTTGTTGTTGTTTTCAAGAATATTTTTATCCATTTCTTTAATGAAATGTCGTTTATTGTGGGTGTTATTTATACAAGCTTACATTTCCATTTGTACAAATTATTACAAGTAATTGTAATAAATTATCATTGTTTCCAACGAATATTTCAAATGGGACTATGACAGCGACGAAAACCGGAGCTAGCGCGCAAAAGTTCTTTCGTTTATCATACCTACTTAAAACTTAACAGACACAGAATAAATTTTTTTTATGTAAAAATTATAATTATATGAAGGTGTTCTTCACATAATAACAAAGTTTGTGTGTTTTATCATGAAATCAATGGCCATCAATCGTTTTATATTCCGTTTTACTTCTCCGGTTTCCATGCCGTATAGGTTTACAATATTACATTCAGTACTTCAATTGAAAGACTTTTTTGATTGAGCAAAGCAGTATGAAGTGGAAAACCTGCACCACTCGTTTATTGTACCATGTTCGGATCTTATGTCATACAAAATGCATTAAATCGTATGAGTAAAGAACAGAGCACACTACTATACATAAACTATAAACCAGCTTCGAGTGATTTGTCAAAGGTCGAAACCCGGGGCCAGCCTGTATTTGATTTTGTTATAAGTGATTGGTGTGATTAACCAAAAGTTTAAAACAATACTCGAATAAAAGCAATACAATTTGGACACTAGTCATAACAATTGTCCACAGATGTCGACTACAGTCATTTGTTACGAATGTCCCTTCTATCCATGACTGTTCTCGTGTCTTTTTCCATTTGGACATAATCTCTCTCGCTGTGCGCTGGGCACGGGCGACGTCTGAGGGTGGGTGGGATAATTTCTAGCGTTTCGAGCAAAATAATTGGCTTATTGTTGCAGCCGGCAGTGCCACAATGCCAGAAAAAGGGACCAGATTCGGATGCTATTCCCTCTTCCGAGGGCATCCAACCACCTCGCATCGAATAATCGACCATCCCCCACCTCAGGTAAGCTGAAGCCAATAATCAATTCAGAACCACCCCGATAACGCCTCCCCTTTTCTGCTCTTGTCCTACCCGCAAAAAGGTTGTAATATTTTCCGCACCCTCATCAACATCAACCGGGAGCGAGCGTTTCCGTGTTCCGTGGAGGGTGGTTCGGTACGTGCCTTCTAGGATTCGTTATCACCTCATATAATACATAAAGATAGCCGTCGCCGTAGGAACCGAAGTCCCTGGGCAAACAAGGATAAGAGTCCCGGCCAATCGAACGGTGGTGGTGGGTGTGTATGTGTGTGTTTTGCTTGGCGTTCGTGGGTTTTGTGTACCAAAAATCAGAACCAAAACAGCCGAGTCAGCGGTACTCGGAGTGGCACAAACGATTCATAATTGGATTGGACGTCATTGTGGCAGAAAACGCTCGCCGAGCGTCGTCCCTTCGGAACCGTTCATTACTAGGAGCATCGAAGATGGCGCTGATCGCAACTGTTTTCCGGGGAAACCCCGAACGGAGGGATAATCTGGGAATCCGTGAAAGGAGAAAACTACTTCACCGGAAACCGTGTCCCAGCGGATGCTGTGTTGGGATGTCGAAACAATATCGATAGTTCACATGTACTAGACGGGGGACGGGGACGGGGAAACAAAGTGAACACGGGGGAATTCTTGCTCGCCTGCGACCACCAGTTTGAGGCTGTCGTGTGGTTCTAGAGCTCAGTTCTCGAATGCACACTCGCGAGAAAGCTTCCCCAAAAGTCAATTATTTCGTGGCACAATTTAACATATCGCTTCGCTCTACCGGCGCGTTCAGTCGCGTAGCATTCATCTGCATCGTTCCCCGGCGGGTCGGGAAAAAACCCGACGCACGGTACATTTCGTTTGCAAGGATGCCGTTTCCTACCATTTTTCTCCCGCCTCGAGGCAAACCGAGCCGGGTGGGAGAAAGAAACACCTTCCTTTGTGAAAGGGTGCAAACTGCATCCCATCCGGTGACTGGCGAGAGATTTCTCTTATTCTTTTATTTCCCTTCAGAATGTACCCGGTGCAAGTGCAACGATGCTTCCGGTTTCACCTTCATTCGTGTAGCGACCGTGGCAAATGAACGAGCGCACGGCGAGTGCATCACGGGTTTCACTTATTCATGCACTTCCTTGCGCGAGCTCATGCAGCCGGTACGCTTCGGAATGTGCATCGCTGGCGGGAGTGAAACGCGTGTTGGTCCGGGGACCGCCAGGACCACGGGACATCGAAGCGAACCCCGTTCGGTTTACGTGTTGCCCCGTTGTTCTTCATCATCGTGCGCCACCCCGATGGGGCGCCATTTTTGTGCTTTTTTGTGTTGCTTGGCAGGACCGTTTTGTTCGCCGTTTCGTTGTGCGGTACGCCGAACGGAAGGTTAGCAAAGGAAGAAGCCAAAGAACATCCTGTTGATTTATGAAACTCACCGTTAGAGACAGTAACGAAACGATTGTTTTTCCAAAGACTGGATTGGAGTGGACGGTAGGTGCGGCGCGGAACGGTATCGTAGCCGTGCGTTTAACAATGCTAATTATTTTGTTTGTTCGTTAGTCTCGCCGATTGTGTTCAGTTTCGGAAACTTTTGCATTTCATGCTTTTCTCGATTAATAACAGGTTATTTAAATGCTTGCATCACTTATCTATCGTCATCTGTCAAACGCTTACAAAACTTCAAACCAGCACTTGTAAACACCATTTAGCAAGGCAACGTGTTCTATTAGCTTATCTGAACTTTACAATTTACGCCCCGGTTTTGTTAATTATTACCAACTTCGCTAAAAAGATAGGACAGGACAAAGCTATATTCTGCTCCACCGTTGTTTTGACAATTAGTTCGAAAAGTGTTACACGAAATAGATCACCGGAAATTCTGGATCACAGTGTTCCAGTTGTGACTCTGGACCTCACAGATATTGTAGTAAAGTAATATCCTGAGTAGTCGAAAGTGCTTCTCGTTGCTCAGTTATGGGATATGGATCTTTTTAGTCGCCATGATATGTCCGAAATCAAGTCTGACGGTCTTCCTCATTTGCAACTTTTCTCCAGAACATATACAGAGCGTAATTCGGAACTCTCTTGTTCAGTTAGTGAAATATGCTAATCTTTAGGCCACTCGTGAATTGTAAACAAATTCCAAACGGTTTATAGCCCGTTACATGGTATGCTGCGGGTTCCCTTTTTATTGATCATGATCATTCCTAATATAAGTTTGGACAAATCTACAAAGCGATCCATACGATATAATTCATATGTTAGTATAGTGAAAATCTATTGTTTGACTACTGTATCGTATTTTATGTATAATTTCCAGATTTTATGAATAATTTTTTATCTGATTGAAAGTTACCAATCGATGAAAGCTGCATTAATATAATTTGGCTTAAAATTAGTTAAGTAATGTTATGATTAAGCATCTTGAGAAGATTGATGTAAGTACTGTAAGTTATCAGTATCTAAAGTTGTTTTTAAAGATCCTTGATGTTTATGTCCATATTTCATGTCATATATAAAACAGTTTGTGTGCTTCAATTACCAACTTTTATTTCTGTATAATTTATTATGACACCAACTCGATTGATTTCAACGCAAGTAGACACATAAATTAATATAAAAATAAAACATTATCAGCAGTCCTTATTCTAGAAAGCGTTTCGTGCACCTGGGTTGAATTTCGCATTTTTCCTAGAAAATAAATGGCACTTCATCCCATTTACTACCCTAAACGTTTCTACTCCCATACCATCTCGGTACTCATAAACCTGTCAAATCCCACCGTGCTAAAACCGTTGTTTTCGAAAAAATGTTTACCATTACTTCGAGCACCAGCCAACGCGCAGTACGTGAACCGGTTACTCGTTCGATGAAGCCCACCATAAAGAGTGTCAACCTGCGACCTGGCAGAATCGCCTAACACGTGAGCTCGTTACACACATATTTGTGCACCTGCTACCCAAGTTTTGCTGCCAAGAAAATTCAAGCCCTCCCCCAGCCCGGCCAAAGGCATGAACCACCCCCTCGTCCCCGGAGTACAGGCCATCGAGCAGTCTAATGAAATCAAATCGAATGAATATTTATCGATCCGCGGAAGCTGCAATCGGATGGCTGGCTGAAGCAGAAACGCTGCGCCCGCGGAGTATCGTAGCCGAAGGAAGGAAAGGGACATCAGAAGAGCCAGAAGTACCTCCAAGCAGCCGAACCCGATAGTACGGCATGCGATTTTCGAACGTCGCGTTCACCAGAGAACGAGTGAAAGGTTGTGAAAAACGGGAAAACACACACGAACACACAGACACCAGAAAATAAAAACAAAATGAAGTACAACATCCAGGCGGTAATGATGATATCGGGACTTTTATCTCTCAATCGGTACATTCAGCTGCGCGCTTTGGGAACACCGTAGGATGATCGCATATTGACGGCAATTTGGACGGAAAGGCAAAACGATTGATTGCCATTTTCCTCGTGCCTTCGATTTTCATACTATTCCTGAACGAACGCGATTGGCAAAACGAACCGAACACATTCAAAAATGATAAAAATTTGAATGGTTTAAATCAAACCACAAAGAAATGGAATAAAAGCTACTGAAGCGTATTACTTACAATGAGGCTTATTGCACGGTTGTAAATTAAGCAATCAGCTTTAAATGCGTCGAAGAATATTATTCGTACACCTATATTAAATTTTAATTTTGATTTTGAAAATGCAATTTAGTGTTCGCATAAAACGAAACATTTCCGCTTAAAACAGTATCCTTGAAAGCGCCACAAGTTGAACTACGGCTCGGGAGAGAAATCGGCAACAACGCCGAGTGCTGGCGGCCCCCAAGCGGTTTGCGACAACTCGTACCGGAAAATAGTATCCTGCGAAATAATCCTCACTCGCACGAGGGTTTCGCTGCTGCGGACGGCCGACGGCCACATCACCACATCCCGAACGTGAACGTTCGTCGGAACGGAATGACTGGAATGACAATCGAGCGTCGGACGCCAGGATGACAGGAAAAGTGTTAAGTTCAGTGCCAACGAATCCTTCCACTGCCGAGGAAAAACCCCAACCCGTCCCGGGGGCGATGATGGTGATGATGACGGTGCTGCTGATGAGGAAAAGACCACCGTTGATGAGAACGGCACGCTTGGCAAATGCCATCCCCGGCGAGAACAATTCGTGCACTCAGTCAGAAAATTTCTCCTCACCAAGTAGTGGGATGAACCCGGGTGGGGGTGGGAAAATGAAAATAAAAACATTTCCAGTGAACTGAACGAGCCCGCTTTAAAGGCACTGGTGCGGGTGAGTGTTTGTATGTACGTGCAGTAGCACGCCGGGTGCAAGTGTATCATTTGCATCTGGCAGCTGCACCGGGGGACAATTGCACTAATAATGCAACGACAATGCACCGAAATCCCCGACCGTCACGGTTTAAAACGGAAAGCAATCGACGAAGCGGGACGCCGGGCGCACAAATTACTTTTAAAAAAAAGCTGAAGAACGAAATTAGTTTTCCCGGCTCCACGTGGCAGTGCGGGGATAAAATTGCAACCGGAACGAAAGTCCACCACCGCCGGTTGCACGGCGGAAAACGAGACAAACAAAAATGGCCAGAAAGATTTCCCTTGCGGCTAGACGAAACCGAAACCGAACATGATCATGCCATCCCGTTCGGTACACTTTTGACGGTTTACCCTTCCCCAGTCGCCCGCAATCTGACGTGGAAAAACCTCGTACCCGTCAAATTTCGAATCCCGCAAACACGACGAAACTCCACTTGGGCCGCTTCGGGGCTTTTCGAGGACTTTCCACAAGTTGGGTAGCGGCAAAACCCGAATCACAAATTATTATGCATTTGCAATACGCACACCTACACACACGCACACACACAAATTTACCGGCTTATGTAAGTGTAGCGAGACGAACATAGTAATAGATAAAGAGAAAACCACTGTGAGAAAAGGAAGTCAAGAAAATGGAGGCCATTTTCCGGGGAACAAAGTACTGGAATACTCGAAAATGCACACTAAGCCTTCTCGTTGCCCAACCCGATCTCCTCTCGCTTCCTTTTTCGCCAACCACTGTCCGACAACCTGTGCAACGAACACACGCCCTCTTAGACGGACGAACGACGGAAAAACTACATCGTCCGACAGGGATTTGACCAACCTGCCCGAAACCACGCGTTCCGCTTTTACAATGACCCGCCCAAGGACTCTATTAGTGCTCTTATTCCATCACGGCACTCGCCAAGGGCTGGCAAAAAAAAAAGAAACCACGAGAAGCCCAAAACAAATGCTGCAGGCATGTTCCATGGTTTTTCATTTTGGTTCCAATTTTTTTTCCTAAGCTCGTAGTTTTCCGTCGCGAGTGGGAATTAAACTTGTTGAAAAGCCATTTATTTTTCATTATGAATAAAATTACTGAATTTTTGCTTCCGCTTTTTCGAACGGTGGTGGTAAGGGTGGTGGTGTTGTTGGTGGTGGCACTTGGGTTTGTCGTATGTAGGTACGACGGCTCCCTCCATCCCCCTCTGTCCCATGTGTACCCCCAGCCACATTCATCCGGAGCGGAGGCTAACATCCATCTGGAACGGATTCGCCGCTGGCCGACAGTTGCCCATGGGAGCTTCGACAGCAGAAGCAGAAAATCGGGCCAGTGTTGGTGCTTGCCTTTTTGCTGCCAACCACCGGAACACAGCTACCAATTTCCCGACGAGCCAACCTGTAGGTACGCCGGGAAACCTCGTTGTTGACGCTTGTCCGTAGTCCGGATGCGATTTCCAAGTGTGCCATAGCTTATGCATTACCGGTTTGAAATGAAGTTAAAAGCATTGGGCCTTTTCTTTCTTTTTCAATGGACGGTTTTTCCGTTCTCGTGAGTTCAACTTTGGATCGGTTAAAAAGTTTTCTAAATTTGTGGTAAAGCTAACGTAAATCGCTTAGTAAGAGAATACAACACGCAGAGGGAAACCGATTTAGAATATCTCGAAAATTTTAGACGAGTAAGATTTACGTGAAATAACAAAAATATTGTTCCAAATAATTAATTTTGTTAAATAAAAAAAATACTAGAGGAGAAACTTCAAGAAAGTAACTTATCTTCCAATGAGAGCTTTCCAACAATTTACCTTTTACAATATCCCATCGATGCAAATAACTTACCACCACTAAAATCAACATTACATGTAAGCTAAACATTTGATCTTGAAGCGATACCATCGGATGCGGGAGTTAGTACGATTTTCCACCTCAGCAGAACCTCAAAAAACCCAACTAAAAGACGAACGATAGTGCAATCTTCTTAGCGGCAGGTAATTACAAGCGTAACTACATGCATCCTCCACAAACCGCCTGCCGTGTGTGCCTCCTCTGTATTAGTGTATCTGTGTCGCTACCCGGAAAAGTTTCCAAAATGAACTATTTGCGCACGGCGGAAAAGTGCTCCGGTGCGGATGATGAAAAGTGCATTCGTTGGAAATGTTCGCGCATCAAGAACATCCCAGTTCCCCTCTTTTTTATTTGGCCAAGTTCTGCACTTCGGGAAACCGAAAGGCACCGGCCCATCCCAACACTATTTTCCCCATAATCTCTTCATCCGCGGAGTAGTGGAAGCGTCGTCGGACGTTAAATCCTTGACTTGATGCCGGTTTGGAAACTTTCGCAATCAACTCCCACCGGCAGGGCCTCTCTTTTACTCGTTTTTCCTCGCATTGCCAGGGATGTGATCCACTTTCGGGTGGTTTACGCGTCGCGATCCGCGCAAAGTTAGGCACATTCGTGATTTAGGTGGAAGGTGGAAAATTAATTTGTTCTTATCTTTCCCGAAAGAGCTTCCGCCCGCCCGCGAATTCCTTCCGAGACGGTACATTCGTCTTCTTCGCCTCGGCTCTGATTAGCGTATCCTGGAAGTAACGAGCCTCAAAAGCGCCTAAAAAGAAGGTTTCTGGAGAAATACAACCATTGCCTACCTTCCACGATGCCGGTGTAGATGCGCGAAAGATCGTAGTCCATCGGACCGTCGGTACTCTCGATCTGGACGTTCTGTGCGAACACCGACCGTGGGTCCTCCCGCAGCACCAGCCGGAACTCTCTGGAATGAAGGAAAGCAAAGGAAAAGCGAACAAATGCATGAGAATTCAGCTAATTCGTTGAGTCATGTGGGTCATTTCCTTCCCCGAGTTCGGAACCGTCGTTCCTAGTCGTGTCTTCGTCACGCCGACGCTAATGGAGTGGCCGCTGTCACTGTTCGCGGTTGGTTCTTACGCCGGCAAACTTTTCGCATATAAAACTGCCCCGATGGAACAATGGACCCGTCTTACTTTTCGGCCCGTTCTGAGTCACCGAAAACCGCAAACCCCTCCGGATGGAGTGGGAGATGGGGGGGAAAGAAGCTTGTTTAAACTTATTATGACCCCCATTGCCGACCGATGTATATTCTTTCTCCATTCGCCGATGGAGAACTTCGTGCCGGCGACTCTGAGTTGAGTTATACACACACCTACACACACACCCTGTAGCTGGTGAAACTATCTTCAAACCTACAACTGATAACCAAGATGTTCCTACGGCGGACACTTCCGGTTTCGAGCGATAGGGGGAAAAAAGACCGGTGCCGGCAAAAAAGGTTTACAATACAGTTCGCTTGCACACCGGCGGAAATCGGCGTTTCCATTGTCAAATGGTGAGCGGGAAAAGTTTTACCAACTTCCCGCCAGCCCACTTTTCGGAGGCTTTTGGTGAGGGTTGTGGTGCAGAAGAAGCGGGACAGCGTGTTACTCCGGCCCCCGGCCCCTCATGTGACCCATGAATCAACCGGCCAAATAGTGCCTACCCGGAAAACCCTGTCTAGAGCGTCCAGCAGCTCGGAGCACACGGGGCTCCCTGTCAGATATTCATTTTCCGGACAATATTTGGAGAAACCCACCCGATCCGAAACCGACGGAGGATGAGGAGCCGTTACCTAGATGAAACTTATGTCTCCGGAAAAGTTCCGGGAGTAAAGCATAAAGTTTGCCGAGGTTATAAAATGGAATACAAGGCTTATCGGTTACCAGCTGCTGCTGCTACTATTGCTGCGTCAGCTCCAGCGTTGTCTTCTAGCGCTCCTACTCTTATGCTCCTGCGGTTAAACTACACACTCACCCACTCGCTCTGTCTTTGCAGCCAACCTTTCGCCGGTTTTTTCGATACGTTGGGAGTTGATACTGGGAAATGCGGAAAAAAAGGAAACAAGTCCATAGGAAGCAGCAATGGAATTGGGAAAGTTTTCCACACCTGTGTGCCGTACATGGCGTTCGATGGGTTCGCGGAAGTATGATATTACCGGAAGCGAAACTTTCCCCACGAACTATCGTGTAAAATTAATCAACTCAAATGTGATCCTGCATGGCCAATGGAGCGCCAGTTTCGCTCCAATTCCGGGCCAGACTATTCAGGCTGGTCTGGAGTATCACTTCCAAAGACCACAACGGTCGATGGTTACGTGGATCATCGCATACTAGAAAAAAAAGGCATGAAAGAGTTCCACGCAATCCGCGAATCGAATATCGTTCGTAACTGAGTTATTGGAAAGTACCAGAGTTTATGTCTCATTATTATCACTGTGGTTGGGCGTTGGTAGAAACAAAAAACATATTTATGAGCCCTTCGAGAGGTAGCATCCATTTTTTTTGTCATATACCATGTAGCGAGAAGTTGCAGTGGGATATCCACGTTGCACTCACCCTGAAGCCGCTGCAAACTCGTTGGATACCGCCTCGGACGGTCCGTGTCAGCGCGAGCTAATCAGTGCGGGAAAACAATGTTCCAGCCAGAACTTTGTGTGACACGAAACACATGTCGGGTGGTGTTCCCGGGCCCTCCTCCGTTGGTGCATCCCAGTTTGGCAGAGTTTAATGAAAATGAGCTACACAGCCGCACGGAACGCCTCGGACGCCAACCGTGTGGCCACACGGATGTTGGGTACGCTTTCCGATGGCTCCAAAGGGAGAGTCGGACGATGTCACAGAGTCGCACACAAAGGCAGGCGGGTCGAGGATGTGTAGAAGGAGACGGTGGTTGTGTTTCCCAAACAACATCGAATGCAACATCTGTCGACCGCCGGTGGCGGATTAGGCCAGAAGGACACAAGTGCAGAGGGATACAAAGTATCCCATCAGGCTGAGGTCCCTCCCTCCTCCCTCTTGCTACCGTTTCTTCACCCAGCACGTTTCGATTTCCAACGTGTCCGAAGTTCCACCAACAACGTCACCACGGCACCAGACAACCGCCGAGCAGGAGGAAAACGACAACATCGTCGACCGGAAACTTTTCGTCATGGGCAGCATCTCTGTTTCGCTGGGTTCGTGCAGCCCTTCGTACCGTCCGGGCGATTTCGGGCATGCGGGGCCACCGACCGTGGCACCGACAATTGCCGACCAAACGAATCTATTCGACCGACGGACGGACGACAAACGGTGTTGCCTGCGATCGGGCCGGTGGTCCGTTGCGTGGCGTGATTGGATGGGAAATTGTTTTAATACAAATGAAAGAAAACTAATGGCGCAATTTGTTTCGGGCAAGCTTGCGTCCCGGCGCGGTCATTCGGTGGTGATGCATTTTCCGAAAACAGATCGCTTTCCGGTGGATGCAATTTATTGTCGCACCAAATGTCGGAGGGCCGCCTTCGAAGCCGGGAGAAAATTGAATTCGTTTTTCACTGATAAGAAGCCGACCGCCGGTTTGGCAGCCATCGGAGCAAGAGGTACGTTTCTGCTGCCTACGAGTTGAGCCATTTTCATTTGATTAATTGTTTATATATCGTCGTTATTTTTCTCAAGTCCAATCGAGTTTCGTCGGGTGGTCTCGTTTTGTTACAGTTTAAAATTAAAACATTTAAACAAGTGATGAAAACCAATAAATTAACATTAGAAAACTAACATATTACTTTTCATAAACATTTGAATAGTGGTCCATCAACGGCAAAAACTACTCTTGTTTGTTAAAAAATGTTAAAATTACTATTAGCATACATACATTGAAAAAAATGGTAGCACAATAAAGTATCATGCTGCTATACTAATAAAGGGTAAAGTTTCTAATGAATGGTGGAAGTTGGAAAAACATAATTTTCGAACCTCATGCCAAATACCTATGATATGTACGCTTTGCATACCGGCACCATCAATGCAATGCGAATGATTATTTTCAAATGCCTTCGATGTTGACATAAAATAGAAAAAATAGGTCAACAACTAGTAAAATAGCGAAATTTATTTTTATCAAACATAATTTTGGGGGAATTTTAAATTCACTGAGCATAAGTTAAGAGTATGTTTTATGAAGACTATGTATAAAAGCCATGTATAAGAGATTTACATAAACATTGTATACCGAAGAAGAATTTTGCAGGGGAAATAACCATCAAAAGCCGAAGTTTCAAGTTGATGTTATACAAATTCAAGTTGATGTACAAATAGGGATTTAATAAAATTGCGAAATTTCGAAAGACGCTGCTGAACAAATAGATTCTGTATGCCACTTTACTTAGCAACTATATAGCACAATAAACTGTATGTGGTATAACGTTTGTTACGTTTTCCACTTGAATGTCAATCGGATGAAGATGTGAAGCTCTTTATTGGCCAGTTTATACTAGTTTAGATACTTATATCTTTAACACGTTCGGTACCACGTAGTATTTGTGGTAAACTAGGTTGGTTATGTTTCGAAATGGCTGATTATTGGGAAATGTTAACTGCTACAGCTGAATTATTAGTTGCCTTTTTCTACCTCCTTTTTAACGCCCTGTTTTGTTTGTAAAAGAGGTGCAAAACTCGTCCGTTGATGGTATTAGTTTTGGTACGGAATGTTGTAAGATGTTTTGACTGAGTCTTAATAAAACTTATTTGGCTTAGTACACCCATAAAACATACAAAAACACTTGTTTAAGTCTACTATACATTGAAAATGTTTCCTAGGCATAAATATGTTTGTCCAAGACAGTTTCAATAACTGTTTTTGAAGTCTCTCTTTTGTAAAGTAGTCAAGTACAAAAATCAGTTAAATAAAGTACCCATTCTTGCCCAAAACTTACCGATCATGAGCGCGGAAATCTAACCGCACAACGTTGGCCGGACCGTACGCGGCGGAGCTGTGCTCGTAATTGATGCTGCGTCGTCGCCTCCGGTGCTGCTCGTGGTGCTGGTGTGCGAGCTCGAGCAGTCCGCGATCGAACCGGGCCGGTTCCCAGTACCGGATGAACGGGTTGATCGTCGAATCGTCCCCACCGGCCGCCAGCGGTGGTGCTGAAATGGAGCGTAAAAAAGGAAACAAAACGAAAGCGCATAAGCAACACATCGAAACCGGTCAGAACGGGCACGAAACGGGGAGCATATGGTGTATGTAAAGGCATTACGGCGTGTCGGAAACGCGAGGGATCCGCGCGCACGGGTAGCATTAATCGGTAGCATTCGGTGGCAATTGCTGCCAATGGCCCGGCGGTCGGCGAATTACTGACATGGGATTCACTTTAATCTCGACGCAAAAAAAAATGGGGGAAAAGGAAAGCAATGCTGTCCGCGATGGCACGAAATCGAACCGAGCCGCACAAATCACGTACCCAACCTCCGCCCGGGAGCCGTTGCTCGTGTTTCATAATTCACCTTCACGCTGTGCTGTAACGTATTGGATGGTACGGAACGGCAACGAAGGAACCGCGAGGGTCATGCCGAAAGCGAGGAGGAATAAATTTCCATCTACCAGAACACAATTACAGGAAGCAACGCCGATAAGCTACGCGCAGTCACATTCCAGCTTCATCCACCGGAAGTGACATCCCGTGTACCACCCCGCATCGGGAAAGAGAGTGGGAAGGGTGGGGTTGTTGATGGATATTCGATAAGGCAACATAACTCATGTGGGCGGGACAGCCAGCCCTTCCCTCCTGCCGGTTCTGGTGTCGCGTTCCATAATTTAACGTACATTACGACGCGCACGTAAATTAATACCCAGCCTACGCGTATCGAAATCTCTATTAACTCGCAATGCATTGATTAAACATGTCGAGTTTGGATAGTGATTGAAGAAAGAACAGCAAAAGCTTAAGTTTGCCTGTTCGTGTAACGACTCTATTTTGAAAATAAAATGCTAAGCTGTCTTTCGTCAAACAGTGCCGACGCCTGAAGTTAGGCTACGGTGAGTGCACTGAACGATGGTTTTGAAAAATTAACCGTTCGACCCACTGAAAGCTTGTTAAAATAGATCGTTTAGTTTTCATTTGCAATTAAAATAATTTTGTGGCGCAACCGAAAAGCAATGGTAGTTAAATTTAAATAAAACGAATCCTTTATGGATCATGAATTGAAGGCACTTACATCGCCTTCTAATTGAATCGATATTCAATAAGTAACTAAATTACTCTGCCATCTTTTTTATTAGACAGCGAGTATGCCTGCTTTTCACAAACAGTCGTCCCAATGACGCTAAATACGGAATGGGATCCATTTTCAGAGCTTCCAACCATGACTTAGGTACACACTCTACCACGGAAGGATCTCTTAGGAGCTCAGATACGCCTCCCCGAAATCGGGAACAAACAGATTCGACGGGATTGTAAATTCACTGAGTACATGCCATTATCCTTCGTCGATGTAAATTCAATTTCGGCAACGCGCAGTACACGCTCCTCACCCGGAAGAGCACACTGAAATCGGCATCTCGCCAATTTTGCCGAACAGGTCGCAGTCGTCCTGTCGCCCTGTCGGGAGACGGTGGGAGACAGTGAAGCCGCTTCGCGAAAAGCCAACGCGGTGCCGGGAGTAAATGAAATTACATTCGGTACCGAACCGTGTCGTGTTCGACTGCCACCTTCGGCGGCGCACGGCGGTATGTCAGGATACGGTATTGTCAGAAAGTAACACGATTACGATTACGATGGCCCAGACGGTGGCTCTCAAGTAGGCTCGGTGGGGTGGAAATTTTACACGGGCCCTCCCCCCCCACTCCCACGGGGAGCACGCGCCGGCGAAGAATCAATCGATGAATCTGGTGATGGCTTTCGCGCTCGGTAAGTACATCGCGCTCGCATGTGCACTCGAACAAGCTCGATTGGAATAGGTTGCGGGTGCGGGGGAGGCGGCATGGGTGGTACAGGAAATAGAAGGGCCAGCCTAATTGATTGATTTGTCGATCTGTCAAGCGAAGCGGGAAGCAAAAGGGACGGGCGCTATCTCGCCAGCGAATGGAAGCTTATTCATTTCTAATTTGACACGCGCCTGGATTGTTGGCGGATGGGAAATTATTAAGAGATTTCACCATCAATTTTACATCAAGCAGGTCCACAAATAGGTCTATTCAGCGAAATTGTCATGCGTCTTCATTTCAACGGTTCAAACGTTTTCCGGAAACGTATTTTAAATCCAAAGACCCGATTTTCCATGCATCGTTTCTTTGTTATTCAATTGGGTAGTCAATCCTCTACACAAAACTGTCTTTTAAATTAATTTAATAAAAAGCTCAAGAACACTCATAACATAAAATAACCTTGAATTGGAGAAGCAATTACTTTTATTGCTTCTACATTGCTCGCCCCCAAAAGCCTAGCCTTCCTTCACGGAAATGTCTGACAGGCCCTAGCGTATTTGTGCTGAGTGGTTTACCGAAGTCGAATGAACGCGACCCTTATGGTCCAGGATACGGATTCCACTGTTGTCCGACGATGTCGGACAGCTATTGATTTTGTAACGAAAACTCAATTTGTCGCACATGCCGACGGTAATGACAAAGTTCTGCTGATTGATGACGGCTGGCGAAAGCGGCTCAAAAAGCTTTGCGAACGTGTTCGTGTTCCAATCCACCAGTGTTTTGCGTTGGTTCGCCGGTGTGCCGTAAGCCCGACTCATAAACCGGTCCGGCAAGCATAAAACAACGCAGCGGCGTTCGAACGAACCACGTCGCCCCAGCGGGAAGAAAATGTGACAGCTTTTCATCGCCGCCCACTTTCACGCACCGAAAGACGAATGGAAGCTTAATGCGAGAGAGTGGAAGTCGTAGTCAATCCTGGTGGAGGTTGACGAAACCACGAACACATTTCACTATGCAGTTGGTCCATGTGTTGTCGGGTGGGAGTGAATTAAATCTCAAAACCACATTCTTTACTGACAAAAGTGTGACGTAAAGCCACTACTTCTTAGGGCGTACATCCAAAACATCTAAAAACGATCACTAAAACCCTAAATCGAGCTCTTTCCAAATATGTACAAATTGTTAGCTAAAAGTAAACGGCGACAAATCAGAAATAATTTTCTTTACTAGCAATACTAGTCAACGCAAATTACCTATTAGTCAACTCAATATTCAAGAGAATAGTAATACCCTTGAGAAATTCCATCAAAATTAATCTTTAAAAACAAAATGTTACTTTATAAAGCAAAGCTAAAATTGCAAAGAGTTCAAAACAATTTCTTAAAGGCTATACTTAGGGATCCTTCTTGGTACAGAACGTCATTTGAACTAATACTGAACAAATCTTACTTAAAAGTATTTCAAAAATATGACACAACTAATAGCTAGTAAACCAAATTGTGGTTGAACAATGCGGAAAGAATATTTCGAACCCAATATTTATGTATTTGAAAAAGCCACAAATGATGTATTAATCTAAAGAATGGAAATAAATTGTATGCTACTACTACTACTTAGAGCGCGGTAGTCAAAACAATTTCGATAACTGAACGGGAATTTGCATTTTGTGATGTTCGATGAAGTCGCGGAATGGAAAGAAGTAGCGTAGGTGTATGTTTTTGTGAAGCATTAACGACCGAAAGAAGAGAGGATGTCTCTGATATCTTGCACGAATTACGAAGGTATCGTTTCGGGTGAATAATTCTCATCGAAATAACAACATGATGATGCTGCAGGCCTCTCCATTCATCCACAATCTACAAAACAAGGAGAAAAATCGTGTTGCGTCTGGAAAGTATGGCGCCTTCAGAGAGCGCCACACAGATAACGCTAACGTGCACAAACACGTACCGTCGACGCCGATCGTGAAATCGGTTCGTTGGAATTTTTCATCCATGATTAATCTCTAGTGTCTCCAGGTGCCACCACGACACAATGCTCGATCGATGGGAAGACAACCTACGCCATGATGATAATTCACGTCGGTGGGCGGTGGAACACAAGTGGAACTAATGTGATGTCGTGACGCTCAACAAGGAGCAGAAGTGTCTCCTAGCGGTTGGTTGCAAGAAAACGGGCAATATTTAGAGCCTCGACGGCGCTTATCCGCTGGGAGGGTCGGTAGTCAAGTGCTATAATCCACTTTAGCCCCAAATAGAGTCAACCTTGAGCTGTCGCTGGCGATAAACATGTGGACGATACCCGAGGTGAATCGTTTTAACTAAGACACACATACACCCACACATACGACGAATAAAAACCAAATGCCCCGTAAGAGCTCGAAGAGCCTGATGAAGAACAGTATTCGGAGCAAGCTAAACAACAAGCTCGCCCGATGGCCAATCGCCTTGGATTCGACCAGCTCACCAGTCGGTCTAATCGGTTTCCGTGGCAAGGATGCTGCACGGAACGACGTACGAACTTGGCCTTCGCCGGTGCCACGGTTTCGCAGTGGACACGAATACGGTTTTGAACCACCGGGCAAGGACGGCCACCCCGCCGGGCAGCCTTCGCGTCGCCTCTTAATCTCACTCGCCGACCGTGGCGAGTGCGAGTGCCAAACAAATGATGTCATTCCACAACAACAGTTGGTCAAGCGCGGAAGGAGAAGCAAAAATAAAGAACAACCTTGCGGAAAAGCTTCCCTCCCCCTCCGCACGACGATAGGTGATGATGCTGATGATGATGCTGATGCTGATGGTTTGCTGTCCCGGCGTTGTCTGGCCCGGTGCCAAATAGTTTCGAGCGTCACCGAAGTTCAAGGTTCCCGCTTACCAGCGCACCAAGAGCCACCGGAGGGATGATCCAGGGATGAAACCCACCCCACACGGAACGGAATTCCTGACGCACGGATCGGACGGAGAACAAAGATCCGCGCGTTTACGCGCTCCACAACCTGGCAATCAGTGAGC